>NW_020622934.1:22888633-23576257 GCF_003573695.1 Papaver somniferum
CTAGAACACAAAATTGATTGTGAACTTTTCAGTGAAACCATTGATGTCACCACAGGCGTAAGAATTTAAAATTACGCATGCCGATGGGGGTTGTTGCGTCCAACTCAACATCTAGTCCTAGTAGGATAGGGAACATGCATAAGAGAATTAATACTCTCATTTCTATTGATAAAAAGTTTTTTCGACTATCCTGTAGCAAATCCATTCCTTCTTCAAATATTACCCTATCTGAGTTTCATTTTCATGGAAAGCTAAATGGTTCCTTCACCTTTAACCTAGCCACATATCTCCAGAGTTTATTGTTCGATGCTACAAAAAATGATGATCTCGGAAAAAGAGTGTGGAAATATGAAGATGATCAAAAATGGTTTTGTGCAACAAAGCTGTGCAATGCAAATGGTTCCTCCACCCTTAACCTAGCCACAGATCTCCAGAATTTATTGTTTGATGCTGCAAAAAATGATGACCTCGAGAAAGAGTATGGAAATATGAAAATAATCAAAAATGGTTCTGTGCAACAAGGATGTGCAATGCAAATGGATATTACTTGCATATCACGCTTTCTAGATCTAGTCCCAAATCTTACCCTTCATCTTTCTTCATTCCCTATGGACCACGTTTTGAAGGTTGGTTTGCCATTGCTGCTGCTATGGAATCAATCTTAGCTTTCTATTCATCTTTGACAAAACCCAAACCAATATCCTTAAACCCATTTAAACAAACTCCCTAGATCTTCACCAATCCTGAAACTTCATATGCACAATCACTGTTTTCCCAAAATAAATTGTCAAGTCTGCAACCGTTACAAAAATTATCCAATTCTCCATTTTTCTGTGATTTATATGCAGCACCATGTTCTGTCCAGACAAAGAACTCCAAATTTGTATGCTTTATTAATCTTGAGCACACATACACATACATCGGTAAAAGTGGGACGATGCTTTCATCATCTCATTGTCCAAAAGGGCGGAGTCATCGCATATATTGGAAATTTATTATGCTCAGAACTTCAGATTCTAACACCTTTTGAATTGTTTCCTATAAATCGCACCCAAGGTATCGTCCATGTTGATGACAAATTACATGCAGATTCAGAATACAAGGTTACTATAGATAGGGTCATATATTCTATTTTCAGATGGCATAATCAGATATGGAGTTCTCCGGTACCCCATTACTATGATTTTCACATCGAAATCATTGGGATTTCGTTCCAGTTTTGGTCGCCTAAAGTCATTCACGCTGTGGGAAACATTTGGTGCAACACTTAATCTCCAAGATCTGCATGCAATGCGCATGAAGATTAAAAATAAGAATGACATCAACTCAATTTCAAGGTGATCAATATCTTTGCAGGCAAACGAATATTCACGGCCCATGTCAGCGTTGCAGAAAATTCAACAACTGATGAAAGTACTTTCCTTATTATTCCACCTACAAATCTGGATCTAGCAGTTAATAGTGTAGCTGTGGTGCATATTTTGATGGAATACATCATAATGAAGAAAAGAAAGTTTCTTCAAACAACTAGAAATACAACTGCATGCAAGGCCGGTTCAGCATCACCAGTTTCTCTAGAAGATTTCACGGGAAATTTTATGGGAAAAAATATTTCCTCAAACAAGTTTGACAATGTCAACCGGAGTAAAGAAAAAGAACAAGAGGAAGCCCAGGAAAAGAAGAAAGTCCAAATCAACGTGTGGAAAAACTTAACCTGAACAGTAATTCTGTCGCATCAGCCACTCCTACAGCTAACGTGGCAGATGACATGAGTATTGAATAATGGTTTCAAAAAAATGGAATTGCAGCATCACATAAGGATTAATCCGCACAATCAATCAATACAGTTAAAGATTTAAGATGACTTAATTTGAACAAGATAAACTATGCATAACAAGTCTGTCTCTACAATTAGGGATCAAAGTTTGAGCATATCTTTTGTTTCTTGTTCAATCAATGTCACAGGACTTCATCCTGCATAGGCAATGGATACATTTTCTACAAGAATTTAAGAAACAAGAAATTACCTACAACTAGTTCACTCAAATCATATTATGCTTATCCAACTCTGTCTTCTTGATTTCTTATAATGGCACATGTGAATAGAACAGTTTACCTTTACTAGGAGTCAGTTTACATACCAAAGGACTAGAACAAAAACATGACAAGATCAAATAGGCACAATTTCCAGAGATATACCTTTACTAGAGCATCTTGTACAGGTCTTTCCACTTTTCTTTAGTCCAGCACCACCTAACATAAAGCTTCCCTTTTCTTCTTCTGAATATTTTCCAAGTCAATCTACAAAGAGAGACAATAGAAATGATAAAAAATGTTAGGGACCTGGTGCTATATGTAAATTAAAAAGGTCAAAGGACAGTTTGCAATTTTGAAAGTGGATTAACAGTTGCGGAAACATACAGGAAATCAAAACTCCAGTGATGTGAAAGATGGCTGTTAAAATCCAGATTCAAATATTTAAAGTTTCATTGGAGGAAGCACATCGAACGGATTAGTTATATGTGGATGGGTTGCTTAATGGCAAGTGGTAACAGAATGGTCAAGCTTCTAAAACAATTATTTTACTTAAACAAATTGTTGTTGTTGTGCACCATTGACCTGATCTTGAGTAACAAAAACATAAATCGTGCAAATGCATTGATCTTCAGCTAAGCTAAATCGGCGACCTCGAACTGACATATTGGATTTGTGGAGTGAAAGAATGAAGATTGAAGAATTGGTGTGAGTTCAAATGAAATTGGATATTGTATTTACAGGTTAATGGATCGATGATTGTTGGATGAGATGCAGTGGGTGGGCGAGTGTACACCGCCGGCAGTGGACTCTTGATCGTCTTATAAATTACACCGAGACTCAACCTGGACTTATAAAGTGGCAAACTTGAGGGTTTGCCTCCACCATAGGAACGGCCTTAGGATGACCTTGACCTCTAGTATTGGAGATGCTCTTAATGTACAATATCTTTGTTTACTTGACCCGAGATGCCCCTACATTTTTAATTTTTGTTTTTGTCAGATAGAACATGGTTAGACTATTTATGGAAAATAAAAAAGGAAAAACAAGTAAATCCAAAATACTATTTTGTTATCCACAGGATATAATAGAAATTTTATACGAATTGCAATTAAAGAAGGTTTTTTTTTTCTTTTTAATATCCTAGACTGGTACTCCTTAGCCCTTTTAAACTCTTGTGGGAGTTCTAATCTAACAATCTAGTCGCTGAACAGTATCGTGCTGGGCGCTGTTTCATTCAGCACTGAATGATTCAAATTAATTTCAAGTATGGTTATTGATCACAAAGCTTACACGTTATCATCTCATTTACACAATTTATGTGAAATGTCAGAAACACGTAGGGAAATGTCAAGCACTATGTACTGTGTAGTACGTCATCCTAAAGTTTCGCTCTCAAACACTGTGTAGTAGGTTTCGAGTAGGGTGAGTAAGGCTAACCAATAATCACTATGTCCGCTAATATCGTTGGGGGCGTTGAACCATTCGGCGTAAAAGTTACTTTATCAGCGCTAAACCGTGTAGTGTTTCAATATCGCTGCTAATTCATCTGTGAGCACCTGTTAGGAGAGAAAACTAGTGTTAACAAATAGACCATTTTGTTTTTGAACTGCAACACTTATCTGTTAATCTAGCAGCTCAATCTAGCCCATAAGACTTAGTCTTAGGAAGTTGTCCTAGCTGACATGGATTGCTAATCTAGCTGCTAGATTAACACACTATAGGACTTAGTCTTATATTCAATACATTCCGACAATTACACCTAAAGACAGCCTCGCTGGAGAATTGCAGGGGGTGGGGTTAAAGGTGGGGTTCACCTCTTTTTTACTCTCACTCGGTATCCATCTCGGGATTATCTCCCGGTACACCAAACATTATTGCCTATTCCCCAGTGGCTCCATTTGACATTTTATTAGCAAACTTAAAAAAGAGTCATTATACATCATCATATTTTTCGGTGACAGGTAGTCGAGCTACTAATTGGGCTCCTACACCTTTATTATTATCCAACTAGATGATAATTGAAACTTAATACTTAATTCTCATTGATTCTGACCTCACAAAAAGATGGCGTGGACATATGTGGTGAGAATATTCACAAGTAAAGCCTTCTCCTTCACTCTGGCCCCACCTGAATAGCCTAAACGATTTTTGTATATTTACACATTTCGTGGGCAACGGAACTACCCCCACTTCTCACCTTTCATCACAGAACTACCCGTTTTCGTTGTTAGGCACAGAAAACTACCCCCACTTTCGTCTTATATTTTTTCCATTGTTATTTTCTTCCATTGCTGTTTTGAATAATGGGTTTTAGTTGTTTGCGGAAATGACTTGGTGGATATGAGTTGAATAAATTCATTGTTTTTTTGAGTTTTAATTGTTTAGACTGTTGATATAAAGTTGTGCATCACTGCTTAATCGTCCTAATATCATCGAATGTGCTACTATTGAGGTATGTACATAACTTAGTTTTTAATTCTAGCTATGAATATTATTACTCATTTTGATGATGTGTTTTTTCATTTTTGTTTCTGATGTGGATGTACAGATGAGTAAGAATACCGTAACCACATAATTTTATGTATGTACACAAGAATTTACAGCATACTAGGGATAAATCGAATTCAGAGGATCAGTTAGCATTATGCATTCTATAAATGGGCAAGAGATCACATCACTGACCATGTTGTTTTTATGTAATGGTATGTATTTGTTTTGAAAAACAAATGATTTTGGCATTTCTCGACATATTGAGATCACTGATAAATTTGTATGATGTAGAGATAGTTTATTAACTTCTCCTAGGATTAGTTCTTGGCATGGTGACCAATGAAAGCAGTTGAATGACTGTTTAGAAGTTATGGCCTAATCGAATAGGTTTAAGATTGAACATGTATGTGAACAATATAAACTATATGTGGAATACATGTACTAATTAACTAGATGAGATCAGTGAGGATACTGGTTAAATTAGAACTCATGTTATGTTATATAGTCTGATATTAAATTTTAGCAGCCTTGATATTTTTCTTTTTTAAAATCTTTGCATTATTTATTCTGGATAAATGGTAGGGATGAAAAGAACTACCGAGTTATGGACAAACCTTATGCTTGATCCTGCATTGAGCTACTGGACCAATTGTGTTCTAATTTATTAGGAAATTAAACATGCTTAATTTCTTTTTCCATCATGATAATTTATTTTCAGTTTTGTTACTAAATTTTTAATGCTTTGTTTTTTTTATCTCAGTTTAGTTTTTTCGTTGTTCAGGGCTTATGCGAAGTTATTAACATTTTTTGGAAGAAACAACTACCAAAATCTGAATTTGAATTGAAACAGCACAGTGTGCAGTGGAGAGGTTAGTGTCCGTAATATTTGAAACAACTGGAAATTATAGGTTAGCCTACCTATATAGCACCATGAGACTTTTGCAATAGTTGTATTTTGTATTTCATTAATAATTGGAAATGATAGAAAGGCAGCAAACTTGCTACCTTATTGGCAATGAACTATCCTATTGGTGTGGATTCTAAGATGCACACAATACACTTGCAAGTATACAAGGTCAAGATTTGTAATACAAGGGTGAGTAAGGGTTTGTCCACAGGGAGAGGAGCATATGAGAAGTTTTCCTAGGCTAACAAGAGTGGCAATGCACTATGGCAGTGAGCTAAAGGCAAACAAGGTTTCAGGCATACAAACAAGAACACAAGGTAAAGCAATAGAGAAACAGGCTAAGAACCACAGCAGGGAAAGATAAGCAAAGAACCAAAAATGCAGGGTAAAGCAATAAAGAGGCAGTTAAGAAAAGCAACAAACAACCAAGGCTTGGCAGCCAAGGGCAAGAGGCAGGATTGTGCACTGACTTCAGTGCACAGTGACTACAAGATGCAGGAAAATAAAAAGCAAGAAAATATAGCTGAAATGCAAACACACAGGACTTGAAAATAAAAGTGACTGAAATTAAGATTGACTGAAAGAGAAGTGGTGGGTAAGCCAAGGCATATGATCCACCTTGTATCCTAATCAAGTGACATGGTCTAGGTTATGTTCATTCCTAAGCATACAACTAGAAATGAAAGAGCACCAACTTGCTCACTAGTCTACCCCTAGCATTGGCTGTCTTTTGATAGTACAGCCAATCACAGGCTCTATGAACATTGACATCTCTCATTTGCACAATCTACACACAGCAGGGGAGAACTATCCTAGCTCAATCACACTTGACAGTGCACAAGGCTTCACTGAGCCTTGGCCTGAAACTGATTAGCTCATGCTAACCATGTTTTGGCAACAAACATCATATGAGATAAGTTAAACATAAATTGCAATCAAATATACAACACATAAGCAATTGCAACTGTAACATACAAGCACTGAAATTTTCAGTTCATAAAATTTTTCCAATTCTCTACTGGCTAGTCCAGAGAGGTAAATGTCTCTCTCTAATACTTCCCAACACCCATTTATACCCATACACATAATTTTGGTTTTCCCCAATTTTCCCAAAGTCAGTAAAATTAGGTTTTGGTGAAAAATTATTTACCTACTGTTGATGAAATTCTCGCTCCATCTCGTCGACCCATCCTTCTATTTCTCTTCCTGAGTCATCTCCCGCTCCAATTGCTGCTCTAACATCAACTTATATCTTCAATTTCTCACCTAGGGTTTCAGTCGGCAGAGATGAGAAATTGAGGAGATTAGTTGATGTAAAACGTGATAGTGATGATGGGTATAGGTAGAGTGATTTGGGGAGAAAATAGTGGAGTGATTTGGGGTGAGGTGGTGGTGATGGAGACGGACATGGTGGTGGTACGGGGCATGGCGGTTCTGCAGAGGGGGTGATGGAGGAGATGGTTCGAAGGAGAAAGGGAAGGGTGCGTTTGTTTGAGGTGTAGGTGCTCGGTCGCTAGGGTGTGAGGCGAGTGTATCGAGTTTGATGATCTGCGACGCTGAGCCGTGGGATAGGGAGATGAAAGATCAATCGGACGGTGAGATGAAGTGAAGCTTGTAGCGACCGCTGGATTATATAATACAACAAAATCAACGACGCCAGATGGAGTTAGGTGTTGTAGTGTAAGGCGGAGATATCAAACGTTGATGAACAGCAAGGGAGCGACCGTTGGATTCAACACCATCTAATCTGAAGGCTTGGAATTTCAGCGCTGTGGTGCTTGGCAGAGACTTCAGATTTTGATGCTCTATGAAGGAGCGACCATCGGATGCTTCTGGAACTGATCTGACGGCTGAGAACGGAGGCGCTTTTGTGTGTAGAAAATGAGGTTGTGCGCACCATTCTTCGCGGCTTCCTTGCGTAATTTCTCCCGGCTTTTCACTACTTTTCTGCTCTTTTCGCTCCGCGACTCATCCGAACTTTATTTATTACCTAAAAATGCAAAATTAATTAATAAAAATATTTATTCTTGAAAACAATGAAAATACAGAATATGGGGTAAAATGTAGAATTAATGCATAAAAGATGAGTTAAATGCCAACAAAAAGGGATAAATATATACAATATTTGGCACTCATCAAATACCCCCAAACCTGAATTTTACTTGTCCTCAAGTAAAACAAAACTAAGGAAATCCTAACTATACCACTGTCGCTGGTCTCTCGAATGCATTTAGCGTATGCACTAAGCCTTTTAAACCACTAAGTGTCCCTAGTGGACGAGTTGAAGTCTCGTGAAGGTTTGCTTAGAACGTACCTACAAAGTTCTAGGTCAAAATATAAGCTCAGATTCCATCAAACGTGACATGTGCAAAACAGTTTAAGCTCACAGCAAAATGGAGATGTCAATCTAGCTATCGAAGGCACAATCCTAGCACTGATAACAAATAAGGACATGTGATAAGAGTGTAAAGTGTATCTACACATGTGTAAAGAAAGATCTGAAGTCATGACTACTAATCACCAAGAGATAGTTTCTCAGGCTAAGAACTGAGGTCGAAATCTAGCTAGCTGTCCGGACTTTACGAGAATTGTGAATGAGTTGGAGGTATTTCACAATTTCGCGTTGTACATCAATGGCATACACCCTCCTTGCTTATTACAAAAACAACAAAAGATGACTATTTACATGACTCTTATTTACATTGACATCTCTTTTTATTTTTGGAACAAGAGATGATGGAATTGATAAATACTTGATTTTTTTTTTTTTTTGTATTTTTTTATTTTTTTTTTTTTTTTTTTTCTGAATATATACATCGTTTTTTTTTTTTTTTTTTTTTTTTTTTTTTTTTTTTTTTGACAAGGAAACACTTTTGATACAATACAAAAGGAAACAAAAGATTACATGACACTTTGCAAGAGGTAGCCCTTTTTGATGCACCCAGTTAAATTCGATGGTTGTCTTTCTTAATGTAACCTCCACCTTCTATCCCAACCAACCAAAGAACAAGCTAGTCAGTTTCGTTCAGTATTCTAAAGTGATTGGCAATCGTAACTTCCTATCAACACCTTGAAGATCGAGGCCATACATGTATTGGTAGATCGTGCGCGTGCAAATTTCTTATCACTATGTGAATTGTGCTAGAATCAGGGTGCCTAAATATCTAGACTAAGACTCCTAATAAAAATACATATTTGCACAAGAGTCAACATTTCAAGGTAAATGAGCTCCATTTTTATGATTTTTTCATTTTTTTTTTTTTGAATTTTGATTTTTAATTTTTTTGGAATTTTTCAATTTTTTTCAAAAAGAAGAAGGAGTTCGTTTTAATTATGGCAATTATCATGGTATCTACTCTATACCCCCAAACCTAAACTAAACATTGTCCTCAATGTTTCAAAATGGAAAGAATTATAAAACAATATATGAAGAGGAACATGCTGAGTAGAGTAAAAAGAGAGAATACCCGATTGTACGGAGAGATTAAAACTCCGTTATTCAAGGCAAAAATCCATCATATTAGCAGTCACAATGGATGAGCACAAAATATACAAAAGGAAATTTAACTAACACATTATCTACAAGAAAATTTGGTTTTTAATGGGATTGGACTTTTTGGAAAAAATTTGGTTTTGTTGGGAAAATTGGTTTTGATGGGAAAACGAAAAATTTTGGTTTTTAGGGAAACATTTGGAAAACTGTTTGGTTATTTAGGGAAAGAGTGGACCAGTTTAGTCCACATAGACTGGGTCCTCCAGGTCGGTTGTTTCAATGTCGGGTGGAAATGGCTCAAGGAATGGCTTTAATCTCTGCCCGTTGACTTTGAAAACGTTCTTGTTGGAGACATCCTCCAGCTCTACAGCTCCATGAGGAAAAACTGTGCGTACTAGGTACGGACCCTTCCATCTGGAACGCAGTTTTCCTGGAAAAAGATGTAATCGGGAGTCATACAGCAAGACTTTCTGACCAGGAGTGAAGGATTTGCGCAGAATACGCTTGTCATGAAATCTTCATCTTCTGCTTGTACAGCTTGGCACTGTCATAAGCCTCATTTCTCAATTCTTCCAACTCGTTGAGTTGAAGTTTCCTTTGAATTCCAGCTTCGTCCAGAGAAAAGTTCAGCTCTTTGATTGCCCAGTAGGCACGATGTTCTAATTCCACAGGTAGATGGCACGGCTTTCCATACACTAGACGATAGGGGGACATGCCAATTGGTGTCTTATAAGCTGTTCTATAGGCCCACAAAGCATCATTCAATCTCAATGACCAATCTTTCCTGGACGGGTTGACCGTCTTCTCCAGAATGTGCTTAATTTCCCTATTAGACACTTCCACTTGTCCACTAGTCTGAGGGTGGTACGGAGTAGCAACCTTGTGAGTTATGCCATACTTGCGTACTAAAGACTCAAAGTACTTGTTACGAAAATGTGAACCGCCGTCACTGATGATAGCTCTAGGGGTACCAAAACGTGAAATATGTTCTCCTTTAGAAATGAAAGTACCACCTTGTGGTCATTTGTTCTGGTTGCTATGGCTTCTACCCACTTAGAAACGTAATCAACTGCGACTAGGATGTACAACTTGCTGTCAGACATGGGAAATGGACCCATGAAGTCTATCCCCCAAACATCAAAAATCTCCACAATCAAAATGGGGTTATAACCGGAAAAGCCATCTAGAAAACAGTAGTGACTGTGTCCAGACACACGTTCTAGCATTTGGTCAATGAAAGGGAGCGGGAAGTGATCCTTCCTTGTTACTGTGTTCAACTTCCTGTAGTCGATGCATACTCGCCATCCTGTGATTGTACGAGTAGGGACTAATTCATTCTTGTCGTTCTGAACAACAGTAATGCCTGACTTCTTAGGCACAACTTGAATGGGACTAACCCATTTGCTATCGGGAATTGGGTATATGATACCCGCATCAAGTAGTTTCAGGATCTCTCCTTTGACTACATCTCTCATGTTAGGATTAAGTCTCCTTTGCATTTCCCTCGATGGTTTGGCATTCTCTTCAAGGTTAATGTGGTGCATGCAAATGGTGGGACTAATTCCTTTGAGATCTGAGATGGTCCATCCTAAGGCCTCTTTGTGTTCCTTAAGTACTTCTAAAAGCTTACTTTCCTGTTCCGTGTCTAAACATGATGAAATAATGACAGGTAAAGTATCAGAAGAACCTAGGAATGCGTACTTCAACGTACTAGGCAATGGTTTCAATTCAAGCTTGGGTGGCTCAACAATGGATGGAATAAGCTTGGAATCAGAGAATAGGGGTTGTTCCACTTCATATTTCCTTTCAGTGACGTCCATTTGAGGTACAGATTCGAGCAGAGATAGGACGTCACTACAGTATGCATCATCATAGAAATCAGGGTTAAAGTTCTCCATACATGCTTGAAAGGGGTCGGATAGAATGTTAGTCAACGAATCTTGCATTAATCCTTCAATCATATTAACTTCATGCACATCATCATCATCAAGATTCACAGGTTGTTGACTAATATCGAACACATTCAATTCTACCCGTCATGTTACCAAAAGACAGTTTTAACACTCCATTCCGACAGTTGATGATCGCGTTGGACGTAGCCAAGAAAGGACGTCCTAAGATGACAGGAATGTGACAGTCTGGGTTTTGTACAGGTTGAGTGTCTAAGACAATGAAGTCTACGGGAAAATAGAATTTGTCAACCTTGATCAAAACATCTTCCACCACTCCACGAGGAATCTTGACAGATCGGTCTGCCAGTTGTAGAGTGATAGATGTTGGTTTCAACTCCCCAAGACCTAACTGCTCATAAACAGAATATGGCAGTAGGTTAACACTTGCACCTAGGTCTAATAACGCTTTATTGACCGTGTGTTCTCCTATAGTGCAAGAAATTGTTGGACATCCTGGATCCCTAAACTTGGGTGGAGTTTTGTTCAGAATGATGGAACTCACCTGCTCAGCTAAGAAAGCACGTTTTTGCACATTGAGCTTGCGCTTTTGAGTACACAAGTCTTTGAGGAATTTGGCATAAGCAGGGATTTGCTTGATTGCTTCAAGAAAAGGAATGTTGATGTTGACTCTCTTGAACAGATCTAACATCTCATTGTAATGGGTACTTTTCTGTTGATAGATCAATCTTTGAGGAAATGGGCAACAGGAAGATGAGTTGGCAAAGGGACATTCACAGCAGTAGAATTGTCAGATTTTCCAACTTGCTCAGATTCTTTGGTTTTCTGGGGTTGTGGAGACAACGTGGAATTTGTATCAGATCATTAGGTTCGCCTACGTTGTTCTCGATGACTTTACCACTTCGGAGGGTGGTAATGGCATGGATTTGATCAGGTGAGGTTTCAGTGCAGGATGTTGTGCCTGTTTGAAATATCCTCTTTGGATTTTGTTGGGGTTGGCTCGGAAGTTTACCCTTTTCTCTCTCACATATTTGATCCATCTTTTGATCTAGATTTTTCTGACTTTGCATCAAACTCTGGAACATTTCCTCTAAGGTGGACAATCTCTTGTCGTATTGTGTTGAGGATATGATTGTTGTTGAGAGTTTGATTGTTGTTGAGGGTTTCTCGGGTGTTGATAACCTTGATTGTTCTGATATCCCTGATTGTTTTGATAGCTCTGATTGGGTTGATAGCTCTGATTGGCTGTTGGGTTGAGATGGTCCTCCTTGAGTGGGTCCTTTTGACCATGAAAAGTTAGGGTGGTTTCTCCATCCTGGATTGTAGGTCTGTGAATAAGGGTTATGCTCTGGTTTGAAACATGGCATGTGCCTGTTCAAGCCTAGACTCCTGGATGCAAGCAAATCTGGACAATTTTGGAATTGATGGTTGGGGTCGTTACAAGCAGCACAAACAGATGAAGCGACATGTTCTCGGAGAGTAGTGGTGGAAGGTTTTGAATTTTTATGTAGTTCTAACTCTTCTAATCTCCTAACTATTGATGCCATGTTTGCTCTACCCTCAAAATCCGCTTCAATCCTAAAAGCCTTTGCTTCGGATGTAGTCTTTCTGGTTTCACGGATGGATTCCCACTGTTGCGTCTTTTCAGCTACTTCAATCAAGAAGTCCCAAGACGCGTCAGCAGTTTTATCTACGAATAGACCATTACACATCGACTCAACCGTTGTTCGGGTGGACACATCTAGACCTTCATACAAAATTTGCACAAGTCTCCATTTTTCAAAACCATGATGGGGACATTGGAGCAATAATTCATTGAATCTCTCCAGGTATCTAGCTAAGGTCTCACCTTCTAATTGCACAAAGCTATTCAGACTTTGACGAATTGTCGCAGTCTTGTGGTTCGGGAAAAACTTTTTGAAAAACTCCTTTATGAGGTCATCCCATGTCATGATGGATTGAGGCTGTAAAGCATAGAGCCAGGCCTTTGCCTTATCTTTCAGGGAAAAAGGAAAAAGCCTTAACTTCAGGGTTTCGTCGGTCATTTGAGTGAAACGCAGAGTTCCACAAATTTCCTCGAATTCTCTCACGTGGTGGTAAGGGTTTTCATTCTCAACACCTCTAAAAATAGGAAGCATCTGTATTGTGCTAGATTTCAGCTCATAATGGCCATTAGCCTCGGGCAGCAAAATACAAGAAGGTTGACTGGCTCTAGTTGGGTACATATAATCCTTGAGGGTACGTGGTTCTCCCATTGTTTCTGGTTGATCTGGACTGTCTCCCTCAGAACTTAGAATTTCGATAGGTTCGTCTGGGTTAATTCTAACAAGTCTGTTTGTCTGGTCTCTGTAGGTCACAATCATGTCCTAGTAGGTACCTTAACTAACATGTTGGTCAGACAGAGCAATCGGAAACAATTTGGCCCAAGGGTTATGAAGATTTGGTTTTTGAATGGGTTTTGGTTTAAAGAAGGGGTTTTTTTTTTGGTTTAAAATTTTGGGTTTTTGAAAATTTTTGAACTAAACCTAGCATAAATTATCACAACTCATAAAAGAAAATAAAAACATAATAATAATTAAAACAAACCCATAAAAGAAAAAAGAAAAATAAAGAAAAACAAAAAAGAAAATAAAAAATTATTACAATCCCAAATAAAAAAAAAGAAAAGAAATAAAAAAATTATTACAATCCCAAAATAAATAATTAAATAAATTATTACAAGCCCAAATTTGAATTTAAATGAGGCCCAAGTGGGTTAACTCATGGGTTAGGCTTACTTGTTTTTGGAGGGAAGCCCAAAAATAGGCTTTTAGTCCCCTTTTAGTTGCAAGGCCCAGTTGGGCTTTAGGATCGTCCTAGCAGCTCACGTCCAAGCCCAGCAGCAACAGGTGGAGCAGAGCCCAGCAGCAGCAGCAACGGAGCCCAGCTGAAGTTGCAAGCCCAAGAGCAGAAGTTGCAAGCCCAGCAGAAGTTGAGGTTACTGAGCCCAGCTCAGTTGGTTCAAGCCCAGTTCAGAGATTGTTGCACAAGCCCAGCAGAAGAGGTTGGCAGCAGGCCTGGCAGCATCAGTTGGCAGCAAGTTGGCAGCAAGTTGGATCAGAAGCAACAGCAGCAGCAGCAGCTAGGCAGCTTCAGTTGGCAGCAAGCTTGGCAACAGCAACAGCTTGGCAGCAGCAGCTTCACTTGGCAGCAGCAGCTTTGGTTCACCAGCAGCACAGCAAGCAACAGCAGCAGCAGCAGCAGCAGCAACAGCAGCAGCAGGCTTTGCAGCAGGCTTGGCAGCAACAACAAATAATGCACAGCTCCAGCAGCAGTTAGCAAGTGAACAAGATAGCAATGAACACACACAACTATGCAAGCACAACAAGGCCACAACAGCTATGAAAACTTCAAAATATGGCAGCCAGCTCCCCGGCAGCGGCGCCAAAAACTTGGTGTGATTCTAAGATGCACACAATACACTTGCAAGTATACAAGGTCAAGATTTGTAATAAAGGGTGAGTAGGGTTTGTCCACAGGAGAGGAGCATATGAGAAGTTTTCCTAGGCTAACAAGAGTGGCAATGCACTATGGCATGCTAAAGGCAAACAAGGTTTCCAGCTACCAAACAAGAACACAAGGTAAAGCAATAGAAAACAGGCTAAGAACCACAGCAGGGAAGATAAGCAAAGAACCAAAAATGCAGGGTAAAGCAATAAAGAGCAGTTAAGAAAAGCAACAAACAACCAAGGCTTGGCAGCCAAGGGCAAGAGGCAGGATTGTGCACTGACTTCAGTGCACAGTGACTACAAGATGCAGGAAAATAAAAAGCAAGAAAATATAGAAATGCAAACACAGGACTTGAAATAAAAGTGACTGAAATTAAGATGACTGAAAGAGAAGTGGTGGGTAAGCCAAGGCATATGATCCACCTTGTATCCTAATCAAGTGACATGGTCTAGGTTATGTTCATTCCTAAGCATACAACTAGAAATGAAAGAGCACCAACTTGCTCACTAGTCTACCCCTAGCATTGGCTGTCTTTTGACAGTACAGCCAATCACAGGCTCTATAACATTGACATCTCTCATTTGCACAATCTAACACAGCAGGGAGAACTATCCTAGCTCAATCACACTTGACAGTGCACAAGGCTTCACTGAGCCTTGGCCTGAAACTGATTAGCTCATGCTAACCATGTTGGCAACAAACATACATCATATGAGATAATTAAACACAAATTTCAGCATATCAATAACTACAACACATAAGCAAATTGCAACTGTAACATACAAGCACTGAAATTTTAGTTCATAAAATTTTCTCAAATTCTCTACTGGCTAGTCCAGAGAGGAAATCGTCTCTCTCTACACTTCCCCAACACCCATTTATACCCATACACATAATTTTGGTTTTCCCCAATTTTCCCCAAAGTCAGTAAAATTAGGTTTTGGTGAAATTATTTACCTACTGTTGATGAAATTCTCGCTCCATCTCGTCGACCCATCCTTCTATTTCTCTTCCTGAGTCATCTCCCTCGCTCCAATTGCTGCTCTAACATCAACTTATATCTTCAATTTCTCACCTAGGGTTTCAGTCGGCAGAGATGAGAAATTGAGGAGATTAGTTGATGTAAAACGTGATAGTGATGATGGGTATAGGTAGAGTGATTTGGGGAGAAATAGTGGAGTGATTTGGGGTGAGGTGGTGGTGATGGAGACGGACATGGTGGTGGTACGGGGCATGGCGGTTCTGCAGAGGGGGTGATGGAGGAGATGGTTCGAAGGAGAAAGGGAAGGGTGCGTTTGTTTGAGGTGTAGGTGCTCGGTCGCTAGGGTGTGAGGCGAGTGTATCGAGTTTGATGATATGCGACGCTGAGCCGTGGGATAGGGAGATGAAAGATCAATCGGACGGTGAGATGAAGTGAAGCTTGTAGCGACCGCTGGATTATATAATACAACAAAATCAACGACGCCAGATGGAGTTAGGTGTTGTAGTGTAAGGCGGAGATATCAAACGTTGATGAACAGCAAGGGAGCGACCGTTGGATTCAACAACCATCTAATCTGAAGGCTTGGAATTTCAGCGCTGTGGTGCTTGGCAGAGACTTCAGATTTTGATGCTCTATGAAGGAGCGACCATCGGATGCTTCTGGGAACTGATCTGACGGCTGAGAACGGAGGCGCTTTTGTGTGTAGAAAATGAGGTTGTGCGCACCATTCTTCGCGGCTTCCTTGCGTAATTTCTCCCGGCTTTTCACTACTTTTCTGCTCTTTTCGCTCCGCGACTCATCCGAACTTTATTTATTACCTAAAAATGCAAAATTAATTAATAAAAATATTTATTCTTGAAAACAATGAAAATACAGAATATGGGGTAAAATGTAGAATTAATGCATAAAAGATGAGTTAAATTGCCAACAAAAAGGGATAAATATATACATTATTTGGCACTCATCACCTATTAATGGGATTTTTCTCTATCCAGAGGATCTGCCACATTTCAATCCTTTATGCAGATTGGATTAGACGGATTTTACATAAAAATATTACTGATACCATGTTCTATTTGATAGCATTTCACGAAGTTAGCTTTTCTGAAATAAAAATACATAAGATTAAACAATATGCTCGATATTATTAGTAAGTGCATTTCTATAAATATTAATAAATACTAATGATCGGTGAGTGTGTGCACCTTCCCTTGATCATTTTTCGCATTCATTATCCAAAAAATAAAATGTGTCCTGGGAATAGTAAAGCTAAGTTGGAGCTCAAGTTGCTATTTCATTCGTTTGGATTCATTACATTCATATATACTAGTGTACAAACATCTATTTGTCTTTTTTTGTTGGATTATGTTTTTAGTTTGGCTGCAATGTTATCCATTTCCTCTGCAAACATGACCAGCTTAGTTGTTGTTGATGGTGATGAAAATTTTCAGGTGCAACAATCAGAAATCGTGCATCAATGAGCAATGAATTAGGAAGTGGCCAAAGCTCCCACAAAGATGGAAATCAACTATATTGATAGAAGACTGGAATAGCATGTGAAACAAAAATATTGCAACTTCTCTTCAATGAGCGGCTTTTTTAAGTGTTCGGACCAACTGCTGAAGCCATTACAAGTACAAGTGCAAGACTGTGTTCGCATACTGTATAACTTATTAATCTTTGCAGAACCTTGATGAATCAAAGATGGTTCATGGGCTCATACACCCAATGTATATATGGTTTACTAATTGAAACAAAAATCTTAAAAAGAAAGCCTTACCCCGGTGCGTAGCACGGGTTACTATCTAGTTATGAATGAAAGAGGGCCTCAAAGGGATTTTATTAGAAAATCAAATCATGTCTATAATTACAGAGAGCGTGTCGGGAGCCTAGCCACAAAGGGCCTCAAAGGGATTTTTATTATTTTAATTTTTTGAAGGAAACATCTTGATTTCATTTCATTAATATTGTAAAATTGAATACATGATTACCAAATACATCAAAGATGAGAATAATAAAAAATTACATATATCTTGTTTCACAGAGGAAACTGATATTTGAAAAATGGCTTTAGAAATAAAATTCTGCCATTGAGATTTGTCTTCTTCGATAAGATTATAATGTCCCAGAGGGGAGTAATCCGCCCAATTCATCAATATCACAATTTTCTGTAGCCACTGATCTTCAAAGAATTGCAAAACCATGACCAATTCTGAAAAATCGCCAGCGATGATAAATTTGATAAGATTGTAAAAATCATACGAAGCGCCATTAAGGCTATAAGAAGCATCTAATTGACACATAGAAGCCATTAGAATGGATGAAATCAATTGAAAACAGAATAAAAACATTATTTACAAACCCTAAAATCACTAAAAAGTGATTTTTCATTTAGTACTTATAGATAATGATATTTATACCAAATCTGCCAAAAGATCTTAAGATTTCAGATCAAATATGACAGATTTGAATTAAATCTAAGAGATTTTAGGAAGATCGAATTATAGAGAAAAAACGGTTTTTTTTTCTTGGAAAGAGAAGAGAGGAGGGAGTTTTAGAGTTCCAAAGGGCTTTTTATTATTTTTTTGATACTAAAAGATTATTCATTAATTGATTTGAAAACTTACATAATCATCTCCTGTCAATCTAGTGATATCAGGAGGATAGTGGTTCATATAAATAAATTTATTGGCTTCAAGCCTAGCTTTTTCAGCTATAGAATGAGCCACACTATTACTCAATCTATGAACCGACTTACAAAACCAGAAATTGAAACTAGAAAATTTATTTTTAATAGCTGAAAGTAAATGTTGGTTATGCCAATGTATCTGAGAATCCACTCTTTGCAGAGAGTTCACCACATTATCACAATCCATTTCAAAAACCACCTTCTTGTAGTCTAGATGCTCCATCCATTCAACTTCCAATAATAAAGCTTTGCACTCAAAATACTCAGCTCCAAATTCTGCCTCCACTTCCTCATCTAGATTTACTCCTTTGACCCCTAGTGTGATACCTGCACAGTCCCGAATAATCAGTCCAACACTTCCTTTTTTTGTTTCATACATATAAGAAGCATCAATGTTTATTTTCACATAATCAGTTTCAGGAGGTCACCAAGTCTTTATTATTGCATGATTGTTTTCATTTGTCGTGGCAGTGGAATAGGAAAGAGTACATTGCTGAAAAAAATTCTGAATTCTAGAAATTGTACTATTAGCATTTGATTAGCATTCTGGAAAACCAAGTTGCATCTATCTTTCCAAATGTACCAGACAGTGCACATAAGTTAACAAATATAATCTTCATCTGCAAAACTGGTACCCTGGATACTAGTATGGTTTGAAAACCAACTTACCAGCCAATCATGAAAAGAATTGAAATTCTGCAAAACAGTTGAGATGTTAATATTCACACCTAACCAGACTGACCTTGCATAAGGACAATCTAGAAAGATATGAGAACTGGTTTCCATATAATGATTGCAAAAACTACAGTGATGCTCTATGTCCTGTTTATAAACTGAAATTTTCTCTCTAGTTGGCACAATGTCTTTCAAACACTTCCGTAGAAATAACTGAACTCTATGAGGAACTCTCATATGCCAGAGCTTTTTCCAGACCTCTTTATGAATAACTTCATTACTTATAGCATTATTGACATAATCAGCACATAAAGTATTTTAAACACTTTTGACTGAAAATCTACCTTTTCTACCTGGTTTCCAAATTAGATAATCTTGACCACTTAAAGGAACATTCATGTTGAGAATAGTTGTAGCAGTCTCATGATTAAACAAAGAAACAACAAGATCAGTATTCCAGGTTCTAGTATTTGGGATAAAAATATCACAGACCAAGCTATAAGAATTTAGACTAGAAAATCCCATTACTGGGACAGGTGGACTATTGTAGCCTATAATCCAATTATCTAGCCAAATGTTAATTTTGGTTCCACATTGAACAATACACATGGAATGTTGTTGAACCACTTCAAGACCAGAGTAAAAACTTCCCCATAACCATCTTTAAGCTTATCAATATGAAGTAAACTACCATTATTGCCATATTTAGCTCTAATGATCTGCATACAAAGAGAATCACTTTCATTACAGGCTTTCCAAGCAAGTTTAGTGAACATAGCAGTGTTGAAATTCTCAAGGTTTCTAAAACCTAGTCCACCTAAAGATTTAGGGATACTAAGCTTATTCCAGCCTATAGGACAGTGACCTCTATTGTTTTGATGACCCCACCAGAAATGTTTTTGGATTGAATCCATTTTGTCAATCATGGTCTTAGACATTCTAAAAACACCCATTTGATGAGTTGGTAAAGTTTTAAGAACATGTTTTACCATGGTAGATCTTGCAGAATGATTCATTTTTTTTCCTTTCCAATTTTTGAGCCTAGTACCAAAATATTGCATGACAGGATTAAAAGCTCTAGTTTTATTTCTACCTATCAATAAGGTAACTCCTAGATATTTATCAGAATCCTTCATTTCAGACATTTTAAGTTGAGTAGCAAGAAACTGTCTAGTGCTTGGACTGATATTGTGACTAAAGTAAACACTTGATTTGTCCAAGTTCAAGACTTGACCAGAAACTTTACCAAACTCATCAAGGACAGACATAATACCATTCACATTATGCATATCAGCTTTAGTAAAAATTATTATGTCATCAACAAACATTAAGTGAGTAATACCTGGAGCATTTCTAGCTGCCTTAACACCTGAAATTACATGGTTAGTTTCAGCATATAAGAGAAGCCTAGAAAGATAATCCATGCAAAGAATAAAAAGATAAGGTGAAAGAGGATCACCTTTCCTAATACCTCTTGAGGGTGTGAAACGCTTAGTGGGAGAACCATTCAAAAGTATATAACCACAAAATTTCTAATTAAAACCAAATTTCCTAAGTATGCCTAATAAAAAAGGCCGTTCAATCCTATCAAAAGCCTTTGATAGGTCAAGTTTTAGAGCCATAGTGCCACTACTTCCTTGTTTGTGTTTCATAGTATGTATCATTTCATGAGCAACAATGATGTTGCCATGTATGGTTCTCCCTGGGACAAATGCAGCTTGATAGGGGAAATAAGGTGTTTTAAGTGTTGTTTTATTTTATCAGCAATTATTTTTGAGATGATTTTATACACTGTGTTACACAAACCTATATGCATGAAGTCTACTGGGCTTTTAGATTTATCAGTCTTAGGTATCAAAGAAATATAAGTTTTATTGAAAGTAGAGGGCATAAAACCATTTTCAAAAAAACTTTGAATAGCAATGATAGCATCATGACCAACTATATCCCTATTGGCTTGGTAAAAGCCAGCCTGAAAACCATCAGGTCCTGGAGAACTCCAAGCTGACATATGTTTAACAGTATTATGTATTTCATCACCAGTAGGAATTCTAGTGAACTCAAGATTGTCTTGGTCAGAGATGATTGTAGGCGAAATATCAAAAGTAGTAGCAGATAAGCAAGGTTTAGAGGTTTTACTAACAGACTCAAAATGATTAATAAGTAAATTGGCAATGTCATCTCTATCATCATACCAAACACCATTAGCATCACACAAAGAATCAATATTTTTCCTACACATTCTCCTATTAGCCAATGTATGAAAGTATCTAGTATTGTTTTCCATTTCTGTAATAAACTTATCACCAGCTTTTTGTCTATAAAATTCAGTTTTAATATTAAACCAGTCATCCAAATTCTTAGTGAGACTAAATATCCTATCATGCAGAGCTGCTGTAATAGGAGCTCTCTGAGCCACTTCCAGTTGGGTTTGAATATTGTTGATATTCCTATCTATGTCACCAAACTCAATTCTATTCCACTGGGATAATCTTAGCCTAGTGTTTTGCTGTTTAGAGACAAGTTTAAAAGCAGGAGAGCCATGGGTATCATCATTCCAAGCAATTTGTAACTGATTTTTAAAAGCAAAGTGTTTCATCCACATGGCAAAGAATTTAAAAGGTCTCCAAGTTTTAGGATTGTCAATTCCAGTAGGAGTAAGAAGAATAGGATAGTGGTCAGAGCCAGCTTGCACTAAATGGGACAACTTAGCCTGAGGAAAATTCATGCACCAGTGACTGTTTCCTATATCCATGTCAATTCTAGATTTTGTTATGCCAGTGCCAAATTTATTACTAGACCAAGTAAAATCCCTACCAGTATAGCCTATATCCATGAGGCCACATATATTCATTTGGTCTTGAACATATTTGTCATCATTAGTGTAACCTGTGCTATTATGCAAATCATGAATATTGAAGTTAATATCACCTATAACTATCCAAGGTTGCATTATATTTTCATTAATATTTAACAAATAATCCCATTGCTCCTTTTTTTTCATCAAAGTAGGTGGAACCATACATGAAAGTAACTAGAACTTCTGGCTTATTAGGTTCAATCCTAGTAACTACATGAATCATATTATTAGAAACATTTTGAACATCACAGATGATACCATCTTTTCACATGAGAATCAAACCACCAACAAGACCTACTCTATCAATACAAACATGATTACAGTAGTTCAAAGAGTTAGCAAGAGCATTCATTCTATCACAATCAATTTTGGTTTCAGACAGAAATAAAAAATTTGGGGATTGTTTCTTAATAAGGATAAAAAGTTGATCTTTAGTGAATTTTTTGGCCAGACCTTGGATATTCCAAGCTAGAATTTTCATTTTTGGAACTAAACCATGGCAGCAACTGATGTGATTTCAAGTTGAGTTGTAATAAAAAGTTCGTTGAGACTTGTGAAAGCAATAGATTTTAGACTTAATTTTAAAGCAAAGAAAACAAAGCAAATAAATGTTGATATGTTGTGAAAATTATGGAGAGGCTGGAGCTAGGATTTCACCATTCATCAATACTTATGTGGTTCTAAATTAAATTATATCATGCAATTTAAACAATTGATTCGATTCTAAAGTATTGCCAAAATCATATTCCCAAAATATCAAATGTTAGTCACAAGTATAACGCATCAAGAGTCTAAAACTAAGCATGCATCATCAAGAGAAAACACATTTGATTAATAAGAATCATTTAATTTATTTTTTATCAATGCAATTAATCATATAAAAATATCGCATAAATTTATAAAATAAATATTACTATCTAATTCTTGAGAGAATGGCTTCCTCCGTCGCCCCAAGGATTGGGTTTAGCTCATCATTAGGAAAACACGCTCAAAATTCATTTTTTATTGCTCAAAGGTGGTGTACAAATGATGAATGGGAGAAACAATGATAATCGGGTTTGCAACAGTTATAAGTGTTACAAACTGAAAAGAACGATAGAATAGTATTGTTGCTGATTCTCGACCCACGGCTGTGTGTCGTTTCCATTGTTGAAAAATGACTGTCTTGGATGGTATGTTCTTCGCGTTCTTCAGATAAGCAGCAGCAGAAAAATATTTCTGGAACTTGATTTTCTCAACTCTGTGATGCTCTATAATCTCCCAAACTCTCTGTAAACCTTATATGATATCCCAACACCTATTTATAACCCAGCAACAGCAAAATCTCACGTAATAACTTCATATAATTCTCCATTATTCTTCACAGCCAGTTTAGGAAATAATTCAGATTTTTGATTTCTACACGCGTTCTGAAGCTTCCAAATTGCCAACTCCTTTACACTCTAGATAAATGTTAGGGTCTTCCAAACACGTGCAAACTCCTCTGCTGCTCGCGCAAATCTCGTGATAACCTCTTCCGAGAATAAACTCCCATGTTTTCTTCTCGCGAGTTATCTAGCCAAATTTAGTCGATCAAATCACTCATGATAGTTTTGTTGGGACATATCACAACTACCCAACAAATTTCAGCCCTTTAATCTACCCAGAACTCCTTCAAATATCGATCGAAAAATCACACAGTTCTGTTTTTATTTTCCCACCAAAATTCAGTTTTGAAATGTTGAAGATAAAGTGCCCCTATCCTGTTCTAGGGTGCGAATAGCAGATAGGTGTCGAGGACAAATTTGGGTGCTGAGGATGAATTTGGGCTACGCATAACCTTGGATGCCCCTTAGCCAAATCTTGGGTCTGTATAGCAAATGTCCTCCAGGGGTCCAAATAGCACTTTTTGAGCAACTTTTTCCACACAAGTGTATTTCTCCAAAAACACCTACACAAACATAAAAACACCATAATATGTACAGAATCAAGCACTAGCAATACAGACACTGAGGACAATTCAGACACAAAAATGTGTCTATCAAATACCCCCAAACCTATTATTTGCTAGTCCTCGAGAAAAACTAATAAAAATAAAAGCCTAAACTCACTAGGTGGCCCTAGTGACCGAGATATAGTCTGGGAAGGGTTTACCAGAGGTTTACCCTCAAAACCATGACTTCTAATTGGTCACAAGTATCCAAAGAGCTATGAGGACATATAGATTCTCAACCTATCTCCAAGTAACTAGAATGCCAGAGAAATTAAAGGTGTCAGCTCTAAAGCTGAACAAAGAATAGGGGATACACATCCGCAACACTTCTAGATAAAGAGATATCCGCTACACAGCTAGATAAACATTGTAAGATGCATCCGCTTTACAGCTGGATAAGATTAGGAGAGAGATAAAAATGAGAGGGACATCTACTACACAACTAGATTAATTACGTGTGATGAGTTGAACCAGTGCTATAAAGATCTTGTGCCAGATGGAAAACGGACTAACAAAGAAACCAATATGCATCTCTCTTCGACTCTCTCATTGTGCTCAGTAAAAACAACGTCTTCTTCGGCTTCAACTGTTGATGATAAACTATCTAACCTCAAAGAACCCTGACAATTAACTCTTATCCTCGATTTCTTGCTTGAAACTTCCTTATAGATTTCTACTTCCCTATGGCCTTATTAAACAAAATTTAAATGTACTATTTTTTTATTTTATTTTTGAAACAAAGACAACAATTTACATGGCCATTAGAGAAGGACTTTAGAACTTGGATCTTCACAACTTGTAATGTCTTGGTATCATGAACTTCAACAACGTATATCGTTTGATTTTCTTTGCTCTTGTAACTCAATCTTCAACTTTGATATTTTTTTTTTGAATTATTCTTTTCTATTGTTGCTTCTAAACCTTAAACGTCTTCAACTTTGTTCATATATTTTTATGTCGCTCCGCTTGTTGATGATGATAAGTTTCTACTGACAGAGAGTCGTAATCCAGTAACTAAGACTACATTGTGAGGTTGATTTGTATTTCTGGCATTTCCTTCTGACCTACTTGCCTTTCCATCATGGATGGTTAGGTCCATCACGGCTACTCTCTAAAAGGAACAAGTTCTCTCCTGAATGTCAAAGATCTCAATGTCTTTTTCTCTAATGTCTCAGGAGAATGTTATCCCTAGTAATTCCAATTTTCATCTTTTCGGTGAGAAACCGTATGTAAACTTAGCTAACCGGATACTATGTGACGCTAGAAGTTTCAAAAATGCAACTAAAAATTTCTTCCCCACCCCCAAACTTAAATATAACATTGTCCTTAATGTTTCTAATGAAAGAGCAGTACCAAAAGTAAAATAACTCGAGGAGAAGTTGGAAAGATAGTACCTGGGTGAAGAGAGAAATCAAAAACTAATATACAACATACAATCGCCTCGATGGTCAATCAACGGTAAACATGGTCCTCCAGAGGGACCTCCTCAACATCACCTATAGGAAAGGGTTCTAAAAAGGGTGTCAATCTCTGACCGTTAACCTTCAAAGAACTACTACCATCCGGTGTCTCAATCTCAACAGCTCCATGAGGAAAGACAGTGCGAACAATAAAAAGGACCTGTCTACCGAGAACGTAACTTCCCAGGGAAAAGATGCAAACGGGTATCATACAGAAGAACTTTTTGACCTTGAGAAAATGACTTTCTTAAAATATTCTTATCATGCACAAGTTTCATTTTGTTCTTATACTCCTTAGCACTATCGTATGCATCTCTAAGAATCTCTTCCAACTCATTGAGCTGGAGTTTCATATGGTCTCCTTCCTTGTCTAGTGAAAAATTTAGCTGCTTAACATCCCAATATGCTCCTTTTTCTAACTCAACAGGTAAGTGACATGCATTTCCATACACAATTCGATAAGGTGACATTCCAATGGGGGTCTTAAACGCAGTACGGTAAGCCCATAAGGCATCAGTAAGCTAGACGACCAGTCTTTCCGATTAGGATTAACTGTTTTCTCTAATATACGCTTTATCTCCCTATTGGAAACCTCTACCTGACCACTAGTCTGTGGATGATATGGGGTAGCTACCTTATGTGTAATACCATATTTCTTTATCAAAAGCCTAAAAGGTCCATTATAAAAGTGCGACCCTCCAGCACTAATTATAGCTCGCGGTGTACCAAAACATGTAAGTATATTATTTTTCAAGAACTCAATCACAACCCTATGGTCATTGGTTTTACACGCAACCGCCTCAATTCACTTAGAGACAAAGTCTACGACGACAAGGATGTAAAGTTTACCAAAATAATTAGGAAACGGACCCATAAAGTCAATACCCCACACATCAAAGACCTCAACAACTAAAATAGGGTTCAAGGGCATCATGTTCCTATGGGAAATGGTTCCTAACTTCTAGCAACGCTCACAAGTAACATAGTGACTATGGGAGTCTTTAAACAATGAAGGCCAATAGAATCCACACTGCAATATCTTAGCAGCAGTCTTCTTAGCACTAAAGTGACCCCCACAAGCATGATCATGACAAAAGGAAATAATACTGGACTGGTCACTCTCAGGTATACATCTCCTAATAATCTGTTCTGGACAATACTTAAACAAATAAGGATCATCCCAAAAGAAGTGCTTCACCTCGGCTAAAAACCTAGAAAGATCTTGTTTACCCCAATGTTGCGGCATTCGACCAGTAACAAGATAATTCACTATATTCGCATACCAAAGTGCTTGGGTAACAAAGAACAGTTGTTCGTCAGGAAAACTATCCCTAACAGGAGGAGAATCATCAAGGGTATCCACAACAAGCCTAGACAAGTGGTCTGCTACTACATTTTCTGCACCTTTTTTTTATCTCTAATGTCTAAGGAAAATTCCTGCAACAATAGGATCCATCTAATCAATATAGGTTTAGTATCCTTCTTGGAAAGAAGATACTTGAAAGCAGCATGATCAGTAAAGATTATGACCTTAGAACCTAAGAGGTAGGATCTAAACTTGTCTAAAGCAAACACAATAGCTAATAGTTGCTTCTCCGTAGTGGTATAGTTCAACTGGGCATCATTCATAGTTTTTATAGAATAGTAAATCACATGAAGTAACTTATTTTCTCGCTGACCTAGCACAACACCAATAGCATAATCTGAATCATCACACATGATCTCAAAGGGTAGGTTCCAGTTGGGTGCCTGGAATATGGGGGAGGTAGTGAGTAAATTCTTAAGCTTATCAAAAGCCTCTAAACAAGCATCATCAAAGAAAAACTTAACGTCTTTGCAGGTAAATTGCAAAGAGGTCTAGAAATTAAGCTAAAATCCTTAATGAATCGACGATAAAAACCTGCATGCCCTAAGAATGACCTAATATCTCTTACGGTTTTTGGGACCTGTAAAGTTTTAATAAGGTCAACTTTGGCTCTGTCTACCTCTATACCCTTCGAAGATACGATATGCCCTAGAACAATTCCTGAACGAACCATGAAGTGACATTTATCCCAATTAAGCACTAAATTCTTTTCCTTACACCTAGTCAAAACTAATGACAAATGATGCAAGCACTCATCGAAGAAGAACCAAACACTGAAAAATCATCCATAAAGACCTCTAAGAACCGTTCTACCATGTCAGAAAATATGCTTAGCATACAACGCTGAAAGGTCGCAAGGGCATTACATAGCCCGAAAGGCATGCGTCTATACGCAAAGGTACCAAAGGGACAGGTAAAAGTGGTTTTATCTTGGTCTTCTGGGGCAATAACAACCTGATTATAACCGCAATATCCATCTAAAAAGCAATAATGGCTACGTCCAGCTAATCTCTCTAGCATTTGGTCGATGAAGGGAAGGGGAAAGTGGTCATTCCTAGTGACCTTGTTTAATTTCCTATAGTCAATACAGACACGCTAACCCGTGGTCACCCGGGTTGGGATTAGATCATTGTTATCATTCTGGACTACAGTAATACTGGATTTCTTGGGAACAACCTGAACGGGGCTGACCCACTTACTGTCTAAAATGGGGTAGACAATGCCTATATCTAACAGCTTAAGAACCTCGGTTCGAACTACTTCTTTCATATTAGGGTTCAGTTGACGTTGCATCTCCCTAGAAGTTTGGTGTCACTCTCTAAATAGATATGATGCATACAATCAGTAGGACTTATACCCTTAATGTCTGCTATGGTCTACCCTAAAGCTTTCTTGTTTTTCTGAAGGACGGTCACTAGCCTACTTTCCTGATCACTATCCAAGTCGGATGCTATAATCACAGGTAAAGTTTCAGATGGGCCTAAAAACACATACTTCAGGGAATCTGATAATGGTTTAAGGTCCAACTTAGGAGGCTTTTATAACGAAGGAACTAGGGTAGACTCAGAAATGGGTAGAGGTTTGAACTTAGGTTTCTAGCCATTACTAGTGTCTATCAAAGGGGTTGAATCTAACAAAGCATTCACCTCATTAATCACATCGTCATCATCAAAATCAATCCCGAAGTGGGCTAGGCATTTATCTAATGGATCTTCTAACAAAGTGTTTGGTAATGACTCCTCGATTAATGTTCCTATCATGTTCACCTATTCTATGCTCGAGTCACCTAGTTCAGAGGGTAGCTTACTAATATTAAAAATGTTCAGCTCAATAGTCATATTAACAAAAGACAAATTCATAATACCATTTCGACAGTTAATGATCGCATTGGATGTAGCTAAAAACGGGCGACCTAAAATCACTGGTATTTGGTTCTCTGGGTTAGGGACAGGTTGGGTATCTAGGATAACAAAATCCACTTGTCGACCTCAATAAGAAACTTGTTGACCTCAATAAGAACGTCCTCGATCACACCACGAGGAATTTTAACGGACCTTTCAATAAGAACGTCCTCGATCACACCACGAGGAATTTTAACGGACCTTTCAGCTAACTGAAGTGTCATCTGGGTAGGTTTCATCTCACCAAGTCCTAGCTTAAGGTACACATGGTATGGCAGTAAGTTCACACTGGATCCTAAGTCAAGCAAAGCTTTCTCGACACGGTATTTACCTATTGTGCAAGAAATAGTAGGGGACCCTAGGTCTTTATACTTAGGAGTAGTGGTATTCTGAATAATATAACTCACATAAATAGCTAGGAAGGCTTTCTTATGGACACTAAGTTTTCTCTTTCACATACACATATCCTTAAGAAACTTGGCATAAGCGGGAATCTGCTTAATCGCATCTAACAATGGGAGGTTGATAGTAACCTGATTAAAAACCTCTAATATATCATTAAAGTTGGACTCCCTTTTAGTTGGAACTAGCAGCTGGGGGAACGGGGCTCTGGGAACAAAGCCAGGCTCAACAGGACCCTCATTGGTCTCCTTGGAGACTCTATCAGTCTCCTCATTTTCTGGCTCAGAAGGGTGAACTACAACATGTTCACTATCAGGCATGACAACCTTATTGTCAACTTTCTTTCCACTCCTAAGGGTTGTTATAGAATTCACATGATTATACGATTTATCTCCTTTAGGGTTATGATCAGTTTGACTAGGGAATCTTCCATCTTATCTTTCACTAAGAAACTTGGCTATTTGGCCGATTTGAAGTTCTAAGTTAGCAAGAGACTGGGAATTATTCTTAAAATTCTTCCGGGTTTCTTCTTGAAAACCTTAGTGGTTCTTTGATAACATCTCATGGTTCTTTGCTAACATAGTAAGGGTTTCTTCTAAGGTGGAGATCTTTTTCTTATTCTGAAACTGGGGTTGACCTGAAGAGTTCTTAGCATAACCAAAACCTGAGGGAGGCTGAGAATTACTAGACTGTCCTTGAATGGTTTCTCCAACCAAGAAAAATTAGGATGGTTTCTCCAACCAAGGTTGTAAGTCTCTGAGTATGGGTCAAACTTTTGTCGATTCTCAAACCTAGCATTGTTATAGACAACATGGGCTTGGTCTTCACTAACCTGACCTTCCCAAAACGAGTTATTGGGTTCTACTCCACAACTAGACACTTGAGAGGCTCTAACCCTATCATCAAGTTCAACAAGAGACCCATGTTTAGGATGATTCAATTACAAAGCTTCTAACCTTCTAGAAAAAGCAGCAAACTTAGCATCAGACCCGAAGCTTGTATCTACCACATTGGTGCTACTTCTATTGACCTAGAGTCTTTTGGGGGGTTCAACACAAGACTCCCACTGTTGGGATTTTTCAGCAACAACTCCTAAGAAGGTGAAAGCGTCATCAGCACTTTTACTGGTGAATTCACCAGCGCACGTAGACTCAACCATGTCTTTGGTTGAATAGTCTAAACCATCATAAATAATCTCTACGAGTTTCATCTTATCAAATCCATGGTGAGGACACTGGGATAGGAGATCATTGAATCTCTCTAAGAACCTATAAAGAGACTCTCCCTCTTGTTGCACACTAGCACTAATTTTCTGTCTAACAGACGCAGTTTTATGCTTAAGGTAGAATTTCATATAGAAAGCAGCAATAAGTTCCTGCCATGTTTCAATGGATTCAGATAGTAGGTTTTTCAGCCAGGTCTTGGATTTATCTCTCAAGGAAAAGGGAACCATCTTAAGTTTCAAGACTTCATCAGTAAGGTCTTTTTTTCTAATTGTCCCACAAATTTCCTCAAAGTCCCTAATATGAAAATAAGGGTTCTCATCATCTTTCCCTAAGAATATAGGGATCATATGAAGAATACTAAGTTTTATCTCGAAATTAGCCGTAATGGCTGGCAATTTAATGCACGAATCTCGGGTGGACCTAGTTGGGAACATGTAATCTTTCAAAGTTGCCATCGCTGGCACAGCTGAAGTACTAGGGGTATTTTCCTCACGAAGAGACAGATTCTCAAAACTGAAGTTTCCAAAAACAGGGCTCTCAAAAGAAGATTCTTCGATCTCCCCGCCTTCACAAGAAGAACTACTAGGCTTATCATTAATCAAACGACCTAGAGTGTTTCTTTTCCAAGCCCGCTCTTTAATAACCTTGGGCATACACTAGAAAAACAAAAGAAAAAGAAAGAAAACCTAAAAGGAAGGGAAGTTCTATGCAAACACAAACAAGGCTGACTCCACCACAACAAACCTACTGATTTCTAGCAAACAAAAAGCATGGTGGCTCCACTTAGATTGTTTCTAGACCAGCTTCTAATCCTTCGAAAGGGAATTCGTTACAATTTAAGCAAACCCCTCTGGAATCAATCCGAGTTTAAGTAAGTTGAATCGAGATGAGGGAATCTTAGTGGAGATTTGATACCCAAGGCCTCACCGGCGTTACAAGGCGGCGTATTCAACTCGCAGAAACCATCATGAACTTTGAAGCATGCTTAAAAGAGTAACCAATATTTTTTGAATGGCTTTCCTATTAACCTCGTTACCCTATAGGTCTCGTTCTAGTCAAATTTTAGTCTTAGGTTTGCGTTTGGTTTCGTTCTCCTAAGGCGGGCAAGAAGGGAACAGTGATGAAATCCGAACTGTTATCTTGTATGGATATTCCTTGCCCTTTACTAGGAAATTAAAGCAGTCGTTTTCAAATCCTCAGCATATATGCAAACGAAGGAATACAGTAACTCGCTGACAGGGGATTCGCGAGTGTTTCGACAAACTTACCTCCCGTACCAGACGGGGATGAACCGCTGAAGTCGACTCGGGCCACGACTCCTATGTCATGTACGAACCCGAGGGGCCGAGGCGATATCGTAATCGCCGTCCTTCTCTGCAAACAGTTGATATTTAAACTACCCTTTCGTAGGGTTTAAAAAAAAGTCTCTAAGTCCACAGTCCAAAGTCCAAAAATAAAGTGCAAAAGAAAAAGATAATCTAAAAAAAAAAAAAATTCTAAAAAAAATTGTCTCTCTCTCTTTTTTTTAATTAATTTTTATTCTTCTTTTCTTTCGCTCCTTTCGCCAAATCTTTAAGTATTCACCAAAAGCTTTGGCAAATTTTTCTTTCACTCCAAATTCCAAAATCTGTAAGGAAAAGACAAAAACCCAAAAACGTAAAGAAGAACAAATAAAATAAAATGAAAAACAAATAAAAACCTAAAAAAAAAAATCTAAAAAACTCTAGCCTAAAGACAAGTCCGCGTCGGCCGCGCCAAAAATTGATGTTATTTCAAGTTGAGTTGTAGTAAAAAGTTCGTTGAGACTTTTGAAAGCAATAGATTTTAAACTTAATTTTAAAGCAAAGAAAACAAAGCAAATAAATGTTGATATGTTGTGAAAATTATGGAGATGTTGGAGCTAGGATTTCACCATTCATCAATACTTATGTGGTTCTAAATTAAATTATATCATGCAATTTAACAATTGATTCGATTCTAAAGTATTACCAAAATCAGATTCCCAAAATATCAAATGTTAGTCGCAAGTATAACGCATCAAGAGTCTAAAACTAAGCATGCATCATCAAGAGAAAACACATTTGATTAATAAGAATCATTTAATTTATTTTTTATCAATGCAATTAATCATATAAAAATATTGCATAAATTTATAAAATAAATATTACCACATAATTCTTGAGAGAATGGCTTCCTCCGTCGCCCAAAGGATTGGGTTTAGCTCATCATTAGGAAAACACGCTCAAAATTCATTTTTTATTGCTCAAAGGTGGTGTACAAATGATGAAATGGGAGAAACAATGATAACCGAGTTTGTAACAGTTATAAGTGTTACAAACTGAAAAGAACGATAGAACAGTACTGTCGTTAATTCTCGACCCACGGCTGTGTGTCGTTTCCACTGTTGAAAAACGACTGTCTTGGATGGTCTGTTCTTCGCGTTCTTCAGATGACAAGCAGCAGAAAAATATTTCTGGAACTTGATTTTCTCGACTCTGTGATGCTCTATAATCTCCCTAACTCTCCGTAAACCTTCTATGATATCCCAACACCTATTTATAACCCAGCAACAGAAAATTTCACGTAATAACTTCATATAATTCTCCATTATTCTTCACGGCCAGTTTAGGAAATAATTCAGATTTTTGATCTCTACATACATTCTGAAGCTTCCAAATTGCCATATTTAACTCCTTCACACTCCAAATAGTTGTTAGGGTCTTCCAAACACGTGCAAACTTCTTTGTTGCTCGCGCAAATCTCGTGATAACCTCTTCCGAGAATAAACTCCCCTGTTTTCTTCTCGCGAGTTATCTAGCCAAATTTAGTCGATCAAAGCACTCATGATAGCTTTGTTGGGACATATCACAACTACCCAACAAATTTCAGCCCTTTAATCTACCCAGAACTCCTTCAAATATCGATCGAAAACTCACACAGTTCTGTTTTTATTTTCCCGCCAAAATTCAGTTTTGAAATGTTGAAGATGAAGTGCCCCTATCTTGTTCTCGGGTGCGAATAGCAGATAGGTTCCGAGGATGAATTTGGGCTACACATAACCTTGGGTGCCCCTTATCCAAATCTAGGGTCCGTATAGCAAATGTCCTCCAGGGGTCCAAATAACACTTTTTGAGCAACTTTTTCCACACAAGTGTATTTCTCCAAAAACACTTACACAAACATAAAAACACAATAATAAGTACATAATAAAGCACTAGCAATAGAGACACTGAGGACAATTCAGACACAAAAATGTGTCTATCAGCAACTACTTTTATGCAAAGACAAAAAGGAAAGTTTGTGAAAGAGAATTACCAAATTAACAGATGCCTCATTCATTCCATGGAAGATCTCCCTTGCATTTGATCTCCTTCCTCAGCCAAGTCATGGTCCATGCCATGAATATCTCCAGATGAAGTAGTATTTCCAGTACCTTGAGGACAATTTGAGATGCTAACATTACTGCTATCATCACCTCTTGATCTTTTAGTTCTTCTTTCCTCTTCATGTTCCTCTTTCTCAGCATTAATTTGTCTTATGCTTGCTTCACAAATTTGTTTCAACATTAAATCCAAGTCATTTATTATCTCCACTCATACTGAGTAGCCAAATCATTGCAGTAGTTGATATACTCATCATTAGTTTATCTTCTTATTTTAAGATCTTCAGCAACATTCTCACATTCCTCCTCGTCATGATCAATAATAAAACAATTGGGACAAAGAGAATGTGGTTGTCTTTCCCAGTGATATCTAACCCAAGTAACACCACCTGCTGTTGCGTTCCACAAACCACCCTTGTGTAATGGTTTCTTAAGATCAATTTTCACCCTTGCAGTAATCATACTGCCATAACTAGGTCTACAATTATCTGGGATTGTATGAATTTTAGGTCCCAGCTCAATCAATGCTTCATCTATTAATTACTTGCACAGAGTGATGTTCAATCAGAAGATTTTTGAATTGAACATTCCATTCTTGATGAGTGAATGTTTGATCCTTGATAGCAATAGATGAATCATACTCTTTTAGATTGAGATGACTCTTTGCAACATTCCATGGACTCTTTTTAAGCACAGCTTTCATAACTTCATCAGAACTGAACTTGAAAAGATAAATGTTTTTGTCCATACCACAAATCTCTTTAGTTTTGTATTGATTCCATAATTGCATAACTTCTTTCCTTAGAACTTCAGTTTCTACTGGATCTTTGGAATGGATTTTACCAATAAGAGTATGCTTCCATTCATTTGTAGCTACTGATAAAGCTCTTGAAGAACCTACAACACACACGCCTTACTTGTTTAGCTCCAAAGTCTCGAATCCTAGATCGTTGCATCTGAGAGGTAATGCCAGAAACTTGATTGTTTGAAGATGGAGACATTTCTATGAAATCTTGGGATTGGTTTTTTCCTCTAAAGAATAATATGAGAAGAAGTTATGATTTCTTGCTCTTATAAATATGCAAAACCTTCCAAAAATAACCATATATTTTTTATACTGGTATAACTGTGCTGAGTATTTTTAGGGAAGAAATTTCTTTGATAATATGGAGAATAATTCTCTGTATGGAAAAGAAAGAGAGTCAACTAATATGTAATTTCAAAGGAGTTGTATTTCCTATAATCACGCAAACTAATTTGGGGAAGGTGTTGTTTTTGAATTTTAAAATTTTGGATCTGAAAACTTTGTAACTGTCGAAATTCAACTCGGAAAATGAACTCAGTGCTAATGAACTCACTAACTTCATTATGATCATAAACATAATTCAAACAGTAATACTGGAACATACTGTTTTCATCCACCTTGGAGTTGATGGCTTGCAATACTGCTGATGAGACTGACCATAGATTGAAACTTGACTGCAACAATATAGTTGATAGAAGAAGAGTAGAAAATGCAATAGTCCAAAACCGGATGCCTTCCATGATAAACTGAATGAGGAGCCTGCCGGAAAATTAGAAACCCATTAGTATTAGAAATCAAAGACAAACTAAAAGAAAAAACTTAAAAGAAAGAGACAGAAGATTTTGTGAAGAGTTAAGAGATTCTTAAGATTCATCATCGTGTTGCAAAACAAATCGGTAGAATATTATATTTAGAGATTCATGGATTTTAAATCGGTATGAGAGAGATTTGGAAGAAAAATTAAAACTGAGTTAACGCAGTTTTCGTCCGATTCACATAGCAAAGAGAGAGAATGGACAACTAATTTCTTAAGGGCTTTTTATTGTTATTATTATAATAAGGCGGGTGGTTTTTTTTTTCGAAACACACACAGAGATCACATTCCATTCTCTCAGTTTCTTTTTTTTTTCTTCAGTTTCTTAGAATCTAGGTCAAAATCATATCATCTCTTCTCTTTGAAGAACGAGAATTGAAGAAGGATTCTTACAGGATTTCAACTGGAAACGAGAATTGAAGACGGATATTCACAAGATTTTGTTTTGAAAACGAGAAGTGAAGAAGGATTTTCTCTAGATTTCTACCGAAAACGATAATTCAAGAAGGATTTTCTCAAGATTTCTACTGAAAACGAGAATTGAAGTAAGATTTTCTCAAGATTGCTACTGTAAAACGAGAATTGAATTAGGATTTTCTCAAGATTTCTACTGCGAACGGGAAAGGAAATTCCAAGAAGAACGGTTGATCCATTTTCGCCGTTTCTTTCAATCGGTTAATTAGGGTTTTCAACTCAAAGATTCACTTATCATCAGCCATTTTTACTTACACTCAAAGCAGGTACACTTCTTTTCGCCATCTTTTACTTTTTCTCTGTTGGTTTTCAATTTAGGGTTTGTGTTCTTTCTTCCATATTTGAGCTTTAATTTGTCTTCAATTTTGAGTTTAGGGTTTTATGTTCATGTTATAGTGAGTTACCTTAATTTGCACTTAATTAGCAGAGATACCCGAGTCAAGCAGCAATTTTAGTAGCAGATTTCGTCTTCTATGATCAGCTTATTAGGCAACCATAAGCAAATTAACTTCTCATTTATTGTAGTTAGATCAATCAATGGAATCGATTAAGAAATTAACAAGCCTTAAAACCGTTGGAATTAGTTAAATCCCCTATGTTATTCATTCTCTCATGCAGTGCGTACATTGTAGGCTTGTAGTAATGGTCTCTCTCGGTAATGATGCATATTTGTTAGCAATTCATACAAAGTTGTTGTTTTAATGAATTAGTTGCTGACTGCACTACATGCTACCTCACCAAATGTAATTAGGCCGTGTTCAGTCTTGTAGGATTCAACTTAACAAAATTGCAAACTCATGTCTTTCCGAATAGAAACTATTCCTTGTTGATGTAGTATATGATTTGAGACTCTAGTCTCTAGAGCATTTGACTTGTACCAGTCGTCAGCAAAACAAAGTGAAATGATTTATATAAGAGTCCATATAAATATCTCTTCTTCATTAAGCATGACTTTGAACTCTTAGCAGAACAGTACTGATCATAGGTACTCTGACTTCTTTCTTGAAACTTTCTTTAACCTCTTTCTGCATGTATTGTCTTTGCGTTTACAATGTTTTTGAAAAATATACGATACGTTTATAACGTTGCAGATCAGTCAGCGCAAAGTGGAAGAGTGGAGAAATGGCTCACGACAAGAATGACATACCAGACTCTAACCTATATATTGTTATTAAGGTTTAAATCTCCTGCATTTCCAATTTGTTCTTTGATCATTTGGTAGTAATGAACCGCTCAAAGTGTATGTACATATTCATTGGTTTCTATATGTGGTACCTATAGGTCGTACGAAATGAGGACCTTTATCAGCAGATTGGAAGAGACGTTTACTTTGATCTTGTTGATCCCGAAAAAGTGCATAGTTTCCAGGTTCTCCGTTCTACGCGTTTTCATCATTTCAAGGTATGTACCCATTCAATTTGGTGATTAGGTTCAGTATAATGCTACTAATTAACTGGGAATTGTCGATACATTTAGGTTCAGTAGTTTATATGCTTAAGACGGTGAGAGATCTCCATGCACTTGCATTTGGTTTGTACGATATTTGGTGAATGCTTATGTAAACTATGGGCTTTTCTGGTGTTTAAATATGATGTGGCGCACAGGAAGTGGTTGCGGAACAATTTGGTGTGCCACTGCAACTCCAGCGTTTTTGGTTGTGGGCAAAGCTTCAGAATGAAACATATCGTCCTCATCACCTCTTAACGCAGGAAGAAGAAACACAATACGTAAATACTTCGGGCACCCAAATTTATGAACAGATGAATCATGCCAATGCTTATTTTGGTGCCTGAATGACTTGTTATTTTATTAATGGGCGACTGGTTATCAATTTCGTAAACATTTCTTTTGGAATTGTAGGTTTATCAGCTGAAGAAGGTGCCAACAAAAGCTGGGAAATTGGAATTGATATTGTTTTTAGAAGTTTTACAGACTGTTCCGGTAATTGTTGCTACGAACTAATGGCTTGCTTTTCGTACGACTTGACACTTAAATTAACTTATTTGTCACCTCAAATCTTTAGCATTTCTACTTTTCAGCAGTACTAATTTCTTATCCCTACAGAATGTTTATACCTTACATCAGCCACACAAGACAGGAGAAGATATTCTGCTTTTTTTCAAACTTTATGACCCTGAAAGCGCAGAAATTCGGTATGCATTAGGTTCATACCCTTATTACATTAACATTTTTGAGTTTACATCATGTTCTTAGATTTGAGATTTATGAAAACCTTAAACTTGTTGCAGGTATGTTGGGAAGCTTTTTGTGAAGGGTAGTGCTTTTCCCCAGGATATTCTTAAAAAGCTGAATGATATGGCTAATTTTGCTCACAATGAGGAAATTAAACTGTACGAGGTTAGACCACTCGTTATCATTCCATGGCACCTCACATTTACCTGAACTTTTCTTTTATATCACTAATGATATGTATTGTGTTCTGGGACAGGAGATAAAGTCTGTGCCCACAGTCATGTGTGATATCGTTAATATGAAACTAACATTTCTTGACAACCAGGTATGTATCGTGGATTTGTCAGTGTAATGTTTGATACACCATGCCTTCAACGGTAGTTAGTACTTCTGCATTATTCACCATGATCCTTTTTTGTTGTTGTTTTCGTGCTGTCTTTCTTTTTTGTCTCGCAGCTAGAAAATGGGGACATAATTTGTTTCCAGAAAGCTCATATGAATAGTCGCTACCCAGATATTCCTTCTTTACTAGGATTAATTCTTAGATGTCAGGGGTTACTTAGATATGAGGGGTTACAAGAGGCCAAGCTAAAGGTGAGTGCGACAAAGGATAAATTACAGAAAGCAGAAGAGAAGGTGATCGCGATAAAGGTTGAGCTGAAGGAAGCAGAAGCAAACGTTGGTGCTTTAGAGGCTATGATGAATTCCTGATCACTTGAGAAAATGAAGGTAGTCGGGTTGCATTGAACGGGCAGTCGTGTTGCTGTAGTATGTATATTGATGTCCTTAAGAATTTTCTATGTAGAACAGATGCTTATGAGTGATTCTCCTAGGGATAGTACTATTTTCCTTTTGAATAATGTGACTTCAGACATGTTGTAGATATTCCCCTATCTTTTGAGCATACAAGAATACCTTGCGCATATATGATGTGTATTCAGTTTAGCATCCTATCCTCTAGCTATTACACTTTTGTGTCTGCTTCCATAATTGAACTCTGTTGTTTATTTTTTCTAGACGCGAAAAAGGCAAACTTCATTCAAATGCTCTGTTCAGGATGAAAATGAGGATTTCAAAGGGTGATTTATTTTCTGGTTTGAAGAGCTTTAGGCGAGATAGTGTATGTTTGCTGCTTTGATCTGCCTGCATAATATTATGTTTTTCCAGCACGAATCACAATTTCACAACTTCATTTTACAGTGTAGATAACACATGAGCTCGAAAAATCGAAGGACTCAACTGTATTCTGCTCCCATTTGCTCTTTTCCTTGAAATTTGATACCCTTGTTGCTCTCATTCCTCACCATCACCTGCTCTCCCCATCAGTAGTGATTTCGTCTCAATAACAATGTTTTTCTTAGCTAGAAGTATTGTGAAAGCCTGAAACTTGAAGTTTGGTAGATTCAAAATTGAGATTATAGGTACATTTGTGTGTATGCTCATGCTATAGTCGGGGTCTTATACTACAAGCCTATTGCTTCACATGATAAATTATCACCTGCAGTTGACAGTGCGCAAGGGAAAATTAACGGATAGTTATTCCACATAACAACTTTGCACGGTAAGGCGAGATAAGATTTTTCAAGGGAATTTTGATGAAGTACCCGTTTTTCTGGTACCCACAAAATGCCCTAGTTTTCTTAAACTTTGTTAAAGTGCCCTTGAAGCTTAGATATCGGTCTTGGCCCACCAAAGTTGGTCACATCTTGTTTACTTGGTCAGGAAAATAATTGAAATTACTTAGCTGCCCTATTCTATATAACAAAAGAAAACCCTAGTACTAATTGCGCCTCCTTCTTTCTACTCGTTTTCTTTTTGTTTCATCGTCTTCTTCGAATCTCTTTTAACCCAAAAAATAAAATAAATTACGGTATAGAAAAAAACTCCTATGTCAGTCACAAACGCAGTATGTTCTTGATCTTCTTCGAACAAAGGTATTTGGTTATATCCTGAAAAATCATCCATAAATGACAGTCTCCCATACCCTGAGGTTGCATCCACCAAATCTCTTATCTATGGCAGCGGGTACGGATCACTCGGACATACTTTATTTAAATCAGTAAAATCGATACAGACACAAATTTTACCATTCTTCTTTGGAACGGGTGCGACATTTGACAGCCAGTGAGGATACTGCACTGGTCGAATAAAGCCTGCTTCCAACAGCTTTTCGACTTCTGCGGTAACACCATCTTTTTGGTTTGCGCCATATTTATGATTTTCTGACGAACTGGTTGGAACTTCTCATCGATATCTAGCCTGTGGCAGGCTACATTCGGATCTATCACAGGCATCTCAGCAAAACTCCATGCGAAAATGTCGGAGTTTTCCCTCAGCAATGTAATCAAACCATCACGTTCTTGTGCAGAAAGATCTGTCCCTACGAACGTTGTTTGGTGCTTCTCATCTCTAATCTGGACCTCGATCAGTTTCTCAACTGTTGGGGGTTCAGCTGCGTCCTCTCCCATATATGATTCTGGAGGGAGAGGATTCTGTAATTGCTATTTCTGCTCGACTCGCATGATTTGGTTCCCGCTAACTTCTGACTTCTTGTACTCGTCCATAGCACTCTCATGACATTTTTGGGCGGCCATCTGGTCGCTCCTAAATTTGAAGACTCCTTAAGGGGCAATAAACTTCAAACATTGATGATATGAGGGTGTGACTGCACCGATCTCATGCATCCAGTCTCGTCCTACAATCGCATTGTAGGGAGCTCGACAATCAAGCAACAAGAAATTTCCTAAAACGGACTTGTCATCCACTGTTATAGGTATCTTCACCTTCCCAATCGCTTTTGTAACTTCGCCACTGAAACCGATAATTGGATTTTCATCTTCCTCTATCAAGTCGTGTGGGAGATTCATAGGAATAAGCTCCTGAAAACAAAACGCTTACTGAGCTTCCTGTATCCACTAGAATCCGGTGTACACGAAACATGCCAATCCAAGCAGTTATAACGATAGCATCATTGTGGGGAGCATATACACCTATCATGTCTTCTTCTGAAAACTTGATCTTTGTGCAGCCAGCTCCCGAATTTCTTCTCCATTTCCACTGACAAGATCGATATGATTTGTCAAGTACCATGCTTTTAACTGCCTGAGCTTTCTTCTGGTTTCATCTTCCGATGCCCGCCTGGTCATTGAATGGATCCTGGCATGACTGACATTAATCACGTGTGCGTTAATCACATGTGATGTGCCAAACTGTCCAGGAACTTTCCCGAAATCCTTTTACACGTACTCTTGTAGCTTTCCAGTATCTATCATTCGCTGGACCTCGATCTGTAAAGAGAGGCAATTCTCAGTCTTGTGACCATGGTCTTTGTGAGAGCTGCAGTATTTGCTCTTATCACGTTTATCACGCGTCTCCGCTGACAAAGTTCTAGGGGGCTCAAATCCTCGCTTATCTTTTCATACAACTCTGTCATCCGTATGTTCAATGGTGTCAGCTTCATATCATGATACTTATGATATCCAGTTTCCGTTTGTTCCCCCTGGTTTTTCTCTCGAACTTCACCTCGATCGTTATGCTGTCCACTCAAACGGTTCTTTGACTTGTCTTTATTTCCATCATTTGGATGATTGGATGATCTGTTAACTTCTTCTCTATCTTTAGAATCATCCTCCACTCGAGCGTATTCTTCTGCTCGATCATATAGTTCTTCCAAAGTCTTTGGTGGTCTATTGACCAAGGACCCGTACGCACCTCTTTGATCATGTTGGTATGCCTGTTTTTAGGCTGCAATGACAACTTGATCGTTGGCTCCATCCACATCGGCCAACTCTTGCTTGAAGCGTCGAGTAAACTGTCTGATGCTTTCCTCCTTCCGAATTTCCAAAAGGAACAATGAATGACGTCCCTTCCGATCACGTTTGTTGTATTTATCGTTAGAGCAAAATTCATTGATCAGCTTATGGTAAGTCCCGATTGACTGTTCCGGAAGCTGATTGAATCGCGTTATTGCTCCTCCAGTCAGTGACTATGGAAACATCTTACACATCAACTCATCGCTGTACTTCCACAAGGACATGGTAGTTTCATATTATAAAATATGCTGATCTGGATCATTTGTTTTCTCGTCGAATTCTGGCAGCTTGGGAACTTGAAAATTCATTGGAGGCCGGAATTCTCTGATATTCAGTTTGAAGGAGACCCAGCGGCTCGATGCAACCTGTCCATCTTTTCCTCTCTGGAACGCTTTTTCGACATTACTTTCTCGATCATCTTGCAAAGGAGAGCTTTTGTTATTGCATCCACATCGCCATCTGAGGAACTGTCTTCCTTATCATAACCTCGGTCCTCTGGAATATGAGCTTTAGTTCTCATTCTTTTCCTTTGTGTTCAAGTGGCCTCTCTTCTAGCTCTGCCTTGCTCCGAACGAGCATAGTAATCGGGATATAATTCTCTCCCATCGTGCCGATCTCAAATCTCATCTTCATCGTTCCTGAGACGTTTTGAATGGGTGGTAGTTCTGGCCGCACTCTGATGAGTCGCAGCTGGCCGGGTCTCTGCTCGCCGCGATCTTACAAGCCTTCGTTTAGGTAGATCTCCAGTGACCAACATATTTTTCTATGGCCGATCAAGATCGACCACTTCTCTGCTTCGATATGCAGCTTTCGGGCTAACTTGTCTTCCAAGGCACTGCCATACAGACCGACCCCTCTGGTTGTTCAGATTACCAGACCTAGGACCAGACTGGTTCTCACGTTCCAATATCAGGAGAGCGATCTCTTTCTCGCACTCGTTCAGCCGATTGTGCAACAGTTCATTTGTACTAGGAGTCGCAGTTCGTCCGTCTCGCTGGCCCTGCTGATCGTTTTTCCTTCTTGACGGACTGCCGAATACGCGTTCATTGTTTCCTTGAACTTGTGGGTTTTCCCCATCAACGTCCATTCCTTCGTTGTCGATCACTGGTTGTTTTTCCCTTTTTCGATTCAGATCTGGAGTTCTGTTGCGGAAACGATCTCGATCTCGTCCACCATCCAGGGATCTGTTATGAGCATGATCTCGATCTTGATCAAGATCTAGGGCTCTGTCATGAGAATGATTTTTACCCAGCATGTTTCCAATGGGTATTGCTGGGGCTGACTGAACCTCGATTTCATGCCTTTCAGCTTCGCGTCTCCTGCACTGTTGGGAATCGCTAACAGAATCTGCCCTTCGTGCAGTTTGTCTGATTACTTCCATAACTCGATTTGGTAAAACACGAATATCTTTTCTCGAAAACCTTGGTCGGCGCCAATGTTTGTATGGTAAAATTACTTCTACCCCAAACAAGATGTTGATGATGATTTTGCTGAAAATCAATACGTTGTTTATTCTCCAATTGAATTGAGTAATTGGGGGGGGGGGGGTACCTGCAAAAAACCCTCCGATGCTAAAGTCAGATTAGGATTTTTCACAGATAATTTTGTGTGTAAGATTGCATACTTTTTTGGGTTATTGAGCCTGTATTTATATGGTCCGAATTAGGCCTTCAATCCCAATTTCGAAATGAATATAATTCATCTTAATTCCCTTGCATGCCTCCCTGCATTGATATTCTGCATGACTGCATGGCTCTGGAATAACTGGCCCTTGCATGCCTCCAGTCATGAATTGCGTTGACTGGCCCCTGCATGCCTCCCTGTAGTAACTGGCCCTGCATGCCTCCCTGTCATAACTTTCATTCACTGGTCCTGCATGCTTCCAGAATCTTCCTCATAGATTTAACCAAAATGATGCAAGGGGTTTCCCAAATAAATGAGTACAAAATCCCAATCTCAAGAGGGAAGTTTATACAAGCCCAACAAGAAGTTTACATAAGCCCACAGTGGGGCTGAGAAATCTGCAAGGCTAATCAGCATGGGGCGGAATTATCCAAGGGCTACGGAATTAAACTTCGCTTGCTACACCGAATATGTAACTATCATATTAAGTTGTATCGTGCTACACCGAATAAGGAACTACCATATTAAGTTGCACGCGCTACACTGAATCAGGAAGAACTGGCCGGACGGTGCAGCCGTCGCTGGGAACCACCGGCGTCACCTGCCGCCGCTATCGAACATTGCCGCAGGACACCGCTGGGCATGGTCACTAGCTTTGGACGCCACTGCCGGCAACTGCTGTTGCTATTCAGTCAACTTTTCTGGAGAAGAAGAAGATTCCGGCATCCTACTGTTGTTGCCGTCCCGGAGAAGATGAAGACGCCGGTCCTCTGCTGTGATGACGTCATGACGGAAGATGCTAACGGCATAGGAATATGCGAACGGTGTTGAAACGGTAACGGAATATTCCGGAAATATGCTGATAACGTCAATAACGATAACGCAATATGCTACGGAATCTGCATTTGCTGACGTCATCGCTTAGTCAGCTGTTGACCGTTCTTTGTTGATGACGTGTAAGTCTCTGGTTGGTCAACCTACGCTGACGTGGCACATCCCGGTTCGTCTAACCTGCTGATGTGGCGACTTGTTGACGTGGCACGTCATGGTTTGCCCACCTTGCTGACGTGGCACATTCTGGTTCCTCCACCTTGCTGACGTGGCAGTTGACGGTTGGTCAAAAAACGATGGCATGGCACGCTGACGTGGCACTGGTGATGGGCTCCTTAGTTGCTTGACTTGGGCCTATGCACATGGGCCTCTATGTAAGGTGTTTGTGAGGCTTAGTTAGCCATGCTTGGATAACTTGGTGAGCATATTAGGCCCAATGAATCATACTTAGATAGTAGGAGGAGGTTTGTAGGCTTAAGTTGGCCCATTTTTGGTGTAGAATATTAAGGGTACAAACAATGTGCATTATTGAACAATAGAGAATTAAAAGGCATTTATGATTTGAATGAGGTATCTGAGCCGGACAAGCCTGAGTCTCAGAGCTGGGAGCCAGAGTTTAAGGTGTTGTTTAGCAACCAAATAAATGAGCAACTGGTATCTGATGCTAGAATGGAATTCACCCGTAAATAGATGAGCATCTGGAAGATATATTTTTTGATGTTATTTCATCAGGAAGCTCTCGAATTTTTCCTTCTGATAGTATGATTGTCGAGATTGTGCCTGAATGCAAGAAAATCCAGCTTTGGGAAAAAGATTGTTTTATGATATTTCACCTCATCTAGATAACTTCTCACCAGAATCGGGTTTTTTTACAAGTGGTGGTGAACTAAAGATTATCAAGTTATGAAAAACGACCTGATTTTAATTTTGAAACTGTTGATGCTCATTATTCTTTCTCTAAGGATTTGGATGAAGAGGAGGAGGAATACTTCACACCGTATAGAGAATTAAAAGTAGATAATAGTCAAGCAGCATTCAGGATGTCTCTTAATTCAACTGATCCAATTGAAACCAATATTTCTCTAGGATCTAACTCAGAAGAATATTAAATAGAGCTCAAGATAGTATCCTGATAGATCAATTTGGTTCATTTATAAGGTATGATTATTTTAGAGTAATTGTATATGATTGGTTTTTGTCGAGACAAATGATTTGAAAAAGTCATTTACCCCTGTGAGTACATAATCACCACCGTCCATGTGTCCTTCAAGCCACTTATATACCATGAAATACACGTGCATCAAATATGAGGACATGTGTTCAACACCCTAACAATAACAAGAACCTTCGACCATCATCACACATGTGGCATGTGAGATGAGAATCCAACGGATAAACAGTTGAGGAGTACCAGAGGATGAGAACGCCGCAAAGAATATGGACATCCAAGAACTTCACTTTATCACATCTCGAGGTAAATTTGAATCCACGGCTGATAATAGTCCAAGAGACCGTGAAAATACAAGTCGGCAGCACAGCTGTCTAGACGTGGGATAGGCCAACTACCCACATTAAATGCCAACAGATGGGTAATACGTGGCAGAACATGAGTGGCTGGTAGATAGGTGCATCATCGTGATTGATCGTAACGACCGAAGGATCATCGGGAGGAGCACGACGGGCATCAGCAGAGTGGGAACACTGATCAAGGAAGTGTGTTACAGCTGTCAAAGGAGGGACCCACCCGAAGATCCTATAAATACCCAACTTCAATATATATCAAGGGTTCGACTAATTCAGACTTAGAGTAGAACTTTAGGAGAGAGAAAAAGAGAAAATATTAGGTATGAACCATAACTATGTAATCTGATTTCTATCCTCCACTCAAAGTCATTTGAATTAAACTATGTAATTGCTTAAAACCATAATGAAACCTCTCAACACCCCGTGGATGTAGGCCTCAGTGCTGAACCATGTAAATCAGCATCTCATTTACTTTTCGTACTTACTTTATCATCATCATAACTACATTCAGCGTCTTTACTAACGTCATCTTGATAAGTTCATGCATTTTCATCATATTTTAATTTGTCAAGCATTTTATTAACAACAATAGGCTTCGATGCACATCATCGCCTCTCTTTACCTGTTCCCGTATTATTTGATTATTCAATTTATTACGTTTTAATTATACTGTGAATATTGATTGTGGACATGAAGATACCTTCGTTACTTCGGTGTTCACAACCTCTTATCTACGACCTGTTGTATTCGTACCGGCATAAAAAGGTATTTTTATAGTAGACAAGTACCCAAGATTCTCAAATTTCATACAAATCAGCTAGCCCTGTATTGTCGCTTAAATCAGACTCCATGATCATCTTTTCCACATTTCTTCGAAATCTTGTATTTTGTAAGTGAAAAGGCGAGGGTACCCAAATATACCTCAAGCTAAAACTTTTCCTACCTATAAGTTCTTTCTCCGAAAGTGATTGTCTATGGACTGAGTCGAGACAATACAACTAATCGGTTCACACTTCGTGTGATCGTCTATGGATACGAGGTCGAGACAATACAACAACGACGTATGTTACTTGATAAAAAGGTTAGGACTTAACCAAACACAATAGGATTCACTTATCAAGTAAATAAGAATTAACGTTTGTGTAATTTTCTTTAATTATAATGAACAATTATAATGCGGAAATATAAAGCAAATGACACAACAAGATTTTATTAACGAGGAAACCGCAAATGCAGAAAAACCCCAGGACCTTGTCCAGAATTGAATACTCTCCGGATTAAGACGCTACACAAAATTACACCAACTTCGTATAGTTGAGACCAAGCAACTAAACCTATAGTTCACCTAGTTCCTTATGTATTCCCACGCCTCCAACTTATAAATAAGTCACGTACTTGGAACAATTCCTTTGGTTCGTATTTCAAACAGTAAAGTAACAACAAATCTGTTTGGTATCAACTCTATTCAACCAAGTGATATGAGTCGGAAAAAGGCTCTTCTGTTTATCTTAACATAAACTCCTTCATCAGGTCCTTAGATATATCTTATGTTCAATTACCGAAGTAATCGTTTAAGATTAAGCCAACAACACTATTAATCCAAATAATTATTTTGATGCCTATCTACTCAATTAATCAGTCCAATCTATCACAAGGATAAACCGATTATTAATCGGATCCTCTTTTACTGAAACAAGTATTGTGCACACCAAAGATTATGAACCCACAAATCAGAAATCTTCAATATCTTCTTCGTCTTTAAATCTTCTTAGATCTTCAATAATAACCTGCACACAATCACTTGAATCTCTTGTGATCAATCACGCACAGAACGGAGTCTGTTAACAATGCATTATCACAAGATCGTCTTTAAAACTAACAACAATATAAAAATCCCTGTCGAAACTCTGAATTAGTTTGAGTGAATCTTATATCATAAGAGAAGATTCTCAAGCATAAACAAACTAGGTGCAATAAAAGTTCAACCACCGTTAGTCAATCAAATCAATGAAAACAAAAGATAAACCGAAATTATCTAGTTTCCCACCAACGGTACACGCTAGAGATTCTCAATCCCAAAGAATACCTTAAACTGAGCGGCCGTAAGAGATTTCGCCTAATTAGGTTACTCTCCTCTCCGAATAAGCGGCTACACCAGTAACAACACAACAAAGAGGAAGCTTGTTGTTACGAAGGATTAGTTTGCTAGAAAGGCAAACTTCAAGTGTTTATAGACAAGGAAGTTTGGACACCAAGGAATTTCCAAAACCGAAAATATTCACAAGATATTCATTAAAGCACAAATTCAGTTTTCATAATTCCTGGAAATGCTCTGTCCAAAAATAATGATCGAAATCTCTCGGAAAATCTTTAATTAGTAAATGCACATTACTAATTCTTATTTTCCTACAAAATGAAATTAATAACCTTAATTAAAAGATTCTCAACTTATTTATGTTTCGATCCTGGGATTCTCTTCCCTTAGCTATTAAGGAATAACTTTGAACAATTAAATAAATAAACATTCACAGCAGTGTTCAAAGTATGTCGACATTCTTACTTTGTAAGTTCTCTTTCACACTTACAACCTTGAAACCGATTTGACACACTTCCAAAAAAGTTTAGAATTGGTTCATCTAAATTTCAAGAACTATGTGGTTGATCAAATAACATTCAATCACAATCATGGGTTTAACGGTTCTACCAAAACAAGTTTCGGTTCTACCTTCTATGTGAGTACTGTGCATAGTCACACTAGCTATCCAAAATTCGGTTGACTAGGTACTACGATCGGTTCCCCACATATATATGGTATCTAATTGCATATGAAACTCTTAGCAATTCTGTTTTTAAGACAATTTTTGCATCTTGTCTTATTTTTCCCTTTACCATTAGGTGATTTAATAACATCGGAAAACATGTCCATTCTTAAAATGGGTAAATCACTAATGGAGGAGGAAGAAATAAGATTGACAACTAATGCAATATTAGCTGTTTCCTCCTCTTTAAAATCGTATGAATCAGAGGTCTTATCTAGATTTACAGCCAATGCCTTGCTTCCAGTGTATATCTTAATATTGGGACAGTCTTTAGCAATATGACCAAACCCTTTAAACTTAAAGCACTGCGGGTGATATTCATCATCTTCTTCATGATCCTTTTTGGCAGGAAATCGATCATGTGGGCGAGAGGATCGATAAGTATCCTTAACGAATCTCTTGTTTCTTTTTTTTAAGAGATTTCGAAATTGTCTAGTAATTAATGACAATGATTGTTCAATTTCATCATTAGAATTTTCTGCAATCTGTTCATCTGAATCATCCATCTGTCTATTCCTTTCCATTGGAGCTTTCGGAATTCTTGCAGCTTTAAAAGCGATTCCTTTACCTTGAATAGACTGTGATTCATGATCAACGATCTTTAACTTTCCAACGAGTGTGCTTCGTGAGAGAGTTGAAAGATCGTTTGCTTCTATGATTGCATGCTTCTTAGAATCGTATCTAGATGACAACGATCTGAGAATCCTGCATACTATATCTTTTTCAGAAATACTCTTTCCTAACAATAAAGAAGCATTAATTATCTCATGGAGTTTAATATGAAACTCTTCAAAAGTGTCGTTGTCATCCATTCGAAGGTTTTCCCAATTGTAAGTGAGAGTTTGAAGTCTAACTTCTTTCTCTGGTGAATTTTCTTCGAATACAATCTGAAGATTATCCCAAGCTTCTTTCTAAATTTGACATGTTGACACATGATGTTGTAAATCACGACTTATAGCATGAATAATAGCATTCAAACCATTTGAATTCTGCTTTACAAATGCCTTTTCTTCGTTTGAAAATCCACTAAGCATTTAAACTTAGTTTTCGAATTTTCTATCTTTGTACGAATATAACCATCGACGACTAATACACAAGTATTAAAGTCTCGTGATTGAAGAAAATATCTCATAGTAGATTTCCACCATAGATAGTTTGTTCCGCCAAATCTCGGCGGTATGTTAATTGAAGTCGATTCATGAGAACTCGAGTTCATTCTTATAGGTTTGATCGCACTAAACACAGATTGTTAGATGTTTTCGTGTTTTCCTGCTCTGATACGAATTGAAAGGTGAGGGTACCCAAATATACCTCAAGCTAAAACTTTTCCTACCTATAAGTCTTTTCTCCGAAAGTGATTGTATATGGAATGAGTCAAGACAATACAACTAATCGGTTCACACTTTGTGTGATCGTCTCTGTATACGAGATCGAGACAATACAACAACGAAGTATGTTACTTGATAAAAAGGTTCGGACTTAACCAAACACAATAGGATTCACTTATCAAGTAAATATGAATTAACGTTTGTGTAATTTACTTTAATTATAATACACAATTATAATGCGGAAATATAAAGTAAATGACACAACAAGATTTTGTTAACGAGGAAACCGCAAATGCATAAAAACCCCAGGACCTTGTCCAGAATTGAATACTCTCGGGATTAAGCCGCTACACAAAATTACACCAACTTCGTATAGTTGAGACCAAGCAACTAAACCTATAGTTCACCTAGTTCCGTCTGTATTCCCACGCCTCCAACTTATAAATAAGTCACGTACTTGGAACAATTCTTTTAGTTCATATTCCAAACAGTAAAAGAACAACAAATATATTTAGTATCAACTCTATTCAACCAAGTGATATGAGTCCGAAAAAGGCTCTTATGTTTATCTTAACACAAACTCCTTCGCCAGGTCCTTAGATCTATCTTATGTTCAATTACCGAAGTAATCGTTTAAGATTAAGCCAACAACACTAGTAATCGAAAGAATTGTGTTGCTGCCGATCTACTTAACTAATCAATCCAATCTATCCCAAGGATAAACCGATTATTAATTGGATCCTCTTTTACCGAAAAAAGTATTGTGCACACCAAAGATTATGAACCCACAAATCAGAAATCTTCAATATTTTTTTCGTCTTCAAATCTTCTTAGATCTTCAATAATAACCTGCACACAATCACTTGAATCTCTTGTGATCAATCGCGCACAGAAAGGAGTCTGTTAACAATGGATTATCACAAGATCGTCTTTAAAACTAACAACAATCTAAAGATCCCTGTCGAAACTCTGAACTAGTTTGAGTGAATCTTATATCAGAAGAGAAGATTCTCAAGCATAAACAAAATAGGTGCAATCAAAGTTCAACCACCGTTAGTCAATCAAATCAATGAAAACAAAAGATAAACCGCAATTATCTTCCCACCAACGGTACACGCTAGAGCTTTTCAATCCCACAAAAGACTTTAAACTGAGCGGCCGTGTGAGATTTCGCCTAATTAGGTTACTCTCCTCTCCGAATAGGCGGCTACACCAGTAACAACACAAAAAATAAGAAGCTTGTTTTTACGAAGGAGTAGTTTGCTAGAAAGGAAAACTTCAAGTATTTATAGACAATGAAGTTTGGACACCAAGAAATTTCCAAAACCGAAAATATTCTGAAGATATTCATTAAAGAACAAATTCGGTTTTCATAATTCCTGAAAATGCTCTGTCCAAAAATAATGATCGAAATATTGGAAAATCTCTAATTAGTAAATGCACATTACTAATTCTTATTTCCCTACAAAATGAAATTAATAACCTTAATTAAAATATTCTTAACTTATTTATGTTTCGATCATGGGATTCTCTCCCCTTAGCTATTAAGGAATAACTTTGAACAATTAAAGAAATAAATATTCACAACACATGTTTAAAGTATGCAACATCCTTACTTTATAAGTTCTGTTTCACACTTACAACCTTGAAACCGATTTGCCACACTTCCAAACAAGTTTAGAATTGGTTTATCTGACTTCAAGAACTATGCGATTGATCAAATAACATTCAATCACAATCATGGGTTTAACGGTTCTACCAAAACAAGTTTCGGTTCTACCTTACATGTGAGTACTGTGCAAAGTCACACTAGCTTTCCAAAATTATTTTGACTAGGTACTAGGATCGGTTCCCCGCATATATATGGTATCTAACTTATATGTGTTGCACATGTCCATAGGATCGGTTCCCCTTTGCCTAAAAACGTGTTGCACATGTTCATAGGATCGGTTCCCCTTCTGCTATAAACCTTGTTGCACCTCATACAAGGATCGGTTCCCCTTTGTGATGTACTTCAGTTCTTACTAGGATCGGTTCCCCTTTTCCATATTTGGTCAGACATAAAATCACAAACCCGATCATACCATCTTGGGTGATTACTTAAGATCGGTTTCACTAATAAAAGTCATACCAATACATAAGTCAGGCCTTTGTGAATATTTCTACCAAGAACACAAACAAGTTGTGAACGGTTATATTCAATCACACATATTGGTTATTCATAAGATATTTAATGAATAACAAAACAAATAACGCCTGGCGATTTTCTTTTCGATTCACAAACAAGTTTATGAACTTACTTCCTTAGAACACATGTAAAACATTGTTCCCTAGGATGAAATCCTCACCTTATACCCATACATAATCACAATAGCATTCAAATGATTATGGAGATGTCTTATCTAAAAAATTTAATGGTTAAGAAATAAACCTCGTATTGTATTCCTTAATACTATGTCTATCTAGAGTTCAAATATGATTCGCAGTTTTTTTTCTTCAATATGCACGACTTGAAAGATACGTTAGGGAATGAAACAGTTCAAGTCAAATATCACTAACCTCAAGTAGAAGGATGATTGTTGTCGTTGTAGATCCTTACTTCTTCACATTTTCAAGTCTTCGCAATACTTGTAATGTCTCATTATCCTAATATTTTCAAGCTAACCTATACGAAGTTGACTCTAGTACATAATCAAACGACTCTTAACATGAGTTTTGATTCACTAAAATATGATAATCAAACTTGAAATACCAACGCTTGGTGGGTTCAACCGAGCAATGCTCTAACAGTACGTATGATGAATACATGTTTTCATATCTCCCTTGAACTTTGACTTCTTAAAATAAACATGTGATAATTTCTCAGGGAATTTTTTCTTTATGTGTCGAAGGCATAAACGGTGGCGAGTGTTTGGGAAAACCTTATTTATAGAACCATCCATTGCAGAGTCTTGATCGGTTATAATGGCTAAAGGGTGTTTCTCTCCCATAGCTTCAAGCCAGATACTAAACAACCATTAAAATGTAGGTTCAGTCTCATATTTAAAAGTGCACAACCGAACAGAATAGTTTGATAATGGTGATTTACCCCCATAAATGGTGTAAGAGGCATCTCATATTTGTTCGTTCCGTATGTAGTGTCGAAAAAAACTGCTTCGCCTAATTGTTCGTATGATAAACGTGACCGTGCATCTATCCAGAAAAATTTTACAGCTCTACCATGTTGAACAACTTGAACTCTGTAAAATAACCGAGGATTTTTATGTTGTTTCTTGTCTAAATAATCAATGACCGATTGGCATCACCAACTTCTATATTTTTTGCTTGACATTGCGTAAATGATTCCAACAATCTCTTTTATTGAACCCAATATTTTCCCCCTTGAGGATTGCTGGAACTTTTCCAACTTCAGGGTTTTCCATACTAAATTTTTCTGTCATATCCTTTACACCTTCTGTCATGCATTTGTTGGACTGCATGCGCATTATTTTTCGCGGTGACACAAATTTGTGATTGTGTTTATCTGAAAATGCCATCACCGACCATATACTATTTTCTTCATCAAAAAGGATTTGCATCTTTGTTGTGCACCCACATTTTATAGTATTGAAAAATCTTTTTTTTTTGTCCACCCCTTCGATATTATCATTTTTAAATTTGTTTCCCTCGCGGGAGCATACCATGTAAACTGCTGTCACCTATTCCACACCTCTACGAGTTTTATTTGTTGATCGAAATTTTTTTTGTTAAAACCATTACGTTATCCATATTCTGTATCATACTCCCTGGCTTCTTCGTAACTGTTAAATGGCATCCATTTATACAGTGTTTCTAGGTTGTTACTTTTCTTATTTGAAGTCAAAGAATCATGAGTTAGTAATTCATCCATCACTCCTGGAATCAAAGAAAATACTATTAGCAATGCAACTAAGGGAATCTAGGAAATGCGGTTTGTGATACAAACACACCTATAGAGGGAGGTTTGTGTGACAAATCACCTTGAGATAAGTTTGTGAGGCAATTAATTATTATAAAAGCAAGCTTAGCAAAATATTTTAAGGTTATTTACCTCGAGAGATTGCGAGCACAACAAAGAGAGAATTGTAATCGTTTTCTTGTTCATAATCTAGAGAAGATATTTTCTTCGAGTTATGTTATGGTGTTTTTTTGTTTTCTAGTTTTCGTATATTATTATTCTGAATTCCCCCTCTAAATAATAGTCACCAAGGTACAAAGATCATATGTATTAGTCACCATTGAAACTCGAGGAAATACGCAAGAATATTTCTGAACTGCTGGAGGCAGGCTATATACAACTGTTTAAAGCTCCGTTTGGTGCTCCTGTTATGTTCCAAAAGAATAAAGATGGCTCACTTCGAATGTATGTAGACTATAGGGATTTGAATAAGATAACTGTGAAGAAAAAGTGCCCAATTCCTCTAGTGGTTGACTTGTTCGATAGATTAGCCAACGCTAAGTTCTTCACCAAGTTGGATTTGCGCTCAGGTTATTACCAACTGCGCATAGCATAAAGAGATGAACTAAAGACTACAATGGTAACCGGGTATCGCTCGTATGAGTATCATGTAATGTAATTTGGCTTGACGAATGCTCCTGCAAATTTTTGCAACCTGATGAATGATGTGTTTGCCGAGTATATTGACCATTCTTTAATAATATACTTGAACGACATAGTTATTTACAGTGATACTTTGGAAGAGCATGCGATGCATATTCGCAAAGTGTTTTCAAAACCTAAGGAGGCAAGTTTATATGTGAAGAAGGAAAAGTGTGAGTTTTCCCAAACCACAATAACTTTCATTGGCCATGTGATATCGCAATATTGTGTGCATATGGACCAGAAAAGGACAGAGGCCATTATTTTGATTGGCTTGATCCAAAGAAGCTTCATGCTTTCTTGGTTTTGGCTAACTATTACCGACGTTTTATAGTTGGCTATTCAAAGAGTGTATCCCCTTTGACGGATTTGTAGAAGAAGGACAAATCTTGGGCATAGAGACGAGTGTCAGCGGTCATTCGATTCATTAAAGGAAGTGGTCTCGACAGAACCATCTCTGTTTTCCTAGCTTCATGTCATGTAACGGCTAGCCCCAAGGCTTTTTGTAGGGGTGTAGTAATATGCTTTGTTACGGCTACGTATTAATTAGGAGTTAAATAGTTTAATTAATGCTTTATTGGTCGTTTAATTAATTGAGTAGGAAGTCATTAGTGGCGAACGATCAGGGTCTGTGCATCTTTTCCTTACAAATTAGGGTTTTTGGTATGGCCACTATTTAAGCTTATGTTGTATTCCTTTGTTGGTAAGAAATAAAATAAGAAGAAGGTTGTTCTCTAAGGAATGAGACAGTGGTTACTTGCTAGGGTTTCATACTATTGAGTGTTCAAGTTTGTGCTTGTTTCTTATACCAACTTGTTAAATCATAACAATTAGCATCAGAGCAGGTGAGATCTATCATGACAGGTCCTACGATCAAAGAATCGGAGAAAAAATTTGATAATAACACAAAAGAGATCAAGTATTTCCTTACACAGATGACGACAGATTTAAAGTCTATATATGAACTTGAAGCAAATCGCGGAAAGGACATGCATGATAGGACTGATCTGTTGCTATCACAGTTATTAAAGCATATGTGTGCTCAGAAGAGTAATTAGGAAGAGTCACGTAGGAGTATTGTTGGTGTTATGAATCCCCATGAACCCTCTGCATCATTACACCTCTTTAATAATTCATACTTTCTCTCATCGACCACCGAAACTGGATTTCCCAAGATTTTATGGCGACAACCCAAGAGGATGGTTACGCAAGTGTGAGAGATTCTTCTATTTGAACAAAAATATTTAAGAAAAGGACTATGTGGGTACAACATCATTATACATGGAGGGTGTTGATGGTGGTTTTTATCTTAAGGTTAAAATCGTAAAACCTTGCATCTGATGTGACGTCACTCTGTAAGGAAGCGGAGCCATGACTATCAACCTCTTCACTAGCATATTTATTGAGCCATTCAATATATTTACATGAAATTTATCCAGACTGGCGCATGTAGCAACTATCCCAGACACTCTGTAAATTTCGACGCCTTGCCTATATTACTTATTAATATAAGACTTACTGAGTACTTTTTCCGGGCTATGCTCCCCGGCAGAACCCTTAATATCGGTATGGAATGACGGATTTGTGTTCACTCGTAACAGAGTAGCACGGATTTCCGAGTACCAAAGTTAAGGCCCTTGCAAAAAACGCTCAGATTGAGAGCACACTGCACTCTGTAAATAAGGAATTTTGTGGCAGCACACAAAATCCAATTAATTTTTGTGATAACTCACAAAACTCATGAACCTAACTAATTTGCAAACTTAGGGTTTTGCGCCCTGCGCAATATACTAGACCTCGTTGGTCGAAATTACGCTTAAGCAACTAAGCAATTGATCCACCGCGGATTAATGGGTGCAGAATCCCGCCCAAAATAAGAAATCAATGAGTAACGGAGCCGCGGAGAAGGAGCAACAATGAAGCGTGGCCATGCCACAGGCCAGCCGGCGCCACTTGTCCACGCCCCATGTAACCTAAACGGCCCTTACTCCTTTGTCGACTAATCAGGTCGCTTTATACCTTCCACACCCCCATAAGTTGTGGTTGGGCCCGTACTTGCCGGCCCTATTCCCCATCGACCAATCAGGTCGTATTAAACTTGCCACGCGCACCAAAAAGTTATCCACGCCCATGCTTGGACGTCTCCCTACTTTCATTGACCAATAAGGTTGCTCTAAACCTGCCACAACCCTAAAAGAAGTGGAAATTGTGTCAAGAGGTTGCCATACTAAGTTGGATTCCCAAAACAAGCATGCCAGGCGCACATGCTAAACGGCATGCCAAACATTCCAAATCAAGTATGCCAGGCGCACATGCCAAACGGCATGCCAAATGCACATGCCAAACGCGCCACTTACCGCGGCAGCATGCCAAAACTTTCCAACCCACTCTCCGTGCGTGACCAGCTTCACAACGAACTTCAGTTTGGATAGCCTAAACCTTAGGCGCGGCCATGCTCTAGTGGCGGTGGATGAAACCCTAATTTCTAATCGTGGCACAAAACTATGCCACCTCGGGCCCTCAACATTCCATAAGCCGTACAGACTTAGGAAACCCTAAAAAAGGCGCCACACCATGGCCACTCATGGAAATATTTGTTCATGTGGCCGTTTCTACATGGTGGCCTGCCTATGGCTCCTTCAGCATGACTCTGGAATCGTTTGTATAAAATGCCATGCCACGACCACCTACCGCATACTACATGCCATATATGCTAATTAGGGTTTCGACATGCCAAACTCTAATCTAGGCAAAGTTGTCGCGCCAACCAAGGAAAAAAATGTTCCAAAAAACATGGGGATCAATGTGGCCATTGAAACTGATGTTGCCACACCACGTTTGAGTCTAACACCAGCGTGCCAAAATTTCAGAGTTCATGGCTACGCCAGGCGCCACTTACACCATCGTGCCGCTGGCATGCACAAACTATGCCATCCATTCCACCGTGACACTGGCTAGCCATGATCAACGGCTTCCCTTTGTCATGAGATGCGATCTCAACCATCCAAGTTCGCCACCGAACTGGCAGGCTTGTGGAAATTTTTAGGCGACCAGCCGCCTAAATCTAGTAGTCATGGATACGCCAGGCGCCACTTGCACCACCGGGCCACTGGCATGCACGAGCCATGCCATCCATGCCGCATCTCCATTGGCGTACACCAAAATGCCACTACGCCATTATCAGGCGCCAACATAAGGTAGACATAATCAACGGCTACCCTTCCTCATGAGATGCGATCTCAACCATTGAAGTTCGCCACCAAACTGACAGACTTGTGGCAAATTTTAGGCGACCAGCCAAGACGAGCCTAATAGCATCACATGTTATTTTCCTGCGGAAAGAATCTTGATTTTAACTTTCCACACATAGCAGAGTGCTACACGTTTTCCACGAAAACACTCGAGACATCAAACATGTCAAACACTGGGGGATACTCATCAGGGTATTGGTGGCAGTTTACAGCATGCGGCGTGCAATACGCCTGTTACAAGAAAGTGTCATAAAGCGGGGCGGTTAGTAATGGCAAGAAGTAATGGTGTAAACGAATCCTTCATTATGGAAGAATAATTCCTCACGTTACACGTTACTCCACTCTTCCACCACTCAATCGTTTCCACTTCCTACGAGACTAGGGTATGTTTTATTACGACTATATAAATAGGTTTCACCTATTTCCACCAGACAACAAGTTTTGGTCAGGAGAGCAACACAGTATCCAGAAATCACTTGATATCTTTTCATTCAGCTAGATAGTTCTACTTTCTGATACAAGTAACAAACAACCATACTTTCAGAATCAACGATTCTGGTCTCTACACTTTCTTCGCTTCCCTCCCTAAGACCAACCCTTCTCCTCCACTTTGTGACCGAAGCAAGCCTGGAACGACCATTTCTTGGTTTAGGCCAGATTTATACAGATTGATCTCTCGAATCAAAAGTACTCCCGTGCAGTACATTGTTTAGGGTCTAGACTCGTTTCTCATCCACACACACGAAATTACACAAAAACAGCAGAAACCGTTTTCACCCTTAAACAGAGGGTAAAGCAGATTCGTGGTTCTTCGACTATCAGATTGGCAAGGCTCAAATCTCGTGGTCTCATTTCAGTCTTGCAGTTTGTACTAGATTTGAGGACATAGAAAATGACAATTATGTGAGCATGTTTAATAAACTTATACAAATATATAGATTTGAAACACCTAAGGCCATCATTTTAAGCAAAAACCCTCATGTGACTGAATCATACTTCATTATGAGCTTTATTAGTGGGTTAAAAGAAGAGCTGAAGAGTACCATACAGATGTTTTAACCTACCACCTTATCTGAAGCCTACCAGTTAGCTAGACTACAAGAACTAACTATGGATGGTCAACAAAAGAAATTCAAAAACACTTACAGGTCCAACCCCATACTCCTTAACACACTTCCTAAGCCACCACATCTTACTTTCCTTCCACCTCGAACACCACTTTTAGAAACACATTCATCCCATCTTAGTATAAAATCACTCCTAAGTCGCCTCCCCAACCTAGAACTTTTATATCAAAACCCAACTACCCTCCAATTAAAAGGTTAACTTATGAGCAACTTAAGGACAGTAAAGGAAGGGTTTTGTGTTACAATTGTGATGAGAAGTTCACTTTTGGACATAAATGCAAATAACAAAAACTATTCATGTTAGCTTTGGATGAGATGGTGGGCGAAGAGGAGCAGGACGAACCACAGTTGGAGGCGGAGGAAAATGGTGAACCTCCAATTGAGTCAGACATGGATAAATCTCTTCATCCCCTCACACGGTGCTTTAGTAGTTATACCATCAGAATTCCGGGGTATGTTAAGAAAAAGTTCATCTCCATTCTCATTGATACAGGGAGTACTCACAGTTTTATTGATAAATATTTAGCTCAGCGGCTAGAATCCACAGTGGAGAAAATAGCTTAACTATTAGTCACAGTGGCAAACGGTGATAGGACCATCAGTTCTAGTGTATGCAAGCATCTACAATGATCAATGCAAGAAGTAAATTCAGTGGTGACTTGAGATTTCTTCCCGTGGGAGGATATGACATGGTTCTTGCTGCTAATTGGATTAAAACTTTGGGAGATGTGGTATTCAACTTCCACAAGCTTTGCATCAGTTTTATTCATAATGCATGGTAAGAAGATCACTCTGTCTGGTGCTAAAGAAAGCTTTTCCTGCGGATGATGGGCACTAATACTATCTCAAAATTCTTCAAGAAGGGTTGTTATGGTATTATGGGGCAATTATTCTCTATATCAACTTCCACACCCAAGCAAGAGATACCAAAACCAATTCAGCTACTTCTTCAAGAATATGTTGATATGTTTGAAGAACCAAAATCCTTACCACCCACAAGATCATTAGACCACAAAATCCCTCTTAAACCAAACTCAATATCCTCCAATCAAAGGCCTTACAAATGTCCTTATATTCAAAAATCAGTCATTGAATCTTTAGTCAAGGAAATACTTTAATTTGGAATCATTCAAACTAGTCATAACCCATTTGTAGCCCCCATTCTTCTTGTGAAGAAAAAGACAACTCTTTGAGATTTTATGTTGACTACAAGTAGCTAAATGACATTACCATAAAAGACAAGTTCCCAATATCAGTCATAGATGAGCTCTTGGATGAACTCAATGGCTCAGTGGTATTTACTAATTTGGATCTCAGATCAGGCTATCACCAGATTCTCATGTATGTAGCTGACATCCAGAAGATATCTTTTAGAACTTATGAGGGGCACTATGAATTCAAGTTAATGCTTCTGGACTGACCAATGGTCCAGAAACATTTCAAACTCTCATGAAAGAAGTATTCAAACCTTATCTGAGGAAATTTGTATTGGTATTCTTTGATGATATTCTGGTTTACAATCCTTCTCATGCTGAACATGTTAAGCATTTAGAAATAGTATTGGGTCTCCTGAGACAACACAAATTATACGCCAAGCAATCAAAATGTTATTTTGCACAAGAGGAATTAGAGTATTTAGGACGCATTATTACATCTGAAGGAGTTGCTGCTGATCCTTCTAAAACATCAAGCATGTTTTCACTGCTTACTCCTACTTGTATTAAGGAATTGAGGGGATTCTTGAGTCTAATAGGATATTACAGGAAGTTTGTTGAGGGGTATGGGATAATTTGCAAGCCATGCATTAATTGACCTTCTTAAGAAAAATGCTTTTAATTGGTCTGAAGTATGCATACCCGTATGTATTGGTTTAAATGCCCGGGAACTTAATATGCATACCCGTATGCATACTGACGTAAAGTTTAAGTCCGGGAATTCAACTGAGTTTGAAGGTATGCGTACCCGTTCGTATACTGGCGAACCCAAACTATGTCCGTCCACTTAGCTATGCGTACCCGTTTGAATAATTGAGTGGGCTAAGTTCTTGAAAAAGCGGGGGTACAACAACCACACCCAATATTTCGATTAGCAATCTGTATGAACTAACTCCAATATACTTTCAAATAATCAACTAGACTCAATCTTAATAAAGTATATCAAAGAGTTCTAATATCTCTATTTCTCGATTCAATTCTTAGTCAAGCAAATACAAAACGGCGAGTCTAATTGAATACAACAGAAATCACTTGAACGGTACCAAAGACCAATGTTCAAATGTCAATCAATGTAAATCAACAACCAAAGGTTGGATATTCTAATTGATTGATCTTAACGCACAACCTGTGATATTTCAATTATATAACAAAATATAATGCGGAAAAGAAATAACACAGACACCAGAATTTTATTAACGAGGAAACCGCAAATGCATAAAAAACCCGGGACCTAGTCCAGATTGAACACACACTGTATTAAGCCGCTACAGACACTATCCTACTACAAACTAACGTCGGTCTGGACTGTAGTTGAACACCAATCAATCTCACACTGATCCAAGGTACAATTGCGCTGTTTACGTTTCTGATCCCAGCAGGATACTACACACTTGATTCCCTTAGTTGATCTCACCCACAACTGCGAGTTTCTACGACCCAAAGTCGAAGACTTTAATAAACAAATCTGTATCACACAGAAAAATCTTTGATAATCGATAAATCTGTCTCCCACAGAAATACCTACAAGTTTTGTTCTGTCTTTTGATAAATTAAGGTGAACAAGAACCAATTGATAACCCGGACTTATATTCCCGAAGAACAGCCTAGTATTATCAATCACCTTACAATAATCTTAATCGACGCAGCCAAAGAAGATATTGTGGAATCACAAACGATGAGACGAAGATGTTTGTGACTATTTTTATATCTTTCCTATCAGAGATAACAATCTCAAGCCAATCGTTACGATTGTACTCAACACGATAGAATCAGCAAGATCATATCACAAAACTACAAGAAAGTAGTATCGGTCTGGCTTCAAAATCCCAATGAAGTCTTCAAGTCTTTAACCTACAGGTCTCGAGAATAAACTTAAGGTTAAAGTAGAATCGACTCTAGCTTATACAAATAGTATCATACAGGAGTTGTGGGGATTAGGTTTCCCAGATGCTAGAGTTCTCCCTTATATAGTCTTTCAAATCAGGGTTTCCAATCAATGTTAGCTTAGTAACAAAGCAATTCAATATTCATCGTTAGATGAAAACCTGATTAGATTCAAGCTAATATCTTTCAACTGTTGGATCGAAAACTTAGCTTGTTACACACAAATGAAATGCACGATTTTAGGTTTGTGTAACCGTACCCAAACATGTACATTTGTTGGTTCAAATGTAGTTAACCAAATAGTTATCCATATGAGCACTTTCATATCAACCATATTCTTCTTCACCATAACTAGTTCAAATGACTCAAATGAACTAGTTAGAGAGTTGTTCAATTGTATAAATCTTATATAACTATACAAGACACAATCGAAGCAAAAACGATTTTATTCACTCAAATCGATTCATGAACTTTATAGCCACGGTTTCCAATTTACATTCCTTAGTTAATATAATATAAGTTCAAAAATAATCGTCTTTAGATATAACCAACTCAAGTACGCGGACTTAGTTCGCGGACTTAAGTTCCCGGAAGGAGTTCTCAAACTCTAGCAAATATTCTCGGGATGAGAACCTCCGTCAGTTCACGGACTCGGTTCACGGACTGAGTTCACAACTCTTGTTCCGGTTTTCTTGATCAAAAAAGTACGCATACTTTGGTTCAAGGAATAAGGACTTATACATATATGTTGCCACACAATGCTTATATCCAACATTGGTTATATAATCTAAACTCTCATTTCAATCATTGAAACATTCTTAGAGGACGTTATATAGTTGTTATTCACAAACCATTTTTCGTCAAAGCCATTTTCAAAGTGATTGAAACATAACATGACTTTCGCCACTAGGTAAAGACGAAATTGGCCAAAGCGAAAGCTTACCAACACATATTTCGAGAAATAGATTAGCGAGATAAACTCGGCTCGAAATAGAAAATGTGTATAATCAAAGTCCATATAGAAAAACGACTTTTGTCTCAAGATAGGAGATATATTAGATAGACTTTTGAGTGATAGATAAGTTCAAGTCTCCACATACCTTTTAGTCGATGAAGTTCCACCAGTTCCTTGAGTAGTTATCCATCTTATATGATGATCTCCATGGAGTTCTTGAGCTCAACTACACTTTCTATCCTAGTCCGAGACTTAGCTATAATAGACTAGAAATCAAGATTTATAGTTTTGATCACTAACATTGACAAACATGCTTGAGATAGCAACGCATACGAGTTCGATCGAGCAGTGCTCTAACATTTCTAAAACCGATTTGTTCATGAACTAACACATTTATATATTAAGGAATGCAATATTTTGCAAACCGTTGCTATAATGTTCATGAATTGATTCATTTGAATCAAAATCGATTTTGCTTCAATTGTGTCTTGTATACTTTTATGAGAATATAAACAATTGAAAAACTATATAATTAGTTTCATTTGAGTCATTTGAACTAGTTATGATTAAGATGAACAAGGTTGATACGAAAGTGTTCATATGTCAAACTTCGGTTAACTATTGTTGAGCCAACAATGTGCAAACATTTGGGTACGGTTACTCATACCAAAATGTAGTCATATTTCATTTGTGTATAACAAGCTAAGTTCGATCTAACGGTTGAAAGATATTAGCTTGACTCTAATTAGGTTTTCATCCAACGATGAATATTGAATGTTTTGTTACCAAGGTAATATTGATTGCAAAACCTGGTTTGATGACTATATAAGGACGAACTCTAGCAACTGGGAAACTTAATCCCCACACCTCATGTGTGTTACTAGTTGCGACTAGAGTCGATTCTCCTTTAACCTAGGTTTTTCCTAAAACCATTATAGGTTAACGACTTGAAGACTTCATTGGGATTCTGAAGCCAGACCCAACTATTTTCTCTATAGTTGCGTGTTCTGATTTTACTTTGTTCTATCTTGTTGAGTATTATCTTCTCTAAGATTTTCTCGAGATTTTATCTCCGATAGGTAAGATAAAAATTAGTCATAAACATCTTCGTCTCGTCGTTTGTGATTCCACAATATCTTGTTTCGCTTCCATACGATTAAGATTATTATGAGGTGATTGATATTACTAGGTTGTTCTCCAAAAATATAATTCCGATGTATCAATTGATTCATGTTCATCTTCGTCTCTTAGTTGTGGGTGAGATCAGCTAAGGTAATCAAGTACGCAGAATCCGGCGTGGTTCAAGAGGCGTAAGGAACGCGACAATACCTTAATCAGTGTGAGATTGGTTAGGGATCAACTATGTTCCAGTCCGAAGTTAATTGGTAGTAGGCTAGAGTCTGTAGCGGCTTAATATAATGTGGTGTTCAAATATGGATTAGGTCCTGGGGTTTTTCTACATTTGTGGTTTCCTTGTTAACAAAATTTCTGGTGTCTGTGTTATTTCTTTTCCGCATTATATTTTTATATAATTGATATATCACAAGTTGTGCGTAGTTCAGTCAATTAGATAATCCAACCTTTGGTTGTTGATATAAATTGATTGAACTTGGTTAGTGGTCTTGGTACCATCCAAGTTATTTCTCATATTAATCCGGCTCACAGATTTCTATCTGTTCGATTGCAGATTGATTTGGGAAATAGAGATATAACTCTTGGGATGTATTTTCCTTGATTGAGTCTGACTATCTAGTTGATTATCGTGTGTAAATATATTGGAGTTAGTCCATACAAATTTCCTAAATAAAATATTGGGTGTGGTTGTTAGACCCCAGATTTTTCAATTGGTATCAGAGCAGGCAAACACGTTAAGACCTCATAAGTCTGTGTTTGTAGCAGTCTGGTTTCTGTAGATAGATTTTCTTAGTCTCAAGCACACAAAAATCTCTTCCAAAGTTTTTGATTATATCAAATATCTTGGGCTTACCTCAAAGGATAACTCCTTAGATGATTCTTCCGAATCCATAGGTAGAAAGTTTTTTCTATCAGATTCTGGTAACATTCGTCCTGATGAGACAATTGGCACTATGTCAAAAGCTGAAATGGAACTCACCAGAACTTTAAAAAAATCTGTTGAGATTATTGATTTCCAAGATTCTAAAATAAAGTCTCTTGAATAAAAACATGCTCAGCTCATTGATGAACTCGAGAAGTCTCTTGGTCGAGAACGGGAAATCTACAATGTTGTTGAGTCTTTCTCTAACAATATCGAAAACCTTGTTCAAGAAACTACCCTACAGCGTGAAAAAATTAGTGTTCTTGAAGATATTGTTAAAGAAGATTCAATTAGAGAAAAATGTTTGATCGAGACTCATTCATCAGATCTGAAAAACATTCGTGCTGAAAAGGAGAAACTGGTCGCATCTCTTCTCCTAGCCCAGGAACAGTGCAATTCCGTGAAAAAGGAAAACTCTGTCTTAATGAGAAAATCTTATTCTATGTACTTCTCTACATCTCACAAGGGATTACAATACATTTAAACCTCTATAATTTAATAGCCTTGGGACCACAAAATTTTATTAAGTTAAAGAGATATTAAATTATCGATAAGTTAATAATTTATTATTTTAAAGATTAATTAATAATATATAAATTTAAAGAATATTTCCTATTGATAAAGTCAATAAATTGAATTTGACTCATTCAATCCGAACGATTTGGAACTTGAAGTATTCTACTATTCATTGTTGACTACAGAAAATTAGATATTCATCAATTGGAAATTGTTGGTCAATAACCGTAATTAAACCATTTAAATATTTGGTCGGTCGATAACCGTAATTAAGGATGAAATACAATTAGATTTGAACTTCAAATAAAAACAAGCAACTATTGATTCGTATTTTCCTAAAGTTTGATGGGGATAAAAAACTTTTCAATTTTCTTATTAGTAATTATTACTTTATATAATATTTGGGACCTATAAATAGTTAAGCGAGATTTTTGAAACGTGTTAAATTATTATATTATCGAAATTATTATTTTAGCACTATAAGCCCAAAAAGGGACCAAGAAATTTTACTATTTTAGCGATTATTAATTTACAGAGGTTCTACTGTACATGAAGAAAATTACTCCAAAGGAAGCATCTGCTAAGATATGTATACATAAGTTGCAGTCTTCCAATATGGCTATGAGTTTGGAACAGGTTCCTTCCGGTGTCCCTCATCCACCATCCTGTTCTTTCTGTGGGAAAAGAAATCATTATGATTCACATTGTTTTGCTAGAAAGAAACAGATTTATGATCTTCAAGATCTACTTCTTTTTGTTGTTGACAGGGTTAATTGCCTGACAACATCCACAATGGATTTCATTCTTGCAAAAAACCAGAACTCCCATGCACAAGGTTTCCAAAATCACTGTTCGGGAAATTCTTACAGGAATCGTGTTCCTCTTAATGGTGCTAATAATTACACTACTAATGTACATATTCCAAGTGCGAATGAGAAGAAGTCTGGTAGACCTAAGTCTATAAGATGGAATTGTCTCAATTCTTATCCTCTGGAACCAATCTCTAGAGGTCCTAGATTTAATCCTCATAAAAATCCGTCTGATGGATATTCAAAGAGGTTTATGTCTTATTTCTCTGGAATAAGAAATAACCAATGAAAGGTAAGGAATACAAGGATCAAATATTTAGATGGTATTTACAATTCATATCTCAATGGCCATGGTGGGATTACTTCTCACTTTGCTACCTAGCTCTAGGTAATTTCATCCTTGTATCTAACTTGAGAGTTGCAAGGATGATATTTGCGAGATGCTCAAGTTTGGTGTTGATTACCATTTGTCTTTTATTTGATTTAGTTGTTTTCTTCTTTTGTGAAGGTTGATTCATTTCTTGATTCCTTTTAACTATTGTATCTTCTCCTTATGCCCTGATTAAATCTTTTAATTATTGAGCTATGAAGGTAAGAGATATCTGAAAACAGTGAGTATTTCGTTATTGTTTGATCGTTTCTGATCCATTAACCTTTTATAACTGGTCCAAGAAAGTCCGTGTCTTTCTTGAGTGTTTTAGGGTTTCCTTAACAAGGGGGTCCCTCTCTTGTTCAAACATATATATATATATTTTATATTGTTTTTCCTTCCCTAATAAAAAAAATGGAGAACTCCTCAAGACCTCAGGAAGTGGTGAAGCTTTAGATGGAAGAAGACATTAAAGGATGCGATTCAGTTCAAGATCTTGTCTTGAAAAAGATGATTGAAAAGAAAAAGTACAACTCCTGGATTGGAGAATCTGTCAAGGATTTAATCCTTTTTCATAATGACTCTAGGGTCGAATTTGCAAATCTTCAACTGCAAATGAATCAACTCATTGATGGTCAGACCAAAATCCTTGAAAATCAAAAGATCTTGATCAGAAATCAGAAGAAACTCATCGTGGACTGTGTCAAAGCTAGGACGCTTTCCCACATTGTGGATCGAAAGGTTAATGTTTTAACCCATGAACATGGAGTCTCTACGGCCAAAAGAATCAAGGATATCAACGATATCTTCTATGATGGAACCTTCCAAAGGTATGAAGTTATCAAAGAAACTTGATTATGTCTAGGAAACTTCTTATGAGAATTTATTCTTGTGTTTTAAAAAGGATACCTATGGTTTGGAATAGCCTATATTGTGATTACACATTGCTATCGCCAACGGTTTTTATCTTGCAATGTTTTTAGATTTATTTATTTAAATTCTAAAGTTTATTTGGAAAATGATTTTGCAGTATTAATCTTTATTGGTTTTATATATTGCAAAAAATTGTTATTGGATATGTGTGTTTGCATCCGTGAACTATGATTGTCCCATATATGTCAAAAGTTAATCCTATTATATCATTATGCAAATATTGATGGAAGATAGGATGAACTTTTGATTTGCAAAGATTAAGTCTATGATATCATTATGCAAATATTGATGAAAAATAGAATGAATCTTTGAATATTCCGCAGTATTGATCTTTCCCTGATGCACTTCTATGTGAAAGTACTGTAAATCTCCGTAAGTTTTCTTATGTTGAGCATTTTTGATTAAATTAATCATAGGGTCTCTTGTGGTTAATTTAATTGAGTTTTCTGGATATAAATTCATGTTTCATGTAATTTGTTAATGTCCAAAGAAATCCTTCTTTTCTTGTGCAAGTAAGGTCGCTCTTGTTGTTCGTTTTAGGAATGACATTTTATGGGGGAGAGTTCTTAATTGAACTTGTGCTTAATTGCCAAATCTTTGTGGGGAGTGCGGCCGCGGAATATTGTACGAGTTTTTTTGTATCTTTATAAACTCCTTGATGAATACACTAAGTTTCGACTATGTGAAATCATCGAAACAAAGTTGATATGTTCTCTTCTAGTCATGAAGTATTTCTATGAGAATTTCATTATAATCCCACTAGTTTTCGTACCTTTGCCAATTTATATTGATAAAAAGGGGGAGAATTAATGTGTAGTTCACACTACAAATACATATGGTTTACGGATCATTATGTAAGGGGGAGTGGTTTTCATTGTGAGATGAAGTATTGACTAAGGGGGAGTGATACATATCACCGTAGTATTATTGTCAAAGTTGTGATAAAATTGGACTTTGATGCTGTGTAATAATACTATGACACTGTATAACAATAATTGAGAACAAATGTTTTCTTATTGTTATGGCTACGGATCTTCAACAACTATGATGCTGAGTTGAACACGTTCAGTATCACTGGAGTACTTGGAAGTGTCGAGGATTTCGATTAATATTGAAGAACCAAAGAAATCAAGCATTTGGATGAGAAGCTACAAAGTTTATTTATTTTGTATTCCATATGTATTGGTAGTTTTGTCACTAAAATTGACAAAGGGGTAAATTATTAGAGCACTGCTCGGTCGAACTCGCAAGCGTTGCTCAAGCTTGTTGTCAAGTTTAGTTTCCGAAGCTATAAGTTTTGATTTCTAGTCTACTTATATCTATGTTTCGGACTAGGATAAAATGTGTAGTTGAGCATTATACTTCACGGCGTTCATCGATTGAAGACGAAGAACTACTAAGGGGAGCTTGTGGAACTTCATCAACAAAAGTTATGTGGAGACTTGAACTCATATATCACTTAGAAGTCTATTTCTATTCGATCTCTTATTGAGACAAAAGTCGTATAGCTCTATAGACTTTATAGTATAAACATTTGATATTTCGAGCTGAGTTTAACTCGCTTACATATTTCTCGAAATATGTGTTGGTAAGCTTTCACTTTAACCAAGTTCATCTTATATCATGTGAAAATTTCCGAGTAACATCTTACATGGTTTGTGTGATACAATCATTTGGTGTTGTCTTGGAATGTTTCGTAATGATTATTTCAATAACTTGAAAATTGCTTTGATGCTAATAGTGTGTGAAAAACGCCTATTTCCATCCTCTAAGAAAGTTTCAATGATTCAAATAAGAGTTTAGAACACTTAACCATTATTGATATGTTATGTTGTGTACTCTTTCACATATGTAATCCATGTCCGGGAACCATAGTATGCGCACTCGTTTGCGTACCTGTTGGTTTAAGAAATCCGGGAAAGTATGCGTACCCGTTTGCGTACTGGCCTACAGGTTCATGTCCGAATTTCTGCTGGGATTTGAAGTTTGCGTACTGGCGTAACTCAATCTTAGTTCGGGTATTTCAAGTATGCGTACCCGTTTGCATACTTGAAGGTTAAAGATCTAAAATCGGTTATGAACATGAACATAAACATTTATATAATAAGGAATGCAATCTTAATTTTCAAACCGTGGCTATAATGTTCGTGATTGATTCAAGTGAATCAAACTGATTTTGCTTCAATTGTGTTCTTGTATAATTCTATGAGAATATAACAATTGAACAACTATTTAACTAGTTTCATTTGAGTTATTTGAACTAGTTATGATTAAGATGAATAAGGTTGATATGAGAGTAATCATATGAATAACCTCGGTTAACTGTTTGTGAACCAACATGGTGTACACGTTTAGGTAAAGTTACATAAACCTAAATGAGGGTACATTTCAGTTTTCTGTAACAAGCTAAGTTCGATCTAACGGTTGAAAGATATTAGATTGGTTGAATCAGGGTTTTCATCTAACGGTGAATATTGTATGCTTTGTTACCAAGGTAACTTGGATTGCAAAACCTAATTTGAAAACTATATAAAGGAGAAATCTAGCAATTGGGAAACCTAATCCCCACACCTCCTGTGTGTTACTAGTTGCAAAAACTATAGTCGATTCTCCTTCAACCTTAGGTTTCTATCGAGACCCTGTAGGTTGCGTGAATCCAAACCCAACTATTTTTTTGTAGTTGCGTGTTCTGATCTTTCCCGATTCTATCGTGTTGAGCACAATTGAAATAATTGACTCGAGATTAATTTCTCCGATATGCAAGATAAAAGTAATCAAAAACGTCTTCGTCTCATCGTTTGTGATTCCACAATATCTTGTTTCACTAGTCGATTAAGATTTGGGGATTCATTGAAGATTTGAGCCGAGAAAATGAAGAAAAGTCGTTGTTGTTGGAGAAATTTAGTCTGCTGTGAAAGAAATTGATGGCCGAAATAAAGAGGAAGGTTGAAGGTGGCCCTGATAACGAATGGGTATTACTCAGATTCAAGTTCCGATGCTCAGAAATGATGTCCACTGAAGAGCTAGTGTTTGAAGTGAATATGAAGAAGGATTTGTGTGGGGTTTTTGTAAATTGGAGAATAGGAAGAATGGGTTTTGCAGCTGCAGTTTAGTATTGGTGAGATTCAAAGGCTGTGACAGTGTGGTTTGGAGAAGCTATGGATGGCAGCTGCAAGTAGATGAGCATCAGCTGAAGCTGAAGCAGCTGCTTGGTGTTCTTGTGTGCAGTGGCTGAGTTGCAGGTGAACTAAACAAGGGATTGGAGCTGAACTTGTTTGCGGCAACGATGGCGATTTTGGTTCTGGAAGTAATATCAGTTGAAGAATGGAGATGCAAATGGGTTTGAGGAGTTAAATTGAAGGGAGTTGTGGCTTGTTCTTATTGATTTGGTGGTGATGTTCATGGTGCTTGCTAGTATAAGTCTGGTTTATCAATTGGTACCTGTTCACATTGATTTATCAAAAGACGGAACAAAAACTCTTAGGTATTTCTGTGGGAGACAGATTTATTCAATCCATAGACTTTTCTGTGTGAGACAGATTTGTTTATCAAGTTTTCGACTTTGGGTGGTAGCAACTCTTGGTTGTGGGTGAGATCAACTAATGGAATCAAGTGCGTAGTATCCTGATGGGATCAAAGACGTAAGGAACGCAACTGTACCTTGAATCAGTGTGAGATTGATTAGGTTTCAACTACAGTCCAGTCTGAAGTTAATTGGTAGTAGGATAGAGTTTGTAGCGGCTTAATACAATGTGGTGTTCAATCTGGACTAGGTCCCGGGGTTTTTCTGCATTTTCGGTTTTCCTCGTTAACAAAATTCTGGCGTTTATGTTATTTCTTTTCCGCATTATATTTTGTTATATAATTGAAATATCACAGGTTGTGCGCTAAGTTCAATCAATTAGAATATCCGACATTGGGTTGTTGATTGACAATTGAACATTGGTCTTTGGTACAGTTCAAGTTACTCCTCTTATATTCAATCAGGCTCGCAGATTTCTATTGCTGATTTCGGATTGAATTAAGAGTTAGAGATATTAAAATCTTTGATATACTTTACTCTAGATTGAGTCTGACTGTCTAGTTGATTCTTTAAAAAGTATATTGGAGTAAGTCCTCTCAGATTGCCAAAAAAATTGTTAGGTGTGGTTGTTAGACCCCCGCATTTTCACTAAGTGTGCAGAAATAATAACGCTACGGTCAAGTTTAAATCTAAGTTCTGTTGGTACATTTGTCCCTTGTTTCGGCTTACTATTTTATGCATCAAGTAGAGTGTGGGTGCTGGTTTGTTGGCTTGAAAAGATTGTGAATAGAACCTCTGTTTAGTATGGGCTGAATAGAGTTTTGGTCAAGAAGTGCAAAAATTGATTACAAACGAGTTGGATGAACTGTGCTGTGGAGCATAGTGCCATTGTCAAGATTGACTGTTGCATTTGGATAATTTGAAACTGTGACAACCATGGTGGACATTTTATTTTTCCTGAAAGGCGGGATCAAGTAGGACAAATATTTATATTTCTGGGGTTTTAAAAAAAATAAGTTTGTTTCATGTAAATTTATAAAAGAAAAGAAAAGAAAAATGGTTTCATGTAACAAGGGAGATGTCATGTGATGGATTCTCAAAGGATCAACAAGTATCAAATGAAATAAGCACGATCGTTCCTCCAATTTATTAGTTATGTACAAAAATACTGCTGGTGTGTCCATTGGATAATAGCCGAGAATAATTAAATACCATATTACAAGCTGCATAGCAAATCCGTCAATTTTAAATACCTGGTTAAATTGGGACCTATATCATTTAATTGGACCTATGGATTTTTTCATCCACCCCATAAAAAATGATAAGGAGTGTCTAAGTTTGATGAAACTACTATTTTATCCTCTATCAAATATTAATACTATTAATTTTTCCCCATCAAATCCTAATCATACAATTAAAAACTAAAATCAAAATCATAAAACTAAAATTATAAAATTTAAAAACTAAAATCAAAACCAAAATCATAAAACTAAAATTATAAAATTAAAAACTAAAATGAAAATCAAATTCATTTCCAACTCCACTTCAACTGCTCTTCTTTTCTTCTCAATCCAATCCTATAAACTAGGTTTAGTAACATAAAATTGCTTAAAAATTGAAAATTTTGAAATCAATTTTTACCTGGTTTATCAGAATCGGCTAACATTAATGTATATATGATCCGATTGCAAATAGAAACAGTTTATGTTCATGCCTACAAAGAACGATTGTTATTGATATGTTTTCTGGTTCGAGAAATTTGAACCAGAATCGGATTACATTAGCACTTATAAAAACCGATTGTTGATGTATAATGTTAGAATCGGATTTTATATGTGTGTCGAGTAAACCGATTGTTGTTCTCAATTTTTCTGTATCTTTTTTTTGTTAGAATCGGATTACATGAGCATTCTTATAAACCGATTCTTATTGTGCAATGTCAGGAATCGGTTTTTACATATGTATCGTGTAAACCGATTCTATTTAACCCATTTTTTTCCAGTTAATACTCTATCATAAAATGAGTATGAAATCATACTCGATTTCATTTCATTAACTCAGGTATAGAAAGAATTTTAATTTTATTTGATGTTTAACAACACATAATTCATAGATAAAAAAGAGAAAATTTACCCACAATCGGTTTACGTTCATGCCAATATAAACCGATTATGGATAATCGGTTGATTTTCATGTCCATATAAATCGATTCTGGGTAGAATCCCATTTCAAAAAATCGATGTATGTTTTTGAGGTTATAATCGATATATGTTTTTGACAACATATACCGATTCTGAGTTGGTGTTCTTCAAAAAATTTCAAATTTTCAAATCTTTTCATGTTCAGATGATTAATTAACACAAGTTAATTTCACATCTAACACTATACTTTACCACTAATCACCCGAATTAAAACTAATTAATCAGGGGTAAATTAGCCATTAAAAAATAGTTGGTTAAGGAGTTTCTATGAATTACTTCTTAATGATCATATTTTGTCATGTGGCTATATGCCCCAATTAAGTGGCATAGGCCCCAATTTAACCAGGTTTAAATAATCATTACACGAAGTCAACTCACAATAATGCATTAAATAATCAGGTGTAGTTAAAGGGATTAAGTTGATTCCCAAATGAGCGTGTTTTCTTTTGCTTTTATCTCCCTCCCTCCATCCCTACTATAAAGTCGGAGAACTAAAAAAATATAGTCCCTATACATAGACGGATATCTATTTCAATGTGATTTCTTCCCTATGTACTCTTATTAAAAAGTATGAAATTCACAACTTAGTTAATGTCTTTAGTAATTCTCAGAAACTATTATATTTTTTAAATACTTTAATGGAATAAAACCTTTTAATATATTCATATTTTACATATTTCCTAGACAAATATTGGAATCATGAGGGGTAAATTAGGTACAATTTGGAAATTTATAAAAACCAAGAATTTGAGAGTTTTTTATATGATAGGTTTCTTTTCACGTGAGAGTTCACCCCCGACTAACCAGACTATTCTCGGTTGGTTCAAATGAACATATCTTGGAGAGAACTAACTTTTAACGTGATTACAATTTATCAGCTGGCAGGGCCGTTCCTGAGAAACTTTTGTCCCGAAGCAAAAAAAAAAAGGAATTTATGCCCCCAAATATTTTTCTTACACAACTCTATGATAAAATCTAAAATCTAATTATTTTTTCTTCAAAACGTTAAATTCCAAACTTCCAAAGGTTTAACATTTGAAAAAAAAACAAAAAATACCAAAATCAATGAACTGAACACGTAAGCACTTCCATAAACCCTAAATAATTTTTGAATTAATTACACAAACATTGATCGATCAAAAAAATCCAACATCTTCCCATCAAAATATAAACCCTAAATATTATCTTTCTACATGTGTGTTAGAAATAGGAAAAGGGGAGATAAACATGAACTATTGAGATACGTTTTCCAATCAACGTTTAAGGATCGAGTACAAAAGATTCATGAGGTAAATAAAAAACAAAATTGTCTGGCAAAAACTACAAATATGATTCGTAAATAAGTCCCCAAATGTTAAGGAGTTTAAAGAGATTCATAAATAAGTCCTCAAATATTTATACCAATTAAACTTTTGTCCAAATTATTCGTGTGCCTTCATCATTAAGTCTTTAAATATATTTGATTTTTGGAATACCCCCAATGTCAAACTTAAGCTTTTGTTGTCCCAGGGCCTTGCTGCCCTGAAGTGGGGCTTTCCCTGATTATCCTATGGGGCCGGCCCATTAAAATCTTAATGTCATATCAACTGTTTTGCTTAACAAAATTGAAACTAACTCTAACAGTTTGATTTAGAGCTGCGGAGTTTATTTGAAATATTGATATCTTATATTTTTTTGATCTTTCTCAGTGTTAAAACGAACTCTTGAATAGATAATGGCAGGAACCATTTACATTTTATATAGTTAATATACAATGGGCCGTTCTGGTTTTAGTTAGAACTTGCATAAGTTTAGCATGGATGATTCCTTCGTCAATATATAGAACTTGCATAGTTAATATACATTTTATATAGTTAATATCACACCCTGTTTTAGATGGGGATGATTCCTTCGTCAGAACCCTGATTAGCACGTTTTATTTCTTCAACATAGTAGTAATTCGTGTAAGTGTGTCATGGTCTGACGATGACATGAAGTGTCCGACACGGTAAGTGTCCTAAACATAAAGATAGGCGTATATTGTCAATGAATACATGTCTCAGTTATTTGTTATTTCGCTACCAAGTGCAAATACAAGCAACACATGCCCACATTGATATTTAAGTTCTGTTCCACTGAAGTATGAGCTAGTTCGGACACAAGTGTAGTTGAGAGAATACGGCAAAAACTAAAAATAGATTGTTGAATAGCAGTGTTCCAAAATGATCGACATCTAACCTTGTCTTATTTTGTTATGTTTTTATGCTCTTGCTGTTGCTTCTGCTGTTTCTTGGTTTTTATTATCTCTTTTCCTTCTTGTTACATGTAGATTTATGATGCTAAGCTAATATTTCGCATCACAGATATGCACGGCTTCATCGGGTTTTTTTTTTGTAAAGTTCTCTGAACACACAAATGCAATCACCGCACTGCATTTTACTGGGAACAACAGTGCTCTCCTAGGTGCATGGTTAGATGGCATGGGATATGTTACATTATCGGAATTTCAGGACATTTACTACACCATCTTCTAGGCAATTTGTTTCTCTGGCAGCGGATCAGAGTGGTGAAGTGTGCTGGAAGTCTTGATTCTTTTGAGGTATGCTCTCTTTCCCAATGTCTTAATTAGATGCTTCTGATAGCATATAATTACCTAGAAGTTATATTCTGACAGTGAGCTGCAAAATGCAATATTTGTATAAACACAATCTTGCCAAAAGAGAGTGGTACGGCAAATTAAATTTCAAAGTTCATGGATGCATAACATAGGTTACAATTCCAATGTTGTCGAGTATTTGAAGTCACACTGCAAGAGCTGATGCTCTTGGTATTATTCTTAAAGGAGTATACTTTTGCAAGGACGTCTGTAGCTTTTCCCTCATGTCGATGGATTCAGGTGTGACGCCATTTTCAAGGGTCCAATCAAAAGATTGGAGCAATGACCCAACCACAATGTGAAGAATTTGGTGAGCCATGGGCTAGCCAGCACACATACGTCTTCCGGATCCAAATGGTAAATACTGAAAATGTTGTCCGCGGTAATCAGTAGTATTTCCTAAGAAACGTTCTGGATTGAACGAGAATGGATCATCCCATGAAGCTGAATTCCTTGCAATACCCCAAACATTAACCAACACTGCTGTGTCCTTAGGTATAATATGCCCCATGAATTTTGTGTCTTCAACAGTAGTGCGCGGTATGAGCAAAGGAGCGGCAGGATGCAATCTCAGTGTTTCTTTTATCACTGCGCCTAGATAGGATAGGTTTTCAATATCACTTTCTTCAATCCTTCTATTATAACCAACAACTTGGGCAATCTCATCTTTGGCCTTCTTCATTACCTCTGGATTGCGAACAACTTCTGTCATTACCCATTCTATGGAATTGATCAGAGAGTCGCTTCCACCGATGAAAATTTCCTGCATAACATTAGAAAAGTTTATTAGCAACTGTATAATATTAAAATTATCCTCACATTTAGAGAGTAGTATTTTATGATCATTTTGTGTATTCTCGAACAATTATATATAGCAGAATGTAATATAAAGTAAATTGTTCAAGTTAATTAATTTACTTACCGTTATAAACCAATTAATGTGTCTCTCTGACAGTTTCCTTGGTTCATCTTTGCCATTGCCTTCGAAGTCCATCAACAAATCCCAATAATCCTTCTCCTCGTTGTTATTGCGTAAAACATCCGTGCTCATTCGCTCCTTTATCAACAACGTTTGCACATTCGTGCACCGCCTTCGACGTTCTTTTGGCCAAATACTGTGGGTCTAAACTTCCTAACCATGGAAAGAAATCCGCTAGACTAGGCGTCGTAGCTAATTCTACAATCTCCCCAAGCAGGTGATAGAGTTTTGTCCCGGTTGCAGATTTAAGATCCATAACATCCTTAGAAAAGAAGAGATTTCCCAATAAATTAGCAAAAGCAACCAAAGTCAAGTGTTTTATTTTAACACTTCTACCTTCCTTCTCTTCTACAGATATCCATTGTATTATGTGATCTACAAATTTTCTTCGTCTAAATAAAGTATTCTTCATTGTCAATTTGTCGTACGAGAGAAAAAATTTGCATATAGTCGCCTATTCATTCGCCAGATTGGTCCATGCGGAGACCATGGAGTCCCGTGATCATCATTTGATGGTTGCAGCGCCTGGATCGGATGACGATTGATAAACGCTTGATCATGACTTTTGAATAACTCCATGGCAGCATCGGCGGAAGCAATCACTAGCGTATTCACCGCACCCATACGTATCATGAAAACCGGTCCGTATTTCTTTTGAAGTTGTACCAATCTTTTGTGTGGCGCCTTATAGTTATAGCCTAAATCTAAGAGGTTTCCGATCAATGGCCAACCTGGAGGACCCGGTGGTAATCGCCTTGAGTTGGTACTACTTTTCCAACCATGAAAAGTGTTGAGGAGCAGAAGTAACAGAGCAGCTGCCAATGCAAGGGAAATGGCTGTCCAGACGAACATACCATTTGTATAGATAGGATCTTTCATTCTGCAGGATTGGTTTCAGTATTAACAACTAATTCCTTGTTTTTGAGGCAGAGATATAAGCAGGATCTTTACGCGTTCCAATTATTCAAACTAAATGATGCATCTCACAACATGCAGTAAACTAATGCAATTATTCACTAACCAGCCGGGCTTTGTGGCGCACAAAACCTTCCGTATATCCAAGGGGCGCAAATTCTTCCCAATCCGAGGTAGATGCAAAATGCAGATCTTATGGGTCAATTTAGGATCTTTCATTCTGCAGATTCATCTGAAAAATGTCCTTCGATCTCTTTAATTGGTGATAACAATAATAACAGGTATGATATTTGGAAATTCTCTTTAATTGGTAGATTGGATTTTCTTCGAATTAAATTTGGTGATGCAATGGAGATCTTAAAAAATCAATGGAAGTTAACTGGTGAATGTCAATTGATTCCTTTGGGCAAAGGTTTTTTTACTATCAAGTTATCCAATGAAGTAGATCAGAATTATATCTGAAACTAGTTGGGATGTTCAGGATCAGGTATTGGGAACTAAAACTTGGATGCCAAATTTCAGGCCAGCAAATCAAAGAACATCTCATGCATTGATTTGGGTTTCTCTACCAGGGTTGAGATTGGAATACTGGGATGAACATACATTGTTTACTATTTGTGATGAAATTGGTAATCCAGTGAAAGTTGATAATGCTACTCTTAAATATTCAAGTGGTTTTGCCGCAAAGGTTTTGGTAGAAATTAATCTTGCCAATCCAATTCCTAACAAGTTATGGATTATTACAAAGTATGGTTGTTTTTCTCAGGAAGTTTTACTACATAATCTTCCAAAATTCTGTTCTAAGTGTAAGATTGTTGGTCATAGCTTATCATAATGTAGATTCCAGAAAGGATCTTCAAATGTTAATCCCACAACATCTTCATCTCAGGGTGTGAAGAATCAAGCTGAAGTACCTAAAGTGAATAATATTCAAAAGCCTTTTGATATTTGTCCACCTCCAGAAGTTCCTATGAATGTGGTTAATCATATAACATCTACTAATGTTGCTCCTCCAGTGAGTAATGAAATTCCTATCTCAAGTGGAAGATTTATCTCTTTACAGGATGATGAAGTAATTGTGGCTGAAAACAATTGTAGTCCCAGAAAAGAACAAGATTTTCTGACTCCTACAAAAATTCTTAAAGTGGTTGAAGATAATTCATTGGAAAAAAGTGAAGTCAAGTTTGTTAATTGTAAAAAAGGTACAGTATCTACTGAACAAATTCCTGTAACTTCATGGTCAAGAGTGGTTCAAAAACCTCCATCTGCAAAGAATGATTCAGTAGACAAATAAATCTCAATTGGTCTGTTAACTAATTCTCAAGATTCTTCAAGCACTCAATTGCCTAGTAAGTATAATTTAAGGAAAAATCAAGGAAAAGGAGGCACAAAAGGCCTCCATTCCAAACCATGAGAGTCTTATATTGGAATTTAAGAGGCCTAAAAAAGACCCAGATCTCAGAATAAATTATGGGCATTGATAAATCAATTTAATCCTTCAGTAGTTTGGGTTGCAGAACCAAAAGTTTATTGTACTTCTTCCTTTTGTAATAAATTGAATCTGCCAGGTATGCATAGTATGGTGATTCATAATTCAGTCTCAAATAACAAGGGTAACATTTGGTTATTCTGGAATAGAAATTTACCTACTCCTACAGTGGAATTTGGTGATGTTCTTATATATGGTATTCATGCTCATGTAAGTCTTGTTCAAAGAAGATATTTATGGTCAGAAATGGAAGTTATAAGTGGCTTAAATAAGCCATGGTTAGCTATTGGTGATTATAATGTTATACTTTCAGCCGATGAGAAGATTGGAGGTAAAAGTCCTAATAGAAACTCTATGTTGGATTTCAATAACTGTCTGGACACATGTGGACTAATAGAAGCTCCCAGTACTGGTCTACATCATTCTTGGTCTAATTGTCAACATGGTAATTAAAGAATTTTGTGTAAGTTGGATAGAGATATATTCAATCAATTATGGTTACAAAAATTTGAAAACTGGAGTTACAAAGTGGGACTAAGAGTGGCATCTGATCACTCTCCTTTGCTGGGTGGAGGAACTCAAATTTCAAAACCACATAATACCCCAATGAGGTTTCAGAAAATGTGGATTTCTCATCCAAAATTTATGGAGGTTGTTGAAGAATGTTGGTCTGAGCAAATAGCAGGTGATCAAGCTTTTGTATTCCAAAAAAAGTTAAAGAAGTTAAAAAACGTACTCAATGAATGGAATTGGAAGGTTTTTGGTAATATTAATGTTCAGATTAAGGAAGCTGAAGAAAAAGTGAAAGATGCAATGGTTATTTCAGACAATAATCCATTTGATGAAGTAGCTCTGAATAATTTGGTAGAAGCACAAAATTTATTTAACTCTAAAGAAGTTCAGCTGAATACTTTTCTTAAAAAAAAAATCTAGAAGTAAATGGATTCAACATGGTGCAGCTAATACAGGGTTCTTACATACTCAGCTTAAGATCAGACATGCAAGAAATTTAATAACTGAATTGGAGGATGGTAATGGAAATGTCATTGATGATCAGAAGCAAATACAAGATGTTTTGGTTAAATATTTTGAAGACAAGTTCAAGTATAAAGAAGTAGAAAAAGTTGACCATATGCTTAATGGTATTCCAGAAGTAATAACTACTGAGGATCAAAAGATATTAGAGGCAATTCCAAGTGCAGAAGAGATCAAACAAATATTATTTGCAATGGATGAAGATACTGCTCATGGGCCAGATGGTTTTTCTGTGAGTTTCTACAAGTTTTGTTGGAATGTTGTTCATCAAGATGTGGTGGGTGCAATACAGTTTTGCTGGAGAAGGAAGTTCATTCCTAAAGGGTTAAACTCAAATTTTTTAGTTCTCATTCCTAAATCTAAAGGAGCAAGGAATCCACAACAATTTAGACCAATTGGATTGAGCAATGTCAGCTTCAAAAATTTTACCAAAATTCTTGCTACAAGGATGGGTACATTAATGAATAAATTAGTATCACCTCAACAAGCATCTTATGTTAAAGGGAGATGCATTCAAGATCAGATATTATTGGCTTCAGAATTGGTTAATGAAATGCCCAAAAAGAGAAGATGTGGAAATGTAACTCTTAAACTTGATATATCCCAAGCTTATGATTCAGTGAGCTGGGAATTCTTATTTCAAGTGTTGCAGAAATTTGGATTCTCTAAATGTTGGTGTAATTGGCTTCTTATCTTGTTTCAATCAGCTAAAATCTCTGTAATGGTGAACGGTGGACCATGTGGGTTCTTCTCTTTAGGTAGAGGATTAAGACAGGGTGATCCCTTGTCTCCCATTTTATTTGTGTTAATGGAGGAAACTTTGAGTACAAGAATATCTCAGATGGTGCAAGAAGGCTTGATTTTCCCTATGGTGGAAAGAAAAGGTATTCATCCAACACACTTGTTCTTTGCAGATGATGTTTTTATCTTCATCAATGGAGCTAAGAAGAGTGTTTTGAATCTTATGAATCTTCTGGAGGATTACCAAAAAAGTTCTGGTCAAGTCATCAACAAGAGTAAAAGCAAAGTTTTATTGATGGGACCTCTGAATTAAGGAAAAATCAGATTAAAAAGATAATTCAAATGGAAAGAAGTTCTTTTCCTGATAAATATCTTGGTGTTATACTTGTAACATGGAGAGTGAAAGTGGCAACAGTATGGCCAATGTTTGAAATGATGCAGAGGAAGCTAGCTAGTTGGAAGGGCAAGTTATTATCTTTTCAAGAAAGATTGGTTCTCATAAAATATGTTTTGAGTAGTATTCCAGTTTATAACATGGCAGTCTATAAATGGCATGCATCAGTGACAAAACTTTGTGAAAGAATCATGAGGAACTTTCTGTGGTCAGGTGATGGTGATATAAGAAAGTATAACAAATTTTCTTGGAAAAAAGTCTGCATTCCATTCAATGAAGGAGGTCTGGGTATTAGAAGACTTGAGGTTATTAATAGAGCAATACTTATGAAAATGATGTGGAAAATCAATACTTCTAAAGAAGATTGGGCCTTATTCTTCCAGGATAAATATAAAGATAAAAATGGGAGATGGAAAACTCAGTGGCAGCAATCTTCAGTTTGGTCTGGACTGAAATGGGCTTGGGAAATGATGAAAGAAGATATCAGATGGATGATAGGGGATGGAGAAAAAACCTCAGTTTGGTTTGATTTTTGGATTGAATATGGTGCATTAGTAGATAGATTTGAACATCATAGATATGTCAATGAAAATAAACAATTGAAAGTATCAGATATCTTATCAAATGGTGAGTGGACCATCTATAGTGAACTTCATCAGATATTTTACAATATTCAAATGCCTGATGTAATGGGGGGAGAGGATACTATGGTTTGAACAAGGAATTTAAAAGGAGAATTATTGACTGCAACGGCAGTTGACAAAATGAGACATAAAGAACAACCAGTTCATTGGGCCAAGAAAATATGGTCTCATTTTCTGCATCCTTCAATAGCTAGTAATGTTTGGAAACTCATTCAGGTAATATATGTGGATGATCAGATAATGATGATGAATGGATATGAAGTTGTGTCATGATGTTGCATTTGTGAAGCTGCACAGGACAGTATGGAACACTTGCTCTGGGATTGTATCTTTAGCACAGAGATTTGGAGCTGGATTTGCACCATATTTAATTTCAATAAGCCAAATTCTTTTGAAGATATATGGAAGGGAGCCTCTAATTGCAGTCCTCTGATTAAATAGGTATGGTTAACTACTTCCTGCAATATTCTAAATGAACTGTGGTTTCAAAGAAATAAAAGATTCTTTGATAATATTAAACCTAGTATACACAGTTTCAAAAGGAGATAATGAATCTAGTACATGAAGGTGGATTAAGAATAACTAGCACTAAATGAAATCAAAAATATGATTTAGAGATTATTGATAAATTTCAGTTAGGATCAAGAATGTCCAGATTTCAGCTTATTAAAACATGTTACTGGTTCCCTCCTGAACAAGAATATGTAATGTTCTGCTGTGATGGAGCTTCATTTGGTAACCTTGGGTCAGCGGCTTTGGAGTTGTAGTTAGAGATTCAAACTGTCAGGTGTTAGGTGCTCTCTCTGGTGGCATTAGAATTGCTTCTAACTATCTAGCATAATCTTATGGGATCATGTGTGCATTGAAACTGGCTGTGCAATGGAAAATAGTGAAGATTATAATTGTCTCAGATTATAAAACTGTCATGACAGAATTTTCTCAAGGAAATGTTCCATGGTTTCCTAAAGGAAGATGGAGTATTGCTACAAGGAAGATCAACCAAATAAGATATCAACATTGTTACAGGGAAGTTAATTTTTCTGCAGATAACATGGCAAAGAAAGGAGCTTCTTTGGCAGCTGGAGTTAGACAAATTCACCTTGGAAGACCTCAATGTATGCGAAGAGTTGAAATGCCAAATGTTGTGTACTACAGATTTGAATGAAAAAGAAGAACAAGATGTAATTTGTGGGACTGAATAGTTTGGGCCTGAGTTGTTTACATTTTAGGTTAAAGTCTAGATTTCAGTTCTGATATAGGTCTGTATTTTTTGATTTTAAATTTGAGTCTTCTTGTAATTGAACCGAAATTTTGATTTTTTCAATGAAAAGTATGTGATTCAGAAAAAAAAAATATTGACAACTAATTCTTTGTTTTTGAGTCAGAGATATATAACGCATCTTTTTACGCGTTCTGATTATTCAAACTAAGTTATGCATCCAGCGTGGTACAACGTGCAGTGAACTAATGTACGAATAATGGTTATATAATAATGATATTTTATTTATATATGCTGGTAGCTATCGCCCATCTGAGAAGTTAATGACATTAGTTACCAAAATTTTAAATGCTTATAGTTGACTATTAGTACTTTCGAGCAAGGCGTAATAACATACACATGAAGAGCTCGGGAGAAGCAGGGGAGAACATGGTACAGATAGAAGAAACTTTAAGTAATCGAATTGTGTTTCCTACTGGCAATGGTTGTATTTGTCGACTACTTTCATTTTATTTTAGTTTTTGAAGCATTGACTACTTTTCATGATGTGACCGACTATGTTTCTTGCATAGTATTTTTTTTCTTTCTTTTTATACTAAAAATTAATATTTAATTAAGCTAAATTATCACAGTAATCCTTTTCCACCAGTCTTGTGATAAAGTCCGGAAAGATGGCCGAAAACCGAACAGTACTTGTACCATCTCTTGCTTGTTTTGCTTGAGCTACATTATTACCAAGTATGTGCATAGACTTATGAAACCAGAACATACTATTACTAATTTTTTTTTTTTTTTTGCTTGTTGACCAATAATTTGATGGAACCAACGAACCTGAAACTCTTGTCCATTTAAAGACTTCACAATCCACGTCAAATATTGCGTCGACAATTCCAGCCCGCCATTCCACATCTAATTCCAAAAATGCTAGCCCCATAGTCCTCCCCCACTTCCTCATCAAAATTTATGCCTTTAGCTCCTAGACATTTTCCTGCAAAATTACGAAGTATTAGTCCAATACTTCCTTTTTTAGTTTCTCGTATGAAAGAACCATCCAAGTTTACTTTCACAAAATTCTTATCGGGAGGAGACCACACTTTAATCTGCATTCTATCGGAGTTAGAATTCTGAGAGTCAGACAAACCTGCATACTGATTTATTAAATCATGAATTCCAGAAATAGTGCTTTGCACATTAGGCTTTATACTCTGGAAAATAGGAGAGCATCTGTCTGTTCTGTAAACAATAGTTATTTGTCTATTCTGTCAACTGATTTATTGAATTACGAATTCTAGAAATAATAAGGGAACCATAAAAAGTAGCTATTTGTCTATTCTGTAAACTTGTCCGGTTTTACAACTACCATATAACAAATGTTTTACAGTGGTTATTTGTTTTCCAGCTAACATAGTTAGGACAACCAAGAAAAGTGTTTGTTTACGGTGACTGAAGTGAATAATTATCAACATTGGGTTGGAAGATTTTCCAAGATTGTCGAGTTCATCAACTCCATCTGGAATTGATGGCGTTTCAAATCCTATTTCTACTGTTAATCAAAACTGGATTTCATGTCTCAACAATCCTGCTAGGGCAACAACAACAACAAAACTTGCATTTGATGAACCTAAAAGCATCGATGGAGAACCTATTGCCTTCTTCTCATCAGGTGAGATTCAACCTCATATTGAATTGAATGAATCTCTCGTTGTGGGATACTTCGTGGGTAAGGGGCTTGATTTTCTCTTTGTGAAAAAGAACTTAACAACTCTGTGGAAAACAAAGGGAGATTTTTCTGTGACTATCTATGGTGAACAAGCTTTCATGTTCAAGTTTTCACAAGAAGAGGATCGAACAAGAATTTTAGAAATGGGTTCTCTGTATATTGCCAGTAGATTGTTCTTAATTCGTCCATGGTCTCCATTTTATTGAACAACATATTGGTTCAATCAGATCTGTACATTATGGATGATAATTAGAGATTTGCCAATTCATCTTTGGAATGCTACTAGGTTTGCTAGGATATGTAGTCTTGTAGGAACTCCAATTATGACTGATAGCCCTACAACAATGAAAACTAGAATGTCCTTTGCTAGAGTTTGTGTAGAAATTGATTCAACCTGAACCTTTCCTTCAGAGCTTCCTTATCAAATTGATGATAAAAAGTATAAGGTGAGCGTTGAATATCCATGGAAGCCTACTTTATGTTCTCTTTGTAAGAGGTTTGGGCACTCAAGTGCTAAGCGTGGTTCCAATCATGCACCATGTGGGTTCCTAAAACTAGCAATGCTGCAACAGTCACTACGGAGGCTCATGAGACTAGTGCAGGGGAGACAACAGAAATGGTTACAAGGTCTATGTAACAAGACTTGGAGATGGTGGCTCAATCAAAGGAGATTTTGACTACTGGTGTACAACTTGATGGGGTCGTAGAAGTGGAAGCTGAACCTTCAACTGAAAATTGGACTATTTGTACTAAAAAGAAGAAGAAATCAAGCGGAAAAGGTGCTTCACAAGTTCAACCTTGCTCCCTGAACCCTTTTTCTGTTTTAGATACAGATGCTGAAAGTGTGAATGCGGAATTAGATAAATTTTTGACAGGGAGTAGAGAAGAAGAAACTAGAGAACAAGAGGGTAACAAGGGAGTCAGCGATGACAAAGTCACAATTGAATCTTGTGATGATTCTAGTGAAGAGTCGGAGTATGAAACGGATAACGAAGGTATGGTAGCTGAGAAGATGATAACTCTAGAAGAAATACCTAGAAGGAGACCTATGACTAAGGAGCAAAAGGTTGATAATCTTGTGAAGGTTAGTGCTTTGTTAGGTGTTGGAGGAAAGAAAGCCGACATGGGGAATGTATTCAGTGGCATAGTAGAAAGACAATCCAAGCTAACCCTGAAAAAAGAACTTGCTAAACTCAATTGGCCTAGGGTTACAAACAATGATATGCTTGGTAGAGGGAAAAAGGACCCCTGCTAGGAAGAAATAGACTGCTTGTATGTCTTTTATTTTAAGCTGTTTGGAGCTGGCAGGGAGAGTGCCTTTGTTAGTTGTTGTTAAGGCTTGCAGGCCTTAGTTTAGTTCCCTTTTGCGGCAGTTGATTAGTGCTTTCCACTTCTGTAATTCTGTTTTTTTCTTTCTTTAATAAAATATTAACCTTTCAAGTCAAAAAAAAAGTAGTAGAATAATATAAAATCATGATTTGAGAGTAGCACATTGAGAACTAGCTGGCAATATGCCATTTTCGAATTGAGACATAGACTGCTGCTAAAACTGGAAATAAGGAGATTACTGAATTTATAGGCTACAATCTTAAGCAAATCAGTGTGATATGGCAGAAGATTCCACTTCAGGGATGTGGTATTTTATTCTCTCTCATATTCAGATTAGTGCACAGCACAACAGACTACCATTGTAGTGCACCTGTAAATGGTAATGCACGCTTTCCAGGAGGGTTTATACATTTTCAAACTGTGGCTTTCCTCTTGCATATATTTGGATTTGGTTCACGCCCCAGATAATTAACCTAGCTGAACATTTTGGTTCATACAAGTTTATAATCCAAGTCAATTATCTAGTTCACCTAAGCTAAAAAGAAAACCTATGAGTGAAACTGGAACAGAGGAAAAGGCAATAGACTAAGACATAGAAATCGTGAAAAAACATAGAAATGAAGTTCATGTCATTCCTGCGCCTCCGGAAACGACTTCAGCAGCAGATCTCTTGTAAAAAAGGAACTCCAGCTTCATTTGCTATGGCATGAGCAAGCTTAGTCTTTCCACATCCAGATGGTTCATATAGCAATATCCCAGCTAAGGGTTTAAAACCCAACTCCTTAGGCACGTCTGGATTGCAAAGTGGAAACATCACTGCCCACCTCAACTCTTCCAAAACCTCTTTTAATTCTCCAATATCCTCAAATCGCAGTCCAGCTGCTTCCTTGATCACCTCCTTGTAATCGTCACTAATTTTTGATTCCCCATTTCTAACACCCTTTGGAAGGGATAATCTTCTCTGTCATAAGGCTTTTTTGACACGTTTGGTAAACAGTTCTTCGTTCATAGTCTGGATATTCAGAAAGAAGACGCTTAACAATTTCACGACTTCCGAGTTCATCATCAATATTGCATGATCCGATTCGATCAATTATTTCTTCAAGACTTACTGCCTCTAGACATATTTAAAAAGAAGAAACCCTAAATATAAACAAAGTGAAGAAATCGTATTAGGATTTCAATATAAAAAACTTCAACCCCAAATCATATCATAAAGCAAGATAATTCTTTTCTAGGGTCTAGGGAAGTGTACTATGCTGCGGAAGTTTTTGGTAGGTCATCAAATGTTCCAAAGAAAGTGAAACTTGACAATTACACCATTAATTAGAATGGGAACAAGGGATGGCCCAGGGTCTTATACTGGAGACCAAGGGTTGAAATATCGTGTTGACCAAAACATCATAAACAAAGAGTAGCTGTACACATGAAACTAGAACTGAAAAATGATTTGCAAAGAGCTTATGAGAATATTTATTATGTTGTACGAGATTCACCTAATAAGATTGTAAGAAGGCATAGCAACTGTATGATTCTGATGAAACCTACTCGGTATTAAAAGAGCTGCAGTTGTAAAAGTAATAATAAGTAAAATAGTCATTGTAAAATTTGATTCTGTATGGTGCAACTATAGTTTCCAATAAATGTTCAAGTCTTGAAAATTAAGATTATTAAATGCGCATCACGCTCCCAGTTACCCGATGTAATTAACCATACCTAGTGAAATCGAATGAAAAGAAATTTCCAGCAATGCTGTATAATCTCTGATGAACTACTTGCAGTAGGTATTAGCCTACTTACGATGTCTATTTTAGCAGTTTTTAAATCACATTTTGTCTATAAATCATGTAGATGGTTAGGAAGTAATTGACACAATTTCTGATTTCCCACAAATCACATGCTAGTAGGTGCTCTTGCATTTTGTTTGGGCCGTGTTCTATGTTAAAATTAGATGATCAAGCCTTACTATTAATTCAAATGTGATTGACTGTTGTGACTTAAATGGTAACCGGGAGCCTTAGCCAAAATCACTTAGTATGATTTGATCCCCTTCGGCTAGACAATCACGCACCTGTCTATGCCTTACACTATTTCAAAGCTGTAGTTGGTCTATCAGGAGATTCAGGATTATGCATCAAAGCGACAATCAGAGAGGAAAATGGTTTCAGAAAAGGATATTTACAATGTCAAAACTGGCAAATCCATAGAGGGTCTATCAGAAGCCATATCCTTAAGCTAAAGAAGAAACTTCCCACAGCTATTATTAAGCAGCAGGAAAGCAAAGGATTTGAGACCAGAACCCTAATACACTGCTGACAACAAGTTCGCTTCAAAGTGGCAGTAGGTTTTCGTTCTTGTTTAGATGAATCTTAGGCTCCGTAATCAGTTGGACTTCTGCAATACACAATGTATACCCTAAATTCATCTGCATGTCGCTTTGATGCATTTACTTTCCTGCAGGCAGGGTGCTTACCAGTCCCCTTTCCTAATAATAGTTGCACATGCTTTCTAGCGCTATGCCTCTTTATAATCTTGGTAAAACCAACCTCTTAACATTAATTTAGTTTGTCGCTCGAATCTCCCTCAATATGTGTGTACAACATAAATAAACACAACACACAATCTACAAATACAAGATTTGCATCCAATGAATAAAGAAGAAACTACTGTACTAAATTATGCAATAATGGTTAAAATGGTTCTGTAGCTTCTTGCGCATTTATAGGACTAGCAGTCTAGTACAGGTATCGCAGTGACCAGGTTTTGGGTGTTTATAGAGCACAATGACAAGGTCATATCTTTAAACTAAAAAGGAATGTCTCAGAGAAGCGTCAATCAGACTCCTAGCAGAAACGTTTCAGCTGGAAAATTTCAACGGGCAATGCCTGTGAAACCATGATCTCACGTGTTCCCTACACTTGAGGTTATAGTTACACAAATCGCCTGGTGATGCATTTGTTGAGGAAATGAAACATTCCCCAACAGAAGATGAAATCGCCTATGTTTTTTTATCCAATTTAGTGGTTTGTAACCCCCTTTTGGCTTCTTCGTGAACCAATGTAATATCTTCCATATTATCACTACTTGACGGAGCATCCATCTCTTACGATTTTCTACTTCCACGCAATAAAGTATCTAAAACTTTAGCAAAAGGAGTATGCATAACAAGTCTCTAATCTAGATACTCTATACATGCATATAACAAAACACCCAAACTTGTCTTTAATTTCTGCTACAATACTAACTTTAAAAACCCTAAACACTCTCTAATCGCGGTGACTTTGTACCAATACTATCTTAATTGAGTTCCTTCTTAGCAATCAAAAATTAACAAAGAGCATGTAAAACCAACCACATTAAACATTATTCTAGTTTGTCCCTCTAATCTCCCTCAAAATGGGTACAACATCAATAAACACAACACAACGATACAAGAACGACAAAATACAGAAGAAGTTCTGCAATAACAATCTACAAAAAACATTTGCATCCAATGGATAAAGAAGAAACTACTGTACTGTACTCAGTTATGCAAAGATGATTAAAATAGTTCTGTAGCTCGCATTTATAGGACTAGCAGTCTAGTACAGATGTCGCAGTAACCAGGTTTTGGGTGTTTATAGAGGAGAATTACAAGGTCATATCCAAAAATTGCGGTGAGTATTAAAAAGAAGTTTCTCAGAGAAGCGTCAATCAGACTCCTACCAGTTATGTTTCAGCTGGAAAATTTCGACAGTCAATGTCTGTGAAACCATGATCTCACTTGTTCCCTAAACTTGAGGTTATAGTTACATAAATCGCCTGGTATGCACTTGTTGAGGAAATGAAACATTCCCCAACAGAAGACGAAATCGTTCTTGCCTCTCCAGATGGAGATACCCATGTATTCTTATCCAATTTAGTGGTGTCTAACCCCTTTTTGGCTTCTTCGTGAACCAATACAGTGAAATAATTCTCAATGTTCGAATGTCTTCCATATAATCACTACTTGACGGAGTATCCATCTCTTACGCAATAAAGTATCTAAAACTTAAGCAAAATGAGTATATATAACAAGTCTTTACTCTAGATACCCTACATGCATCACACCCCAACTTCTTTTTTAATTTGAGAACGACTGGTCGAACACCTTCGTGGCCGGGTCGAATTACCAGCTCGATGGATCAAGCCTGGGCGGCTGCTCCGGACTGGACAACTCCGGTAGGGCGGGATGTACTTGGCAGGGGTGTCATCAGGGAAGTGGATTAATGCGGAGGATAAAGTGACGGAAAGCCAAACTATCGGCATCGAGAAGGGTCGAGCGAAGAGTGTTCCCCTTGGCAACAAGGACGCTTAGGCGGTTTGGCCACGCCGGCGGGACATCTAATATCTGCAGCACTCACGGTCTAAACGGTGCGATTAGCTCCCACCCAACCCGAATAAAGAGAACAAAGGGTCATTTTCATCTGGGTTGGGTTGAAGAAAAAAGAGAGTAACACTAGCATAGGAGAAGAAAGAAGGAGATCGGTTGGTTTCGCAGCAATGCGAAACATCATCACGGCTTCCTCATCCAAAACCATAATCACATCTCCATTAATCTAATCAACTGTATGATCATCTAAATTTGGTTGTAAATTGGAGTGCTTTCATTGAATTAATCGAGTTGAGGGTTCCCACATTTCACAAACGTACTATCACCAACGATTATTCACCTAATTGTTTATATAATTGTATGCCTTTCGCAGGTACATATAACATATGTTCTGAATTAAATTTATGTAAACAATTGATTTAAAATTTATAAACCCTAATAAAAAAAAAGAGGAGATTGTGATTAATTAAATCATATTTAATCTTTAATTTGGGTTTATACACAGTTTATCTGGTGGTAGTTCTTTTTCTTCTTTATTGGATTTAAGTTCTTCTTTAGATATTCTTCGATGGCAGTAGTGGTAGGGGAGACAGAAAAAACAAAACAACATCGTAGTAGAGAAAGAAAACTACAAATAGAAAAGTCAACCTACGTGAACGCCACATCAGCGGTGGGCTTGGCAACTGGTTTAGGGAGTGGGCTAAAAAGAATTTTTGTTTTTTTTACATTAATAGAAACGGTCCGCGAGTTATAACCCCAAAGGTTTCATTATCCATCCACAAAAAACCCCAAAAACAAAAATAACACAAAAATCCAAAAAAACAAAATTTTGATGAAACCTCATGGAATTTGATGAAACCAAATTTGAAATTTGGGGTTTTTGTGTCAATTTATAAAAATTGGGTTTTTTTTATCAATTTAGTTTAAGATGAGTTTTAAGGAATCCCAACATTTAAGTGGGGTTTTTGTACCATAAGTTTGGTCACCTTGGGTTTTTATGACTAGTTTTGTAATAGAAATGGAGAAGAAGACTGATGAGAGATTTTCCCTTTTAAGGTGCATTAATGTCTAAAGACGGTAAAAGAAAATCATAGTGGCATTTATGTAATATGTTAACATTTAAGGTGTAATTCAAACGTAAAAATATTTCTAATTAACCATCAATACGAAGTACAAACTTTTAAGAAAAATGATTGATTGCAACGCTGCTAGTTTTAAAATGTTCCACCAGCGATTGATATCTTTATTTATATTAAAATTTTGATTTATCTTATATCCTAAGGTTTTTGTTGTTCACAATCGAAAAATAAATAAATTAGAGTGTTTTGATGGTGCGCGTGTAATGCAAAATTATTACTAATGAAAAGCCATTCAAAGATTCTAAAGAACTGATTTTAAGGTCTCACAAAAACTATTTGAGACGATTCCTTTCATTCAGTATTTATGTAAGTTACAGAAGAAGGATTCAAAACCTATTCTAACTGATAGAACTAGTTTACAGGGTTGTTACAAGACTTGATACAATAACTGAGAATACATATGACTCGGATTACAGCAGACTTTGACTACTTGATACAACAAACTTGGACTATACACCTAAAGACTTGGATAGCAGGTGCAGCTCGTGCCATCACAATTGCTGAAACTATACACGACTTATACACGTCTAATACCCCCCTCAAGTTGGAGCATGGGGAGTGTCTGGACAAATTCCCAACTTGCTGACAAGACGTCGAAAAGAATCCACCCCAAGTGGCTTGGTGAAAATATCCGCCAACTGTGCCGCAGACGGAATATACAATGGTTTAATGAGACCAGAGAGAAGTTTTTCACGAACAAAATAATAGTCGATTTCGATATGTTTCGTCTGTTCATGAAAAACTGGATTTTCAGAGATATGAATAGCAGCTTGATTATCGCAATAAATTGGAATGGGTGTCGAAATTTTGACACGAAGATCAGTGAACAAATAGTGTAACCATTGCAGTTCAGATGTTAGCTTGGCGAGAGCCCGATATTCTGCCTCAGCAGAAGATTGGGATACAGTTGGTTGTTTCTTGGATTTCCAAGAAATAGGACTATTTCCCAACATTGTAAGATACCCTGTGGTAGATCCACGAGTAGTAGGGCAACCTGCCCAATCAGAGTCAGTATATCCTGCAAGAGATAAAGTACTTGTGGCAGAAAGAAAAATTCCATGATTAACAGTACCTTTAAGATAACGAACTACACGATGGGCAGCATCCAAGTGACCCGAACATGGGTGTTGCATAAATTGACTCAAGTAATTGACAGAAAAGGTAATGTCAGGACGAGTTACTTGAAGATAAAGAAGTCGACCTATTAGGCGACGATAAATACTAGGATCAGGTAGAGGATCACCAGAAGAAGGAAGGAGTTTTAGATGTTGTTCCATTGGAGAGGGAGAAACCTTGGCACCTAAGAGACCAGAATCATCAACAATGTCAAGAATATATTTGCGTTGACACAGAAAAATACCCTTGGGAGATCTGGATACTTCAATGCCCAAGAAATATTGGAGACGACCAAGATTCTTTAAAGAAAATTGAGATTCTAGGGTACGTTTGAGATTCTGTATAGCAGAATCATTGTTACATGTGATGATAATATCGTCAACATAAACTAGAACATAAATAGAGACAACCCCAGAATGAAAAGTGAAAAGGGAATAATCTGCACGAGATTGAATAAAGCATGCATTAAGTAAGGCTGTTGAAAATTTAGCAAACCATTGGCGAGAGGCTTGCTTAAGTCCATATATGGACTTCTTGAGCTTATAAACACGATCGTCCCCCTTTTTCTGAAATCCAAGAGGAAGTTTCATATAAATATCCTCAACAAGATCACCTTGAAGAAAGGCATTATTAACATCAAGTTGATGAAGAGGCCAATTATGAATGGAAGCTATAGATAACAAAACACGAAAAGTAACAAGTTTAGCAACAGGAGCAAAGGTGTCATGATAATCAATACCTTCCTGTTGTGTGTAACCTTTAGCCACGAGACGTGCTTTGTAGCGTTCAATCGTGCCATCAGGACGGTATTTAATTTTAAATACCCATTTGCATCCAACAGCAGTCTTGCCAGGTGGGAGAGTAGTGAGAGTGAATGTGTCGTTGTTCTGAAGTGCAGTATGCTCGTTGATGATGGCAGTTTTCCAATTTGGATTTTTAATAGCTTCCGCAAATGTGCGGGGTACATCATTAGTAATGACAAATGAGAGAAATGCACGATGTTGCGGAGTAAATTTATCAAAAGAAATAAAGTTTGTCAGAGGGTGTGAAGAACGAGATGTACACGGTGTGACCGAACATACAAAATCCTTCAAGCGGCTTGGCCGATGATGTTCTCGAGTTGATCTGCGCAAAGGAGCAGCAGGGGCAGGATCAATAGAAAGCAGAGAAGGAATAGTACTGGAGTCAGGTGCAGCAATAACATCTGATAATACATGCTGTGTGGACTGAGAAGGACTGACATGTGGAGAATGTATCTGGTGGTCAGCGGCTGGTAAGGAAGCAACAGGCGTGACTGTTGGAAACTGCGAGGAGCAAATAGGAGGACCATCAAAGTAAATGTCCTCTGAAGGTGCAGGTTTGAAAAAATCAGGAGTGGAAATGTGAGCATCTTTAAAAGGAAAAACATGCTCATGAAAGTTGACATCACGAGAGATATAAGTAGATTTTGTATCCAAATCCAATATGATAAAACCTTTATGATGATATGGGTAGCCAAGAAAAACACCCGGTTTATCACGAGAATCAAATTTGTTTCGAATGTGAGCATTTCGAGCATAGCATAGACAACCAAAAACTCGAAGATTACGATAATTAGGAGAAGTACCTAACAGTACCTCATGAGGAGATCGTTTTGAAAGAACCGGAGTGGGCATCTTATTAATAAGATATGCAGCTGTAAGAATACATTCACCCCAGTAAGAGATTGGCAAATTTGCTTGGAAACGAAGAGCACGTGCAACGGATAGCAAATGTCGATGTTTGCGTTCGACTATGCCATTTTGTTGTGGAGTATGGACACAGCTGCGTTGATGATGGATGCCATTATCATTAACCCAAGACTGAAATTCAGTGGACAAAAATTCAGACCCATTATCGGATTGGATACGCTGTAATACTGGTAAATAAGGTAGAGAATTACCTGTAGAGATTGATTGTAATTTTTGAGAATATTGAGTAATAACATGACGAGAAAAAAACTTGATAAACTTACAAGTTTCTCCCTTGGTGTGCATAAGATACACCCAGGTGCAGCGAGAAAAATCGTCAACAATGGTGAGAAAATACTTTGCACCAGTAAGAGATGGAGTGAAAAAAGGACCCCATATGTCACAGTGTATAAGTTCAAAACATCTTGTAGAAGAAATAACATTTTTATTAAAAGATAAACGAGTCTGTTTAGCCAGTGGACATACATCGCAGGAATTTGAAAAATTAGACTTAATATAGTCATGCGAGTTACATAGAAATTTAAAACGTTCTAAACTAGGATGGCCAAGACGACAGTGCCAAATGTCGAATGCCGTTTTATTGAAAAAGACTTTGTGCAATGTTGCTAGAGATGGAGAGACTCGAAGACGATATAATCCCTCATGAAGTTCACCCCGACCAATCACTGTGTTCGTTGACAGGTCCTGAAAGATAAAAGAATCGTGAGTGAGAAGTACAACACAATTCAATGCCCTAGTCAACTGACTGACAGACAGTAGATTGAATTTGAAGTTCGGAATATGATGAACATTTGATAACTTTAGAGTTGGTGAGAATACTACTTCACCAATGTGTTTGACAGTTGAATATGTACCGTCAGGAAGTTGCATTTGAATTAAGGAGGTAGCAGGTGAATAAGAGGTGAAATATGATAAGGAATTACAGATGTGGTGAGTAGCACCACTATCGACAAACCATGGTTCAAAAGAAAAGGTAGTGAATAGTTTACCATCAAAGTTAACACGCGGTTCCATTGTCACATCTTCAGATGGTGGATTGATCAAAGCAAGAAGACGCGAGTACTTCTCATCTCAAAACGCCGGGACAACAGGATGTTGAGCAGAGTGAGAATCCTGGGAAACGGCAGTAGTGTTTGCAGCAACGACAGGTGGTGCATAAGGCGATGGAAAACCATGTAAACGGTAGCATCTGTCACGCACATGACCGTGACGGTTACAATAATCGCAGTGTGGTCTAGGTCGCTTGTTATGACTGGTAGATGCACGAGCAGTTGGTGGAGCTTGACGATTGACATTGAGAGCAGCAGACTCAATGGTTGGAAGTGGACTGGCAGTGATATGTTTTTGTTCTTCTTCCTGCTGCACCATATTGAAGATACGGAGAGCAGTGGGGAATGGATTCATTAGCAGAATCTGACTTATGAGGTTAGAAAACCTATCATGCAAGCCTTGAAGAAACTCCATGGCTCTGTCACGTTCTAAGCGTTCAAGCAATGACTTACCAGCTCCACAAATACACACCTCAGTGACAGCAACAGGTGAATCATATTGATCCCACAGTGTCTTGATTTTTGTGTAATACAAAGATACTGACATCGATTCTTGTCGGATGGCAGCAATAGCAGATTTCAATCTAAACAAGATAGGTGCATTAGAGATACAAAATCTCACCTGTAAATCCTTCCATATTGCATGAGATGAAGGAGCATATAAACAGCTTGCCCGGATATCAGGTTGGCATGAGTTCAGAAGCCAACTCCCCACCAGATCGTCACACCTCTTCCAGCACTGGTAGGTGAGTTCATCAGTAGGAGGAGGAAGAGTACCATCCACGAACCCAAGTTTTCCTTTGGCATTGAGAGCCTTGGTGATTCCTCGTACCCAAGATCCATAACTGTCGCCCTGCAACAATGGAGAGAACAACACAGTGGCCGGGTTATAACTGGGATGTATAACATATGGATCAGAAATTCTAGGGTTTCCTGAGGTTGGAATGGATGTAGTTTCATGTGTGGGTTGATGATGAGGGCTTTCAGGTGGTGTTGGAGAAGTTGATGCAACCATTGTGAGGAGAAAGATAAGTATTATGCGGAAGATGAATTAGGTCCTAGGATGGATCAAGATGATACCATCAAAGATTCTAAAGAACTGATTTTAAGGTCTCGCAAAAACTATTTGAGACGATTCCTTTCATTCAGTATTTATATAAGTTACAGAAGAAGGATTCAAAACCTAATCTAACTCATAGAACTAGTTTACAGGGTTGTTACAAGACTTGATACAATAACTGAGAATACATATGACTTGGATTACAGCCGACTTTGACTACTTGATACAACAAACTTGGACTATACATCTAAAGACTTGGATAGCAGGTGCAGCTCGTGCCATCACAATTGCTGAAACTATACACGACTTATACACGTCTAATAGCCATTGCTACTTCATAAGCTAAGGAAAATTAAGAAACCTAAATCAACATTTTCAAGATATCAACAACAGAAAAATAATAATGGGAAATATTAATTTGATGTTTGCTTAGTGCTTCCTCATTTTTGAATAGAATGAATACACCATGGTACAAAATATGAGTAAGAAAAAAAACTTGAGCAAAGCCTTGTAAAACACTATCTCTTTACTCATTTCCCCATTGCATTTACTAAACTCTTTATTCACATCTTTCAATTTGTTAAGCTCTTCACTCATATCTTTCAATTTTCGTTGTTGATGCTCGAAAGAAGAAGTAAGTACTAAAAGCTTACCTTGCAACTTCTTTACTTCATCTTCCTGTGTTCCCTTACCGGCGGCCGGTAAGTTTTGTGTATCATGATCAGTTGTATCACCACCAGGTCCATCACCAATTGATTGAAAATAAAGACGGCGTATATTTTCTTGACTACATGTTTGTCGACATACCGGACATGTTGTATTGTTGGCAACGGAATATTCTAACCACTGTTGAAGACAAAGCTGGTGAAAGACATGGCCGCATATGGAGATTACTTGAAGATTTTCAGACAGAGGTTTTAAATCCTCGAAACATACCATACAAACACCGAATTCATTGTCACGAATGGCCGTTTTACTTGTGGAGGCCTGCCTAATAACCCCCGTGAGCTTCTCAATGAGAAAAAACGTAAATAGAAACAAAATGAAATAAAACAAATATACCAAAATGGCCATTTTCAAAGAGTTTAATTAAGCTATGATGAAGTTTATATGTGAAGAAGATGATTGAAGAAGGCTGTTACCATGATAGAACTGGGTCCATTGACCTTTTCGGGACATTAGGCATTATTAGGACATGTTTATTTTAATCATTGTTTTATGTCAAAAATGAATAATTATCCCAACTGGATTACATGATAACGTCAACAACGCATAGCAATTATTAGTTGAGTGAGAATTTGCCTTTCGATTTTTCTCTCTATATCACAAAACGGAAACTGAACCGGTCTTAGATTCTTGGGTAGGAATCAGCAGCACCCAGGGACGGGCCTATGAAGGGTTACCCCGGTTATAGCACGTCCGTGAATTTGGCCCAAAAAATATTTGGCATATGGAACTTGGTTTGATTTTTGTTTTTAGCCCGATTCTTATACTGACTAGCCCATTTGATTTTTCCGAGAAAGCCTAAAATTACTATCATCCCATCTGAGATATGGTATTTTATGTTATTTTTTCACTATTGTGTTATTGATTGAAAATTTGACGACACTAATTAATCCGATGAAAAATGCGAAGGTTTTATAGCATCATTCAAACATATTAGTCTCATTTTTGAATATGTAGTTATAAATTACAAAATAAACGTCTTAATATTATCTTTTACCATCCAAAAATTTTCGGCGGGTTTCAGCCGCGTTATACCAAATATAAGAAATTAGCCCTACCCTAAGTTAAATCTTGGATTAGTCCCTAAGACCACCCATAGATCTTGGTATGTCTAGGGTATCTATGACGGAGAGTCTGTATTACCTGAAAGAATGAAACCGACTTCACTATTGGAAAAATTAATATTCCTTCTGCTAAAAAACTAAGATAGTGAGTGAATCTACGACGGAGAGTCTGGATTACCTGAAAGAATGAAAACGACTTCACCATTGGACAAATTAATATTCCTTCTGCTAAAAAACTAAGATAGTGAGTTAATCGTATGTGATTAATGAACACCTCCACGAAGGATAAAAAGTATTAAATGAGACAAACACGACCCCTTCAACCAACTTTGTGTAAGATCTTTATTGTTACCTGAAGTCAACTAATGCAATAACAATTGTATGACAATAATTTGGTTCAGGAGGAAATATTATTTCGTCCAATTCAAAATAATAGGCCGGTTTCTCTATTATTTTGAAACGAAGAGAGTACATGACAATTCCACCTATCATGTTCTTGTTCCTTGTCTCTTCCCCATTTTTACGCTTGATGGATCAGTGTGAGTCTCAGTTTGAATTTGGTCCCGTGGTGAATGTTTCCAAACGAAAAGTTAGTCCTCTAGAGTAATTAAAGATCTGAGTTGGGATCCAATCAATGCTTACCACTCCCTGGATCAGCGACGAAGCCTCACTTTTTCCGGTGGGAGCAAAATTTATATGATAAAAGTTGGCACATCAGGGGGATATCCACCGGATGTTGCGCCATTTGTTTTGGTATTTTAATTGATTTATATTAGTGTAATTTAAGTGGATATCAAGGTATAGAATATTTTAATTGAATTGGTTTTCTGGAAAATTAGAAATTATATTGATAATAACCATAGAAATCAGGATCGGTTACATGAGTTGCTTGGGTTATGGTAACAGATATAATCAGACATCTTAGAACTAACAACAATAACAAATAAATCACCAAACTGAAAATTACAATCTATATTTCGGAAAAGGGTCTTATCCATTCCAAGAGATCGATTCAAAAGTAGAGTAACTAGGTTAAATTTCCTGGCTTGAATCACTAATCTTTCCAAACCTATCAACAAATCTGCAAAATACAGAGATGTTAGGATCCACAAGGGACCCAACCATTTCTCAATATGTGTTTCTCCATCATTATAGTAACATAGGTAGCGGAGGTTAAATGGTCTGATTTGGATCGCTAATCCAAACTCATTAATAAATCGGTAAAAAAAAACAGAAATGTTAGGATCCATAACTGATACAACCATTCTTCAAGGTTTGTTTCTTCAATATTAAAGTAACATATGTAATATGAATCATCAGGATCCGTTTTTTCTTGCTTGAATCGGATGGAATTGGTCGGTATCTTCGCCGGAATCCATGTCTTGTAGCTATCTTTTGGTGTCTTTGTTGTTGTGTCGGTTAGAGTCTTGGTTGTTGTTGATGATTCTGGTCTCTTTGAAGAAGTTGTTGTCGTTGCTTGTGTTCCAATGAGTTGGACTTTCCCATTAATAATGATGAAATTTATCTAAAACAAAAAGCTAGTTGAAAAGCTAATTCAGAAAGAAAAATAAATTAATCAAACTGATTTACAGAAGAGATAGAAGAAAAGAAACTTGAAACCCAATGGAAAAAAATAAAACTTGGATCTAGACAATCAAAACTAAAAATAAAACCTACAAAGATCTAATAGAAAGTAAATCTAAAAGAAAGAAAATCTGAGCAAGAAAAAATTCAGGTGTTAAAGGTTTTCATTGAAGCTTTTTCTAGGAGAGAGAGATGTTATTTTTTAGGAGAGGGATCCTTTTTTCAAATATGAGAATTTCGAGTTGAATTAAACATAGTGATTTATGCGCTTTTTCATATTTAGTTCATACATTTGATGTCGTTTTATAATTTAGATCCCATTAGGAGTTGAATTTTAATTTGATCACAAAAATTTTCCCTCGTAAGACATGTAAATTTCCAAAATACTCAGCATAAATCATGTAAGTTTACAATCAAGTGGGGTCGATAGACTTCTAAAATTATGATTCAAGGCTTCTAAAATTAAGGATGGTAAAGAAAGATATATTTATCAAAAAAAAGGGGTATAAAAGGATTATACCACCCTAATTATGACCGGTTGGTCAAGCGTCCTAGCAATGTAGTGCCATGATGGAACATTACCACAACTTGGTCTTGGACGGAAATGCACACAAGGCATTCATAGTTGCAGGATAGGAAAATGTATGCGCCAAATAAGATTTGGCCATGACTAAAGATGCGCGATTAGCATTAGCATGAGCCAAATTCCCAAGACCTGAATGCACAAGGCTTTCTGATGTGATAAAAATATATAGACCTCAAGTGCACATCCATCGATGAGATAGTGTATAAAAGACGGGTAGTTCCACTAGTACTAAATAATTGCTACTTTCAATTTACAAGTAAATTATGCTAACAAGATAAAAGGCATAAATTAAGAAAATATAAATAAAATAAATAACTATTAGTATCCAAATAAAGAAAACTAGAGTTTCAGAATCCATCAATTAATTATGCCAAACACTCAAAACAATCTCTAAAAATATTCTTAATGTAACTCAAGACGATATCGAACTCAATCACATGTCTCGGAATATATTACGGTTAAAACATATCACAAATTTTTCGTTGTACGAAAATAGTATAATCTCCTTCGCTTATAAAATTTCAATAGTCGATGGTTATTCAAGGCGCTTAAAGAACGAAGCCGTTACTGAAGAGAAATTAATTAAATCAATTTAACCTCAAAATGAATATTTATTATGGAAAATACTTGAGCCTCTTACATAATATAATTGACTTCATCTTCAACCCCAATAAAAGGGGATAACTATCCATTATTACTGAGATAAAATAAAAATAAAATAAGAAAAGAGAATAAACTACTAGCTCTGACTACTCCAAAAACAGACTCCCATTTTTCATCTTCTTCCACCGCTATTTATACACCCAAGTCTTCCAAATATTTCTAAAATATTCTAAATTAATTAATATATAATATAAAATGGAGTACATCTGGATTTCCAACTAATGCCTATATTTCTTCCTTATTTATGGGATTGTCTCTGCTTTGTTTCCATAGTTAGAAGATATTATATCAATCCTCCAAATGATGTTGACATAATTACCCATATTTGTGTATAAATGGGAGCCACACTTTCTACACACGCCTTGGTATGTTTACCGCACGCCTTGACATGTTTCCAAACTTATACCATATTCAAATACTTGGACTAATGAAATGATTCTCCAAGTTTTTTCTTTCAGGATTATACCATTTAATCATAAATCACTTCATTTCCTCCATTTTACCAGCAAAATTCTGCATTTTAGTCCATCGAGCTTTATTTTCTAAAAACTGCAAACTAAGCAAAAAACATTAAATATGTTTAAAATAAAAAACTAAATAAATGTAAATTTGAAGTAGTAAATATGTAAGGATTAAGCACTTATCACATTCAAGGATACAAGCAAGATTTCTATTAGCATACTTTCTTCATTGGAATGAATAATGGAGCGCCATGATGGTTGTAACCGACTGGTGTACGCATCATTAGTATAGCAAGGACGGAAGCATGCACCAGGCATATATGGCCTTGACGTTTACACGTTGGTTACACTTAGATGGCGTAGATTTATGCTTTACTAAAGGATATAAACTGCCTCTGTGGATATAGGAAAAATTATAGGCCAGTTGCATATTGGGATACATGGTAGAACCGATCCTATCTTTTGTTGAGAGTCTTGGTAAAACCGATCCTTACCTATTTTGGAATCATGGTAGAACCGATCCTAGCTATTGTTTGGAATCATGGTTGAACGGATCCCTACCTATATTTGGAGACTTGGTAGAACCGATCTTAACCCTTGTTAGGAGTCATGGTAAAATAGGTCCAAGAACAAAATTGATCCTTTATATTCACATATTACTTTACAGTTTTTTGTGAGTTTGAAATTAGATTTGCTAAATAGGAAAGTTTTATATATCGACGTAATTGGAATATGAATATAATTTTTATCTTTTATTGTTCAAAGATATTCCTTGATACTCAAGGTGATCCCAGATCGAAATATTGATAGTCATTTAATTAATATTTTTGATTATTTGTTTTTAATTTTCCAGCAATCAAAACATATCTCTTAGAAAGTTATATTAGTTAAGTGCTAAACTAATATTAGATATTTTCAAATGACAGAGTTCAGAATTACATGTTTGATATTAGTTGGAAATATGAAAATCGAAATTAGGTACTTATTGCATATCTAATCAACCTTGGTCTATAAATAGTTGAGTTTTCATTTTTGCAAACTATCTTAAGAGACGTGTTGCTTCTGGTGGAGCTGTCTATCCGAAAAAAAGTACCCAAATTAAGAGAAATATCTTATGACCGCTCGTTTAAAGACTTATGTGAGATAAAGAAGCTCTACGAGTACTATTGGTGGGAAACTAGATAATTGCTTTATTTTAGTTTTCGATTATTGATTTGATTGACTAACGGTTGTTGAAACTTTGACTGCACCTATTTTGATTATTCTTGAGAGCCTTTTCTTCTGACATAAGGTCACTCAAACTAGATCAAAATATTGATGGGATCTTTATAACTGTTGTTGGATGTAAAGACAACTTACGATGATCCATTGTTAACAAACTTCGTTCTGTGCGTGATTGATCATAAGTGGATTCAAGTTGTGCTGTGCGGGTACAAAAGAAAGCAATTGAAGATTTGAAGAAAAAAAGATTTTTCTTATTGATTTTTGTATCTCGTGATGTGTGCACACATCTTGATCGGATAGGATCCGACTTAGATCTGATTTACCTTTGATAGATTTGACTGTATAGTCATTTTGGTCGGCAACTATCATTTGGTGTATTCTTCAACATCTGAATCTGATAGTTGTAAATCCGAATCTAAGTCACTGATTTGGGTTGATCTAACCCGACAAAGGAGTTTACTAGTTTAAACGGAAGAGCCTTTGTCAAGTCCCAACAAATATTTTATAAAAGGTTATTGAAGTAGTTACCAAAAAAAATTTGTTTCTTTATTGTTTGGAAGACGATCAAAATGAGTTGAGTACTTAAGACTTTACATCGGTAAAGCAACTCAAGATAGTGATTCCTGTCTTGGGATTTACGTGTGTGACCAAATGGTTATAGACGCATGGATACTGAGGGAACTAATTAAGTAAATAGCGGTAGATTAGTTGGTAACAACTATACAAAGTTGGCTTTGTTCTTTGTATATCGGCTTAATTCTAAGAGTATTCAAAACTGGACTAGGTACTGTGGTTTTTCTGCATTTGCGGTTTCCTCGTTAACAAAATCTTATTGTGTGATTTACTCTTACTTTCCGCAATTATAATTATTTTATTATAATTAAAAGTAAATACACTAATACGTTAATCCTTATCACTTGACATTGATCCTATAGTCAATCAATCTTGTACCATAACTATTGTCAAGTGAATACCTTGTAGTTGCATTGTCTCGACTTAGTTGATAGACGATCACATTTGGTATCGGACTTATAGGTTAAAACGAAAAGATTGTGGTGTACTTGGGCACCCTCGTCATTTGAGTTGATGTTTTTCGACGGAAGTCACTCCTAACTTTTCGAGGGAAACATCGACAAAAGTGTTATGTGATAAGCTAGAATATATATTTGCAGAAATAATTGACTTCAAAACTTTACTTAGAGCGTAGACTACATGCCTAAGGATGTCTTCAGGTAAGTATTTGGTCGATTATATTAATGAGTTTAATCAGATTTTTTCCAATTAATCAAATATCAATGATTTTATTCGAATAAATATATGATATTATTATATTATTTACCTCCATCACGTGATACTTTCATGGACTACTTGTTGAGTGGGAAAAGCAAATGAGATAATAATTCTGAAGGTGATAAAAAATTGGTTTTCGATGAAGTGGTTTCAGATTTACAAGTCAAAGTTTACTGAAATAATAGTTAGGTGACGAAGTACAAGCCCTCGACAGAGGTAAAAACTGTAATAAGAAGTCGAAGTCGAATAAATGTTCAAATTTTAAAAGAAACGATATTGAGTGTTATCATTGCCATAAACCTTGTCATATAAGGGTTTATTGTCCTAAACTTAACGCAAAAAATGAGAAACATTTTCATAAATCAGATTCGAATAATGTTGTTGCTTCATTTGCGGAAGAAAACAAATTTTTAGAGGAGACAACGTGTGGTTTTTACCATGTGTGTTAACAGTTACATCAAAAATCTATCTCAATGATGGTTGGATGCTTGATTCTGGTGCCTCGTATCATATGTGTCCCACTAGGGGACGTTTTATAACTTACAAATGTATGAATAGTGGTACCGTGATGATAGGCTAATGCCTGCAAAAAAAAGTTAGAGTTGGTACGATATAGGTTTGTCGGATGGTGTTATAGACATGTTCCAGATTTGAGGAAGAAATTTTTATTTCTTTAGGGATACCTGAATCTATGGGATACAAGTACGTTGCCGAATATGGATTCATGAAGGCATACTATGATGGTAGTTTGAAGATGACCGCTGCAAGAATATGGTAATTTATATTTCATTCAAGGATATATAGTTTGTGGTGGAGCTATAGTTTCTCCTCCGGTTGATGAGAAATATGTGAGTCAACACGTTTGTGCATATACATCTTGGGCATATAAGCGACCAAGGTATGCTCGTGTTGACTAGTAAAGGTTTTCTTGAAGGTGAGAAGACTTGAAATCTTGATTTATATGAGCATTGAATCTTCCAAAAACAATGTAGGAGTAATTTTGGTACCGATTTACACCACACACATGGTATACTAGATTACATACATTCAGACGTTTGGGGTCCCTATCGTATAGTTTTTAAGGGATGTGTGATTTGTGTCTTTTATCAATGACTTTTCGCATAGAGTTTGATTTTACACCATGAAGAAAAAAAAATGAAATCATCAAGATGTTTAAGAAGTAGAGACCATATGGACAAAAAACATAATCGTATGGTTAAGAATATACGTTCTAGTAATAGCATTGGATACATTGAATAACCATTGAAGCGGTTTATGAGGAAAACTGTATCTTTAGGAACTTCACAATCAAACTTACACCATAAAAATAGTAACGGAACGAATGAATCACAAGAGCACGGTGCATGTTTCCAAATGCAGGTCTGGAAAATATTTGTTGGGCTGAATCATTTATTATGGCGTGCTATTTAGTGAATCGGTCACCTCGAACATTCAATGCAAGTTACCTATGGAGACATGTACCCGAATCCTACAAGTTATTCTAATTTCAATATATTTGATTGCCGACTTATTTTCATGTCAAAGAAGATATGATAGGTTTTAGGGGTTAAAAAAGAATTTTTCTTAGGTTATGCAGAAGGTGTCAAGGGTTATTCTCTATGGTACCCAGAATTGAAAACAATCACAGTTAGTCATGATGTGGCCTTCAATAAGAAAACTATGCTTGATTCAAAGAAGTTCACAGGTTGGTATTCTCAAAATGTAAGTGAGAGTAGTGGCGATTTTGAAGATGATTCGATGTAGATGGAGCGAAGATCTCCTAGTTCATATACTACAGAAGAAGAATAAAGAAAGAAAGAAGAATCACGTGTAGAAGATGATGTTGAGGTTGGGGTTTCCCATAAGGAACCTATTTGGAAACAATTTGAGATTATTCGGCCTTTGGCATCTCAACTTGAGAGATGAAAAATTAGTGCACCAATTCGTTATGGTTATGAAGATAGTGTTTCTTGCACATTGTCTGTTTTTGAAGATTGCATGTTTACCTTTAAGGAGATGGATTTTCTTCATAAGAATGGCACTTGGGGACTTTTTAAATTGCCTAAGGGTCAAAAAAAATATTGGGTGCAAGTGGGTAGTGAAGGATGGAATGCCAATTCTTAAGGTATCATTAATCGCATATGATACAAGGCAAGGTTATTATTTAAAGGATATGCACAAAGGGAAGGTGTGGATTAAAATGATTTTTTCTCTCAGGTTATGTTAATTACACTTCCATCCGAGTTCTTTTAGTATTTGTGTCACAGTTTTATTTAGAGCTCAAGCAACTAGATGTCAAGGCTACTTTCTTTCATGGAGATTTGGAAGAGGACATTATATGTTATAGTCGATTGATTATGAATTTCTCGGGAAAATTATGTGTCTCGACTTCATAAATCAATGTATGGTTTGAAAAAAATCACCAAGACAATGGTAAAGGAAGTATGATAGTGTGCGTACTTTTAAGAAGTTTCCTGATGGAACTTTTGTTTATCTCTTATTTATATGGATATTATGCTCGTAGCAGCAAAATGGAAAGTCAGAAATGGATGTTTTGAAGAAACAACTCTGTTTGGAGTTCGAGATGAAGGATATGGGAAGATTTTGGGCATGGAGATTACTCGAGATAGATCGAAGGGGAGGTTATGTCTTACCCAAAAATCCTATCTTTAGAAGATTGTTCTTTGCTTCGGAATCCAAAACTCTAAAGTTGTTAGTGTTCCGCTACTGTTAAGTTATCAAGTCAGTTGTGTTCAAAAAAACATTTAGATTTTTTTTTATTCTATTTTACATCTTTGGTTGTTTTTTTTTTGTTATGCAAGATTGACTCGAAGCTAATAAAGGTGGAAAGTTGAGCTTTCCCAAAAGAAGTTGTTGTCGTTGCTTGTGTTCCAATGAGTTGGACTTTCCCATTAATAATGATGAAATTTATCTAAAACAAAAAGCTAGTTGAAAAGCTAATTCAGAAAGAAAAATAAATTAATCAAACTGATTTACAGAAGAGATAGAAGAAAAGAAACTTGAAACCCAATGGAAAAAAATAAAACTTGGATCTAGACAATCAAAACTAAAAATAAAACCTACAAAGATCTAATAGAAAGTAAATCTAAAAGAAAGAAAATCTGAGCAAGAAAAAATTCAGGTGTTAAAGGTTTTCATTGAAGCTTTTTCTAGGAGAGAGAGATGTTATTTTTTAGGAGAGGGATCCTTTTTTCAAATATGAGAATTTCGAGTTGAATTAAACATAGTGATTTATGCGCTTTTTCATATTTAGTTCATACATTTGATGTCGTTTTATAATTTAGATCCCATTAGGAGTTGAATTTTAATTTGATCACAAAAATTTTCCCTCGTAAGACATGTAAATTTCCAAAATACTCAGCATAAATCATGTAAGTTTACAATCAAGTGGGGTCGATAGACTTCTAAAATTATGATTCAAGGCTTCTAAAATTAAGGATGGTAAAGAAAGATATATTTATCAAAAAAAAGGGGTATAAAAGGATTATACCACCCTAATTATGACCGGTTGGTCAAGCGTCCTAGCAATGTAGTGCCATGATGGAACATTACCACAACTTGGTCTTGGACGGAAATGCACACAAGGCATTCATAGTTGCAGGATAGGAAAATGTATGCGCCAAATAAGATTTGGCCATGACTAAAGATGCGCGATTAGCATTAGCATGAGCCAAATTCCCAAGACCTGAATGCACAAGGCTTTCTGATGTGATAAAAATATAGACCTCAAGTGCACATCCATCGATGAGATAGTGTATAAAAGACGGGTAGTTCCACTAGTACTAAATAATTGCTACTTTCAATTTACAAGTAAATTATGCTAACAAGATAAAAGGCATAAATTAAGAAAATATAAATAAAATAAATAACTATTAGTATCCAAATAAAGAAAACTAGAGTTTCAGAATCCATCAATTAATTATGCCAAACACTCAAAACAATCTCTAAAAATATTCTTAATGTAACTCAAGACGATATCGAACTCAATCACATGTCTCGGAATATATTACGGTTAAAACATATCACAAATTTTTCGTTGTACGAAAATAGTATAATCTCCTTCGCTTATAAAATTTCAATAGTCGATGGTTATTCAAGGCGCTTAAAGAACGAAGCCGTTACTGAAGAGAAATTAATTAAATCAATTTAACCTCAAAATGAATATTTATTATGGAAAATACTTGAGCCTCTTACATAATATAATTGACTTCATCTTCAACCCCAATAAAAGGGGATAACTATCCATTATTACTGAGATAAAATAAAAAAAAATAAGAAAAGAGAATAAACTACTAGCTCTGACTACTCCAAAAACAGACTCCCATTTTTCATCTTCTTCCCCGCTATTTATACACCCAAGTCTTCCAAATATTTCTAAAATATTCTAAATTAATTAATATATAATATAAAATGGAGTACATCTGGATTTCCAACTAATGCCTATATTCTTCCTTATTTATGGGATTGTCTCTGCTTTGTTTCCATAGTTAGAAGATATTATATCAATCCTCCAAATGATGTTGACATAATTACCCATATTTGTGTATAAATGGGAGCCACACTTTCTACACACGCCTTGGTATGTTTACCGCACGCCTTGACATGTTTCCAAACTTATACCATATTCAAATACTTGGACTAATGAAATGATTCTCCAAGTTTTTTCTTTCAGGATTATACCATTTAATCATAAATCACTTCATTTCCTCCATTTTACCAGCAAAATTCTGCATTTTAGTCCATCGAGCTTTATTTTCTAAAAACTGCAAACTAAGCAAAAACATTAAATATGTTTAAAATAAAAAACTAAATAAATGTAAATTTGAAGTAGTAAATATGTAAGGATTAAGCACTTATCACATTCAAGGATACAAGCAAGATTTCTATTAGCATACTTTCTTCATTGGAATGAATAATGGAGCGCCATGATGGTTGTAACCGACTGGTGTACGCATCATTAGTATAGCAAGGACGGAAGCATGCACCAGGCATATATGGCCTTGACGTTTACACGTTGGTTACACTTAGATGGCGTAGATTTATGCTTTACTAAAGGATATAAACTGCCTCTGTGGATATAGGAAAAATTATAGGCCAGTTGCATATTGGGATACATGGTAGAACCGATCCTATCTTTTGTTGAGAGTCTTGGTAAAACCGATCCTTACCTATTTTGGAATCATGGTAGAACCGATCCTAGCTATTGTTTGGAATCATGGTTGAACGGATCCCTACCTATATTTGGAGACTTGGTAGAACCGATCTTAACCCTTGTTAGGAGTCATGGTAAAATAGGTCCAAGAACAAAATTGATCCTTTATATTCACATATTACTTTACAGTTTTTTGTGAGTTTGAAATTAGATTTGCTAAATAGGAAAGTTTTATATATCGACGTAATTGGAATATGAATATAATTTTTATCTTTTATTGTTCAAAGATATTCCTTGATACTCAAGGTGATCCCAGATCGAAATATTGATAGTCATTTAATTAATATTTTTGATTATTTGTTTTTAATTTTCCAGCAATCAAAACATATCTCTTAGAAAGTTATATTAGTTAAGTGCTAAACTAATATTAGATATTTTCAAATGACAGAGTTCAGAATTACATGTTTGATATTAGTTGGAAATATGAAAATCGAAATTAGGTACTTATTGCATATCTAATCAACCTTGGTCTATAAATAGTTGAGTTTTCATTTTTTGCAAACTATCTTAAGAGACGTGTTGCTTCTGGTGGAGCTGTCTATCCGAAGAAAAAAAGTACCCAAATTAAGAGAAATATCTTATGACCGCTCGTTTAAAGACTTATGTGAGATAAAGAAGCTCTACGAGTACTATTGGTGGGAAACTAGATAATTGCTTTATTATTTTAGTTTTCGATTATTGATTTGATTGACTAACGGTTGTTGAAACTTTGACTGCACCTATTTTGATTATTCTTGAGAGCCTTTTCTTCTGACATAAGGTCACTCAAACTAGATCAAAATATTGATGGGATCTTTATAACTGTTGTTGGATGTAAAGACAACTTACGATGATCCATTGTTAACAAACTTCGTTCTGTGCGTGATTGATCATAAGTGGATTCAAGTTGTGCTGTGCGGGTACAAAAGAAAGCAATTGAAGATTTGAAGAAAAAAAGATTTTTCTTATTGATTTTTGTATCTCGTGATGTGTGCACACATCTTGATCGGATAGGATCCGACTTAGATCTGATTTACCTTTGATAGATTTGACTGTATAGTCATTTTGGTCGGCAACTATCATTTGGTGTATTCTTCAACATCTGAATCTGATAGTTGTAAATCCGAATCTAAGTCACTGATTTGGGTTGATCTAACCCGACAAAGGAGTTTACTAGTTTAAACGGAAGAGCCTTTGTCAAGTCCCAACAAATATTTTTATAAAAGGTTATTGAAGTAGTTACCAAAAAAAATTTGTTTCTTTATTGTTTGGAAGACGATCAAAATGAGTTGAGTACTTAAGACTTTACATCGGTAAAGCAACTCAAGATAGTGATTCCTGTCTTGGGATTTACGTGTGTGACCAAATGGTTATAGACGCATGGATACTGAGGGAACTAATTAAGTAAATAGCGGTAGATTAGTTGGTAACAACTATACAAAGTTGGCTTTGTTCTTTGTATATCGGCTTAATTCTAAGAGTATTCAAAACTGGACTAGGTACTGTGGTTTTTCTGCATTTGCGGTTTCCTCGTTAACAAAATCTTATTGTGTGATTTACTCTTACTTTCCGCAATTATAATTATTTTATTATAATTAAAAGTAAATACACTAATACGTTAATCCTTATCACTTGACATTGATCCTATAGTCAATCAATCTTGTACCATAACTATTGTCAAGTGAATACCTTGTAGTTGCATTGTCTCGACTTAGTTGATAGACGATCACATTTGGTATCGGACTTATAGGTTAAAACGAAAAGATTGTGGTGTACTTGGGCACCCTCGTCATTTGAGTTGATGTTTTTCGACGGAAGTCACTCCTAACTTTTCGAGGGAAACATCGACAAAAGTGTTATGTGATAAGCTAGAATATATATTTGCAGAAATAATTGACTTCAAAACTTTACTTAGAGCGTAGACTACATGCCTAAGGATGTCTTCAGGTAAGTATTTGGTCGATTATATTAATGAGTTTAATCAGATTTTTTCCAATTAATCAAATATCAATGATTTTATTCGAATAAATATATGATATTATTATATTATTTACCTCCATCACGTGATACTTTCATGGACTACTTGTTGAGTGGGAAAAGCAAATGAGATAATAATTCTGAAGGTGATAAAAAATTGGTTTTCGATGAAGTGGTTTCAGATTTACAAGTCAAAGTTTACTGAAATAATAGTTAGGTGACGAAGTACAAGCCCTCGACAGAGGTAAAAACTGTAATAAGAAGTCGAAGTCGAATAAATGTTCAAATTTTAAAAGAAACGATATTGAGTGTTATCATTGCCATAAACCTTGTCATATAAGGGTTATTGTCCTAAACTTAACGCAAAAAATGAGAAACATTTTCATAAATCAGATTCGAATAATGTTGTTGCTTCATTTGCGGAAGAAAACAAATTTTTAGAGGAGACAACGTGTGGTTTTTACCATGTGTGTTAACAGTTACATCAAAAATCTATCTCAATGATGGTTGGATGCTTGATTCTGGTGCCTCGTATCATATGTGTCCCACTAGGGGACGTTTTATAACTTACAAATGTATGAATAGTGGTACCGTGATGATAGGCTAATGCCTGCAAAAAAAGTTAGAGTTGGTACGATATAGTTTGTCGGATGGTGTTATAGACATGTTCCAGATTTGAGGAAGAAATTTTTATTTCTTTAGGGATACCTGAATCTATGGGATACAAGTACGTTGCCGAATATGGATTCATGAAGGCATACTATGATGGTAGTTTGAAGATGACCGCTGCAAGAATATGGTAATTTATATTTCATTCAAGGATATATAGTTTGTGGTGGAGCTATAGTTTCTCCTCCGGTTGATGAGAAATATGTGAGTCAACACGTTTGTGCATATACATCTTGGGCATATAAGCGACCAAGGTATGCTCGTGTTGACTAGTAAAGGTTTTCTTGAAGGTGAGAAGACTTGAAATCTTGATTTATATGAGCATTGAATCTTCCAAAAACAATGTAGGAGTAATTTTGGTACCGATTTACACCACACACATGGTATACTAGATTACATACATTCAGACGTTTGGGGTCCCTATCGTATAGTTTTTAAGGGATGTGTGATTTGTGTCTTTTATCAATGACTTTTCGCATAGAGTTTGATTTTACACCATGAAGAAAAAAAAATGAAATCATCAAGATGTTTAAGAAGTAGAGACCATATGGACAAAAAACATAATCGTATGGTTAAGAATATACGTTCTAGTAATAGCATTGGATACATTGAATAACCATTGAAGCGGTTTATGAGGAAAACTGTATCTTTAGGAACTTCACAATCAAACTTACACCATAAAAATAGTAACGGAACGAATGAATCACAAGAGCACGGTGCATGTTTCCAAATGCAGGTCTGGAAAATATTTGTTGGGCTGAATCATTTATTATGGCGTGCTATTTAGTGAATCGGTCACCTCGAACATTCAATGCAAGTTACCTATGGAGACATGTACCCGAATCCTACAAGTTATTCTAATTTCAATATATTTGATTGCCGACTTATTTTCATGTCAAAGAAGATATGATAGGTTTTAGGGGTTAAAAAAGAATTTTTCTTAGGTTATGCAGAAGGTGTCAAGGGTTATTCTCTATGGTACCCAGAATTGAAAACAATCACAGTTAGTCATGATGTGGCCTTCAATAAGAAAACTATGCTTGATTCAAAGAAGTTCACAGGTTGGTATTCTCAAAATGTAAGTGAGAGTAGTGGCGATTTTGAAGATGATTCGATGTAGATGGAGCGAAGATCTCCTAGTTCATATACTACAGAAGAAGAATAAAGAAAGAAAGAAGAATCACGTGTAGAAGATGATGTTGAGGTTGGGGTTTCCCATAAGGAACCTATTTGGAAACAATTTGAGATTATTCGGCCTTTGGCATCTCAACTTGAGAGATGAAAAATTAGTGCACCAATTCGTTATGGTTATGAAGATAGTGTTTCTTGCACATTGTCTGTTTTTGAAGATTGCATGTTTACCTTTAAGGAGATGGATTTTCTTCATAAGAATGGCACTTGGGGACTTTTTAAATTGCCTAAGGGTCAAAAAAAATATTGGGTGCAAGTGGGTAGTGAAGGATGGAATGCCAATTCTTAAGGTATCATTAATCGCATATGATACAAGGCAAGGTTATTATTTAAAGGATATGCACAAAGGGAAGGTGTGGATTAAAATGATTTTTTCTCTCAGGTTATGTTAATTACACTTCCATCCGAGTTCTTTTAGTATTTGTGTCACAGTTTTATTTAGAGCTCAAGCAACTAGATGTCAAGGCTACTTTCTTTCATGGAGATTTGGAAGAGGACATTATATGTTATAGTCGATTGATTATGAATTTCTCGGGAAAATTATGTGTCTCGACTTCATAAATCAATGTATGGTTTGAAAAAAATCACCAAGACAATGGTAAAGGAAGTATGATAGTGTGCGTACTTTTAAGAAGTTTCCTGATGGAACTTTTGTTTATCTCTTATTTTATATGGATATTATGCTCGTAGCAGCAAATGGAAAGTCAGAAATGGATGTTTTGAAGAAACAACTCTGTTTGGAGTTCGAGATGAAGGATATGGGAAGATTTTGGGCATGGAGATTACTCGAGATAGATCGAAGGGGAGGTTATGTCTTACCCAAAAATCCTATCTTTAGAAGATTGTTCTTTGCTTCGGAATCCAAAACTCTAAAGTTGTTAGTGTTCCGCTACTGTTAAGTTATCAAGTCAGTTGTGTTCAAAAAAACATTTAGATTTTTTTTTATTCTATTTTACATCTTTGGTTGTTTTTTTTTTGTTATGCAAGATTGACTCGAAGCTAATAAAGGTGGAAAGTTGAGCTTTCCCAAAAGAAGAGAAACCGAAGATATTATTTTTGGACTTTTATTTTTATTAGTTTCTTTATTTCCTTTTTGGACTTGTAATTTTATTTTATTTGTTGGTTTATTTTTTAGTATTTGATTTTTTTTTAAAAAAATACTTGCACACACTAATTGCATTTTTGTATGGCACCGATTTTAGGAAAACACGTAGTTTAGTACGGTGAACCCTCTGGGAATTATCATTTGAAACACCACAAACCCTAGCCTAGTACCTTTGACTGTGGGTATATTTTGCTGTAGGTAACCCAAGCTTACCGGGGTTACCTACAGCAAAATCAAGGTATATCATCCGAGACTTATAATCCCGATTGATTAAAGCACCCGAATTTATCATGGTCCCAGGGTCAAAATCAAGGTCAGACTAATAATCTTCAAGATCCACCAGGATATAGTTATCCTAAGAACCCATTAGAGCCAACTTAATCTTTTGAGAACAAAATGACTCGCTTAGAGGAATCTTTTAGTTCGTTAAAAAATACCCAAGAAATTTTAGCAACGAACCATGTTATTTTAAAAGGACACCGACAAGAATTTCAAACTAGTGCCAAGACTCTTGCTAAATTAGAAATTCAAGTAGGTCAAATAGCTGAGATTCTATGTGAAAGAGAGAATGGAAGGTTCCCCTAGTCAAAATGATTCTAATCCTAAAGGTGATAAAACATATAATCAAGTGAATTCTGTCACAGCCCTTAGGAATGGACAAACAGTAGAAAATAAGATAGACATACTTAATAATGGACGTATTGTAGGTCCACCTTCTAGTTCCCAAGAGGAGCCACTATATGAAGTGACTGAATATATTTGTAGTGATGCTAATGCGGATACGAATAGGTTCGAATTTGTGCCTAGATCCCCATATCCACAGTTGTTAGCTCCAACAAGGAAAGAGTCAACTTTCAACGAGATAATGGAAACATTTAAGCAGGTTAACATTAACATCCCATTATTAGAAACAATTAGGAAAATACCTACTTATGCCAAGTTCCTTAAAGATCTTTGTACAAGAAAATGTAAGCTTAATGTCAATAAGGAAGCCTTTTTGGTTAAGTAACTCCAAAACTTTTAAACCAAATACCCCCTAAGTATAGAGACCCTGGATGCCCCACTATATATTGTGTGGTCGGTGATCACTCAGTTGATAAGGCATTAATTAAATTAGGAGCTAGTGTTAACTTATTCATGTATCATGTTTACAACCATCTAGGTCTTGGTAAGTTGAAACCGATTAAAATGGCATTGCAATTAGACGATATGTCTATCAAAGTAACTCGTTGTGTCATAGAGGATGTTATGATTGGGGTTGATAAATTTATTTATCCAATGGATTTCTTTGTTTAAGATTCTCGGCCTTTTCAGGGTCCTAGTGCTCAAATACCTGTGATTTTAGGTCGCTCATTTTTAGCCACAGCTAACGTCGTCATCAACTTTAGGACCAGACCTCTGAATATATACTTTAGGAATATGGCCACTGAACTAAATGTCTTTAATGTTACTAGAAAACCTTATAATGAATAAGAGGAATTGAATATGATTATCACTTTAGTTCAGGCCAGCAGATAATTTCCTCATCGACTTTTTCTTTCTTTCATGTAAATGCATGGTATTTCGATGTTGATCCCTACCAAAATCACACCGACTCGTTCAACAACGTTACCAATATCTTTAGTGTGCTTCTATGGTGTTAAAAAACTTGTTTCTCCCTTCTCAAATTTTCCAAAACCCCGATTCTTATTTGACTAGAGAGAATTCGTTTTTACCTACAAGATTCACTTATCCCATTAGTGAGTTTGGTCTTTGATCTAGGTTCCATTTTTCCAACGGTATTGCTTCTTAACGTGTGGATCATTCACTTAAGTATGCAGTCCATCCAACTTCAAGAATAACAACCAACTTGATAAAAACGTATTAAGACAACTTAATAGCAAATACTTGTGAGCAAAGAGACCCTAACCAGGGCTCTGATACCCAAATTCTCACAGGTTCAAACTTCACAAATGCAACAACCTTTCCTTGACAACGACATTGTATATTCCACAATACAGTCTCATCCAATTCGTACTTAGACAATTCCTATTTTTCTTTACTAAACTCTACTTATACCATACTAAGTGGAGGTTCCGTTCATAATCATTCACGCTACACCAATCAACACACACACATAGAGAGAGAGACACTTCAATGATGCATAAATCAGTAAGACAAACAAATTGATAATACACCAACACAGAATATATGATGTAAATTCGGCCTTAGACTTTTTATTATTGCTAGGCTTAGGGATGCACAAACCCTCCTTGTACTAGATACCCAGACCTTCACAAGACCAGGCTTATATAGCCTTAACAAGGTAGTTGGCTAATCGTACTAGTCATGGATAATATGGATAAGGTTAATATGAGAGTAAACATATGTCTAACCTCGGTTAACTAAATGTTGAGCCAACATGAGTGTACACGTTTAGGAACGGTAACATAAACCTAAATGAGGGTACATTTCATTTGTGTGTAAAAAGCTAAGTTCGATCCAACGGTTGAAAGATATTAACTTGGTTGAATCAAGTTTTTCATCTAACGATGATTATTGAATGCTTTGTTACCAAGGTAACTTGGATTGCAACCATGATTTGAACTATATAAAGGAGAACTATAACAACTGGGTAACCTAATCCCCACACCTCCTGTGTGATACTAGTTGTATAGCTAGAGTCGGTTCTCCTTTAACCTTAACTTTCTTCTCGAGACCTGTAGGTTAACGACTTGAAGACTTCATTGGGATTGTGAAGCCAGACCGATACTACTTCTCTTGTAGTTGTGTGATTTGATCTTGTTGTTTCCATCGTACGAGTACAATGGTAAAATTGGCTTGAGATTTATTTCTCCGATAGGCAAGATAGAAAAGTAGCCACAAACATCTTCGTCTCGTCGTTTGTGATTCCACAATATCTTGTTTCGCTAGTCGACTAAGATTATTATGAGGTGATTGATAATACTAGGATGTTCTTCGGGAATATAAGTCCGATTTATCAATTGGTTCATGTTCACCTTGATTTACCAAAAGACGAAACAAAAACTCTTGGGTATTTATGTGGGGGACAGATTTATTCAATAATATATACTTTTCTGTGTGTGACAGATTTGTCTACCAAGTCTTCGACTTTGAGTCGTAGCAACTCTTGGTTGTGGGTGAAATCAGCTAAGGGAATCAAGTGCGTAGTATTTTGCTGGGATCAGAGATGTAAGGAGCGTAAATGTACCTTTAGTAAGTGTGAGATTGATTAGGGTTCAACTATAGTACAGTCTGAAGTTAATTGGTAGTAGGCTAGTGTCTGTAGCGGCTTAATACATTGTGGTGTTCAAACTGGACTAGGTCCCGGGGTTTTTCTGCATTTGCGGTTTCCTCGTTAACAAAATTCTGGTGTCTGTGTTATTTCTTTTCCGCATTATATTTTGTTATATAATTGAAATATCACAGATTGTGCGTTAAGATCAATCAATTAGAATATCCAACCATTGGTTGTTGATTTACATTGATTGACACTTGAACATTGGTCTTTGGTACCATTCAAGTTTACTCCTCTTATATTCAATCGGGCTCGCAGATTTCTATTTGCTGATTGCGGATTGGATTAAGATTTAGAGATATTACACTCTTTGATATACTTTATTCTAGATTGAGTCTCACTGTCTAGTTGATTCTCTATAAAGTGTATTGGAGTAAGTCCTCTCAGATTTCCGAACGAATTGTGGGGTATGGTTGTTATACCCCTCGCATTTTCAATTGGTATCAGAGCAGGCAAACACGTTAAAGACCTGATAAGTCTGTGTTTGTAGCGATCTAATATGGAAAAAGGTGTTATCTCTATAAACATACCACCAGTCTTTGATGGATCTAATTACTTATGGTGGAAAATTACTATGTGAGCTTTTCTTCAATCGCGTGATTTTCAATCATGGGTTTATGTAGTTAATGGTTATGATGCTCCCGTTGTGGCAATTGGTGTGTATGATACTTCCAAGATACTTGCTGCAAAGCAAAACTCCGACGGGTTGAATGCAATCATTCATGCCATTACCCCAGATCTTCAACACCATGTGACAACGTGCACTAGGTCTAAAGATTCGTAGGATATCTTAGAAACCGTATTTGAAGGTAATACCAGTGAGAAGGAAGTTAGGCTTCAAAACCTTAATTTCGATTGGGAAAACCTTCGTATGGCAGATGAAGATTCATATGATGAGTTTAATCACAAAGTTTCTGAAATTGTTAATGCATCTTTTGAATTGGGTAAAACTATTCCTGAAAAGGACATCGTGATGAAAATTCTCAGATCCTGCCATCTAGATACGATTCTAAGAAGCATGCCATCGTTGAAGGAAATAACCTTGATACGCTCTCCAGAAATACGTTGGTTGGAAAGCTAAATATATTTGATCATGAGCATACATCCAAAATCGGAAAGGATGTTTCCTTCAAAGCACAAAGAAACACTAAATTACTTGACAAAGGTAAAAGTGTTTGCGTCTCTGAGGATTATTTTTATGAGACTGAATCATCAGATAAAGATCTTGGAAAATCAGTCTCGATGATCACAAGTCAGTTTAGATATCTCATATTAAAAAGAAGTAAACGGTTTTCCAGAGACAAACCTATGTCGCCAGTTAAACCTCATAATCGCATTCCTCCTAAAAACAGGTATGCTGACGAGGATATGCCACTGTGCTTTAAGTGTAAGAGTTTTGGTCATTTTTCCAATGAGTGTCCAAACCGTAGAAAATACACTGGGAACAAAGGTCTTGCTGCAACCCCGGATGAAATGTCGGATCACAATGATTCTTATATAGAAAGAAAATCAAGTGTTGCACTTCTTTGTAAAGATATTAATTTTGATAATTGTAGCAATACATACATCAATCTTGATATCCTTCAAGAAGATTCAACCAATCTGGAAGAAAAAACTAACCCATCTTTTGGAAACTCCTTGTGTGATTTTTCAGGTGCCAATCTGTGTTTAGCCACTTGCACATCTCGGGGATCTGAATCATCTTATTCATTGACATGCTCTTATTGTTCACTCAAAGGTCATGAACTTTTTAAGTGTTTCAAGTACAAACACAAGATGAGATATGTCAATAAACTTCAACGAAGAGCAAATCGCCTGGCAGACAAGATTAAACTTGTTCAAAAAACCGCTGAGGTATGTAAGATTTTATCGTCTTCAAAGAAGTTAGTTTCCAAAGATAGGTCAAGACCACGAGATAAATGAGTACCTTCTAAGCATATTGATAGACAAGGGTCTGGGAATTCTTCTCAAGAAGGGTAAGTTGGACAAATTGTTGTTCACCACAACAAAACTTGATTGTGTTGTTTTTGTGCATCTTGTCTCATGTGCCTGATTAAAAGAGACTAGAATGTGCACACCTCAGGCTTAAAGAGAAATATTTGTTTTTGTTTTACTTATTTCTTCTTGAGATTGGGATTCTTTCATATTGGAAGGGACTTCCCTGTTGATTCAATAAAAGAGGGATATTCTCGACAATTCTACTCTCTTTAGGGTTGTGATCGTTCGTGTGTGAACCTGTGTGGATAAAGGCTCCGTAACCCTAAATTCCTTTTTCCTTATCTGAAACTCTTTTCATCTTAAGATTGCCCATCGATTTTAAATTGTGATTTCCTCTCACAAACCCATACATATATGGATACTCCAAGCATCATGTCTTCTGATGTAAAGTTGTTAGTACGATTGTTAAGCCATCAATTATGAAGGAAAAAGAGAAATCTCTGTTGCCTCCAACTTTGAAAAGAAAATGAAGGAATGTGAGGAAGCCAAGAGCTGTTTCTTCAAATTCACAGAAGTTTTCTGGTGTTCTTGAAGAGTTGAAGGAAACAAGGAAGGAGAATTCAGCAAATAAAGGCTCTTGTTATGAGGACTCTTGAAATTCAAAAGGCCTTGGTTCGACATCATCATCCTAGAAGGTTTGTTGTAATTGACTCCTTCCTCCACGAACCATATGTTCTCATGACTGTTGACGACAAGGAGTTCTGGGACGATAAAGAATTCTTCATAGGTCTCAATGTCTAGTAAATCTTCTTATGAGAATTTTTATTCTTTTTTTTTAGAAGAATAACTAGGGTTTGGAATAGCCATTATTGTGATTACACATAGCTAGTTCCAAACGTTTTCATCTTCATGTTTTTAGATTTATTAATTTAAATTCTAAGTATTTTGGAGATGATGTTTGCAATTTTAATCTTTATGGTTATATATATTGCAAAGTGTTATTGGATATGGTGTTTGCGTCCGTGAACTATGATTATCCCATACTTGTTCAAAAGTTATCTCTATTATGTTGATATGAATGTATTGATAAAAGATAGAATGAACTCTTGACATTACAAAAGTTAAAACCTTTTATGTCGTGTTTGATAAGATAAAGGATGGAACTTTTGTTTACAAGGATTAAGCCTATTATATGTCATTATGCAAATAGTGATGGAAAATAGAATGAATCCTTGTATATTCCGCAGCATTGGTCAATCACCGATCCAAATTTTTGTGCATATACTGTGTTGCTCCGTAAGGTTTCTTGTGTTTGAGCATAAACGATTGAGTTGATCATTCTCGTATGGTTCACTTAGTTTTTGCTCTGTAAGTTCTCTTATATCGCGCATGATTAATTGAAGTGATCACTTTTGTGGTTAATTTAATTGTGCTTTTTTGATTGGATTAATGATGAATTCTTTTGTGGATAATTCAATTGATTAATTTGAATTTAAAATTCATGTCTTCATGTGATTTGATTATGTCCAAATAAATCCTTCTTTTCTTGTAAAAGCAAGGTCGCCTTTGTTGTTCCTTCGGGGACGACATCTTATGGGGGAGTGTTCTTTTGAACTTGTGCTTAGTCGCCATATCTTTGTGGGGAGTGCGGCTGTGGAATATTTTAGGGGTTATCTTGTATCTTTATAAACTCCTTAATGAATGCATTTAGCTTCGGCTTTATGATTACATCTAAATTTTTTGGTATGTTAATACACCTTTGGTCATGAAGTATCTCCGTGGAAATTTCATTAGGATCCCACTAATTTTCATACCTTTGCCAATTTCATTGACAAAAAGGGGAGAATCAATGTGTAATTCACACTACAAATACATATGGTTTACGGATCATTATATAAGGGGGGGTAGTTTTCATGTTGAGATAAAAGTATTGACTAAGGAGGAGTGATACATGTCACCATATTATTGTTCTCAAATTTGTGATACAATTGAACTTTGATACTGTGTAATAATACTATGACATTGTATAACAATGATTGAGAGCATTTGTTTTCATTGTTATAGCTACGGATCTTCAACAGCTATGAGACTAAACTTACAACCTTTGGAATCATGGAGTACTTGGAAGTGACGAAGATTCGAGTCGCGTTGAAGATGCCAAGGATATCAAGCATGTGGATAAAGCTTCAATTCTTATTTATTTTTTAATCCATATGTATTGATAGTTTTGTCACTAAAATTGACAAAGGGGGAGATTGTTAGAGCATTTCTCGGTCGAACTCGCATGCATTTCTATCTCAAGCATGTTTGTCAATGTTAGTGATCAGAACTATATGTCTTGATTTCTAGCCTATTTATAGACGTCCCGGAATAGGACATAGATAGTGTAGTTGAGCCTAGATCTCTCAGTGTTCATCATTTGAAGACGAAGAACTACTAAGGGGATCTTGTGGAACTTCATCAACAAAAGATATGTGGAGAATTAAACTCATCTATCACTTGGAAATTCTATTTATTCTCTATCTCCTATATTGAGACATAAGTCGTGTTATGATATAGTTCTGTATTATACACATTTGAGATTTCGAGCTGAGTTTACCTCGCTTATATATTTCTCGAAATATGTGTTGGCAAGCTTTCGCTTTAGCCATGTTCATCTTACATTCGTGATGAAAGTCCGAATAAGATCATATGAAAATTTCCGAGTTACATCTAACATGGTTTGTGTGATACAATCATTTGGTGTTGCCTTGGAATGTTTCATTATGATAATTTCAATAACTTGAAAATCGCTTTGACGAAAAATAGTTTGTGAACAACAACTATATGACATCCTCTAAGAAAGTTTCAATGATTGAAATTAAGAGTTGATGAGATAACCATCTTTGGATATGTGTGTTTGCACATTAGCGTACAAATCCATAAACCGGGTGTATGCATATGTGTGTATACAATATTGGTAAAGGAGACAACATAAGTATGCGTACCCGTATGCATACTGGTAGAGTTTTTTCGAACCGAAAACATCTGCTATGTTTAGGAATGACAAACTCCTAAACTAGTCACCTTAGGAATTACAGGTACGCATACTAGAGGAAATTTTTGAACCGAAAATATCTGCTGGGTTTGGGAATTACAAACTCCTAAACTAGTCACCTTAAGTATGCGTACCCGTACGCATACTGGAGGAAGTTTTCAAACCAAGAATTTCTGTTGAGTTTGGAAACTTAACAAACTCAAATTCGGTTTGCTTAAGTACGCATACCCGTACACATACTTAAGCTGGTTATTTTGTCAAATCGGTATGTTCATAAACTTAAACATTTAAATCTTAAGGAATGCAATCTTTTCAAAACATGGCTATAATATTCATGATTGATTCAAGTGAATCAAACCGGTTTGAGTTCAATTGTTTTCTTCTATGCAATTGAACAACTCTTTAACTAGTTTCATTTGAGTCATTTGAACTAGTTATGGATAAGATGAATAAGGTTAATATGAGAGTAAACATATGGCTGTTGAGCCAACATGAGTGTACACGTTTGGGAACGGTTACATAAACATAAATGAGGGTACATTTCATTTGTGTGTAACAAGCTAAGTTCGATCTAACGGTTGAAAGGTATTAGCTTGGTTGAATCAAGTTTTTCATCTAACGGTGATTATTGACTGCTTTGTTACCAAGGTAACTTGGATTGCAAACCATGATTTGAAAACTATATAAAGGAGAACTCTAACAACTGGGAAACCTAATCCCCACACCTCCTCTGTGATACTAGTTGTATAGCTAGAGTCGATTCTCCTTTAACCTTAGGTTTCTTCTCGAGACCCTGTATGTTAACGACTTGAATACTTCATTGGGATTGTGAAGCCAGACTGATACTACTTCTCTTGTAGTTGTGTGATCTGATATTGCCGTTTCTATCGTACGAGTACAACTTTAAAATTGTCTTGAGATTTATTTCTCTGATAGGAAAGATAGAAAAGTAGTCACAAACATCTTCGTCTCATCGTTTGTGATTCCAAAATATCTTGTTTCGCTAGTCGATTAAGATTATCGTGAGGTGATTGATAATTCTAGGTTGTTCTTCGGGAATATAAGTCCGGTTTATCAATTGGTTCCTGTTCACCTTGATTTATCAAAAGACGGAAAAAAACTCTTGGGTATTTCTGTGGGGGACAGATTTATTCAATCCTATAGACTTTTTTGTGTGAGACAGATTTGTTTATCAAGTCTTCAACTTTGGGTCGTAGCAACTCTTGGTTGTGGGTGAGATCATCTAAGGTAATCAAGTGCGTAGTATCCTGCTGGGATCAGAGACGCAAGGAGCGCAACTGTACCTTGAATCAGTGTGAGATTGATTAGGGTGCAACTACAGTCCAGTCCGAAGTTAATTGGTAGTACGCTAGTGTCTGTAGCGGCTTAATACAGTGTGGTGTTCAAACGGGACTAGGTCCCGGGGTTTTTCTGCATTTGCGGTTTCCTCTTTAACAAAATTCTGGTGTGAGTGTTATTTCTTTTTCGCATTATATTTTTTTATAAAATTGAAATATCACATGTTGTGCGTTAAGATCAATCAATTAGAATATCCAACCTTTGGTTGTTGACACTTGAACATTGGTCTTTGGTACCGTTCAAGTTTACTCCTCTTATATTCAATCGGGATCGCAGATTTCTATTTGCTGATATTGCAGATTGAATTAAGAGTTAAAGATATTACACTCTTTGATATACTTTATTCTAGATTGAGTCTGATTGTCTAGTTGATTCTCTAGAAAGTGTATTGGAGTAAGTCCTCTCGGATTGCCAAACAAATTGTTGGGTGTGGTTGTTAGACCCCCACATTTTTAGGCTTTATCTTAGGATTCATGTGCGTTGGCCAGATTGGTTGTATGCGCAGGGACACTGAGGTAACTAGGTAACTAGGGGTAATTTACTTGGTCCTAACTATACATGATAGAGCATTGCTCGGTTGAACCCACCAAGCGTTGGTATGTCAAGTGCGGTTGTCATATTTTAGTGAATCAAGACTCATTTAAAGATTCGCTTGATTATTTACTAGAGTCAACTTCGTATAGGTTAGCTATAAAGTTATTAGGATATGAGACTTATAAGTATTACTCGAAGACTTAAAGAATGCAAAGAAGTAAAGAGCTACATCGACGACATCATCCTTCCTCTTGAGGTTAGTAATATTTTGACTTGAACTGTTTCATTCCTAACGTGTCTTTCAAGTCGTGCTATATTGAAAACATCACTGCGAAGATGTGAATGATTATACTCTAGTTAGACATAGTATTAAGGAATTATAATACGAAGTATAACGCCTATCTTTTGAACTTCGTATATAAGACATCGACATAATCGTATGAATGCTATTTGATTATGTATGGGTATGGATGAAGATTTTTTCCTAGAAAACAATGTTTTACATTCGTTTAAAAGAAGTACAATTCATAAACTTGTTTTGTGAATCGAAAGGGGAATCGCTAGTCTTATTGGTATGTTATTCATTACAAATCTTTGGATTACCAATATGTTTGTTTACTATAACCGCTCATTACTTGTTTATGTATCTTGGTAAAACTATTCACAATGCCTGACTTATGTATCAGTATGACTTTTATTAGTGAAACCAATCTTAAGTAATCACCTGAGATGGTATCATCGATATTTTTAATTGGTGTGACCATTCCTAGTCATTGGGTAAACGATCCTAGTACTTGGTGGGACTGATCACAAAATGTGTAATCGATCCTTGAAGTAGGTTAAAAAGTTTTAGTAATTGGTGTAACCGATCCAATAACTTGTGCAACCGATCACAAGTAATACCATGAGATAGTGGTAACCGATCCTGGTACTTAGTTAGCCATTTTATGGAAACTAGTGTAACCAATCCTAGTATCCACTTGGAGGTAGAACTGAACCTTGTGTTTGGTAGAACCGTTAAACCCATGTATGGTGATTGAATGTTTTTGATCAATCACACGGTTCTTGGAAATCAGATGAACCAATTCTAAACTCGTTTGGAAGTGTGGAAAATCGGTTCCAAGATTGTAAATATGAAAAAGGATTTACGAAGTAAAGATGTCAACATACTTTGAACATGTGGAGTAATTCTTATCTATTATTGTTCAAAGATATTCCTTAATAACTAAAGGAAAATCCTGGATCGAAATAAATTGAGAATATTTTAATTAAGGTTTTTATTTTTATATGCTTTTAATTTCCAGATGATCATTCAATAATTGGAGATTTACTACTAGGATTTCGGTCAATATTTGGACAAAGCATTTCCAGGAATTATGAAAACCGATTTTGGCTTTATTGCATGTCTTTGAGAATATTTGGTTTTGGAAATTCCTTGGTGTCCAAAATTCCTTGGTCTATAAATATTAAATTTTGCATTTCGAGCAAACTAATCCTCAGAGCCAGCAAAACTACCTAGATGTGTTGTTACTGTTGGAGTCGTCTATTCGGAGAGGAAAGTACCCTAATTAGGTGAAATTTCTTATGATCGCTCGTTTTAAAGACTTCTTTGGGATTGAGAAGCTCTACAAGTACCGTTTGGTGGGAAACTAGATAATTGCAGTTTATTATTAGTTTTCGATTGATTTGATTGACTAACGGTTGTTGAACTTTGATTTCACCTAGTTTTTTTATGCTTGAGAATCTACTCTTCTGATATAAGATTCACTCAAACTAGATCGAAGTATCGACGGGGATCTTTAGACTGTTTGTAGATCTAAAGACGTCTTGTGATAATCCATCGTTAACAGATTCCGTTCTGTGTGTGATTGATCACAAGAGAGTCAAGTTGTTTGTGTGCAGGTGTTTATTGAAGATCTAATTAAGAAGATTTGAAGACAAAGAAGATTTCTTATTTGAGTTCATAATCTTTGGTGTGCACAAAACTTTATCGGCTGGGGATCCAACTATAATCGGTTTATCTTTTGATAGACTGGATTGATTAGTCGCGTAGATCAGAATCAATACATTTCTTTGTGATTCACAATATTGATTGCATAGTCTAAACAATTACTTTGGTAGTTGTTAAACAGATTAATCTAAGAACCCGACAAAGGAGTTTATTGGTTAAACGGAAGAGCCTTTTGTCAAACTCATATCACATTGTTTGAAAAGAGTTTTTACCGAACAGATTTGTTGTTCCTTTACTGTTTGGAATACGAACGAAAGGAATTGTTCCAAGTGCGTGACTTACTTCAAGTTGGAGGCGCAGGGATACTGAGGGAACTAGGTGAACTATAGGTTTAGTTTATTGGTCTCAACTATACGAAGTTGGTTTAGATTTTGTATAACGGCTTAATTATGAGAACATTCAATTCTGGACAAGGTCCCGGGGTTTTTCTGCATTTGTGGTTTCCTCGTTAACGAAATCTTGATGTGTCTTTTACTTTTCTATTTCCGTAATTATAATTGAGTTATTATAATTAGAAGTAAAATACACAAACGTTAATTCCTAATTACTTGATAGCAATCCTATAGTGTTTGGTTAAATCTGAACCTATTATCAAGTAATCATACTTCGTTGTTGTATTATATCGATCTTGTATCCATAGTCAATCACGCAAGTTATCTTGTTGTCGTATTGTCTCGATCTCGTATCCATAGACGATCACACGAAGTGTGAACCGATTCGTTGAATTGTGTCGACTCAGTCCATGGACAATCACTTTCGGAGAAAAGAATTATAGGTGGAAAAGTTTTAGATTGAGGTATATTTGGGTACCCTTGTCTTTTCAATAAAAAGTTGGTATGTCTTTGTATAACGGCTTATAATTATGAGGAGACTATTCAAAACTGGACTAGTCCCAGGGTTTTTCTGCATTTGCGGTTTCCTCGTTTAAAAAAAAAAACTTGTTGTGTGCTTTTACTTCACTTTTCGTATTATAATTTGTTTAACTTATTATTAAAATAATTGTACTTTTACATTAATCCCAAACACTTGGGTTGATCCCTATAGTTTAATATTTGGTTTGGAACTAGAAACTATATACCAAGTGTATACCTTGTAATTGGTATCTTCTTGATACCCTCTTTCTATATTAGATCACTCAAGGTATATGACTTATAGGTTGCTATCGAAAAGTGCTATTTGCACTTTGTAGGTGTTTTTGGAGAAATATGCTTTTACGAAGAAATTGGCTCAAAAAGTGTTATTTGCACTCTCGAGAGAAAATTACTAAAGGCACCCAGAAGATGTACTACAGGCACCCAGAAAATATGTTGGAGACACTCCAGAAAAATGTTATTGGCACCGAGAAAATTGACTAAAGACACTCGGAGGACAACTACTAAAGGGATCCCTATTTTGGATAAGAGGCACTCCAATTGGTAAGGGGAATCTGAAAGGACCCTCAAACACTTCAATGTTATTTAACTGGTCAAATGATGATTTCGCTTCTTAATGACTTAATTAATCAAATTTGAAACATTAATTATAGTAATTAATGAAATAATAATTTGGACAAACCAATAGCATCATTAGATAAACGTCGAAAAATTATGCAAGGTGGACTACTCGAACGCATCAATCAGGAAATATAGCACTCAGAAGAAGTTGAAAATTAGTTTACGCTTGACCGTTGACCTCTGGATTGATCATTTGACCGACAGTCAAATAGTTGACTCAAATTGACCGATTAGCATAATTATTTTCTTAACCAAATTTAATTAGAATTACAAATAATTAATTAATGCAAGTGTAAGTGTGGTGTTAACGAAATAAATAAAGAAAACAAAGTAATACCTGAGAATCTATGATAAAAGAAGTTCATCTCCTTTTGTTTTTACAACTAGCTTATGTGATTGATGGGATAAGAAAGAAAGGAAATAGACATAAAGCTAGTGTGTAAGAGATGATGTTAGAAGATAAATATATAGGAAATAAAATTGAAGAATATAGGAATAGATAGAGAACTTGATAGAGAAATTGGTAGTCAGATAGAAGAATAAGTGACCATGTTGGTTTGCTTTGAATAAGTTACATAAAGTGAATAGAAACAGCCATAAACAAATAAAAAATTAAAGAAGATGGAAATATGCATGATGGTATTTGAATAGAGATGATTGATGATGATAATAATTACATGATGAAAACTTGTAAAATGAATTAAGGTAATATTTCTAAATAACTCTAATGTGTTATTTCTGAATTGGGTAGCTATTATATGATGAAAATACATAATGATTATATTATTTTGTTAACAAAATGATTAATGAATTCAAGTTACAGAGCTTTTAGTTGGAAGCCGAGCGACAATATAACAGATTCAGTTCACACTTCGTGTGATCGTTTATGGATACGAGATTGAGACAATACAACAACAAGGTCACTTGTGTGATTCACTATGGATGCAAGATTGAGACGATACGACAACAAAATGTGCACTTGATAATAGGTCTGGTAATAACCGAACCTCTATAGGATCGATATCAAGTGTTACAGAATTAACGTACAGGTGCAATTTACTTTAATTATAATAAAACAATTATAATGCAGAATAGTAAAGTAAATGGCATAGCAAGATATTAACGAAGAAACTGCAAATGCAGAAAAACCTCGGGACCTAGTCCTTTTTGAACACCCTCATAATTAAGCTACTATACAAAATCTAATACCAACTTCGTATAGTTGATACTAAGGCTGCACAAGAACCGGTCAACAAGACCTGTACCGGCCTGGAACCGAAAATACCGGACCGGAACCGAACCAGTACCGGAGTAATCGGTACAGGGACCGGGAATGAAAATTAGGAACCGGAGTTGACCGGTATAGACGCTGGTTCTGGGTTAGTACCGGAAGGAACCGGCCTTAAAGAACCAGTTAATTATGGCCGTTAGATCTATATCATTTTTAATCCTATCCATCCATTCTTTTTAGGGAACCCTAATATTATCTAGTTTTTGAGAAACTCTTTCACTCTTATCTTTCTTTCTTCTTCATTTTTTTCTCTCTGAAGGCCAGCCTCTTCAATTCTTCATCTATGGCTGCTATTGCCACCGCCATGATTCAAATCTTCTTCTCCGATACCACCTCTTGTTTTAATTCTTCATCTCCTTCAACATCAGTAACCAATATCTTTGTTAATCTCACTAACATTTTGTTTCTGAAATTGAAGAATTGGGTGTTTGCTGATCTTCAAAGGGAGAAGATGGTGTTGATGGTTTGAGTAGGGTTTCAATTTGAATCGAGAGATTCAGATCTAGATGGAGAAAGAAATAGGCAGAAGATTGAATTTGATTTCTGAACAGAAGATGAAGAACAACAACGGAGGCACAAGTCAATCAAACCAATCCATCCCTTCTTCTTCACCACCACCACCTTATTCTTCGCCAACAACTGAAGAGAAATCAGTTACCACTTCTTCTTCTTCTTCTTCTTCTTATTCTTCTTCAATCAACAACAACAAGTCAATAATTTTTGTTGAAAACTAATTAAGAAATTAAGATGGTTGCTGCTAATAATCAAGACAAGTATTTGAATGGGTTGTTGATTTCGATGGTCTGTGAGAAGAAATTGGTTTCAATCTGATTTTGTTGCAATCGAAAAGAAGGGAAAGATGAAAATGAATATTGGGTTTTGATTGATGTTGAGTTTAATACATGTTGATGTTGATACTGCCATTGAAGATGTGAAGAATAGATTGAGAAATCAAAGTTAAGAGCAAACCAGGGATACAGGAGAAGTACAAGTTGTTGATGTTGTTCTTATCTAGGTTAGAGAATGGGAAAGTGATGGATCTGTTTGCAGATTTGAAATTGTTGTATTGTATTATCTGGTTTTTTGTTGTAAATGAGTATATCAATGAATTTACGATAATGAATTCTCATATTCAGATGGATATGGTGTTGATATTACAGGTAAAAAATCCGGTACTGGACTTGTACCGGACCGGTACCGGAGTACCTGTACAACTCCAGGTACAAGTACAGGGACCGGTCCTCAAAGTGAGGTACCGGTCAACACCAATTACAGGGACCGGTTCCATAGGAGAACCGACCTGTACCGGACCATGTGCAGCCTTAGTTGAGACCAAGCAGACTACCCCTAGATACTTAGTTCCCTCAGTATCCCTGCGTCTTCGACTTCTAGAGTCACACACGTGAATAGCAAGTCCTTTGGATCGTATTCCAAACAGCAAAGGAAGAATATGTTTGGTAACCACTCTAATCAATCTTGCTAGAAGATATGTGAGTTGTTGAAAGAGGCTCTTATGTTTAATCTAATAAATTCCTTTGTCTGTTTAGATCAATTTAAATATTGATTACAAAAATAATCAATTTCTATATTCGCAATCAATCAATATAGATCTCAAAGAGAAATTATAAAGCGATGCCGATCTCATGCAACTAATCAATCAAGTCTATCAAAAAAATAAACTGATTCTAGTTGGATCCCAGCCGAAAACTAATAAGAATTCTTCTTTGTCTTCATATCTTCCATTGCCTTCAAATACATGCACAATAACACCTTAATACTCTTGTGGTCAATCACGCACACAACGGAGTCTGTTAACAATGGATTATCACAACATGTCTTTAGATCCGAAGATGGTTCTAAATATCTCGTCGATACTTTGATCTAGTTTGAGTGAATCTTATATCAGTAGAGAAGATTCTCAAGAATAAACAAACTAGGTGCAATCAAAATTACAACAACCGTTAGTCAATCAAATCAATAATCAAAAACTAATAACACTGCAATTATCTAGCTTCCCACCAATGGTACTCGTAGAGCTTCTTGATCCAACAGAAGTCTTTAAAAAAGCGGTCGTAAGAGATTTCGCCTAATTATGGTACTTTGATCTCCGAATAGACGGCTCTACCAGAAACTACAAGAAATGAAGTTTTCCTGGCTCTTAGGATAGTTTCCAAGATATGCAAACTCAAGTATTTATAGACCAAGGTTGTTTGGAAAACAAGGAAAATCAAAAAACGAGAGTATTCGCAAGATATGCATTAAAGTACCTAAATTCGGATTTCACGTTTCCAATTAATGTTAACCAACATTTCTGAAAACTCTAATAGAAAAACTTCTATTATTAGTATAGCACATTAACTAATAATATTTTCCAGAGGATATGCTTTAATTGTTGGTAAGTAAAACATATATGATGAAAATCATAGTTAAATGCTTTTCACTTTTTCGGGCCAGGGATCACCTTGAGTATCAAAGAATATCTTTGAATAATAAATGACAAGAGTTATGTACATGTTCAAATATGTCGACATCCGGAAGCTTCAATTTGACAAAGCCAAAACCCAATTCACACGCACCATAAAGAAATATGTGAACCATGGTTATTAGTTTTGTACTTAGAACCGATTAAACCATCACTCCAAAATATGTTGTGAAGGGTTATAACATGATTCCCAATACATGCCGTAATTTTTTAAACCTTGCTCACAAAGTATCTTGTGATCGATTACACCTTGCTTCCCGAGTTAGCTTGTGATTGGTTACAACTTGCTTCCCAAAGGTAGCTTGTGATCGATTACAACTAACTTCCTAAGTCATCTTGTGACCGGTTATACCTTGGTTCCCAAAGTAACTTAAGTCCGGTTACAACTTGCATTCTAATATAGATTTTGATCGGTTATACCTTGATTTACAATGTAGCTCATGATCGATTAAAACTAGCTATATTATATAGGCTATGACCGGTTGTACCTTAAGTATCAACATAGTTAAGATAGGTTATTCCAAAGTCATCTTCCATTGGTCATCCAAAATATATTAAAATAATATCAAGATCAATCATGATTTCCCTTTCGATTATAAAAACAAGTTCATATATCTACTTCCTTAAACTCATATAAAGATACATAGTTTTCTAGGATGAAATCACACATATATAATGCACATATAATCAGATAAATATATACAATAGATTATGTCGATGTCATATTTACGAAGTTCCAAAAAGATAAGTGTTTATATTTCGTAATATGTTTTCCTTGACACTTTGATCATACTATTATGACCAAGTCTCACCACTATAGTATTATATACGATATATACAGAGTCGCATGTTATGTTGTCAATATAACACGAATTGAAAGATACCTTAGGAATAGAAACAAGATCAAGTCAGTATTACTAACCTCAAGTGGAAGGATGATGTCGTCGTTGTTTTCGTTACTTATTTTCATTCTTAAGGTCTTCAGAGTAATACTTGTATGTCTCAACATTCTTAGATTTTCTAGTCTAACCTAGACGAAGTGGACTCTAGTATTTAATCAAGCGACTCTGATACTAAAATATGACAACCAAACTTGAAATACCAACTCTTGGCGAGTTCAACCGAGCTATGCTCTAACAATCTTCCCCTTTGTCAATTTTAGTGATAAAACTCTTATAACATATGGAGCTAAACGAATAACTCATTCTTCATATGCTTGCTTCCAAGTTTCAACAACACAATAACCTGCATATATAAATAAATGTCATTGTTGACATTTGAATAACAAAATCTTTTACTCCCCCTAAAGGCAAGCCAGGTAAATATTCAATTCGAACATCTTTGTTATTCTCCTTTTGTAGTCAGAAATACAATACAACATGATGATATGTTTCTCCTCCTTAGTCTATGCTTTACTCTTTAGTTAGATATAACGTTTAAGCAAAACTTTCCTTTCCTAGTGATTAAAAATCACTTGTTTACTCCATATACTTCTCCCCCTTTTTGCCACAAAATGACAAAGGTTCGAGCAAATAAATGAAAAACCGAAAGGATCTTAGAGATCTGTAAGACTTGTACAACCTATAAGGTTAAGCACGAAGGTTTCACATACCATTTTAGATAACCAATATTAAAAATGAAGCTACAAAAGTAATTTAGTTTCAGAAAATAACTTAGAACTTTCCCTAAACAAGACAAACACTAGGTTAGTTAACTAGTTTTTCTTGTCAATGCATTCGATTAGACTTGAATAGCCAAATCCTCCAATTGATAAGTCTAGCTAAGTTTCTCTTATCCGGAATCAAATGGACTAAACAAATGACCCCGGAATTTTGTTAAGCCTAAGAAAATAGATACAAATCAAAATAAATTGACTTGCAGTTGTTTTTCTTAATCGGAAGCAATTGAAACAAATATATAAATTATAGCACCATAATTATACCGAATTTCATTAAGCAAAACCACTTGATACCCAACAGTAAAGAAGATACCAAATCATAAGCCAATAAATTGACACAGTTTTTCTTAACCAGAAACAATTGAATCATATAAAGAAATCCATACACAATAATGGAACATATCAATTGCACCGAAATTTTTGTTAAGGAAAAGCAAAATATATGCAATATAAACAGGCTTTTCTTAAACATGAAAAACGATCACCTAACAAATAAAATTGTTGCCTCAATTTCCGCAGCCACTTCTCCCCCGAAAGATATATCATTAGGTGCAAGTTCAAATAAGAACTCTCCCCCTGTGTGTTTTCATCCTCTCACAAAAACAAAAAAACAACAACAAAAGCAACCTTTACCAGAGAAATGTTGAATCGGTTTTAGCTAATGCGTGCCAATAGCAAAAGTATAAACCTGAAACACATATGTTATCCTAAATACAACTTATGTAAACATAGATTGATTATCAACATATTGTGACTTTTCACATATGAGTTTCAATCGGAACACCTTATGATCCTTTGATAAATCCTACCAACATAGGCTAGAACTTAATCCCGCTAAATCAAAAAGCCACACAAATCACATGTCATCTTCAAAAACGGACAATGCATAAGAAACACTATCCTTACAACCATAACGAATTGGTGCATTAATTTTGCTTCTCTCAAGTTAAGACACCAAAGAGGAAATGATCCAAACTTGTTGCCAAATATGTTCCTCGTTGGAAGCCCCCAATTTCAACATCATCTTCTACATGTGATTGTTTTTTCTTTGTTTTTCCTTCTTCTGTAGTAGATGAGATAGGATCTCTTTACTCCACCTGCATCGAATCATCTTCAGCATCGCCACTACTCTCACTTAGATTTTGAGAATACCAACCTGTGAACTTCTTTAAATCAAGCATAGATTTCTTATTGAAGGAAACATCATGACTAATTATGACCTTCTTCAATTCTGGGTACCATAGGCATAAAGAATACCCATTGACACCTTCTGGATAACCTAAGAAAATTTCTTTCTTAGCCCTAACACCTAAAAAATCTTCTTTCTTAGACCTAACACCTAAGCCGGGAAATCAAACACCTTCAAATTAAAATAACTTGTAGGATTACCAGTGCATGTCTCCATAGGTAATTAACTTGAATTAAATAAATGTTCATGGTGATCGATTCACTATATATCCTTGTATGAAATTTAAATTACCATATATTGCAGCGGTCAGCTTCAAATCACCATCGTAGTATACCTTCATGAATTCATATTCTGCAACATATTTGTTTCCATAGATTCAAGTATCCCTAAATAAATCAAATTTTCTTCCTCAAATCTGGAACATGTCTAACCTCTGAAAGTGTTGTGATATCACCATCCGACAAACCCGTACCATATCAACTCTACCTATTTTGAAGGCATTAGAATTTCCTATCATCACGTTACCAGTATCGTTCATCTATTTATCAGTGGTGAAACAACGCTTACTGGTACACATGTTATATGAAACACCGGAATCAAGCATCCAACCATCATTGATGTAAATCTTTGATGTAAAGGTTAGCGGTGAAAACCACACATTGGCTCCTCTAAAACTTTGTTTTCTTTCGTAACTGAAGCACAACATTTTTCGAATATGATTTATGGTAATGTTTATCATTCCTTGTGTTAATTTCAGAACAATCAACCCTTATAATACTCAATATCGTTCCTTTTGAAATTTGAAAGATTGTTCGACTTCAACTTCTTATTACGGTTTTTAGCTCTGTCGAGGGCTTGTACTTCGTCACCTAAATCTTATTTTATTAAACTTTGGCTTGTAAATCTGAAACATCGGGAACCAATTTTTTATCACCTTCGGAATTTTTATCTCTTTCGCTTTTTCTACTCCACAAGTAGTCCACGAAAGTATTACGCGACGGAGGTAAAGAACAAAGTAATATCATTGATTTATCCGGACCCGAGATAATAACATTGATATTTGATAAATTGAAAAAAAATATGATTAAACTAATTAATATGATCGATGAAAGACTTATATATCCGAAGACATGATAAGGCATGAAGTCTAAGCTCTAGCTAAAGTTCTGAAGTCAAGTCTTTTTACAAATAGAGTTTCTTTGGCTTATCCCACAATGTTTTTGTTGATGTTTCACCCGAAAAATTAAGAGCGACTTCCCTCGACTAACATAAACGAATAGTTAAGCACACCTTCATATTAAGGTCGACCCACTTGTCATGGGTCCAACCTTTGATGCCACCACTGGCTTCCGCTTGATTTCCTTGATTCATCTCATACTGACAAGAATGTATTTTACATCAGTTTTCCATGATGTGGAATTATTTTTCCTATCGACAGTATACTTATGTTCACAAGCGGGTTACGATCAACTCTTTATTATAGAACTTCTTATAGAGAATTAAACACTCAACCGAAAATTATGACCATTAAACACTCAAAAAAACTCTCCAAGAATAAAAATGCTATATCACTCAAAATCACCCATAAACTCATCCCAATAAGAAAAATATCCTTAGTCCGGAATATTCTAGAACTTTCCGGAACTTACTTTAACCCACTATAAACACCCAAAATGTTATAACAGTTTCTTGGATCTTGCTTCGGCAATAGTGAAATAACCGACGGACCCACGAGTTGTAGGACAACCTGCCCAATTAGATTTGTTGTCACTAAAAATCAATAACAAGCAGAAGCAGACAAAAAACCATATATTGATGGTCGAAGTTGCTGCTTAAATTAACTTAAGTAATTTATTGAATAAGTAAATATCATCTCTGGTGACTGTCAAATAAAAAAGTCGACCCAATAAGGCTTCAACAAATACTTGCTAGGATCATGTAAATGATCTCTTACCGAAGGCATAAGGTTTAGATGTTCCATTGGAGATGGAGATACAATATATACTTACATTGACAGTGAGAAATTCCTCAAGGAGATCGAAAAACTTCAACTGTAAGGAAGTATTGTAATCTAAGTCACATAAATAGTATTATGGATTCATAATAAGCAAACCTTTAAACTATGAACTCCAGAAACCCACTAGTTGGCATGAAAACCATAACAAATCTATCTTGTAACTCCGATTTCGACCCCAGCTACTGAGTTAAGTCGGGTTACCCTCATGAGTAACTTTCCTATAACTTCAAAACAAAAACAAAAAAAACTTTACTGTAATTTCCGGCATGTCTAATCAGTGAAAGATAAATCCACTCACTGGCCACAACCTTCTCCAGAAAAATAAAATAAATTGCTATCGCATTCTGTCATGGCCTTGGTACCACAAAGGACGGCAAAATTCCTTTGTTACATTTTGCGTGCCACTTCTTCCTTTAATGACTCTATATTGACCGGGATAGATCCATTGTTTAACACCGTGCAGATATCCACACCCAATCTCCCCGAGTACACTTCCTCTAGCTAGTCTCTTTCTATAGATATATTGTCACCTAATTTAATGACATTTTCGCCTTTAGGTGAGTGTACGACATTTTTCACCTTTCTTGAAATGCACATTGACAATATTTTGTTCTCAAAAATCTTGACCAACACTGGAGGGCTAGCTAAAGAGTAAAGACCAATGTGTAGTCGAATGAGAGAATTAATAAGTGTGCTTAACTTGAAAGTCAGTTCGTGTAAAGTAGTAATGTCAAATATTGAAATTTGTTTTACATCCAAATTTTACCAATAAAAAAGGCCAACTTGACTTGTTAGCACCAAATTCTATGCTAATCGAAAAAATTAATCAAAATAAAAATAAAAATGACCAACTTGACTTGATGTCAAAACTCACGGGCAACCAAATTTACCGATCAAAACACCAGAATCAAACCACTAGAAAATCACTAGGACTGTTGAGCTAAGCTAGCATATTTATTGCAAATAGTCAATTGACCATTTTCTTTATGAGCAAGAAAATCAAAATAGGAATTATTGTCCGACATATTTATGTACCGTATTTTACGCGTGGACAAACAAATCAGTGACCGGATTTTGGCCAACAACAGTCACTGGATTTTGGCCAAGAATAGTTCCACTACAAAGGCAAAAACCTCTAGCTGAAATATATGTGTACAGACGATTGGGGTTAAGTTATAATTTACAAGAAAACAGAACTACAGTCACCTATAATCAAAAAGTTTCCACTGACTTGCCTCCCCATCCTTGTGTTGTAGAGAACATGCTTTTGTTACCTATGAAGCAACCTTTGGCATGCTCTGGTCCCTGAGTTATAACCACAACACTAACTCCAGAGGAGAAGGTTGCTAGAACGGCACAATTTGCTGTCTTAGTTGATGAGAGACACAAAACTATGAAGGACTGAAGAAGGGGTCTTTTTTGGTTATATAAATGCTGAACAGACGCTTCGAGTAGTATCTAGCTAATCTTTTACAATCTCCAAGTCCTTCAGGCTTAAACATTTCCAGCTCTTTTTGAGACTTCTTCAAGTCACCTTTGGGATCTCCATCCATTAGAAACTCAGCTAATTCACTTCCACTGCAGTACAATTAGCGAGACAAAGTCTTAATCGGAAATTTCAAGAGTCAATTGATATGAAACAAGCAAATGAATATGGAGGGGCTTGTGTAAACAAACCTGAGTGCAGCAAATTTTTTAAAGGCTCTTAAGGGTCTGTTTCTGCAATGTGATGAACTAATTATTTGTGTATGCTGTCTATGTAGAGCACAGACAGCTTTCATGCAAAGGGTGGGATTCTCTTTAAGCGATAGAACCATGTCAGCTTCATTTTGCCATTTCGATTCTTCACATCTACTACTTCTCTTTTCTATATTTTGACCAAAATCTAACGCATTATCCATTGGGTCTCCGGAGTCACGTGGATTATCTTCCCTGCCATAACTTTCAGATCCTTTTGGCATAGATCTCCCCAAACTGAGGTTGCCTCCCTTCTTTACTGACGACCCATCTACACCCAAATTATCTGGAGATATATGTTCATCTTTTGGTGTGTCACCAACCTGGATCTTGTTCCCTAATTCACATGGTCTCAGGTGAAATAATTCTGTGCCGTGAAGTAGCAGTCACAGAACTTGGATTCAATGGAGACATTTTGAGCTTCGGACCTACTGAAAGCTTTCCAACTTGCTTCACCCTAAGTTTACCACTCGGAGTTGTATCATCCTCCTCATTCTCACTATTACTGGTTGAAATTTCCGAGACCCTCAATCTTTTGGGTGCTGAAGTTGATCGCATATAATCCGCTCCACAACTAATGGTACTACACACCTCGCCTTCCTCGCCAGAAAATGATCTCTTTGAGGCTGTCAGATATTTTTGATTATCTGAACATCTTTTAGTTGTATTGGAAGTTGAAATATTCAGCCCTTCTTTGCTAACATTATGTTGCTTTGGACTAATCTCCTTGTCACAAGTTGAATTCTGTTCCAGCCTCAAGTCCTGCTTAAGTACCTCTCTTTTATCGCCTTCCACCTTCTCGAATGCATCTTCCAAGCAAGCGATTTTTTCTTCTATCCTCTTTTCTCCTTTAGACATTATCTTTCGAGCTTCAGCTAAACCCATAATTCCCTTTACCAGTCCATTGTCAGAAATTTTGTAGTCTTCAAGCTCGTTCTCAAAAGCATCCCTAATCAACATTAAATTCTTCAAATTAGTCTCATAACCTACACATTGCATTTCCTTCTCCTTAAGCTCCGCCACCAAACCATCACATTTAACTTTATATTCGCCCACTGTCCGATCCTTCAATTCCCTCAACTCCGTCTTTAAAACTTCGGTCTCATCCTCGGCCCTTCTTTTCTCACGCTCCAAGTACGCAATCACCTTATAGAGCAGACTGCACTGCTCTCCCTCATCAATATCAGACTTCTTATCTTCTTTTTCTTCTTCAAAACTCTTAATCTGCTTGTTAATCTGATCACACATACTTTTGCACTCATTCAGCTCATTCACAAGTCTCGCATTCTCCGCAGTACACTTATTATTAGTCTGGCAATCTTCTAATTTTTTCTCCAATTCAAGTTCATATTTGAACCTCAAGTCTGCCTGTACAGCCAATTCCTTAGACCTTCTCTCGTAATCCTCAACACATTTGTGCAATTTGTCGCACATCGTCTTACCCTCCTCGATTACGATTTTCTTCTCCTGAATCTCGACGGATAACGCATCATACTTAGTTTTATATTCTTGCAACTCGAACAAATCTTCTCCACAAATTGACTTTGTAACTCTAGAAATTTCCTCTTCCACAAATCAATTTCTTTATCTTTTTTTCTCTTGTTACACTCAACCATAATTGAGTCCATAATTTATAAACTGATTGCAGTTAAATGAAGCCTGTACACAAATCCATGGAGTAATGGGTTTCAATAAATACAGAGTAAATCAAAAAAGAACTATAGATAATAATTGGTGAAGGAGATCAAGAAAACGGTTACTTCTGTTCATTCATAAGAATGAAACCCTTTTTTAAGTTCTAAAACCCTTGCGGGATAAGCTGTAAAACCCTACAAGACTACAAGCAGTTAAAACCTGTAAAACCCTTGCGGAGAAAACAAGAAGAAGAAGAAGAAGAAGAGAGGAAAAAGACTTACCGTACAGAAGTCCCAAGGAGAGAAGAGGGCTAGCATCGGCGGCACGGAAAGAGTGATTGTGAACTTTGGAAAGACCCCCAAAGTTTTATGTGTCGCTGCCAGCCAATGAGTCACTGCTACGTGTACACTCGGTAACCCTATTATGACGCGTATTGATTATCGTTTTCTCCGATTATCTAATTTCGGAATGTCGGAAAAAATTTGGAGCACTTTTTTATTAAGTAAGTAAACGCATTAAGTAAATGTATATAGAGGAGTGAATTCTGCAGTAGAATGAAAAACACATGCAAAGTGCTTCGCCTCACAGGTCCAAAGCACAGGACATCCAGATTTTGATCGTGCCTGAGATGGCAGGCTTGGGCTTGAGACCTTGCGTGTGGATTCACAAAGATCCTTTTTTTAAGGACAAATTTTAAGGTAGTTGTCTCAAGTTTTCCACATCACATCTATCTTGATTCACATTTTTTACGATTCGCACCGAGCTGTGATCAGGCGAATGCAGTGAATGCCCATCGACAACCATCACAGATTCACATTTTTTACGATTCGCACCGAGCTATGATCAGGGAATGCCCATTGACAACCATCACAGATTCGCACGGTGGATAAAGATACTAGTTTGAATGTGAATGGTATGAAATAAATTTCATATAAAAATTGAAAACAAAGACTATAAAGAATTGAAAACCAAAAATTTACTAACTCAATATATAAAAAGAAGCATCATGTGTTGGTTAAACTTCAACATAGAAGTCACTAACAAACTGGTTAGGACAAGATTAGGAAATTGATGTAATCCTAAGGGAATTAGAAGTCATCTAGTTCTAAGAAAAGGAAAGACATGTAATAAGGTAATAGGACTAGGAAAAGGAATTCATAGTTTTATATATATATGATCACCAAAGTTGTGGTTGATCATATGAGCAAGATTAGAGCTTGTGTTTAGTTTTGAAAGATTTTCTAAACATCAATAAAGAGAGTTGTCTTTATATAAGCTAAGTTTCATCTTGCAGTTGCCATTAATTGGTATCAGAGCTTGTTTCTGAGCCATGGAAAACAAAACCACCATTGTGGGTGTAAAACAGTTCACGCCACCATCAATACAAGTTCCAATCCTCAACGCCACAAACTACACAGTATGGGCCATGAGAATGAAGGTACTGATGAAAATCTACAAAGTTTGGGAAATAATTGATCCTGGTACATTGGACCCAGACAAAATCAATGTTGCCATTGGATTACTCTTTCAAGCAATACCAGAATGTCTTGTTCTACAAGTTGGTGAACATGAAACTTCAAAGAAAATTTGGGATGCAATAAAGGCACTAATCTCGGAGCTGATCGAGTTAAAGAAGCCCGTCTGCAAACCTTAATGTCTGAATTTGAAAGAGTGAAGATGAAAGACACTGATACTATTGGTAGCTTTGCAGGAAATCTATCAGAGATAGCCTCAAAAGCTGCGTCACTTGGACAATCCATTGATGAAGATAAACTGGTAAAGAAGTTTCTCAATAGTTTAGCAAGATCCAAGTATATTCATATCATAGCCTCTCTCGAACAAGTATTAGATTTAAAGAAGACTAGCTATGAAGATATAATTGGAAGATTGAAAGCATATGAAGAGAGAATACTTGATGAAGAAAACAATGGAGAAACTCAAGGAAAACTCTTGTACACAAACTCTTACCAACAAAACTCTGCGACAAGAGGAAGAGGTAGTGGAAGAGGTGGTAGAGTAAACAGAGGCCGAGGAAGGGGAGGAAGGTTTAACTCACAAGATAGAACAACAAGTCAGAATGATCAAAACCAAGGGAAAGAAAAGAAGGATAGATCAAATATTATTTGTTACAGATGTGATAAACCAGGACACCTCTCCTCTGTATGCCCTGAAAGAATACAAAAGATGGAAGAAGCAAACAAGAATGAAACAATGGAAGCAGATACAACTCTTTTCATGCACGAAGTTGTATTCTTAAACGAAGGGAAACTAATACCAAAGAACTACAAATCAAAGGATGGAGAAGAAGGAATCTGGTATTTAGATAATGGAGCCAGCAATCACATGACTTGTAAGAGACACTACTTTTCTGAACTCAATGAGAAAATCAAAGGACAAGTGAAGTTTGGGGATGGATCTTCTATAGAAATTGAAGGGAAAGGATCAATTCTATTTCAGAGCAAGACCGGAGAACAGAAGCTTGTCACAAACATCTACTTCATCCCAAACTTACAAAGCAACATTCTAAGTTTAGGACAAGCTACAGAAGTTGGATGTGATGTTAGAATGCGACAAGATTATCTAACAGTTCATGACCCAAGTGGAAGATTTTTAGTTAGAGTCTCACGCTCACAGAATAGACTCTACAAGATAAGTCTCATGATTGGAAGGCCATTGTGTCTGAATATGAGACTGGAAGATCAGACATGGAAGTGGCACACAAGTTTAGGACACATAAGTTTCAGAACCTTAAAAACTATGTCTCAGAACAAGATGGTTCGAGGGCTACCACAACAAAACAGAGTGGTGGAAAGGAGAAACAGGACTCTAATGGAGATGACAAGAAGTTCTTTAAAGGCTATGCAGGTACCTAATTATCTATGGGGAGAAGCTGTACGACACTCCACATACCTAATAAACAGATTACCTATGAAAGCTCTGAAAGAAATGACTCCATATGAAAGTTTGCGAAAGAGAAAACTAAACATAGATCATTTAAGAGTGTTTGGTTGCAAAGCATACGCAAAAGTTGATTCTGCAACTCTTAAGAAACTGGATGATCGATCTCAGACTCTTGTGAATCTAGGAATTGAGCCTGGATCCAAAGCTTACAGATTATTCAATCCAACAACGAAAAGAGTAATAGTGAGTCGAGATGTGGTATTCGATGAAAAAGCAAACTGGAACTGGAAAGAAACTAATGATGGACCAAGTAGAGATCCAGGAATGTTTCACATGAGATGGGGTCAAGTAATTGATGAAGGCGAAGGACCCATAATCATCAATACCAATGGAAACAATGATGTTAATAAAGAAGAAGAAGAGAATAATGAAAACACTGAGAATAACGAAGAAGTAGAAGAAGAAGAAAAAGAAGAAATTGATGAAATAACTCAACCCATTCCACTGCGAAAATCAACAAGACAGATACAAAAGCCACAGTACCTGGAGGATTATGTTCTTCAAGCTGCAGAAGAATGTGAGATTATGCTACTTTCTGTTAATGATGAACCAAGGAATTTTCAGGAAGCAAAGGTCTCGACTAAATGGACACAAGCATGTAGAGAAGAAATTATTTCAATCAACAGAAACAAGACTTGGTTTCTAGTTGATAAGCCAGGTGGGGTAAAAGTGATTGGTCTTAAGTGGATCTTCAAAATAAAACAGAATGCTGATGGTACTGTCAACAAATATAAGGCAAGACTTGTAGCTAAGGGATACGTTCAAGAATCAGGTATATACTTTGATGAAGTTTTCGCACTAGTTGCTAGACTAGAGACAATTCGTCTCGTAATAGCAGAAGCAGCATCAAACTCATGGGAAATTCACCACTTAGACATTAAGACAGCATTTTTACATGGTGAATTGCGAGAAGATGTGTATGTTGAACAACCAGAAGGTTTTGAAGTAAAAGGACAAGAGCATAAGGTTTATAAGTTATCAAAATCTCTATATGGTCTAAGACAAGCTCCTCGAGCCTGGAATACAAAGTTAGATCAAATCTTAAGAGAAATCAGATTTGTTAAGTGCTCTAAAGAAACATCAGTATGCAGAAGAGAAGAAAAGGTAACGCTTCTTGTGATTGCAGTCTATGTAGATGATCTATTTTTGACTGGCAACTCCCTTAAGGTGATCAATGAGTTCAAGAGAAAAATGTCATCAAAGTTGGAGATGTCAGACCTCGGAAAACACACTTATTACCTTGGAATAGAAGTCCATCAAGGATTAGATGGGATTCAGATTAAACAAGAAGCTTATGCAAGGAGAATTCTGAAAGAAGCAGGACTTGAAACTTGTAATCCAACTAAGATACCAATGGAGTTTTGACTTAAAGTTTCAAAGGCACAAGAAGAAGCTGAGATTGATCCAACGAGTTATAGAAGAAATGTTGGATGCCTTAGATACTTGTTACACACAAGACCAGACTTGACTTTCTTTGTGGGAGTAGCAAGTCGTTATATGCAGAGTCCACGCAAGTTTCATGGTGATGTAATAAAGCAGATATTGAGATATCTAAGAGGAACAATCAGCTGTGGATTGAAGTATGGTCGAGGAGGATCAAAAGGAATTGTTGGGTATAGTGACAGCAGTCATAATATTGACCAAGATGATGGAAAAGGTACAACTGGTCATATATTTTATCTAGGAGAAGCACCTATTACATGGTGTTCACAGAAGCAAGACACTGTAGCCCTCTCATCCTGTGAAGCTGAGTTTATGGCCGCAACAGAAGCAGCTAAACAATCAATATGGCTTCAAGAACTGTTGGGTGAAATCAAAGGAAGAGAACCTGGAAAAGTTTTCATCAAGATTGATAATAAGTCTGCAATTGCACTCACTAAAAATCCAATGTTTCATGGGAAGACGAAACACATTCAAAAAAGGTATCATTTCATACGAGAATGTATCGAGAAGGAGATCATCAACGTTGAACACATACCTGGAACTGAGCAGAAAGCAGATATATTGACAAAGGCATTAGCTCGGATCAAGTTTGAAGAAATGAGACAATTGATTGGAGTACAAGATATGTCACGGGTAAGGTTGAAGCTTAACGGGGAGAATGTTGGTTAAACTTCAACATAGAAGTCACTAACAAGCTGGTTAGGACAAGATTAGGAAATTGATGTAATCCTAAGGGAATTAGAAATCATCTAATTCTAAGAAAAGGAAAGACATGTAATAAGGTAATAGGACTAGGAAAAGGAATTCATAGTTCTATAATATATGATCACCAAAGTTGTGGTTGATCATATGAGCAAGATTAGAGCTTGTGTTTAGTTTTGAGAGATTTTCTAAACATCAATAAAGAGAGTTGTCTTTATATAAGCTAAGTTTCATCTTGCAGTTGTCATTATCATGGAATTAATTAATGATTGTAAACATTATAAAGTCACCGATAATAGAGGCTAATAAATAATTAGCCGCACTACTTCGATCTGCATCTAGATCAAAGCAAACTTTGATAACAGAAACTAAAAGAAAGCTTTAGACAAAATAAAGTTGCAACTAGTTGGTAGTATTCGGTAGAAAGTTTGCACCCAAAATTTCAGTGCTGAAACAAAAAAATACCATATATTATGAGAAAAGGGAAATACAAAAGAACTGTTAATTTCACCGTCGACTTTCTTAAATCGCTATTTTACCGGCTGGATTTCTTCATGAGTACTGCACTTTTCATCCTATGTAATTTTTCTGAGAGGGATCATCACCAAAACGGCAAAACCACCAAGAGAGCTAAGGAGTACTTCCGGCTAAACTTTAGCATCCTTTCTCTGAGGTGAATATGATGTTGTAGTTCTTGGAGACGAACATCCATTCGATTTCACTTTATTGAGAGGACAAATCATTGTGCTGGATGTGTTGTTAAATTAAGAAAGACATGGTTGTTGTGATGACAATCATAGATATAGATCTGGGGTTGTTGAGGTTTTACTTTCTTTCTTTGCTTTCAGAGGGCGATGGAGGAAGAAATTGGAAAAGGGAAAAACTTTTCTATTTATAAGGCTCACTCATATTCCCCCTTAATTTAGGGTTACTAGGCCGTTGTGTAAAGTATTTTTTACAGCCGAGTAAAACTAAACAAATCTATTTTTTCTTGTTTTTGTTACAGGGCCTATAGTTCATGAATGTGCGGTTCATCTAGATACCTAGTGTTTTTGTTAGAGCATCCGATGGATGCTAAAAAACTTAAAGATGCCAAAAAACTGAACTTTAGTTATAACTAAAGCATTTTGGTAAAATGTACACTGATAAACTTTTGATATAGCTGGACGGAGACGTTGTATACGCCTATAAATCAGAAAACCCGACCTAAAGTAAGCCTGGTCGAAAACCTTTTTGGAGTGGGAAGCGAGGCTCACTTTAGAAATGCTTGGTTTAAAGATTCTGCTAAATGATAGGTTATAATTTTCGCCCTATTAAATTTGGCATAGCACTTTAGCATTTGTAGTTTTTATTGTCATGACCGTGGATGCTCTTAGTAATTCAAAATGCTACAACGCTACCTCCAGTGTTTTCAATGGCATTAAGATTCCAAAGATGGATTTGTTTGTTTCCTCTGTAGTGTTGAATTTAGAAGTTAATTAAAAGGAAACTAATTTGAAATTAATAGACGTGTTTGTTGAATTCCCTACTACTGTTGTATTCGTGTTCTCCAGTTGTGTTCCAAATATACACTTCTTTTATATTTGTGAAAACAAAATTCATTAAACAATTAATAGAAAATAAACGTGTCATATGATTTGTTCCCCATGTAGCCATCGAAAAACGCTCCCATCAAAAATTTATCCATCTTTCATTTAGTAATTTTAGTTTTAGTTCTAAATTTGTGTTTAGGCTATGTGAGATTTCCTGTCTTCATTTTCTAATTGTGCAGTCCATTGGGGTTGCAATCTGGATGCATCTCATCTCTTAGATTGCTGAGTAACTGTTGAGTAATGTTCTAGATGTAGAGTTACTTAATTCTCCCTATGTTCCTTTTTAATAAGTTGGTTTTGTTTTTAGAGAAAATTAATGAAATTAAGAGAACTAATCATTGAAAGTGGTCCTCATGACACTTGTCAATAAAAGAAGTGAAGTGAAATGGTCCACGTAACACTTGTCACCAAAAGAAGTTAAGAAAAAAGTGGTCACAGAAAACTAAAATAACATTTGACTTTCCCAATTTAGAAACCAGCCTATTAAAAAGGAACGGAAAGAGTATTTACTAAGCAACATAAGAAACACGTTCGTGCTCCTTGAACTTCTTCGTAGCTGCTCAGTTGCTGCAGGACTTAAGACCTTAATTCTTATATTTGAGGCCTAATATGGCTTTATAATGAGATGTTGACATTGCCATAAAGTAAGTGTCAAGAATGCTAATATTGCATTCAGCTCCACAGAATTAAAATACTTTTCCGCTGCAATTTAGGTCATATTATGCTTAAAAAAAAGAGGTCATGTTGTTGTCAAACCATTACAGAAGTAATTAGTGTTTTGAGTCAGGTGGACTGAAGAAAATCAGTGAAGAACTCTTTTTAACGAGTTCATAGCAATACTGGCACAACTGGTTCCGAATGATGCCAAAATTCCCTTCAAAGATCTTCCAAAAGAAAAAAAAACTATGCTCAGATAGACAACAGGCTTGAACAGATTTAAGCCAAATAAAAATTGTTAGAAATTAAACACTTACAAATTTCTCATTTATATTGGGTATTTGTCTGTACAGGTTAGCACTTAAACAAACATTTATGACGCAAAATTTCCAAGGAAAAACTATGCATATACAAGGCTTTTGAAGAGAAATTTAAGACAGATTTAAGAAGAAAATAATCATTCAAACTAACTTCAGTGTACACGATATTAATCAGCAGCATTATGATAAGAGTAAGAGATCATACAAGGCTTTAGTTATGTCCCTTGTAAAGAGAATTCCAAATCTGTTGATGAGTAAAGGCACAGTCAATAAAAATGTGCTGCATGCTGTCAATCCCTTCGGGGAAATCCTTGTTGATTGGAAAAGTCTTACAAGCATATAAGCTAGTACCGCGACCATCAAGAAATCCACCAACTACAAACACCCCCAACGACTCAATCAAAGAGTAACCAATTCTGAGCCCCGAAATTCATTTGCTTACAACGTTGATTTCAACATTGATTTGGCGGAACTGGGATTTGAATCTAGGAGGGGCTTCAAGAAACAAAATTCATACATAAGAATATATGGGCTGGCTTCACCATATAGATTTAGCTTGGGTTGAGTTAAAACCGGCTAAAATTCACATGCATTTTAACAAAACAAAAAATTGTTTGGGGGTGGCTTAAGCCAGCCCATGCTTGGCTGTAGTTCCGCCATACTGATCAATAAGTTACAAGTAAAGAGAGCCATCAGTCGTTAATTTGTTCCAGTCATCCTGCCGCCGTTCCAGGCAATGAGTTAAGAGTATAGGCACATTTTCAAATTCAAACCAAAATGGTATCTTCACTGGCACGCTGCAATATGTAGAGTACGTACTAACAAAGCATGATAAGCAACACATTCGTGATCTTCAACTTCTTCGTAGCTGCTCAGTTGGTCCAGGACCTGATTCCTATATTTGAGGCCTATTATCTGAATTCCCGCGCTGATTGTTTCGTAAAATCCCCCATATCAGCTTGATGAATTTATAATGAGATTTTGACAATGCAATGAAGTGTCAATAATGGATTTTGAGTTCTTAACAAAAAATTGCAAATACATTGGTGGAGTTCGAATGTACAAGCCTCAAAAGTCATCCAATAAAAAGAATTTCATGTACCGTTAACAAATATGACAAAGCTCAACAGGCTGCTCCTTGGCACCTTCGAGTTCGGTCATGGAACAATTGGATGCATTCTCTGAAGAGCGGATGATTTAGTTTTGGCAAATGCACAAACTCACTAAGGTATTAATTTCATTGTTGCGGACTTCAAGAAAATAATTTTCCTCACAAAGTAATTAGTCAAGATAGATGCTTCTTTTGGTAAAACCGAAAGTGGAAAACCAGGTGACCGAATCACATGGAGTTGGACAGACCGAATCAAAATATTTCAGCAAAATTGCTCCCACTTACACATCCTTAGACGTCACCTTGTTGAGCTAATAATATTGCATTCAGCTAGACAGAATGTTGAGCTGTGCATTTCTGGTCATGTTGTTGTCAAACCATTACAGAAGTAATTAGTGTTTTGAGTGCGGAGGCGACTGACGATGAATGATATGGAGAAAAACTTCCTATTTATAAGGTACATAAATCTGCCCGCTGGGATTAGGTTTATTGTAGTAGTGGATCTAACAGTTTGACTTAAGGTTGACCATCATTTCTTATTTGACTTAAGGTTGACCGTATTCCTTGTCTGACCGTCATTTCTGTGCTAGTCACATACTAATGTGTTTGATATGGAAGGTGTTTTTAGGATTGAATGTTTTCACCAAATATTAGCTAGCTTCTCCTCCACCTGGTCCGATTTTGTGCAAACTTTTCTCTCGATATTTGATTTAACTTGAAAAAGTTCTTAAATGAGGGAAAAATTCTAAAATGAGGGAAAAATTCTGTAACACGCGTAATAATAGTAGTCATTTGTTAAATACTTGTGGAATCAAATAAATTATTCAAATTAGCACTCTTTAAAGGAGTGTGCATAAAAATTTCTCATATTAATCCAAGAAGGATAGCCATTGGACCATGCATCATCCATATCAAGGTTAATACATGTTTGTGATCTCTAACAATAAAAGTGCTTTTCCATTCCTCAAAGCAATTAGATGAAATACAAAGACTATCAACTAATAAATTCCCACTAGTCTATTTTATTGAATCTGAACTCCCATTCAAGGGTGCAATCAAATTTGAACAGTCCCCTTCTTTCTTTCTTTCTTTTTTCCTTTTTTTTTTCAAAACCATCCCTTCAATGTGCAATGTGCAGGTTTCTAACTCTTTTTCCTTTGAGCCCATAACACGGCTTCCAGTAATGCGGGTCTGTGATGTATCATGGAAGCATCTAACTCCATGCATCACAAGTTCCTCCAAAATTCCCTACGATTAGTCTCTCACCAGAATACTTGGTTTCGAATTTAAAAGCAACGTCAAAATCCAATTGTACAAAGGGTGCATCTGGGCATTGCCATCTCCCATTTCTATCAATCATGTTAACCGAACTAGCCAATCATTCGTGCTAAATCCTAATGAGCTAGGCAATCTTTTTTGTGCCTTGGCACTTTCGAAAGTAAAAGAGCACCTAGCTTTCCAGATTTTCCCTAGAGCTAACCAAGACCGTCTGACAATATAAACACACATATAATATTATTTTTCCAAGTTTATTACGTTCTCGTTCTGTAAGAAGAACAAAACATGTTGAACCAAAAACACTAGGTTCAGAGTTATTAGGTGTCTTTCCATAAAGACATATATTTGGTGATATTTATCTTATAATAACAGTTGGGATACGGTTTATTGTGTAAACCATAGTAAAGATTGATTCGCCCCAGAATTTCGAGGGAATAGACGCAGAAATGGGTTGAGTTATAGCAGTTTCAACAATGTGACAATGTTTTTGTTCTGCTACACCATTTTGTTTTCTGGAGTTTTAGTACATGATAACTGAAGAAGTATACCTTTGGATTTTAGGAAATATTTGAAAGGGCTTAATATATAGTCACCACCCCGATCAGCACAAAATGATTTCCAAATTGAGTTTTTATCATTCAAGAGTAATCAGTGTGTAGTTTTAAGAAATCTGATCTTGAAATGAATAAATATATCCATATGTAAAGGAAGGTACTTTGTAATACCCCGATTTCGGCAGTAGTTCACCGATTGGAATATAGGTAATGGTTTGTCATTTCCTAACACTGAGGCATTTTTGACACAATTGGCTCCAGAGTTGGAAGAAAACTATGTAGTTAAGCATGCTCGGGAGGGAGCAATCCAGACATGGGTGATCTCCCGGGAAGTTGCTGTTGGATAACCGCAACGATGCCCGTTAAAAATCCCACACTGTCGGATAACCGCAGTGGCTAAGTGGGACAGTATCGGTGGAGGGACGAGTCATTACATACTTCAAGTACAACAGGAATATCAAGTTTGATGAGTTCAATAAGCGGAACTTCTATGGTTGGAAGATGTGATCGGTAAAGAATGGATGCTCCCACTGATTCAAATTCATCTCTTAGTGCCATCAAGAGTTGAACTAATCGTAATTATTCTCTGTATTTTAATCAATACTCAAATGTCCAATTAGGTTCTATGAGTGCTAACTGATTCCATATGACTCGCATTTCAGAGTGGAAATCAGAGATTGATTGATCATAATGTTATTTCATAGATCAAATATCTTTTTCAAGCTTGTAACATTGAGCAAAATTGGTTTGGGTATACCTTTTTGAAAGTAAATCCACACCTCTTTGGCAAGTTCAAAATTAGTGAGTTGTATGCTTATAGAGGTAATCACTATGTTGCTAATCCATGTAGGTGTTTTGTGATTATTGATTTCCCATTCTTCGAGGCTATCTTCAGCAACATCTTTATCTTTACTACTAGTACTAGTTGCTTTAGGGAATTTTGCTTTACCATCAATGTATTTCCAAATACCTTTTCCCTTGAAAAAATTCCTCATAAGAAAGGACCAATAATTATAGGAACAGGTTAGAAATATTCACGTGACATGTTTAGTGACAAACTAAAAACGATCTACATGATTTATGATGCTATGATTTTTAATGTGAAAGGGAAGCAGAAAACAAAAACCAAAAAAGTATAAGAGAATTCGATAATGCTTTGTATGCTTTGGACCTTAAGATTATGTTATAGTGGAAGTGGGATGTAAATCTTGCGTGGCTATGATGTCATGACATAAATAGTTATGACATGTATATTTTAGAAAATAAGGTTTTAGTCAACGTGATAAAAGAGATACATTATAATCGACTCTTACACACCAAACGTAGAAATAAATGAAACATGAGGCTACACTATATAGAATCGGGTATTATCCCAAGAGAGGACAATATCATCAACAAAGGGATATTTCAATCCCAAAAAAAAGTGTCCAATGCACACAAATTCTAAGAACACTAGGACACATTTGCTTTCTATTAGGATGCCCCTTATACACATCCTAGACAATATAATCCAATGTAATCTGAATGGAACCCCAAAGAGAAAAACCGGAGCCCAAAAAACAGTACTTTTCTTTCAGATTTTGGTGGCCGGTGCAAAGTCACACCAAGACCGAGGGCCAATACCGTGCCTTGTCTCATGGGCCATTTGATGTTCGTGTATAAGGCATTAGGTTTCAATAATCGTTTCCTTGTAAAAACCACATCAAACAGGCGTACCAGTTACGGCGGCGCCAAATCTGTGTGTTCCTCCTTCAACCATCTTCTAATCTTCTTCACTAGCCGTGCCCTCCTCCATTAACTACCACCACTAAATGGGTTTTGTGTCTCATAAGCCCTGGAGAGAGAGGGAAGGAAAATGGTTGATTCGGGTATTCGGTACGAGCGGAATCGGAAACGGGGTTTCACATTCGATGAAAAAGGAAGGGTTTACGGAATCTGCTTCCGGTGAATGATGAAGTTTTATCACCTGGTCAACTAAGATCTATAACTTTGCACGGGTAAAATCTTACCTTGATTATTTGTTCTTATTATTATCATCATTATTTTTTTTTAATTTTCTTCTATGCAATTCTCTGATCTCTATTGTTATTAGGTAGAAAAGGTTCTGTATGAGATCATTTACCCCCATTATATCCTTCTCCTTAAGTTAGTTGAGAATCTAGCTTCTCAGTTTTTATCTTAGTTGAAATAAATTAGTAGAAAGTGTACATTTGTTCGATAATTTTAAAATGTCTTGATTTTTGTTTTTTCATGTGTTGTAGTATACCGACTGTTGTGTATGTATGCTATGTGCAGTGTCATATATGGTTTTCGGATTTGCAAGAATTTAGAGTTAATGAATCAATTGATTTTTGCATTGTGCTGCGTTTAATTTGATTTGTACATGCATTATGAATATTTTCGTTGGGCGGTATATCTTCTTTCTAATGTGCTCTCTTTCTCTCTATTATTGAAGGTCATCTAACTGCAAGCAGCAACCTATACAGCTTCGGGGTTGTTCTCTTAGAAATGTTATGTGGTCGAAAAGCACTGCTGAAGACACCCGAGTTGAGATCCCAAGTACGGACCAACCATGGAAGAAGTCCTAGCTTCACTAGAAGGGCTTCAGGATTCTACAGGACCTACGTCTTCCAAACCTTCTCTCCAAATACAGTGGGTTAAGCTAAAAAACAGTAATGAGTTCTTTAATTTTGAGGCGTACAAGTTGAAGAAGAAAATGGAAACTTAAGGGCAGAAGTATAAGAGTGCAGCATCCCTGTCGTCCAAATCATTTGTAAGTATTAAAAGTTTGCCCTCTTTACGAAAAAGAATTAGTCGTGTAGTGTTGGGCACCTAATCAATGTCGTGTAGTGTTGGGTTTCAAAAATATGTTTTTTGACATCTAGGTTTAGAAACACACACGAAACCATGTCATGTAGTGTCCATAATGTGAGATTAGCAGTTTTTAATCGTGACTTTCCAAAACTTTTATTCTCAAGTGTGAAGGAATATGTTTAAATCTGGCTGAACTCTTGAATTGCTTAAGGATCACTCTGCATGTATGCGGACATGTACAAAATGATTTTCTAGTAATGGATGATTAAGAACTTCAGCTAGAGAATACTCCAAATTGTTGCGACCAAAATATACTCTATTCAGGAAGGGCCCTATCAAACAATGTTGCATCCAAGTTGTGTAGTATTTGGATTCAACTGGATTTGTAACTGAATTTGATTACTTTGTTTGCCATCCATAGCACACTTTTTTGGCTCAATTATATCATGAAAACTATTTGGATCTTCTTGAAATTGTTCTGTGAACATATATTCATATTACACCATGACGTTTTTTTATGCAGAGATGCGTATTAAAATGGACATGCAATATCTTCAAAATAACTTACAGATGATTCTTCCTAAAATTGCGATGCTGAGACGAAGCAAGTGACATAGGGAGATCATATTGTAGCTGAAAAAAGCTCAAGGACGGTGCTTCCAGTGCTGAATTCTCTTAAGAAACTTACTGCGTCTGAACTCTGCACCGATCAATTTGAAGTATTTTTATTTTGCATCATCCTTCAGTTTCATTTCAAGCTGGCTAAATTTCCCAGTGGCATGGTTAACTGATTGCCGTAATGACTTCTCTCCTCCCATTAGTAAGTCTTGTTTTTCTCATTGATATTGTCTTAATTATAGCTGTTTACTTGATCCGTGTGTATGTGTTTCGACTTTCAAGTCTTGTTTGACTTATTAGACAGAGTCTGCATATGTACTAATGTAACTAGGTAGAATCCAATGGCCACCACGTACACTTAGAACTTCTTGATAATGTGGAGTATAGAGCAGAGAGATGTTGTGGTTCTTCCTGCAACATATAATTGGATTAGAAGTTAGCGATGAAATGGGGACTTCTCATGATTGTCTTCAACTTGTTTGCTGCTGAAATTATTAGTTTCTTTTCCGCTTGGAATACAAGAAAATTACTCTACATTTCTTCGTTGCTGTATTTATTAGCTTCTCTTTGGAAATTATAACAAATTTATGATACATTTAGAAGGATCAGATTATAACGTTTCTGTCCTATGACTGAAATTTCACTGTTTGCATAATGAAGAATTAATTTTGTGGAGCTTATAGGATAAAACAGATTATTAGCAATTCTCTTTTGATATATATTTATGAATTTTCGTTACCCTAAAGGGAATCATTTTTGCAATAGAGTTTCTGCTAAATGTAGCATGTCAAATGAATCAAAGTTCCTGCACCTTTCCTTGAGGATTTCAGTGCTTACAAATACTCTGGGATTACGAGTTGTCTCATATTTTAGTCAAGTTGATGTGAACAAATCTATGTCACTTTTGTAGTCGAGCATTGTCCTTGTCCAGCACTTAGGGGTTATCTTTTGTATAATTTCATGATTTCTGTAAACTAGGGGATTCTAATCACTTGCAATTCGTATACAAATCTTATACCAACTCTTTTCATATTTCCTGGTTTACAACTCTATAAGACTGCTGTTAGAGTATTGTATAGTTCCTTGCTTCTGATTGAACTGCTTGTCAAGTATTGCTAGGAAAGTTCCGTGGCATGCATTTCTTGATTGATTAGTAAGGATGACTCGCATGATAAGTAATACAACGACAAGCTACTTAAAACTTAAAATTTAAAACCTTCAGGTATGCTTACTCCCTGAGTGTAACTCTGATTGCCTACATTACATTGCTGGATTTTGTGCATAGCCTGTAGTAATCTAATCCAGTAACAATAGCATTTGTATGTAACAGTAGAGAAATGAACAGAGTTTATATTCCAGCTAGGCCATGTGAGAAACTTTTATTTGAACCAAACCTACTTTAATCTTTATTACTTTGGATTCACTGACTCTAGATTAGGGTTAGGTTCCTATAAAAATATCTGAAGTCCTTGAACACAAACATAGCTTTCATGGTCTCCATTTTGAAATTCTGTGCAAAAACGATTTTGCAAATCGGGGTGATGAATGAAGTACTGTTTGTGTATGGAAAACCTCTTTCACATACACACACACCAAGCATGCTTGTGATCTGCATTATGATGACTTCTTAATTTTGTTTACATTTCCATTTATTCAGCTTTATTTTAGCTGCTCAATTGATTCCTGTGAATATTACTACTTGTTTATCAATATGTATGTTCATTTTTCAACAGGTGAATGACAATTGAGCTAAATGACCCTATTTAATGCTGCTCCAAAAGCCAACTAATATGGTGGTCATGGTATGAAAAAAGTTGCAAGACCTACATTATTACAGTTTTGGTAAGGATTTTAGGAAATTGTCTAGTAAATAATCTAGCATTTCCTTTTATATTTTCTCTGGGTACAGTAACGACAATTGAAATTCAACCCAGAGAGTGTATGAGAAGCACATGTCTAGTTTCTCCCTGTAATTCTGTAACTACTAAGGAATGCTACCAGTGGATGACGTCTCAACAAACTGCTCCTATCACAGTATCTCCAAAATGCAATATGGGTAAAGAAAGAAGAGAGAGGGAAGAGGAGCACTCAGGTTTCAGACTTTTGGTTGGTTCACTATTTCAACATGCAATCGCAACAGTGGACAGTCTCATTAGAAGAGGAGTGGCAATTACAGTTACAGATGAGAATGGACCATCTTATGCACCAATTAGAATGGCAAACAAGAGGCCCAAGGATCTTGATTCTCTGATTATATAAGTGAAAAGTTTATTATTTCTGTGGGGTTTTAGCCTCAAACTGGTTTCTATTCATTTCATTTAAGGAACTCATATGCTTCAAATTTTTTTCTTTTGAAGGAACTCATCACTTGTTGGTCTGACATCCTTATGCTTATGCTCGTCTCTTTAGATTCTAAGCTGTATCTTGTCTGGTGTTTCGATATTGTTTTTACTTCAATAATGTTTCAACATTAAAAAGAAGTTTTTTGTTGTAAATTAGCACCTTGTAATCAGAAGAATGCAGCAAGGATTGAGTCCTTCAACGGATACCATGTCCAGGACCACTGCATAGTGCTGCTCGTTTGTTTCATAAAATTCTGAATTCCCACTGATTGTTTCGTAAAATTCAAGATCAGCTTGATGACCATATAATGAGATGTACATACCCCAGAACAGTATACTTTTTGTTGGATGACTTGTAACTTGTACACACAAAATTAATACTTTGCCTTGAAAGTAAATTGTCAAGATGGATGCTTCTTGTTAAATAAATTATGGAGGACCGGTGAAAGGATCACACTGGAGTTGGGACAAACTTCGGAAAAAAAAAGTGAAAGTTTCATTTTCTCGAACATGTGCATGAGCCATTGCTTAAACTTACACTGAAATATTATCACAAACATTATCTACAAAATCAAATATTTTTGGTCAATAAGCGTCATGTTGTTAAACTTGCATATGAGAAGAATTGGGGTGGAATCTGTAGGCGGTTATACAATGCTCAATTTAATCCTAGCCTGGTGACATTGCAATACTGGCACGACTTCCGTACTTTCTTATCAAAGGGGATTTATGATGCCAAAATTCCCTTCAGATCCAAAGATAGCAAATTACTAAGCACAGATAACACTATACACTTGCAATCCGGAATTACTGAAAACAAACATTTGGGATGCAAAATTTTTCACTAAGAAAACCAAAACAAACAAAGATCTTCCAAGTCAACACTATACACACACATCCAGCCTTGAACACAAATTTAAGACAGACTGAACGGGGAAATAAACATTTAGCCTCGATTTGTATTAGCCTGTTAAAACATTATAGAAATGCCATCAAATACATTAGAATCACAAAACCAAAGTGCTAAAGTATGTTTAATTATCAGAATCAGCTCCTCCTCATCCTCTTTTGCTCTTCCTCCAAATGTTCTACTATTCCTTTCCAATCAAATATGCCAAGGAACAGCATACACAATGTTCCACCAGATCTTCTTAGCTCTCCCTGTAAGAGCATTAAGCCTCCAAGCTTCAAAACACTGCAACAAATTAGCAGGGCTAACCCAACTAATACCAAGAGCCTTCATAAAATGAGACCATATGCCAAAAGTATAAGGACAGTGTAGGAAGATATGATCTGCAGATTCATCACATTCCTTACACAAGACACACAAGCTATCTTGAACCTCCATACCCCTATGCTGCAACATATCCTTTGTTGGAAGAGAATTATGAAATGTTGCCCATAGCATGAAACTAACCTTAGAAGGAATAGATTGTTTCCATAGAAATTTATTGAAACTCACTTCAACAGCATCACTTAACTGCATTTCATAGCACCTCTGAACTGAGAAATCCCCTTCCATACTAACTGTATCCTCACCCTCTTCAAACCCATAACAAGGACCCAGCCCATTGCAAAGAAGATCCCACTCCAACTGTTCAACTCCAGACAATCTTCTCCTAAAAGCACAATTCACCCTCCCCTCCTCAATCAGCTCAGCCACTGAAGCAAATTTCTGTGCACAAGCTCTATAAACTGCAGGAAATCTGACACAAAGTGAACCCTGAGTTGTCCACTTATCATGCCAAAATCTTGTTGATTTTCCATTCCCTATCTGAAGTTTCAAGTGCTTATTCAAAAAAAAAGATGACTTTAGAATACACTTCCACATTCCTATGCCCTGTGGTTTAGAATCATCACTAGGAATCAGCTGATCCTTATTGTTCTTGAACTTTTCCTGCACAATTCTTCTCCACACTGCCTTCCTCTCCTTACTGAATCTCCAAATCCATTTAGCTTTAAGAGACCTACTTGTCAGCCTAATGTTTTTAACACCTAAGCCACCAAACTTCTTAGGCATGCAAATCTTCAACCAAGACACCCAACACAACTTCCTCTTGACATCATCAGAATCCCAAAGAAAATTCCTCATCAGTCTTGTAATCTTGTCCTCCACACTTGCAGGCATATGAATAAGTGAAAGAAAGTAAATAGGCAGGATAGTTAAGCAAGCCACCAAACTTCTTAGGCATGCAAATCTTCAACCAAGACACCCAACACAACTTCCTCTTGACATCATCAGAATCCCAAAGAAAATTCCTCATCAGTCTTGTAATCTTGTCCTCCACACTTGCAGGCATATGAATAAGTGAAAGAAAGTAAATAGGCAGGATAGTTAAGCAATGCTTTATAAGTACTAACCTTCCAGCTTTATTCAGAAATTTCTTCTTCCACATGGCCAGCTTAACCTCCATCCCCTGAATAACTTCATCCCAAACTGAAATGTTTCTTGAAGAAGCACCTAATGGCAATCCCAGATATTTAATTGGTAGTTTCTCTACCTTACAACCCAATTCCAATGCCAAAGAATCAATAATCCATCTGCTCCAACACTTATCATAGAACTCTTCTCCAGATTCAGCTTCATACCAGTTACCACTTCAAAAATGCAAATAAAAAGCAACATGTTTTGCCTTTAATTTCTCATTTAATTGGTAGTTTCTCTACCTTTCTAACGATATTACAAGGTTTTTCGTCTATACCAAAATAGATTCATTTCTCAAATTAATCCAAGATATTTAGTCATCGGACCATGCCTCATCCATAGCAAGGTCAATAACATGTTTTGCCAAAGAGTCAAATACATGGTTTTAATCTCTAAAACAAAAGCGCATTTCCAACTCGGAAAACTATTAATCTAAGCTCCCACTCAAGGCTGCAACGAGATTGGAACCGTCCCATTCACGGTCTAGTGCTGTATCATGGAAGCATCTAACTCCATTACAATTTTCTGTAGATTTCATCATGATAAGAATACTTAGTTTCGAATTCAAAAGCAGCACCAAAATTCAGTTTTACAAAGGGTGCATCGGGGCATTTCCATGTCCCATTTACATCAATCATGTTAACTGAAGTAGGAGTGCTAGCAGACCTAGCCAGTCTATTCCAGTCACTCCAATCATTCCTGATGATCTGGACAATCTTGTTAAAGAGCACCAATGGTCATGTTGTTGTCAAACCATTACAAAAAGTATTTTGTGTTTCAAATCTGGTGAACTGAAGAAAATCAGTGGAGACTATTTCTCATTTCTAACGAGTTCAAAAGTAGCAACGATACTGGCACAAAAATTGTTTCTATAAATCCTTACAAAAAAAAAAGGGAATTTTATGATGCCAAATTTCCCTTCAAAAAAAATAATCAAAGATCTTCGAAAACCAAAACTATGCACAGACAGACAACAGTACGCTTGAACAGATTTAAGGCCAGGCAAATAAAAATTGTTAAGAGACATTGCAGTGCTAAGGAAATTAAACCCTTAAAAAAACACTTGAGAAATTTCTCATTTATATTGGGTATTTGGGAAATTTATTATGACGCAAAATTTCCAAGGCAAAACTATGCATATAAAAGGCTTTTGAACAGAAATTTTTAAGAAGAAAATAATCATTCAAACTAACTTCAGTAAACACGATATCAATCGGAAACATGGTAACAGTTCATTTCAATTCTCAGTGTCTCTGGCATCACATTGCTCAGTATCACAACCTCAAGCATCTAATCCTCCACAGATGAACACTTTGACTATGTCCCTTGTAAGACAGACAGCAATCCATTGTGTGAACATCCGTATAGTTGTTGAAGATGTTAAAATCCGCAGCCATGACTTGGTTGGGTTGTGATGATGATGATCAAAGAGAGATCTGCTGTTGTTGATATAATTGAGGGTTGCGGAACCTAGATCTGTTTTTTTTTCTTTCACTGAGGAGAGGCGACTGGGGATGAACAAATTTCCTACTTATACGACAAAGATAATCTACCCGTTTGGATTAGGGTTTATTATAACCGTTGATCCGATTTTATTATTTGACCTAAGGTTGACACGTATTCTTTGTCTTTTCTGTGCTAGCCACAGCTTCTTGTTAATGTGATACAAGAGCCAGGTTTTTGTAGGATTGAATGTTATCACAAAAAATTGGCTAGCTTATCCTTCTCCTTGTCCAATTTTGTGCACAGCCAATTTTGTGCACAGCTTTCTGTCTATATGATTTATTTTAGGAATTTTTTAAAGGGAAAAAAACGGTTCAGTCCAAAACCGCATAAAAAAGAACAGATTAGTCCATTTCGATCCAACTAGGAACAGATTAGTCCAAAAAATGTATAAAGACGTTGCTATCCTTCGCATGCTTTTCATAAAGCACACGTGCAGCGAATGGATACAGTTTTGTAACTGACACCATAAACGTAGTTGTAACATGTAGCTTGGAAAAAAAATTGAATTAAAAACTGAATTAAACGGCATAACGGACAAATCATTTATTCCTTGTTTTTCTTTTGAAAACTGAAAAGCAGAAGAAAAAAATCAAAACTACTCATACCTCAACATTTTGAACCCTAGAAAATTTTCAATTCACAGAAACTTTCAATCAAAAACTCTAACATCTTACTAATCAAAACAACTAGATGGTTGAACAATCAGTAACATCATGTTGAAAGGAAAAAAAGTAGCTTCAAAGAAAAACGCACCACCAACAGTGGAAGATTCAACATCAACTGAAGAAGAAATTTCATCAGTCACTAGTGGATAATGGGTGTTTAGCAACCCACATCCGAGACCCTCACTAACGGTAGCTGGACCGCCGACCATAGATAGCAGTCTCTGATATAATAAAAAACCGGACCACCTCCGAGAGCTTAATAAGCAGTCTCAGAATAACAAAATTTATTTACCCTTTTATCCTCTTTGGAACTCCGATTCAGAGACACGTAGGCGTACGCTGTAGTTACTCTTTCAGATGTATGATGAACGGCTGGAGATGCTTAAGATTTGAGCCATTGATTGAGATGAGATGAATGGCTGGATCGTGAAGAAGAGACCCCGTTATTATCGAGGATAAAAATACCTTCGTTCTCCTTCTAACTGCGCCTCATCTTTCTCCTCTTCACACTCACTACTCTTATCCATTTCTTCTCCAACTTCTTCATCTCCAAGTTCTTCATCAGAGATGAACTTGCTGCAACTTTTACTTTAGGTATCTCCATCTTCTAAACTACTTCTATTTCAACATCCTTTTATCTTCATCAACAACTACCAAAATCATATCTTCGTTTTTTATCATCATAATCAGAAATCCCTAACTTTTCTCTCGAAAATCAACAGGTATAAACCTTAATTTTTCTTATCTCACCTGTCTTTACTATCATTTTCTGATTATTTTTTTCTCTGTAATATCTGTTTTTAGAGATCTGCACCTCACTGATTAATTTGTGGGTTTTCTTTGCAGATTGTTTAAGAGGTTAAACAAGATGTATCTTACAAGGTGAGAACAAAAAAACCCTTTATTTTCAAATCTAGGATTTTAATAAATTCTGTTTATTTTCTACGATTTAATTTTTCTGAGGATTTCTTTCTCTGCTTGGTATTGAAATTTTTGATTTCAATTTTTGATCTTTGCAATTTTTGATTTCTTCATGATAGTGAGTTTTGTATAACATTTTTTGGTTATTAACCCTAATTCATATTCTACTTTCCTGATATTTTTCACAGCAGTTCAGAACTTGAGGGCTTTTGAGTACAGACCTATTTTACTCAAGTGCCAAGGAAAGGATCAAATCGGGTACTATTTTTTTGTACTTACAATTTTTTAATTCTTAAGAAATTCAATACTTGTAGAGTGTTTTTACAGGGTTTAGGGAAAATGGGTATGTTGGGGGTTATATAATTTGTGTTTATTTGTTGATTTTTGTTAGATAACAAGAAGAAGATGATATGGCATTTTGAGAGGGGTTAGGGGGAAAGTAGGAGGTCAGTGAAGTGGAAGTAAGGTTAAGGGAGCTGGACTATCCAGATGCTCCAGCAACGTCTAGCGGTCTGTGAAAGTTGGAGCGGAAATGAAAATCTTGGGAACAGACGTCCATGTAGAAGAGGGAGAGATTAGAGAACTAGAAACCCTAATTTCTATTCCTCCTCCTGTACCTCCTCGGAAGGTATAAATTTCATTTTTGATTTTTAATTTCAATTATTTTACTCAGTTTTTTTTGTTCAATATCATTTTGTAAGGATTCATTTTTGATTCATGTGTTTACACTCTCTCAGTTGCAAATTTCTACAGGTTTTTTGATTATCTACTTTTTTGTTGTTGAATATTTTAACTTGATTGTTTGTTTGTAAATGAAACCTTAAAGGGGATTGGCAATCTATGTTTTACAAAATTAAGATCTTATTATTCTGATGAGTGATTGGATTTTGACAACTTTTCCAAATGATCAAGTTCTTGTTCATGTTTGACTGAACAACTCATCTTATTTCAGAATTTTGTTGTTTTGGTTGATGACTGAGTTTATAGTTCGATACCTTGATTTATCTTGATAAGGAGTTGTGATTTTTTCTAATACTGATGACTACTATTTTATTCATTTAGGCACTGCCTGCAATATATTGTGGGCAAGAGTTTATGCACGAACACGTTCGTTGGAACCATTTCCTGAAGAGATCAGTCAATCAGAACCACACTTGGTGTCTTTCCGTGATAGTGCTATTATTTATCACCTTATCATGTTAAGGAACATCAATAAGGTTGAGTCTTTTACGAGAGTTGAATATCAATGTAGGACATTGATTAGTGGTGTATCTTCATTTATGCAGCTAATTGCAAGACTTCCCCCTCGAGGTCACTCAGTCTACTATCGCGATGGGATTGGGAACATCTCAACATCACACTTGCGCACTAGTAATTCAAATTTAAACAGCTTACATGTACTGCACAAATTTCTTACTAAGAAATTGTCTCATTGGATTCTTTAATAAATTACTCTTAACTGGAATTTTCTGCTACAGTCCGAGCTTGAAATTGAGCCACGTTATCCATTGTTTGGAGGATGGAAAGCCACTTTTGTTATTGGGTATGGACTACAATGGGAGGACTTCCTTTTCTTGTCAGCTGATGGCAAGGGTTACCTTAATTTCACTTTCGGATGTCCCCTTGTTAATACCGTGGTTGAAAATTTTACCATGAAGGTACAAAATAATATCATAGTTGTGTTAGACTCTTAATTTTATTATTATTGGTTCCTTTTGTCCATTATCTATTAAGTGATATGGAAATGAAAGATGTACAATTACATGTTTTATATACCAGTTGATTGTATTATACATTATGCATCAGGTGGTGCTTCCCAAGGGATCAAAAGATCTATCAGCTATGGTTCCTTTTCCTGTTGAGCAACATCTCGAGGTATTTCTTCTCTTGCATAGTATTACTGACTTATTGTTTAGAGCAGCTGGAACATTTGTGTATTTTTGTTGACAACACGAGAAATGTACTCACTCGATTACCCATATCTGAAACATTATATCTTTGTGGAATTCTTGCAGACAAGTAACTCGTACCTTGATGTTGTTGGAAAGACAGTGGTGGTTCTTGAGAAGAAAAATGTAGTTCCTGGACAGGGTATTCCTTTTCAGGTAATTATCCAACTTATTAAATGGACCAAGGGTCAAAACCTCAGCTTGTAAAGGTGATGTAGATGTGGTGCCAGTAAAAGTACAGCTTTCTTTTAATTGGTTGTTTGGTACTTTTCTGCGTCAGTTTCCCTATTCTTATCCTAGCAAGGATATGCTGATGTTCATAGATTAGATGGTTATCTCAATGGGATTCAGGTTGACATCAAGACTCACAATTCCAGATGATGGTACCCTTTGAAATGTGGAGTTCTACTTGTAACTCCGCATGAACCTCTGTCCTGAGGTTCCGTTTTGTACATTCCGGTTACCTTTTGTGGTGCTAGTTTGTGGTCACTTTCAGCAATTTAGCGTTTTGCTAATATAATTTGCCCCCCTGTTATGCAGTAATTATGTTGATCACCATGTCAGTACAAGAGAGCAGATTACTCTTCAAGACACAATGGAAGGTGTCGTCTACTCCACATCACAATTTGGACTGGATGTTTAATATCTAATTCTAATTGCAAGGCATGCCAGATTACATTCTTTAAGTTCCTGCTGTATGTAGACTAAATGCATGTGATTTTGTTTGTAAAGAGATATTCGGAGATGGAGATACTTCTCAAATTTGCTCAAACTGAAAGTACTTCACTTTTTCTAACCCATTTGGTGATTTTTCTTATCATTTCGTTGTAGTACATACTTAGTGGAGTTTCTTCCTTCTTACACTTTTATCTTTTCAATTTGTAAGCGAAAGATTACCACCCTGTTCAATCTCAAAACATGGAGCTTGCAACGAATAGGTATGTTCGAGATACATATTTCATACTCTTTGGCCGTTTATCTACTAAATTAGTAAATTACCTAGTTGGTTGGTGCTAAATGCAGTATGAAGTCTACAATATCGAAAATGCAATCTCATCTGCTATAGGTACAGTGAGTGATAAAGAGGATGATAATATGTCAAGACCTAAGAATCCCCTGTAATTGCTCTAAGTTCTGGTCTCTTTTATGGAATCTGTTGTTATTGGTATTTAGATGAAGTATGAAGTCTGCAATGTTAATATATCTCATTAGCTATTATTACAATTAGTGAAAGATGGATGAAAATATGACGAGAACTAGGACTCCCTTGTCAATGCTCTAGTTCTGGTCACCGCTTAGAAGTCTTGTGAAATATGTTGCTGCTGAAATATGATGTATGCACGGAGTCTTCAACATGATGTCATATTTTTGTTTGAACCACTTACAATCTTTAATATGTATGCTGGTATTTGAATTCGTTTCATGGATGTTTGACTTCTCTCAGTTACATCAATTCAGGCTATATAAACTGATTGTATCTATATGGAAATTGACTAGTCGATATTATGATTCAGATCAGGGATGAGTTCGACGTCGTCGTCGTTTTCCACAAGAACAAATGTCCTGACAGTGTTTAGGTTCCCTTTCTTCTAAAACTGAAGGATGTTGTGTCAAAATGCATGTGTTAAACTACTGAATTAGTCTCCCAGTCTCTTAAAAAAGAGAATCTATGTGATTTTAGGTCTGCTAAATCGTGCTTGATCAGTCGAACAAGGATTTATTTTGACCCCCTAATGCTTTAAGGCTTTCACTAATGCATTTCCATCATTCCATTGTAATGCACTCAACTACCAAATTTATATCTAGGCACGCAGATGTCATGGAAGGAGTCCTTGCTGTCTCGGGAGAAAGGTATGGGTAGAATGTTCATTCACCTGTTTTAAGTAATGTCGTAGACTTCTTATTATTACTCTGGCATGCATGTCCTTGATCGGAAGGCTGAAAATTAGTGTTTCTTTTTCGTGTGCAGGTCTTAAATATCTCTGGATAGGTTTCACCCACCTCGTTGTAAGCTTTCTAAACCTCAAATGCATATTTTATGTGAACTACTCAGTATGCATACAAGTCCATTTATATTCCTGATGGAAAAAATAGCCAATACACACGAGTGGCTTGTATCAAGCACCTTGTATCTATATTATTATGTAGTTATAGTAAACATATGTTCTAAGTGCCTTGTGAGTAAAAATGTATTGTGTTGTTGTTGATTTGCACGTTCTTTGTCGTATGTGAACCAGGGACACAACAAATGGATGCTCTACTTGATATCATTTATGAAGTATTGGTTAAGTTCATCGTCATCGGAGGAGCTTATCGTTTTGTTGTTTAACATGCTATTTTTAGCTTATTGTCTATTAGTTTAGCATCTTGTTGTTAGAACTTATTAGCTACCTAGCTTGGACATGTTTTGTATTGAGCCAAAATTTCATCTTTTTTGTGTAATTTTAAACCCAATGGATAAAGTGAATGAATGTGGAATTCTCAAATTTGAGTTTAAATTTGGATTTCATTTGAGTTCCATTCGACTTGACTTTGACTTGACTTTTTTTGAGTTTCATTTGACTTAACTTTGAGTTCCAGTCAGATTATTTCAGATTTAGCCATTCAGGCATTTCAGCAAGTCTGAATCTATATTTTTTTTATATTATAATTAAAATCTGAGACTCACGGCTAAGGGTCTGTACCTCGTAACCCTTAAAATCCGTTGTTATTTTGAGACCCACGGCTAAGGGTCGTACAAAACAGCGGCGCTTTATCAGAGACCCCAACAGAGACGGTTGGAAATGGTCGTATAACTCGTATATATGACTTGTCCTGACGGTCGCGGAACTTCTGTTTTCCACTAGTGAGTTGCAGTAGAAGAAATTCAAAAATCAACATCACCAAGAACGAGATCAAAGTCAGCATTAAAAGATTCAACACCAATTTCATCCCCAACACCATCAGTTGTTTCAGAAGAGATTCGGAAATCAACAGGACCAAAAACGAGATTAAAGAGATCATTAGAAGATTCAACATCAATTTCAGTACCAGAAACTTCAAAAAAATCACCAGCTAAGAAGAAATCAAAGCCTTCAAATCCTCCAAAGCCTCCAAAGTCTTCAAAGCCTTCAACATCTGTTATCTCAAAAAAAAAAGGTAATAATTCAAGTTCAGTTCTGTCTATTTTTGAGCAATTTTTATTCAATTTCTTGTACATGTGTACAGATCTGTACACCGCCATGTTGTTGCAGTGATTCATGTCCAGTTCAATCTGTTTTTTTTAGCAATTTTTATTGGAATTGTTGCTGGTGTGTACATACTAGTACACCACAATGATGTTGCAGTGATTCATGTCATGTTCTGTCTGTTTTAAAGATGTTTCTGTAGCAGTGTACTGGTTTGTACACCAGCATGATATTTCAAATTCATATGGCCTAATATGTGTGTTGTGCCGCCACTTGTGTTTACCGGTGTACACATCTTTGCACCAGCATGCTATTTCACCTTCATATGGCATGTTGTGTGTGTTGTCAACCTGTTGTGCCGTCACTTGTGTTTACTGGTGTACATATCTTTGCACCAACATGCTATTTCATATGTAAACATCTTTGCACCAGCATGTTATTTCACCTTTATTTTGCCTGTTGTGTGTGTTTTAAAGCTATTTTTGATAGATTTCTGTATGAGTGTAAAGATTTCTGTATGAGTGTAAGGAACAAATGTTGCTTTAGTTAGTTTTCTGTAGGAGTGTACACAACTATACACCTGTATGATATGGTCATATTTATGCGTACAATTTGTACTTGTATGAGTATAATGAATGTATTATTCTTCTTGGTTCATTTTCGTAGATACCAAAAAACCATATAGGTCAAGTTTCCATGCCTTCAGTGACTTTGTGAATAGAAACCTTGAGAAAGATGAAACAAAAAGAGGAGAAAAGTATGGTTCACCAATTATCAACTAGAGAAGCAAAAAGAAGGACCATTCTGGCCTGTTGTAGATATCTTTGTCCACAAAAAAGCAGACCGGAAAGATGAGAAAGATACAAGTAAAAAGAGAGATGATATATGGACTAAGAACCCAAACTCAATTCTTAAAATTGTGAGACAGTACCTCCATGAAATTTGTGACTCAGAGGGACATTATTTCATGTTTGATACTACCAAGAAGAACAAGCAAGTGGCAGTAAAGTGTGAACCTGAGGATTTGTTTCTATTTTATGGGATTAAGATGGTGCCAATGGAAGTTGAAAAAGGGGAAGATGTAAAAACTGCATCTGAAAAAAATATGGTCCGCTGATAAACAGATTGACTCTTAAGAAACGAACTGAGCTGGGGAAAAAAGATGTGGAGGAGGAAATTGTACGTATCATGAAGCTAAAACCAAAGTCGAAAATGGATATTGAAAGAAATGCTGAAGACTTAGTGGTGTTTTTACTACGTACTTGTGTATCACGGTCTTTTTTACCCAGGAAAACGGAAGTATGATTAGCAAGAACCAGTTTACACACTTTTTTGAGTCTTTGGATAGGATGAAGAGAACTTGCTGGCCAGTTCATATACATGAGTATCTCATGGCGAGCATTAAGAAACATCAGGATTCACCACTTAAAGTTAATGGTTGTGTGCTTTATCTGTTGGTGAGTTCACAGTTGTACACCTGATACATCCATTCACCATTTTATATAATTCTGTTCATTGTGTTTGTTCCTTTCTCTTACATTTCCAACTATTCACCTATTTGTTAATGCAGCATTAGTTTGTTGAACACAACAAAATCATGAAGCCAAGCAATGAGGAAGGTGTGCCAAGGCTTCTTAGGTGGATCATCAGCGACGTCAGTAATACAATCGAGAAAGACCTGAATGATGCCATGAAAAAGGTATCTCAAAAAACTTTCTTATAATAGTATATGTACATTGAGATACACTTTTAATAAGGTGTACAGGATTGTACATTGTTGATAGATTTTAAGAAATTTGTCTTGTGTACAACAATGTACACTCTTACAACATGTGTAAAAAATTGTATACCTGTGATTGATAGACGCATTTATGTGTCTATTTTGATCTCAATTTCATATGTTGTTAGTACCCATTTATGTACTTATTTTGGCATTTTGTATCTTTGTAGGTGTTTTTGGAGAAATAAGGTTTTGCGGCGAAATCGGCACGAATCGTGGTTTTTGCGCTCGTGGGAGAAAATTACTATACAGACCCCCATTTTGAATAAGAGGCACCCAATTGATAAGGGATATCCTCTTTACTACTCACCACCACTTGCTATTCGCACCCCAGCAGTGGATTAGGGGGACACCCTTCTTCTTCACGATTTGAATTCTCAAATTTGGCGGGAAAAATGGATTTTCACGTGAAGAAATTAGGGTTTGATTTTTGGAGAGGTTATAGAGAGATTAAATCGCAAAAACTTCTTGTATGGGCCTGTTTTGGCTTAACAAGAAAGGTAGTTGTTTGGATACGTATAGAATGGAAGGTTTGATGTCTTGCACGATTAAACAGGGAGGTGAAGGTTTTCGGGTATTTTTCTCTTTCAATAATTGGCAGTTACGTGTAGAAAAGGAAAGAAGATCCTCTCTGAATATTTCATTACATCCTGCTAAGAATTGCAACAACTCAGAGGCCGCGTAGGAGGAAAAGAAGCAAGTTTTCAACCAGGTTTCGATAAAACAGGGAAGTTATCACATTTTCGGGAATTCCTGTTGATTAAAGGGAAGGTATGTGTGAAGTTAAGTGAGGATATCTTCTCGAGAGATTTTACTCTATCTTTGGGAAGGTTTGAGTAATCCTAAGACGCGTGGAAGGAAAGGAAAGAAGAAAAATAGACCGAGACTTGAGGAGAAGAAAAAAAAGAGTTATTCTCGGATTTTAGGACTATGTGGTGTATAAAAAGAAGCTACAGGACTCAGAGAAGGGTTGTCTAGAGTTTGAGGTCGATAGAATCGGAGCAGAGAAGCGTAGGTGAAGTTGCAGGAATATTCACCTGCTGCTGGTGAAGAAGAGAAGCTGAAGAACATTGGACAGAGGAGAACAGTCGCAGAGGCAGTCTTATTCAAACAACACAACAGAAGTATCGTTGTTCAACAGATCTCATATATCACAAGCTTGTCATCTTTTCTCTGTAACAGTTCAAAACCCATTGTAACAGTCTGTTTGTAACGCCTTTCTAGCGTTGCAAACTGTCTGCTTTATTAGTTTTCTCTTGTTTTTCACACTTTTGAGCTATAAACACCTATTTTGAGAACGTGAATAATATGAGGAGCTAAACCCCAACACTGGGATGACGGAGAAAGCCATATTTCATGCGTGTGGTAATTATATTTAATTCTTTTTATTACTTTTTGCATTAATTTAATCGTTTTATAATTTTTCTTAATTAGTTGTGAAGTCGTATGATGATGTATGCTTGGTCTAAGTGCTTTTGATGCATCATGCTAGTGATTTACAGTTAATCTTTTTAAAATCTACCCTGGCAAAGAATTAGAGTCAATAAACAAGAGCTATAATTGTCTAAGAATTGATTTTTGAACCACATGATATGAGGTTTGGTGGAATCCTGAGTCTCAGTAATCTCTCGACATTGTGACAAACCTTGTATTTAGATTTGTTTTAGGTTTCTTTTTCTTTTTATTATTTTTGTTCTTTTTTACGCGTTTTGGTATTTTTCGATTCTTTTCAGATTTGGAGCGAAGCTACAAGGAAAGAAAAAGTGATATAAAAGGAAAGCATCGCCAGAGAAGGAAAGAAAAGAGGAGTCTGAAAGGAGTGAAGAAGAAGATTTTGCATATAGTTATTTTGTTTTATTTTTAGAAACTGTAAATAGGGTTTTATTTTTGTAATTTTTCTTTTCCTTTTTGGACATTTTTATTTTTGGACTTGGACATTTTTATTTTTAAACCCTAAGGAAGGGTTAAAAATTAAATATAAATTGTTTGCAGGGAAGGACGGCCCCTTGGGTTCGTACACTGACATTGGAGTCGGTGGCCTGAGGCGACTTCAACGGTTCACCGCCCGTCTAGTACCGTAGGTAAGACTCTATCCACCCACGAATCCCCTGTCAGTGGGTTTTATTTTGTGTGACAACTCACACCCCTGCAGTATAATATCGAACTGGTATTACAATAGCCAATACAACGAATATCCGACTGAGTTTCAAAATGGACGTTACTACTTTGACCATAGTGTGAATAGTGGTTGGGAACATCAGCCTTTTGAAGATTATGGTCCATACCATGGTGAGCTCAATTACTATCCACATACGCACCGGTCATATGAGAAAAATTCTTATATTTCTCCTTTAGAAGAGTCTCTCAGGAAATTAGAAGAGTCGACACGTAGGATAACTTAGATGAATAACTTAGTTTATGACGAAAGAAAACTTTCTATAGAGGAATCCAAGCTGATAGCTGAGACAAACGAAAGAATTACTCGAAATAATCTTAATTTTCAATACAGTGTCTCCAATAATACCCTTGAAAGTGAGGATAGTTATTTGCATAAACAGGATAACGAGGATAAAATTGGTTACACTACTTGTTTAGATGAGGTTCAACCATTTTCATGTTCTTATAATGATGATTATGATGAGGATAATGTTGATGAAGAATTTGAAATATGTAGGTATAGTGATCAGGAATTTGTTACTCCAATTAAGCTTTACGATGATAATATTATTTCTAGTTCAAATCCAAATAATTTTAATAATTATTCATCTATTCAAAAGGACGAGGATTTGACTAGAGCTACCCCCGTTTTAGACGATGTACTATTTCCTGTTTACGAAGTCGATAATGGTTTAGAGGAACGAGTTTATTCTGAGAATACTGTTTTAGAGTCCCAGGACTTAGAAACATTAGTCTTAGACCAAGAAGATGAACTCGTGGAGCTTTTAAATATGAGTGAGGATGCATCACCTGAGTATAATCTACACGAAGAAATTGACCATTTTCAGGATTCTGATGATCTAGAAATTAAGGAAATTGTAGCTAGTCTATCTAGAGACACCCAAAACTCTAAGTTTGGGGGTGATTATCATTCTCCATGTGATTTAACTCTTAGAAATGCCCCTCACTTGGGACTTGACATATGTGCCTCAACCATTTTACAAGATTATCTTCATACACGTTTTCCTGAACCTAGTGATGTCCACAAGAAATTTCAGTTATTAGAAACCCATCCTCTGGTTGATGTGGTTTACCCAGGCTATGATACCCAGATTGACTTTGTTTTCCCACCAAATATTTTTCTTTCAAATGTGGGAATGTTTGATTTTCAAATGTGTCGAATATTAAGTTTTGAGACTAAACCTAATTACTTTAGGAGATTAGGGTCAACATACTTGTTTAAGGAAGATCACCACTCTCATTGTGGTCAGCTGTGTAAGTCAAATCTGATTGACTTAGAGGATCCTCAATTATTCAGGTTATTATTATGTGCTTCTAAGTTTTTATTTGAGTTTTTCCAGACTCTAGAACCTGAACATTTGGATCTAACCTATGAGGAACTGCAACCCATGAAAATATTTTATTTTGACCCAGTTATAGATCCTGAACCTGAACCACAACTAGATGTAGTTGTCTTAAACAAGAAACTAGACAAGGGTGTGCTTTATTTGTTTATTTTCTTGACAGGTTGCAGATTCCTTTTACTTGTGATATCTCTATTTGATTTTGATGGCCCACGGATATTTCGGCTATTACTTTATGATTCTATGAGGTGACTAATCCTTTCTTAGTCTGGTTGAAGACGTTAAACTTAGCACTTCTTGGGAGGTAACCCATTCTCATGCAACACGGTAATATCTTTCCTTATCTCTTTTGCTTCAAATGGTAACAGTTTCTCCTTATTCATGCTTTTAATTTGATCTTTAGAACATTGAGGACAATGTTAGATTTAAGTTTGGGGGTATAGGAGAAACTTTTTAGTTGCATAATTAAACTCCGGAGCCTAGAAATTTATGCCTATTAAGGATGGCACTAACCAGTCTAAGTGGATGGAAGCATCTTGGTTGTAGGAGTTGAGGAACCAATCTGATTAGATGGAAACATCTAAAGAGTCTATTCATAAAAGCACAGAGCTCAGGTGTTAGAAATAACATGGTAGTTTCGCCATACCTCATTGAGTCCTTTTCACTTCTATTTTTATTTTTTTTCGTTCTTTTTAAAATATGTTTCTCTAAGTGATTAGGTGGGGATCACGATTCAAGTTGTTACCATTGCTAGGGTGAAATAGAGTGATTGAGAAAGCCAAAAAAAAATTTGAGACCAGATCATCAGACCAACTGGAATAAATTCAATAAAGTCGACCACTGGAACCCTTGTATATGCCAGTTGTGTTGACCAAGAGTTAGGATTATCGACCACTGGTACCCTTGTATATACCAGTATGTTGATATTAGTCAGACCGGTATCTCATTCCATTAGGATAGGTTCATTATGGCAGTGGCCTTCAGACAGATATGAGAAATACCGTTCACCTTAGCCAACATCAAAACCATCTATGTTTTTCTATATCCATCTTCTTAATCTATCCATGTGATTTGTTTGATTCTGAGTTTGGATGCGACTATCTGAGTAGAGCTCTGTCACTTTATATGAATTTTAGTATGCTTGAGTGCGAACTCGTGTACAACAATTGGAATTTCGCATCAGGTTACTTCCTCCTGTAGTCAATAAGTATGCCAACCAAGGAGATTCTTTAGTGCCTTCTAAGGTTCTGTGTAGATATCTAGGGTCTGAAGTATAAAGGTTTTGTGGGTATACCTCTGGTAAGCCCTCCGGAGACAACACTCCACCACTAGAGATACCTAGGGGTTTAAAGGATTATTGCATACGCTAAATGCAATCGACGATGCCTGCGACAGTGAGTTAGGATTTTATTTTATAGATTTGATTTGCTCGGGACTAGCAAATAATAAGTTTGGGGGTGTTTGATAGACACATTTATGTGTCTATTTTGATCTCAATTTCATATGTTGTTAGTACCCATTTATGTACTTATTTTGGCATTTTGTATCTTTGTAGGTGTTTTTGGAGAAATAAGGTTTTGCGGCGACATTGGCACGAATCGTGGTTTTTGCGCTCGTGGGAGAAAATTACTATACATACCCCCATTTTGGATAAGAGGCACCCAATTGATAAGGGATATCCTCTTTACTACTCACCACCACTTGCTATTCGCACCCCAGCAGTGGATTAGGGGGACACCCTCCTTCTTCACGATTTGAATTCTCAAATTTGGCGGGAAAAATGGATTTTCACGGGAATAAATTAGGGTTTGATTTTTGGAGTGGTTATAGAGAGATTCAATCGCAAAAATTTCTTGTATGGGCCTGTTTTGGCTTACCAGGAAAGGTAGTTGTTTGGAAACGTAAAGAATGGAAGGTTTGATGTCATGCACGATTAAACAGGGAGGTGAAGGTTTCCGGGTATTTTTCTCTTTCAATAATTGGCAGTTACGTGTAGAAAAGGAAAGAATATCCTCTTTGAATATTTCATTACATCCTGCTAAGAATTGCAACAACTCAGAGGCCGCGTAGGAGGAAAAGAAGCAAGTTTTCAACCAGGTTTTGATAAAACAGGGAAGTTATCACATTTTCGGGAATTCCTGTTGATTAAAGGGAAGGTATGTGTGAAGTTAAGTGAGGATATCTTCTCGAGAGATTTTACTCTATCTTTGGGAAGGTTTGAGTAATCCTAAGACGCGTGGAAGGAAAGGAAAGAAGAAAAATAGACCGAGACTTGAGGAGAAGAACAAAGAGAGTTATTCTCGGATTTTAGGACTATGTGGTGTATAAAAAGAAGCTACGGGACTCAGAGAAGGGTTGTCTAGAGTTTGAGGTCGATAGAATCGGAGCAGAGAAGCGCAGGTGAAGTTGCAGGAATATTCACCTGCTGCTGGTGAAGAAGAGAAGCTGAAGAACATTGGACAGAGGAGGACAGTCGCAGAGGCAGTCTTATTCAAACAACACAACAGAAGTATCGTTGTTCAACAGATCTCATATATCACAAGCTTGTCATCTTTTCTCTGTGACAGTTCAAAACCCATTGTAACAGTCTGTTTGTAACGCCTTTCTAGCGTTGCAAACTGTCTGCTTTATTAGTTTTCTCTTGTTTTTCACACTTTTGAGCTATAAACACCTATTTTGAGAACGTGAATAATATGAGGAGCTAAACCCCAACACCGGGATAACGGAGAAAGCCATATTTCATGCGTGTGGTAATTATATTTAATTCTTTTTATTACTTTTTGCATTAATTTAATCGTTTTATGATTTTTCTTAATTAGTTGTGAAGTCGTATGATGATGTATGCTTGGTCTAAGTGCTTTTGATGCATCATGCTAGTGATTTATAGTTAATCTTTTTAAAATCTACCCTGGCAAAGAATTAGAGTCAATAAACAAGAGCTATAATTGTCTAAGAATTGATTTTTGAACCACATGAAATGAGGTTTGGTGGAATCCTGAGTCTCAGTAATCTCTCGACATTGTGACAAACCTTGTGTATATATTTTCTTCATTTTTATTGTTTTCTATTTGTAAATCTGAAATCAGTCTCAACAAGTCCGAGAAACGAACACTTTATTTACCACTACAAAATTACATCAGTGATCAATGTTGATACTTTGGAATGTTTTCAGATGCAACCAGGATGGGTGAAGGCTTATACTGATGAAGAGCGATTGCTTTTGGATGAGTACCGGAGGAAGAAACAAGAAAATAGCATAGATGCTGTGAAGGAAAAGCTGCGCATTTCAGATATGCGAAGAAAGGAGTTAGATGAGGAGCTTACTGAAGTTCTGGATAGGAAAGAAAGGCTTCTTAGTTTCATTGAAGAGAAAAGACTAAAAGTTAATGAAGTTGGTCTAATGAGCTCGACAGAAAGAGAAGCTAATGATTTCCGTAATTACACTTTGCATGAAATCTTTAAATGTGCAAAGGAAATACGGCTTGAAACTGAGGAGGATGAGAAGGATGAGGAGGAATATGATGGGGAGGAGCACAAGGAATATGATGAGATTGATGAGGATGAGGAGGAGAAGGATGACAAGGTTGAGGAGGAGCACAAGGAATATGGTGATGACAATGACAAGGAGGAGCACAATGAAGATGGTGATATGCATGATCATAAGATGATTATGATGGTGATGAAAATGACAAGGAGGGTAGTAAGGGTGGTAATATGCATGATCATGACAATGACAAAGAGGGTAGCATAGGTGGTGATGACGAGCATGGAACTGAATCTGAAACGAATGAAGTTCCGTCTGAAACTCCTGAAAACCAAAGGTACAACATCACTTTTTTTAAATTTGCAAGTCATTTCTTTTTTTTTATGTGTGTACATAGTCGTACACCAGTGTGTGAAAGCTAATACCTTTTCTCAAAACTTGAATCTTTTTAGCATTCCTTCACCAAAGACCAATGAGGCAAATGAAGAAGAGGATGGCAAGGATGGAACAAGCCAAGGAGTTGAGTCTGAAACTGGTAACAAGCCGAGTATATGTGTAGCTCGCATTTCTTTTCATTTTCTATATATGTTTACCAATATGTACACCTTAGTGATTTCTTATGTGTGTGTATCAAGATTTACACCTTAGTGATTTCTCATTTTCTAAAAAAATGCATTTTTTTCAGCACTCTTCTGCCAAAGGAAGTTAAAATCCCTGAAGGTCAAGAAGAGCATATGAACCTTAATGACCAGGATACTGCTCAAACTGATGAAATTGACAAAGTAGCTGGGTGTGAAGCTGCTAACAAGCAAAGGTATAAAGAAAATGATCTCATCTTATATATTTTTATTTTTATTTGTTTTCAGTATGTTTGTACAAGGATGTACACCTTTATGACTTCTTCTGAATTTGTGTACATACCTGTACATTGGTGTAAAACTTTGTACACCATTGAAAATTATCATAAAAATTTCATTTTTCAGTACTTTTATGACAAATACAAGTGTAATCAATGAAGATAAACAAGACCAAGTGAACCTTGATGACCAGAATGTGATGGATGGCACTCGAACAACTGAAATTGTTGAAGCTAATATAATTGCAGCTGAAGCCATATGTCAGTTGGATCCTAAAGAAGTCCTTTTACTCACACAAGGAGAAGAATCACAGAATGAGACTTATACATCAATTGAGGACCTTCTAGATAACTTGTCTGAAACTGTATTCGTAAAGCTTGAAAACGGTTGTTACAGAACGGCACCAACTGAAGTGAAGGAAAAGATGGCAACCCTGATCCGCCACGATTGTCCAAGCTTTGCATTATTGAGCCAAGAAGATCCAAAAGAAGAGTCGTCGAAAAATCATTATCCAATGAAGATGTACGAGAAAGGATCATTGAAGAAGCAGTGCAGTTAATTAAACAAAATCCTAGTGAATTTTTTAGCAGCCAAGAGGTAGAAGAAGAGAATATGACTCCAGTGAGGACAAGAGAAGGGAGGATGAAGGAAGCAGAGATGTTGAAGACACAAGCCGCTGGAAAGTTGTCCAAGACACCACAAAAGAGAAATGCAAAAAGAAAGCTAGATCCTGAATTCACTGCCGAGGGTAAAACCAAACGAGTTGTGATAAAAGAAGATCCAAAAGGCAAGGGGATCAAAGAGGGACAAGAACCAGGCTATCCTGCCCCAATAAAGAGAAAAGGAGATGTATATCGTCCTCACAATCCATTTCCAGATGTTCGTCTATCACCATTATACCATGCTATGCAACCAGGACAGGACAAAAAAAAGGGTACAAAAATTCTTCGACTATGCAAGCATGGAGTAAGTTCAAAAAACACCATGATTGAATCTTATAAAAAAAAAATTATGTGCACAACTTTGTACACCACGTTAACATTTCCTTTATGTTTCCGCAGCTCTGTAGCTTGGAAACTAACAAGACTGGATGATCCAATAGTCAAGGAAGATATTTTGATTGTTGGAAGAGTACTTCGTGAACTGATGTTCAACAAATATCTGGACCAAGAGGTACTCCAGTTCTACATCCATCGATGTAGAAGAGCACTTGTCAGAGATAGCATTCGTCATCCAGATGACAAAAAGTACCTGAGCTGTGAAATTATGAGTTCTACTGCATGTGTAAGTTTCTCAAAACAAATAAGAAATGTCATATATAGTTACTTTAATATTTTGTACATAGTTGTACACCTAATTGACATGGCGTGTTCTATGTGTTTTTAGATTTCTTTAGCTATGTACATTGATATACACCAATATGCATATATGATTGACACATGGTCTGTTAAGTGTTGATTGTTAGATTTATTTAGCTATGTACATAGATGTACACCAATATGCATCTATGATTGACACATGGTCTGCTAATTCTTGATTGTTAGATTTATATAGGTGTACACCTGTATATCATACATGGATATACGGTCTGTTTTCAGGCCTACAATGTTTGATTTGTTAGTTTTCTGTAGTAGTGTACATGCTTGTTAGTTTTCTGATTAAGATGAGCCTAGTTAATTTTGTTTTCTAACAAATTATTAATTGCAGTACTATGTCAAGTATAATGTCACCAGCGAGGTGCAAAAACTTGTGGTTGATTTCATACGGGACATTCATGAGAATCTGGAAGTTCTTGTAATCCCTATCAATCACTCTACAGATCAAACGAGGATGGGATTGCACTGGTCTCTTTTGAATTTTGATTTCGAAGCTAAGGAATGGAAATGGTATAACTCGTTACACTCATAAAATGAGCAGTCATATAAATACGATGCAAAGAAACTAGCAGATGTGGTACAAGTGGAACTCAATAAGAAGAGACATTGAAGGGTCACCCACCTATAGAAGAGCACGAATTAAACATCATGATATTCCCTTCACAAGGAATCAACCCGGACTGTCTAATATATACTTGTTACTTTATGAAACGAAGTATGAAGACAACAAAAGGTATGGAAAAAGGTCAGCAGAGGGCCGAAGACATTTTTCAGCAAATGAGATCAAAATTGGTGGCCATGATGTTGACAAAAGTCGGATGGTATGAAAAGGTGTGGGATATAGCGAAGGACGAGGAGCATAATCAGTGGCGCAAGAATATAGGAAAGCAACCATTGAAGAGGAAGAAGAGTTTTTAATCTTCATTCAAGATCACTTTCTGAATTTCTTCTAAACATTTTTAATCTTCAAACAAATTTAAGTTTTCAACTTTCTGTTTAAGACTTGTCACTATTATAAAGACCTTGAATTAATGTTTTTTATTAGTTTCAATATTGATGTTTTGAAAATAGACTTGTGCCAGTACTAAAGTATGTATTACAGGTTAGGAAATATTAAGGTGTGCATGATTAAGCACAGTTTCTGACAGAGTAGAAAATATGACAGGCAATGGTATATGAATGTGTGCATAATGGTACACATGTACTAACAGAAACATAAAATAGAAAAGGTAATAACCTAGTATCAATCATTAAACAACAAAAATAAAAACTAATTACTGGCATTAGAACTGAAAAGATAGAATATTAATAAACAAAATAAACTAGTAGCATCCATTGTACAGCAAGTTGTACATAATGCTACACATGTAAAAAGACAGGTAAGAAAAGTGAAGTGCACAGGAAGGTGTACATAATGGTACATAGATCCTGACACTAATTATCCATGAATAGAAAAATGAAAAGACATTACCAAAAGTAAAAACCAAACAACATAGAATCTTTCAAACAAATCAAACATAATAAAAAGCATCAAGGCATGGGGCAGGTAGCTCTGTTGTGGTGACCAAGAGTGAAGCACTTTGTGCACATCATAGGCATCTTTTGCTTCTCCCAAGCCTTCTTGAAACGCTGTTCTCTTCGTCTACCAGGTGGAGGCACAGGAATAGGAACAATAATCCTATCACTAGGATAATAAGACTGCGGCTTGTCATAATTGGGGATTGGCAAGATGATCTCTTGGTATGTCCTGTTGTACCATTCAGTGGTGAAGTATGGCTCAAGAAATGAATAGATGTCCTCCCTTGTAGATTGAATGGAAACACAAGCATGTACGCAGGGAAAACCATTTACTTGCCACCTGTAACACGTACAAGTTCTCTCCAAAAGATCTACAGAATGAGTGTGGGGAGACCTGAATTCATACAATCTTTCCATAGACTCAACAACAATCCAAGTACGACTAATGTTGATGTTCTCGTTTAGTAAATCCTCGTATACGGGAGTGAGCCTAGTGTTAAAATTTTCAAGACCTTCTACCCTTCTCTTAGAATTCATCTGCATAACCTTCAAACTAAGATAATAAAAACACAAAACATAAAATCAAAACATGATATAGAATAAATACCGATAAAACATGTGTACAACAATGTACACACAGTTGCAGAATCACAGATATAACATGTGTACAAGTATGTACACATCAAGAAAATCCATGTATGCGACAGTAAAAAATAAATGAATGAAACACTAAACATAAAACTCACCGTATCGCATCGAGAAGAGCAAAACTCAAGAATCCAGTTATTGAATGACTCAGCAATAGATGAAGAGTGAGCAGCATATCTGCATACAGGGAAAAATGCATTTGCCCATTTCTCCTTTGGAATGGTCCTGAGATAATTAGCAACATGTCCACAACTAATTGCATGCATGCCCCGCAAAGCTTCTTCAAAGTTCGTTGCTGTGTAAGAGTAAGCAACTTTGTAAAACAAATCAATAACGACATTGTAATTCGCATCACCTTTTCCAATAGGGAGATTGCACTTGATGTGGTAAAAGCAATAGTTGTGATATGAACCAGGAAATGCTCTTGAAATGCCCTGCAGAAGTCCTTCGTGACGATCACTAAGGAAAACAATCGGACGATCATCGACCACTTGTTGAAGATTATCCAGAAACCAAAACCAATTGTCTTTGTTTTCGGATAAAACAATAGCAAAGGCATATGGGTAAAAACCATCATTTCCATTGACACATGTTGCATCCATCAAAGTACCCCTGAATCTACCAATGAGGAAAGTAGCGTCCAAGTAAATCATGGGCCTGAGATACCTATAGCTATGCTTGCAAGCACCGAAACAGATGAAAATCCGCTTAAATCTTCCAGTTTCTTCATCAACTTCAAGTTTCACAAAGCTATCAGGATTAGTTTTCTCAATGGCTTTCACATACCAATTTAAATCACTATACGACTTCTCATCGTCACCATATTGATCTTCAAATAGAGATTCTTTCCCTCTACGGGCATGGTGATACTTAATATTGGACCCATAAGTCTTCTTAAAGAGTGACATGATCTGTTTGGGTTTTAAAGTGGGATCACCCTGTATACTATCAGCGACCAAATGCTTAACTAACTTGGTTGTCACCACAGGACTCTTCAACCTCAAACCAACACCACAGCTACAAAAAAAAATCTGGATTAAGTAATATGCACCACATTGTACTTTAAAACTCAAAAACAACAACAACACACATGCAAAAAGGAAGCACAGACCAAGCAAAAATATGAAATTTACACCACAAGTGCCACCCAAAAAGCCTACAACAAGTAATGTGCACCACAATGTACACCTAAAACAAGTCTACATATTAAAACCTAAAAATCAATAACATGGATCAAAAAAACAAGTGAACAACACTAACCTATGAATAACGTTAGAATCTTTCAGCACAAACCGAGAAATGTCACCATTCACAGGCCCAAAGTGAATCCTCCAACCACAACTATCTTCTTCGCACTTCGCAGTAAAACGAGTCTTGTCGTTTTTAAGAATAAGAATCTTGTAACTAGTACACATCTTGTATTGATCAACAGCAATCCTTACAGCTTTAACACCACCCACAAATTCTCTACCAATATTGTCAAAAACATAACGCCATTCATCGATAATGAGAGGCTTGGCCTTGTCCACGTCATGATCGACCACCCTTACAAGCTTAGGACTTTCACTTACACAAGAGTTTGAAGTAGTAGCACCAGAATTACTGCTACAACCAGAATTAGAAAGAGACAAATACCTTGAACTAGTGCTACAACCAGTATGCTTCGGAATCACATCAACATTCAAATAGAAATCTTCATTGTTCATCTGAATAACAAGAGCAACTAAATCTTGAAGTTGTATATCACCTTGTATAAAAACTACTTGATTAGTATCCATATATGAAAAACGTATACTCAAAGGGGACAAAGACCTCCACTGCTTACAAGCAAAATGCTTCAATTCATCAATGGTGATTAAAGTATTAACACGAAATGCAGAAGAATGTTCACCATGATTCAAAACAACATGAACAAACTTCTCAGACATATTTGATACACCTACATATAACAAAAGATATAATAATAGTTTCAGATTCGCATAACCTAAAACTTGAAGAGTGTACAGGAAAGTACACATTTAATCGAAGGCAAAAATCAAATAACAGTGAACTTAAAATCAAAACTACTCCATCAATTAATCGAAGATATAAGCTTCAGAATCTTACTAGAACACATAATTGAATAAACCAAAAACATATGATCTAATATCAGTTCGATTTCATATCATGCATCATAACACCAAACACCAAGAAACAGTAATCAAAATCATTTAACGAAAATCAAAAGCTAAAATACACCAAAAATCAAATCAGTAACATACAAACAATAAGATGTAACAGATTGAATTCATATCATCAACTGACAAAATAAAAAAAAAACTAAATATCAGAAAAGAGATTCAACGATGAAGCAAAAACAGAACTAACCTGAATTTGATTTCCGTTAAATATCAGAAACGATGAAATCCAACCTAACCTCTATGAAACTGTTAAATCGCTGAAACTGAAGTTGAATTCTGGATCGATCTATCTCTGAAATCTGACGTGAATTCAAATCTGAGATCAAAAATAATCCCGTAACTACACTTTACCAGTAACCTGAAGTTGAATCGCAACCAAATTTCTCTCTGAAACTGTTAAATCGCCTACGAATTTCTTCTCTGTCCGGCTCCCTGTTTTGAACTCATGTTTGAGATCTGAAATTTTCGATTTCAAATCCTCATTTTATATATGGAATCGTCTCAAGGGTAGTTACGGGATATTGGAAATACAGGAAAATCGGGATCGGTCCCAAATTTTGGACTAGCTCGTCTATATTTGGATTAAATTGTTTGAGACGGGGCTCTTTTGGACTAGAGAGTACTAGGCCTGAGATGAGAGGACTAAAGCGTCCCAAGCCCAGTAACTTTGGGACTAAACGTCAATTTCTACTTTTTTAAACGGGTGAAAAAATTGTTAACACGCGTGGTGCATAAATTAGCACTAAAACAAACTGTTAAATACTAAAAGAAATCACAAATTAGCATTCTTTAAAGGAGTGTGCATTAAAAATAGATTCATTTCTCATCTTAATTTCAAGAAGGATAGTCGTCAGACCATTCATCCATAGCAAGAGGTTAATACAATGTTTTGCCGAAGAGTCGGCTACATGGTTGTAATCTCTAAGAAAAGTGTAATCTCTAAGAAAAAAATGCATTTCTCTTTGCAGGAACTCCATCACAAGTTCCTGCAAACTTCCCAATGATTAGTCCAAGAATACTTAGTTTCGAATTTAAAAGCGGCATCAAAATTCAGTTTTACAAAAGGTACATCTGGTCATTTCCATCTCCCATTTCTATCAATCATGTTATCTGAACTAGCCACAGTCTATTCCAGTCACTCCAATCATTCCTAAATCCTAATGAGCTGGGCAATCTTGTTAACATGTGCCTCAGCACTTTCGAAAATAAAGAGCATCTAACTTTCCAGATTTGCAAAAAATCAAACCCGAAAAACCTCACAATATCAGGATCCACAATTTGCAGATTTTTAACCTGAAACATGCCACACTCCTTCCAACACGTTACATGAATCATACAATTCAAAGAATTCCAAATCTGTTGAGTCAAGGCACAATCAATAAGAAATGTGTTGCATGCTTGTTGATTGGAAGTCTTACAAGCATATAAACTAGTTCCACGACCATCAAGAAATTCACCAATTACAGACACCCCAATGACTCGATCAAAGAGTAACCAACTCTGACCCCAAAAATTCATTTGCTTACGGCGTTAATCAAATATAAATTTCAACATTGATTACAACAAAAGTGATTTTGAAAGAGACTGGTTTAAAAGCTATCCACAAATTTGAGGCAAAAATTCGTCACATATAATGAAAGGATATCAAACAAAGTGCTGGACTGTGAAGGAATTAATTAAAAGTTAAAACAAACTGTTTCTCTACAGATTATGAAGTCAAGGACCTATTAGTTTCTTAAACCCAGACTAAACGCATACAAAACTATAATTACCTAAGGCATATAAACTATAATTAGCTGTCAAACTTAATCTAATCTCAAAATCTAAAAAAGAACAAAACTATTGTTCATTTGAATACCAGAGATCAGATAAAGAACATTTAAGGCAAACTTAGTACATCAGCCTGCCTATAAACAACAAGCCTAACATGAGCATGCCTATAAAACAGCCTAACAAAAAGTTCAAGAGCCAACGCCGAAAGCGATTCCAGAAACAAGTTAAACCCATTATTTGTTTGGAAAACTCAACATGCAGATACAGCTAAGTGGAGACCCGAAAATGAAGGCCACCATAGCCATAACTAACATCCACAGAATACTCAAAGAAAGTAACATCCAGACAAAACAAAGATTAAGAATGCAGCTTCCAAATTAGCTTAAACAAGTCAACACAGCACAAACACTTGATGACACTAGAAAATGCATAGAAGAAGGGGGAAAAAAGAAAAGGAAACTAAGAACACTAGAAATCAGAAAATGAACCATAATAAAATAAAAAATAAAAAACCTAATATTGAGAATCCAAGCACAGATCTAAAGCACTAAAAACTCCTAAATGTAGAGAATCAATATAACAAATCAAGGTAAGATTTACCTTTAACCTTATGCTCTCGGCTTCAGCTTTCAGTTCATTTATCTTCTCATTGGTATGATTCACAAAAGGATGGAGAACCACCATAAAAAAACCAATAACTACCACCAGCAGAAGCAAACCAGTACCACCACGAAAGACTTACTGAGATGATCCACCACCGCCACCAGCAACGAAGCAAACCATCAATGAGTCAAACATGGTTCTCACAATGAAGGGAAATATTTTCGACTTCCTGCATTGGTTCCTCACTGTTGGCTTCCTGGACCAGAATTTGGAGTTCCTCTTGAAGTTCCAATCCATCAATACATTCCCAAAAAGTTCACTTGGGCCGGTTAAGAAATTGTTGTTGGGATTGCAGAGAATCTAGCACTCAAATCTTGTCTTAGACAAACAAACTGAAACGGAAACTCTCATATGTAAGCAAGCAAGGTCATCCATGAACTCTCATCATCATTGATTCCTAAATAAGTAAATACTAAATAGAGATATTCAGCAGTAGCATCATAAAGAACCACCTGCATAAAGAACCAATAACAGGTACCATAAAGAATCACCAGTGGAACCAATAACAAAGACCACCGGAAGCAACAGAGCAAAGTAACCAGCATCACCATGAAAGACTTACTCTGAATGGGTCTAGAACCCTTTATCAGGCCCTTGTTGTCGGATTCCTCGACCAACTCTCTGAGTGCATCTCTGAGCTCCATTCCCTGTTCTTTGTCATTTCCTCCATCTCCTTCAACAGTTTTTTCCTGGCCCTCTTCTCAAGAGTCAAAAAAATAAATCCGTCTATGGTTCTGGATAGTGGACATAGCCTCTGAAGTGCTTAGCATCGTCCGTCTCAAGTTTCTGATTTCTTATTCACCCTGACAAAAAACAAACACCAACTTAGCACATGAACATGCCTATAAACAGCAAGGCCTAGCAAAAGTTTAAGAATACTAAAAGTAATTCCCAAAACAAGTAAAACCCATTATTTATTTCGGGTAGACACTAAAAAGTCCTTAGTATGCAGCGGTTGAAACTAAAACTATTCATAGAGCATCCCAGAACTAAGAGAAGACCAAAACAAAAGTTGGAAAAGGTATTAAACAGTTCATACTTCATATACAGTTTCAGCTAAGTTGTAAGGATAAATTTAAAGGCTAACGTATATTAAAATGACAGTCACAGAATACGTGAAGAGATTAACACCCAAAATAAACACAAAGAGCAAGAAAGCAGCTTTCAAAATAGCTTAAACAAGACTAGCCGGCATAAAAACCTTAAAACACTCGAAAATGTGAAGAAGATAATCAGAATGACTAAGAACACTAAAGACCAGAAAATGAACTAAAATCAAAAACCCAATATGGAAATGCAAAACAAGTAGCACTTGAAACCCCTAAATGTAAAGAATCATAATAACAAATCAATGAAAGATTTTAACTTTGTACTGCTTCTGCTCAGATGTGCTGAATGTCAACTTTCAGTGCGTTTATCTTCCAAATAAACCATAAGTTTTAATCAGAAAGAGCTCCACTGGATCCAAATAAAAGGAAGAAAAAAAAAACCTAATTACTCAATTAGACAACCATGACCAAGATAAGATATATAGGTGTAGAGCAAATGAAAAAAAAAAAAAGTGGACGGTTCACTCTCACCTTACTTTAATCAGCACATATATTAGTAAATGATCATGTTAATTCAAAGAACAAAAGAAACATAATCAGTCCCAAAGCTAGTCAACGTAAAGTTGATTTTGACCTAACGATAGTTTAGTTTGCATGTGGTAGAGGAAGTTTGTTGTGCAACAAAACTTCACTCAAATAATATCTGGGTTTGTATCCCTTCAGCAGTCTCTGGCTCAAACTATCAATAAGTGTTCACTACTCTAAGCTCATAAGAACAAAAGTTCAAAAATTATTGTATAGCTGCAGAACCACATATGAAGAGCTGATGTACATATAAGGAAATACTCAAATAGACCCATGTTTTAGCTGTTTTCCAACAATGGTAAAGAATTCCATAAATCAGTGCCGCAAAAACATTATTTTTCTATCACTATAAAAAGATGACATTCATAGAGTTTGTAACCAAAAAAAAAAAAATAGTAGTACTGTTGGCAACATAAAAGGTGGGCAATCAATGTAGACAAAAAAACATATTCGACTAACAAACTCCAACCAAGTCAGTAAATTCAAACTACTAAAGGTCATTGCATTTTAGTTCAAGTGACTCCATTGTAGGCAAACGATAACTATCTCCCCTATGGCCCCTCTAAAAATCCACAATACCACTATAGACCTAATCAAACGATGTGCCGTGGTCGTGAGTCACATGAGGCACATTACGTATTACACTTTCTTAAATCGAGTTGATGTATTGAACTCACCCTAATATATAGAATCCTAACAGAACATCAAAGAAAGAAACATCAAAATGAAAGATCAGTACTTACTTATTGAGAGGAGAAATCATAGTGCGATTCAAGGATCAATGAGGTTCCTTCCTCTTCCACCAGTATCCATACAAAACCATTAATTATAACCCAATTTGATCTGCTTGATCACAGCACTACCAAGTGCCAGTTGTTCGTTAGTGTACAGTTCATGTGACTCTTGCTTCGAATTGATCAACAAACATAGTTCTGTAAAAATCACAAGTGTTGAAATGATTACTATTTACCAAAAAATAAAATTTCCACCACAAAACAAAACAAGTGACATTTGCAAAAGACAATGAGCTTGAAATCTAAGGTCTTGTTTGAAAATGGGCCACATAACATACTGGCTCTTTTACAAGTTTGATAAACAAGAAACATGAAAACAAAGAAGAAAACAAGTTACGTATGCTAAATCAGTAAGACTCAATAAAACAAACGACAGCATTCAGTAACATTGTTAACGCATAGCACAGGTTTGGACTTCAGCGGGTGAATATGTCAGAAATTACTTTTCCTATTGTAACTGGCCGAATTTAACCCAATATTTTCAGTCTAAACCAGTTAAGCTAATACTTAGGATAGCATGACAAAACAGAAAACAAATAACTTCACTATAACAATACTTTTAGAATTACCTCTATGTTTCTTAGATGATACCCTTTCTACTTGCTTCACATGCCTCATTGTGCTTTCAATCTTCGTCAATTTTGAGTTGTTCAAAACATTCATGAGGTCGTCAATGTTACCAACGAACCATGAACTGTCCCATCACAGGACCTAAAAACTGATTTTGGTTCTATATGGATGAGGTCTTCTACTTCATCAGAGCAAGTAAATGCATTTGCTCACGCAGCAGATGGAAGTAGCATCAGAAGTTGTCACTGCAGCAGAGTAGATGCTTCATCAGGATACAAATGTGAGAGGCACTTTTTACAAGCAAATCAACCCAAGATATGATATTACAATCAAGTCAACCAGAACCCCATTTGCATTGTAGTCAATCAAAACCTCTAATTTATTTCAAAATAGACCAATATATACTCATATGTCGATCTCTTTAAACCATAAGTTTTAATCAAAAGTGGTCTCTAATTGATGAATCCAAACAAAAGGAAAAATAACATATGAAAGAAAATGCATAGATCAGTACTTACTTGGTTTGTTGTTGAGAGGAGATACCATCATGCTACTTTTCACCGTGTGTGTGAGAGGATTCTTCCTCCACCACCGGAATCCCATACAAAATCATGATTCCATTTATAACCACCCATTTGTTTTCTCATCTACCTGATCCAAATCAACCATCAAAAAGATTGAGAGAAATTAAGAAAAAACACAAAACCTATAATTGAAACGAAATAGAAGCAGAGGATATATATATAAAAGAGTAAAGAGTATACCTCTTCAGCCAACACCAGATTTGATGATGATCACTGGAGATCAAAATAAAAGAGTAGTTTTGCAGAGGTTTGATTTCAATAAAGGAGAACCAAAAAAGTGAGATAAATGAAACTCTTTTTAATGAAACTCTTTTATTGATCAGTATTCAGTACACTGACAAGGGAAGAGGGTAAAAATAGAATAGCTTTAATCTTGGACCGTAAGTTCTTTAATCAACGGTTGTTTATTTCTGATTTGACCACACAGAAACTAGCTTCTAGGTTGTTTGACTAAATTGGTCTTGGTTGGAAAAACAAGTGCCAATGGACTAGCTAGCTAGCTAGGTCTCTCCTGCCCTGCCAAGTTGTTAACCACTTGCTTCCTCCTTTTTGTTTTTTTTTTAATAGAGTGTCAATAAGCTAAGCTAAGGGTCACACAGAGTGTTTGCATCGTTTGTATCAAGCCTGCTTTCATTGTTCTTACAAAGGATAGCTATATTAAGAGTATCCAAATTTTGAAGTTTATGGATAAATTTAAGACTACTTAACACAAAAGAGATAGGTTTGATTCTTGAGTGATTATCCTCAGCATTAATGGTTGAGGTTGAACCTTCCTTTGATTGCTTGATGGTATAGATAATGGAACCTTAACAAAATTTCCTTTGATTCACCATGTACTTCAATGTTCATGTGTTGTTTTTCCATTGCCCAGTTGAAAGCTAGGTATGCACCTCCTGTTGCTCCCCATTCTCCAATGTGGCCTGAGTATCCTCTGCTATCAATGTTGTTTCCTGCAGCATCCAAAATAGTTAGAGCAGTGAAATATTTGAAATTTTCAAGATCCTGTATAGTACAAATCCTTATGATGAAGCCAAAATCCTGTGGATTATGGTTTAGATCATAAGGAATTATGATGTCTGCATCAGTATCAGACATGCCAGTATTGGGGGAATACACATTTATGGGATGAGTTGGTAAGTTGTGCACTCTGTTATAATCACATAAGTATTGTTGGATATACTGAGAAGTGTGGTTGGCATTTGGTATTATGTGATTGAATACAACATCACACCTAGCTTTCCAAATATGCCAACATATGGTAGCATATAGGATAGATTTTCCAGTTATTGCTCCAGGTGCAAGCCAGGAGTTAAACCAGTCCATAAAGTTTGTAGTGTTGTCAAACTTTCCATGAGATGGACAAATCATGTCATTCCAAACAGCAGTTGCTGCAGGACAATTTAGAAAGAGATGTGTCATATTTTCCTCCCCACTATGGCATACTTGACAGATAGGATCAATGTAGTGTAGAATGCTTGATGTCTTTGTATTTGTGGGTAGGATTTCATGAGCACGTTTCCAGAGAAAGATCTTGATAGCTGGGGAAATTTTGACGCTCTAGATAGCCTCCCAATTTCTTGTGATAGTATCATTTTTGTACAAGTATTCTATCTTACCCTTATATAAGGCTTTGACAGAGAATTTGCCAGTTTCATCTAAGTTCCAGAGCATAGTATCTTCTTCCCCTGGATGAGTATCCAAATTCAGAATGACTTGAGAAATATTGTGGTTGAAGATATGATGGATGAGTTGAGAGTTCCAGGTTCCATCTGGTTGCATTAAGTGTATATCAGCAACTCTATTTGTTGTGGACAGTGGTTAGGTTTGAGGAGTTTGGCTGTAGAGTTAGGCAACCGGTAATCCTCCCATATGTTGATTATCATTCCATTGCCTATCTTCCAGTTACAGTGTTGTTGTATGTTCTGTATTCCACCAAGAATTCCTTTCCAGATCCAGGAATCTCCAGTTTTTGCTTTTGTATCCATATTTAGAACATTTCTTCCCAGCAGGTACTTGGCATCCATTAATTGGTACCAGAGTGAGTCTTTGTCTTGTTCCAGTCTCCAACCAATTTTTGTGATCATTGAGCTGTTAAAGAGTTCCATGTTCATGAAACCCAAACCACCCATATCCTTCGGTTTGCATAATGCTTTCCGGGCCTTTGGATATTAGCCTTTTGGATTTTCCAGATTTTCCTCCCAAAAGAAATCTCTTTGAAGCTTGTTTAAATCCTGACAAGTTTGTTTAGGGATTCTGAAGCAATTCATTTGGTAGATGCTAGCTGTAGAAGTAACAGTTTTGATCAAAACTTCCCTGCCAGTAGGACTTAGAGGAACATTTTTCCAACTGGATAGTCTCAGTTTTAGCTTATCTACTCCTAGTCTGTATGACTTGATTTTTCTTCTGTGTGTGAATAGAGGAGAGCCTATATATTTATCCTCCAATTGCAGAACTTGGACTCCCATAATATTGTTGATGGCAGGGATGAGAGTAGGATCAGTATTTTTGCTGAAAAACATTCCAGATTTGTTGAAATTTATCAGTTGACCAGAAGTTTCACCAAATATATGTTGAGAATGTCCATGAGATTTTGATCTTCAACTTTATTGGCTTTGCAGAATCCCATGCAATCATCAGCAAAGAGAAGATGATTAATGGATGGAGCACCTACACATATTTTGATGCCAGAAATGATGCCCAGATCCTCAACATGAATAAGAGTTCTAGAAAGAGCTTCCATGCAAAAAAGAAAGAGGTATGGGGATAAGGGATCCCCTATCTTAATCCTCTAGAGGGGTTGAAGAAAGAATATGGAGAGCCATTTAGGAGGATTGTTGAAGATGTGGTGGTGATGCATTGCATGACTTTGTTGCACCATTGATCATTGAAACCCATTCTGGTCATAATAGTTTTGAGGAATTTCCAATCAACGCTGTCAAAGGCTTTTGCCATATCAATATTTATACCCATACTTCCATTCTCACCTTTAACACCTCTTTTGGATATCATGGAGTGAATAAGTTCATGAGTAATGGCTATGTTGTCAGAGATTTATTTCCCAGGGATAAAAGCAGATTGGTAAGGGGATATGATTTTGTTGAGGTAAGGTTTCATTCTCTGGGCTATGAGTTTGGAGATGATTTTATAGGTAGTGTTGCAGAGACTGATGGGTCTGAACTGGCTTGGAGAAGTAGGGTTATCCACTTTGGGGATGAGAGATATGAAGGTTACATTCATTTCTTTTAGCATATGGCCAGAGATGAAGAAGTGTTGTACCATATTTACAATATCTTCTCCAATTATGTCCCAGTTAGCTTGGAAAAAATTTGAAGGGAAGCCATCAGGTCCTGGAGCTTTGTCCTTTGCCATGCTAAAGAGGATGCTTTTGACTTCATTGTAATCTGGGGTTCTATTAAGCATAATGTTATCAGTGGATGTGATAGTGGTGGGAATTAGGTTAATGATCTTTGGGTTTATGAGGGTGTTTTCAACAGTGGACATTTTGGAGAAGTGGTGAGTGAAACAGGTTTTTAGCTCATGGTAGTCAGTGATCCAATTTCTTTGACTGTCTTAGATGGTATCAATCTTGTTTCTTCTTGTTCTACATTTTGTAGCTCTGTGGAGGTAGCTTGTGTTTTGGTCTCTAAGTTTGATGAATTGATCCCTGCTTTTAGTCTTCCAAAATTTCTCTTCAATATCATGCCAATCTCTGAGGTGTTGTCTGTCTAGATTAATAACTTGGATTTTATCTGTTCTGAAGTAGTTTTGCTTCTATCTGTTCTGAAGTGTTGTCTGGCTTCTAGCTTGGCTTCTATATGTTCTGAAGTAGTTTTGCTGCATCCAGAGAAGGTGTTTCTTACTTTCTTTAATGTTTGTCTTGATGTTTCTATAGACTTCCTTGTTCCACTTTATGAGATGGAGTTTAATATATTTAAGCTTTCTAGCAATTAGAAAAGCACTAGAGCCAGAAATATTCTTTCTCAAGCACTCAGCTATACTTTCCTTGCAGTCCTTATAATCTAACCATAGACCAAAGAACTTGAAAGGAATTTTACCAGTTTGCCAGAAAGGATTACAATTGAGAAGAATGGGGTGATGATCATATCCAATGGCAAGCATGTTAGATATGGTGGTATTGGGATAAAGGAGAAGCCAACTATCAGTTGCTAGTCCTCTATCCAGGCCAACCTTTGTTCAGTAATATTTGGGCCATCTATTTTGTTTGACCAAGTGAATGGGCAACCAGTTGATCCCAAATCCACTAGGTCCAATTCCAGGATTTTGTTGCTAAATATAGAAGCTTCATTTGAATCTATGAGGTGTACACTGAATTTTTCATTGTCATGCAAAATGATGTTTAGGTCACCAATGACCAGCCAAGGTAAGTTGTTGTTAGTAGCAGTAGTTTCCAGCATTTTCCAAGAGGTGAGTTTACTATCTGTGTCATAAGGGCTACCATAGTTACCAGTATAGAGCTAAGGAATGCCACTGGCAGGATTGACTATAGCATTGATATGGTTGAGAGAGAAGTCAACAATATCTATGTTGAGATTGTTCTTCTATATCAAGGCTAAACCTCCAACAGTGCCACTAGCACCTCCTGGATTAACAAACCAGTAATTTTGAACATTAATCTCATTCATAGTTCTCTTGAGCTTCTCTTGTTTTTGTTTTGTTTCAGGGATAAGGAGGATGTCAGGGTTTAGTTTATTCAACATATCATTTAGATATCTTTTAGCATCCTTAGTTCCCAGGCCTTGACAATTCCATGCCAGAGTGGTAAAGAATTGCCAAAAATAGGAGACTAGAGGATACTTTGAAGATAGTCTTCTAGGGATGTGATCATAGATAACAAGTAAGATAAAATAGATAAGCAACCTGAGCATATGTAACAAAAGAAATATGTGGAGAGGGGTATAGGGGTGTATCATGTCAGCAACTGAGGAATTTCCCAAGACACCATTAGCCACCAAGTTGTTGTTGAATTTCAGGGGCTTTGCAGAGGTGGTATCCTGATCTTTGAATCTTTTGAGGTTGTCAGAGTCAAAGGAGTTGGTGTCAATGCCACTTTCAGATTGAATGGGTTTCTTTCTTTTGGCATCCATCATGATATCTAGATTGGTGGTTGTGTTAATTCGTTCAATCACATGAGTTTTCTTCTTTGCTTTCCAGGATTCCTTTTTCTTTTTTGCCTATTCATCCTCCATTCTTTCTTTGATTTGGCTAAGGGTTAGCAAAGTGTTGAAAGGGAAGGCTTTTCGAGATGGGGAGGGTGGGAAAACGCCATCAGGGTTACAATAGGAAGATTGTCAGAGTTTGATGTACTAGTGTTTGTGGATGAAAACTGTTTCTGCCGGTTTTGGTAAATTCGTGTGTGTGGATGAGAAACAAGTCTAGACCCTAAACAATGTATTGCACGGGAGTACTTTTGATTCGAGAGATCTATCTGTACAATCCTAGCCTAAACCAAGAAATGGTCGTTCCATGCTTGCTTCGGTCACAAATTGAAGAAGAAGGGTTGGTCTTAGGGAGGGAAGCGAAGAAAGTGTTGAGACCAGAATAGTTGATTCTGAAGGTGTGGTTGTTTACGACTTGTATCAGAAAGTAGAATTGGATAGCAGAATGGAAAACTAGCAAGTGATTTCTGGATACTGTGTTGTTGCCGACCCAAAACTTGTTTTTCGGTGGAAATAGGTGAAACCTATTTATACAAGTCGTAATAAAACGTACCCTGATCTCGTAGGAAGTGGAAACGATTGAGTTGTGGAAGAGTGGAGTAACATGTAACGTTAGAATTTATGCTTCCATGATGAAGGAAACGTTTACATCATTACTTCTTGCCATTACTAACCGTTCTTCTTTATGACACTTTCTTGTAACGTGTGTTTTGCACGCCGCACGCTGTAAACCACCAGACCAATACCCTGATGAGTATCCCCAGTTTGTGACATGTTTGATGTCTCGAGTGTTTTCGTGGAAAACATGTAGCATTTTGCTACGTGTGGAAAGTTAAAATAAAGAGGCTTGCCGCATGAAAATAGCATGTGATGCTATTAGGCTCGTTTTGGTTGGCCTCCTAAAACTTGCCACAATTCTGTCAGTTCGGTGGAACACTTCGATGGCTGAGATCGCATCTCATGAGGAAGGGTAGCCGTTGATTATACCTACCTTGTGTTGGCGCTTGATAATGGCGCAGTGGCGCCTTTAGTGCATGCCAGTGGCGTTGCGGCATGGCTGGAATAGTTTGTGCCTGCCATCGGAACGATGGTGTTAGCTGCGCCTGGCGTAGCCATGGCCACGGGATTTAGGCGGCTGGTCGCCTAAAAGTTGCCACAAGTCTGTTAGTTTGGTGGCAAACTTGAATGGCTGAGATTGCATCTCATGGGGAAGGGTAGCCGTTGATTGTGGCTACCTTCTGTTGGCGCCTGACAATGGAAAAGTGGCGCCTTTAGTGCATGCCAGTGGCGTTGCGGCATGGATGACATAGTTTATGCATGCCAGAGGCGCGATGGTGTTAGTGGAGCCTATCATAGCCATGGACACGGGATTTAGGCGAATGGTCGCCTAAAAGTTGCCTCAAGTCTGTTAGTTTGGTGGCAAACTTGAATGGCTAAGATTGCATCTCATGGGGAAGGGTAGCCGTTGATTGTGGCTACCTTCCGTTGGCGGCTGACAATGGCACAGTGGAACCTTTAGTGCATGCCAGTGACGTTGCGGCATGACTGGCATAGTTTGTGCATGCCAGCGGCACGATGGTGCAAGTGGCGCCTGGCGTAGCCATGGCCACGGGATTTAGGCGTCTGGTCTCCTAAAAGTGGTCACAAGTTTGTTAGTTTGGTGGCAAACGTGGATGGATGAGATTGCATCTCATAGGGAAGGGTAGTCATTGATTGTGGCTACCTTCCGTTGGCGCATGACAATGGCACAGTGGCGCATTTAGTGCATGCCAATGACGTTGGGGCATGGCTGGCATAGTTTGTGCATGCCAGCGACACGATGGTGCAAGTGGAGCTGGCGTAGCCATGGCCACGGGATTTAGGCGGCTGGTCTCCTAAAAGTTTCCACAAGTCTGTTAGTTTGGTGGCAAACTTGGATGGCTGAGATTGCATCTCATATGGAATCGTAGCCGTTGATTGTGACTACCTTCCGTTGGTGCCTGGTAATTTCACAACGCCATAGCCGTGGCGTAGTGATGTGCGCCTACAACATGTTGGCATAGCCGCGTCTGTGGCGTTGTGGCATGGCCAAAGCTAGGATTTGGCGCTGTGGCCAAAGTTAGGGCTTGGCAGCGTGCACAAGGCTAGGATTTGGCATCGTGGCCAAAGTTAGGGCTTGGCGGAGTGGCCAAGGCTAGGGTTTGGCGTCGTGGCCGAAGTTAGGGTTTGGCAGCATGACCAAGGCTAGGATTTGGCACCGTGGCCAAAGTTAGGGCTTGACGGCGTGGCCAAGGCTAGGATTTGGCACCGTCGCCAAAGTTAGTGCTTGGCGAAGTGGCCAAGGCTAGGATTTGGCGTCGTGGCCAAAGTTATGGGTTGGCGGCAAGGCCAAGGGTAGGGTTTGGCGCCGTGTCCAAAGTAGGGCTTGGCGGCATGGCCAAAACTAAAGTGGATCGTGGCATGTTGTGGACTATGGCCAAAATTAGGGTTTCAGCTAATGCTACTGAAGCAAAAAGTCTTGTTTCGATCATGAAACCCTAATTGGAGTCCGTTATGGCATTGGCCACGAATAGAAATTGGATTAGCACGTAGTGGCCTCATTTGTGGCACATTGGCGTGTTACTGCGGTAGAGTGGCATGTTGGCATGTTACTGCGGCAGAGTGGCATGTTGGCACGCCGATTAATAGGTTGTTGTGGAAAGGCGTGTTTGGCTTGCCAGTTAATATGGTGGTGTGGCAGAGTGTGTTTGGCCCGCCGATTAGCATGGAGGCGCGGCAGGGTGCGTTTGGCCTTTAATGTACTGTGGCGAGTTTAAAGCGATTTTTCCCTGTTCTTATCGCATCCATTTCTCTTCCTATGGAGCCCCGAGGCTGCTAGGGATAGCCTTTATTTGTCGAGCTAAGGAAGGCGATGACGCAAGGCGCTTATGGATGCAGGATCAACTTGTTAGTGAAGGCGCGGTTGGAGGCATTGGGCAAGAAAAGGGGCCGGCCAAACATAAGGCGCGGCTACACCTCTAGTACTCGTGGCGCATTTTAAAGTGACCTGATTGGTCGGTAGGAAGGATATGGGCCGGACAAGCATGGGTGTGGCCACACTTCTGGTGTGAGTGTGGCGTCTTTAGAGCAACCTGATTGGTCGAGGGAAATAGGGCCGGTAAATATGGGCCCAACCACAACTCATTGGGAGTGTGGCAGGTTTAAAGCGACCTGATTGGTCGGCAAAGGAATAAGGGCCGGTTGGGTAGCATGGAGTGTGTCCAAGTGGCATCGGATAGCCTATGGCATGGCCACGCTTCCCTCGTTGTTTCTCCTACTCCGCGGCTCTGTTTATTCTTTGGTTTCTGACTGATTATGCTGTGCTAGGGCCTTAACCTTGGTACTTGGAGGTCCGTGCTACTCTGCTGCGAGTGAACACAAATCCGTCATGCCATACCAATATTAAGGGTTCTGCCGGGGAACATAAGAACAAGAAAAGTACTCAGCAGGCTCCGACATTTGTGAGTAATGCAGATAGGAGCTTATACACTCATTAGGCTTTATACTAGTGGTGACAATTCATCTAGGAGCTTGAGTTTCAATATAATATGAAGAGAGACATAAGCACTCATCAGATTTGGATATATTCTCCAAATTCCCTGCAGAATATAGACATATCAATGGATATTATATCTGATACCAGTCAGGTAGATACACTTTTACGAATTTAGCCTTGAACTAAAAACCACCATCAACATTAAGTCCTCTGCTTAGCTCGTAACATTGGCATTGTTGCGGGGTAAGCATGAGATGGTGACAGACAAGGATAAAAATCAAAAGGGCAAGTCTTGAATAGATTGTCAGGAGAATTTGGCTAACCTTTGTCAGAAGGGATGAAGAATCTGTGATCCTTGCATTGGCGGCTTTGCATAACTTTGGCTCGGCCATAGGGTGTTACCGTTGGCACTGCCACTTTGGCCACGGAGCGATAATGCTTGCGTTACAGGTTCGGCTACGGAATGCTAATGCTAGCGCTGAAAATTTAGCTACGGAATGGTGATGATGGCGTTGCTTTCCTGGCGAGCGAGGAGATGGCGCTGCTTTGGCTACCAAACGATGATGGTGGTGCTGCTTTGGATGGCTGTGGAGCGAAGAAGATGGCGCTGCAACTTGGCCCACGGAACGAGCACCGGCTGGTTAGGTCACGGAACATGAGGATATGGCGCTTGGATTCAGTCCGTGGAAAAATGGCTTCAGTCCGCGGAATGGTGGAAACTGGCTTCCGTCCGTGGAATGGTGGAAACTGGATTCAGTCCGCGGAATGGTGAAAATGGCGCTTGGAAGGCTTGCTGGCTGGATCACGGAATGCTGGAGCGTTGGCGTTAACTTAACCACAGAGTGATGGAGCCATGGAGAGTTGGCTTGACCACGGAGTGCTGGAGCCATGGAGAGTTGGCTTGGCCACGGAGTGCTAGATCTATGGAGAGTTGGTTTGACCACGGAGTGCTGGAGCCATGAAGAGTTGCAGGTTGAGCGACTGGTGTTCCTAGTGCTGGCGCGCCGCTGGTTCGGTCATGGACCGGAGATATTGGCACACTACTTGTTCGGCTGTAGAGCATGAGTGTGGTGCGCGCAGTCATCTATTCCCGTTCATGGAGAAATATGGAATCCTTATTCTGTTCAAACTCTAGAAACTGCGTTTGTATGAAAAGAGGTATCGACCCTCTTCTGTTTTTTTTGTTCGTCCGACTCCATGCTTTCATCTGCAGTATCTGGCTCTTCTTCGTCATTTGTTAGTGGTGGTAGAGAGAGCATTAATGGTAACAAAGCAATCTCCAATGGTTATAATCAGCAGCAAGGCGAGCCAGGAGAACTCAAGGTAGGTGCTCTCACATGTATCCACCCAACAATACCATCGATCTTCTCCAGAATGTGTAAAAAGGTTCTAACTCCAGAAGGATGAGTATCTGACCTCTCCAGTGGATTTCAAAATTTACCAAACTGCATTGCACTCTTGGAATGGATAAATGAAATAATGTCAGGGCTAATCTTAGAGGTTGTGGTTGCTGTTGGTTCGTCCTTGACTTTAGGTTATTTGGTACCTAGACTTTCTGATTGCGATGACAATATGTTGTGGATGCTTGTATGCAAACTTCCGGAGTCATTGGGTGAAATAGATGAGTTAAGAGACGTTCCGTTACCGATGTGCTTCTATCAAGTCTTCAAAGACTTCGTTCCAAACGACATCCTTTGAACCATCTTCTGAATCTTGGACTATTTCATGAAGTGCGGTGAGCAGTACCAGGTTATACTTCTGTTAGATCCGATGGCGTGGCCGGATACGTGAGTGTATCTCTGTGGCGTTCTTTTGGGGTCTTTCATGCACGTGTATGGCTTCATGTTGAGAAATTCTTGCGGCTCGTAAAACTTCGACAGTGATGATGTTGAAATCGGAAATAACCTGGTTGAGGGCAGTGAAGGCATCCCATTCTGGTAGTCCCCATGTGTAATTATACTGAGCCTATTTTCTCATGGAAGATGTGCTTCTGCTGCATTCACTGGTAAGGTGGTGACTGCTTTTAAGCTTCTAAACATGAAGGAGGTTTCATTCCCCAGGTGCATCCCACTTTAATTGCACCGCCTTGAATCCACGCCTATTTGATTTGATACAATCTTATCATACTCTCATGGATGTGATGCTGGGATGCTTGGCATATCGCATAGAAGAAACATTCTGAATAACGAAGAGGTAGAAGTGAGAGAGTTATGTCGTTAATCGTAGCTCCCTCTGTCTCTTCAAGAAAAATGTTTCAGCCGCGTCGCTGGAGTTATCTCATGAATGCTTGATTGTTGTCGAGGATGGCCCGTGATGAGAAGTTCCCAGTCACACTTCTCTTTGGTTACTGAATTTTTTTTCTCTGAGTAGGCTTGGGATCCGCCGCAGCCTCGTAAAGTGTTGCAGGCGCCTTCTAGACATAGAGGTGATGATATTCTTACGCTACACCTTTGAAGGGTGGATGACCATGTCGCTGATATGACTTTTGGTTGATCATGTCTTATGAGCTTTGACAGTGAAGGGATCTCGTGTAAAGCTTCAGTCCCCAAGTGTGATTTACATGTTTCTATCTTGTATGATCGGTGAGTTTACCACGATAAAGACATCATCTTGCATCCGTACTGGTGACTCTATTACTTCTTCTACGTGAAACTGCGTAGTGGTTGTTTCTATGGTAAAGCTCTGGATGGTATCGACAAACGAGCAGCAACAGTTCTTGGCAGCATATGTGATCAGAAGAGACTACATCGTCGTGGGAACCAAAATAGGTCGGATGGAATTGCATGGGCGTCCATGGAAGCAAAGGGATTAGTTGGATGCGTAAGCGAGTAATATGTCTACGACCACGAGGTTTGGCGAGATGGACAAAAAAGTGGCCACAACTACGAACCTGGGATGGTTGTGATCACAATCCTTGACAGGGAGGAGTGTGGCGGCTGCGGCATGATTTTTTGGCAGGGAGGAGTGGAGACTTCTGGGGAGAACGTTGAAGCGGAGAGACTTCTGGAGAGAATGTTGAAGCGGCTTCCGGAGCGAAATATTGAAGCCCCACCTGGAGCGAAACGTTGAAGCGGAGCTGCTTCTGGAGCGAAACGTTGAAGAGGATCCTTCTGAGTTGTGGCCATGTCCGTATGATTTTTGAAAAGAACTTCTTGTCTCTCCATCAAATCGATAATGGTAATTGGAAAGGTTGGTTTCCTATGGATCCTCCAGTCTCGCGTCCTGAAGAAGTGGTGAAAGCCCTGGTGATGATTGAAGGCGTCATGCTTGAAGAAATATTAGAAGTAGCGGCGGCTCTGGCTCTGGTAATAAGAGGCATCACGTAGAGGGGATATTTCTGGTGTTGCTGGTGTTGGTGGTGAAGGATGTAACGCCATGGTGTTGGTTATTCCCTTTTGATCTCGTCCGATGCGGCCACATACTCTATTCGCTTAGGGGTATCTCCACAAAAATGAACTTTCAGGTTGCAAATCCGAGTTTATTGTATGACGCAATCCTGGCCGCGAGAAGTCCCCATTCGTCCTTTATTGTCTGTGTAACAGCTTTACGCCGATCCGCGGAAAGATAGAGGATCTCCAGTCCCCAGGCACAATTCCCCTGAATCTACCTTTCCTTGAACGATGTGCTTCAGAGCATTACATGCACTGGTAGGATGATTGACGAACCTGTGGTAATGGAAATACTTGGGATTTTCTATTTGTTCTTCAGTTGGTAGGCGCCTAACATGAGGTAGTTTTATGGTATCGTCTTGAATCCATACTTCCAGGAGTTCGATTACTTTCTCGATCGTGAACGGGAAGTTTGGAGCAGCATCTCCAATTTCTTGTTGTTGCACAGGAATCTTAGCCGCGACCTTCTGGGGTGAAGACGTCTGATGCGCTGGTGCCACACGTTTGGGTTGTTGTTCTGCTGCTGGAGTTTTTCTGTTTCTTCTTTCATTAACGATTGAATGGAGGTTGGATATTTTATTATAAAGATGCCCGCTTTCCTGAACGTCTTGATGAGTTCCTTCATTCTGGAACGGTTCAGATCGACTGAGTAAAGCAACAACGGATCTCTTAGCAGCTTCTTATGCAATATGGGAATTGATATTTCCAGGAAGGATGCACATAATGAAATCACCTTTTCATTGCGAAGACTCTGATGAGAACGTGATAAATCCCACGAGTCTTCTTTCTGATCTTGAGGAAACATCTTTTGATCTTCATGAGCAGACAAGTTAGCTTGGTGGATACCTTTCCATTCAGCGTGACCATATGCTTCATCCTCCTCACTATGGGTAGGAATCAGAATCTTGGAAAAAGGACTACCACCATCAGCATTGATCCAAAATGAATGGTTGATGGCGTTTTCTCCAGAAAGAATAAGTGTTGGTTCCTTTGACAGTTGATCCGCGAGTGCTTTAGGAAGCGTGAATATTCCGTCCTTCGTCTTGACAATAGTATCTTGATTCCCAACAATATCATTCAGGATTTTAGTCAAATCATGAATAATTGTTAAATATCGAGACTCCATATCCTCGACAACGGTTTTGAATGAAAGAACCGAGTCATGGATAACATGTGGAGTATTTTCAATGATAGGAGAAGTAAAATTGGGATTGAGAGTTTCTGAACCATTCCTAAGATCAACCATCTTGCGAAATTTAGGAAATTGAAAATGAGTTTGAATTTGGCCTAAGACCAATTGGGATGGAAATAGAATTGGGAATTGAACTTGCAATCGAAAGATTTAATCTCCCACTGTGGTCGCCAATTGTTTGTGGGTGAAAACTGTTTCTGCCGGTTTTGGTAAATTCGTGTGTGTGGATGAGAAACAAGTCTAGACCCTAAACAATGTACTGCACGGGAGTACTTTTGATTCGAGAGATCTATCTGTACAATTCTGGCCTAAACCAAGAAATGGACGTTCCAGGCTTGCTTCGATCACAAAGTGAAGGAGAAGGTTTGGTCTTAGGGAGGGAAGCGAAGAAAATGTTGAGACCAGAATAGTGGATTCTGAAGGTGTGGTTGTTTACGACTTGTATCATAAATTAGAATTGGCTAGGAGAATGGAAAACTAGCAAGTGATTTCTGGATACTGTGTTGTTGCCGACCCAAAGCTTGTTTTTTCGGTGGAAATAGGTGAAACCTATTTATACAAGTCGTAATAAAACATACCCTGATCTCGTAGGAAGTGGAAATGATTGAGTGGTGGAAGAGTGGAGTAACGTGTAACGTTAGAATTTATTCTTCCATGATGAAGGAAATGTTTACACCATTACTTCTTGCCATTACTAACCGATCTTCTTCATGACACTTTCTTGTAACGGGCGTTTTTCACGCCGCACGCTGTAAACCGCCAAACCAATACCCCGATGAGTATCCCCCAGTTTATGACATGTTTGATGTCTCGAGTGTTTTCGTGGAAAACATGTAGCATTTTTCTACGTGTGGGAAGTTAAAATCAAGAGGCTTGCCGCATGAAAATAATATGTGATGCTATTAGGCTCATTTTGGTTGGCCGCCTAAAACTTGCCACAAGTCTGTCAGTTAGGTGGCGAACTTCGATGGATGAGATCTCATCTCATGAGGAAGGGTAGCCGTTGATTACGGATACCTTGTGTTGGCGCTTGATAATGGCGCAGTGGCGCCTTTAGTGCATGCCAGTGGCGTTGCGGCATGGCGGGCATAGTTTGTGCATGCCAGCGGCGCGATGGTGTTAATGGCGCCTGGCGTATCCATGGCCACGAGATTTAGGCGGCTGGTCGCCTAAAACTTGCCACAAGTTTGTTAGTTTGGTGACAAACTTGAATGGCTGAGATTGCATCGTCTCATGGGGAAGGGTAGTCATTGATTGTGGCTACCTTCCGTTGGCGCCTGACAATGGCACAGTGGCGCCTTTAGTGCATGCGAGTGGCGTTGCGGCATGGCTGGCATAGTTTGTGCATGCCAGCAGCGCGATGGTGTTAGTGGCGTCTAGCGTAGCCATGGCCATGGGATTTAGGCGGCTGGTCGCCTAAAAGTTGCCACAAGTCTGTTTATTTGGTGGAAATCTTGAATGGATGAGATTGCATTTCATGGGGAAGGGTAGTCGTTGATTGTGGCTACCTTCCGTTGGCGCCTGGAAATAGCACATCGACGCCTTTAGTGCATGCCAGTGACGTTGCGGCATGACTGTCATAGTTTGTGCATGCCAGTGGAACGATAGTGCAAGTGGCGCCTGGCGTAGCCATGGCCACTGGATTTAGACGGTCGGTCTCCTAAAAGTTGCCACAAGTCTGTTATTTTGGTGGCAAACTTGGATTGCTGAGATTGCATCTTATAGGGAAGGGTAGCCGTTGATTGTGGCTACCTTCCGTTGGCGCCTGACAAGTGCATGCCAGTGACGTTGCGGCATGGCTGGCATAGTTTATGCATGCCAGCGGCACGATGGTGCAAGTGGCGCCTGGCGTAGCCATGGCCACGGGATTTAGGCGGATGGTCGCCTCAAAGTTTCCACAAGTCTGTTAGTTTGTTGGCAAACTTGGATGGCTGAGATTGCATCTCATAGGGAAGAGTAGTCGTTGATTGTGGCTACCTTCCGTTGGCGTCTGGTAATGGAACAACGGCATAGCCGCGACGTAGTGACATGCGCCTACAGCATGGTGGCAGAGCCGCGTCTGTGGCGTTGTGGCATGGCCAAAACTAGGATTTGGCGCCGTGGCCAAAGTTAGGGCTTGGCGGCGTGGCCAAGGCTAGGATTTGGCGCCGTTGCCAAAGTTAGGGATTTGCGGCGTGGCCAAGGCTAGGGTTTGGCGCCGTGGCCGAAGTTAGGGCTTGTCGGCGTGGCCAAGGCTATGATTTTGCGTCATGGTCAAAGTTAGTGGTTGGCGGCATAGCCTAGGGTAGGATTTGGCGCCATGGCCAAAGTTAGGGCTTGGCGGCATGACCAAGACTAAAGCAGCTCGTGGCATGTTGTGGACTACGGCCAAAATTAGGGTTTCGGCTAATTCTAATGTAGCAACAAGTCTTGTTTCGATCATGAAACTCTAATTGGAGTCCGTTATGGCATTGGCCGCGAATAGAAAGTGGATTAGCACGTAGTGGCCTCGTTTATGGGACATTGGCGTGTTACTGCGGCAGAGTGGCATGTTACTGTGGAAGAGTGTCATGTTGGCACGCCGATTAATTTGTTGTTGTGGCAAGGCACGTTTGGCTTGCCAGTTAATATGATGGTGAGGGAGGGTGTGTTTGGCCTGCCGATTAGCATGGAGGCGCGGCAGGGTGTGTTTGGCCTTTAATGTATTGTGGCGAGTTTAAAGCGATTTGATTGCTTAAAAAAATGGGCCGGCCAAACATAAGGCGCGGCTACACCTCTAGTGCTCGTGGCGCATTTTAAAGTGACCTGATTGGTCGGTGGGAAGGAGAGGGGCCGGCAAAGCATGGGTGTGTCCACACTTCTGGTGTGAGTGTGGCGGCTTTAGAGCAACCTGATTGGTCGGGGAAATAGGGCCGGTGAATATGGGCCCAGCCACAACTCATTGGGAGTATGACAGGTTTAAAGTGACCTGATTGGTCTACAGAGGAATAAGGGCCGGTTAGGTAGCATGGGGCGTGGCCAAGTGGCGTCGGATAGCCTATGGCATGGCCACGCTTCCCTCGTTGTTTCTCCTACTCCGCGACTCTGTTTATTCTTTGCTTTCTGACTGAGTATTCCGTGCTAGGTCCTTAATCTTGGTACTTGGAGGTCCGTGCTACTCTGCTGCGAGTGAACAAAAATTCGTCATGCCATACCAATATTAAGGGTTCTTCCGGGGAACATAAGCACAATAAAAGTACTCAGCAGGCTCCGGCATTTGTGAGGAATGCAACTAGGAGCTTATACACTCATTAGGCTCTATACTAGTGGACAATTCATCTTGGAGCTTGAGTTTCAATATAATATGAAGAGATACATAGGCACTCATCATATTTGGATATATTCTCCAAATTCCCTGCGGAATATAGACATATCAATGTCTACTACATCTGATGTCGGGTCAGGAAGATAGACTTTTACGAATTTAGCCATGAACTAAAAACCACCATCAACAACTAGCATTCTTGGCTCTTGCAACATCTTTCATCCTTGGAGAGTTTTTCCTGAAATTTCCAGCAATTTTCTTGGCAAGTTCCAATTTTTTGTTCTTTATCTGGCAGGCTAAGACATCAGGATGGGGTGAGAAGATATCCAAGGTTGTTTCTGGTGGGGGACCAAAGATGATTGGCTCTTTTGAAGATGAGGCAAGATTTGAAATAGCTTTTTTAAGCTCCAATGTCTTTGCTAATTTCATTTTTATCTCAAACTGAGCTGCAACATCAGCATCAGAATATGGCCTGTAGATGATGTTCTTTCCATCTTGAACAATTTTTTGTTGCTGAGTTCTAGGAGGGGGATCTGGTTGGGGTGTTGGGAAATTGTTGTAGTGAGATTGAGGTTGATTTGGTGGAGAGGGACAAGGAGGGCTTGGGTGGTCTAGAGTTCTGCAAAATTTACAAAACTTTATCCCATTAAGGGCATAAGCAAATTCAAGCCAGTGGGAAGTGGTAGTTGTTTCAAAAGCTTTTATACCAAATTTCAGAGCTCTGGTAACATCAATAGTAAGCTTTACCTCTATATTCTTTTCATACCTGTCTCTTCCATAGGCTTTCTTTGCAGTTTGGTAGACACCAATTGGCCTGAGGATGTTTTGAATGTCTGGTATGATATGGGATGGAATTCTTCTAATTAGTAACCAGATCATCACCTTTTTGAATTATTCTTCATCTATCAAATAAGGGCCCTCAGTACGCACACCAACTAAGACCATAAGCTTCTCAAAACTCCTCTTGTTCCACCATTTCTTAGGGTTGTATAATCTTCTTCATGGGTGAGTCTGAGAATGTAGTAGTTTCTTCTCCTGTTCCAGTTTTCCACTTCCACTCTGCTTTGAAGCTCCCAGTGAGCATTAATGAAGGAGCCGACCTTAGCAGTTTGGAAACATATATTGCTACAGATCTTGCCAATAAAACACCATTTCTAGTCAGTGGGATGTTTGGTTTTGATGTTCTCAGCATTAATGAATACTTTAGGGAAGATATCTTCAGGGATATTAAGAGCCGAGTTCATTTTGTTAACTAGATTATCTATACTCGGCGGAGGAGTATTAGAGGAGGAGGCCATAATAAGGTGGTATTTAGAGTTGCAGAGAAGGAAAAGGTTTGAGTAATATTCACTGGTTTGTAATGGGTGAGTGTGGGAGCTGATAAGAAGGCCAAAACGAATGCTAACTTTAATTTGAAAATGATTAAGGGTTCAAGGTCTTGTTTTCTCTTGGGTTTTGTTTGTTTTAGGGGGTCAGCTGTTCCTGCACCTTTTTGTTTTAACTTGAGAGTACTGATGTTTATCTAACATATGTGGTTCTCGTTAGCTAATTGGTGCCATACTTCTTTCTGTTGTGGCAATGGGGACTCGCGTTGGTTGGCTAATGGTGCTTGTTGGCTAGACCTGTGATAGTAACAAATATTAGCAAAGGAAGTTAGAGATATAACCTTACCTGTGGCGGAGGTGGTACGGGCATAATTTTGGTGGTGGTCCAAAGCATATTTTCTCACTTTTGTTGTGTAAGTTGTGCAGTGTTGGACTCTGCAATTCTGTAGGACCATGCTATGTTGGAATGGATCTTCATATGGATAGGTTGTCAAGGACATAATCCATTGAAAATTACCCGAGATTCGACCCGTATTAGTGGGAACTTTGTAACTGCCAAGTGTTTGATGCCGCTCCGCATGAGCCAATAGAATGTAGTTATTGTTGCAAGACCATTGCAAATAGCCAGTAGGCTTGCCACTACGCAAAATCAAGCGACACCAATCTCTAGGAGTAGATTTCTTAGTGATAAGAGGGACATATGAGACGTTTGAAGGTTGCGATGTGAAGACTGTTGCTCTTCCCAACCAACATATAAACAAGAGAAAGAGAAATTTTTTCAACTTCCCATTCAGTTTTTTCTGATCAGAGCCAAACAGAGATACAGTTTTTAGATACAGAGAAAATCTCAAATTACGCCTCATGTTTTGAATTGCGATGAGGAGATGTATGATCAGATACCTCCTGATGTTGGTCAAGTTGTAAAAAGGCCTAGACTAAATCTTCCAAATTGCCAGGTAATAAGCTTTGATATGCAAGAGCAGAAAGTTGATAATTTGTTTTTTAGAAAGAATTACAGAAATAAGTTGTGATCCACACTAATGAATAACTAATGTTGGGTATTTTTGTTTGCTACCATTTTGCTAGGATAATAATGTTTGTGGAAGAAGGTCTTCTCCAAGGAGAGGTGAGGGAAGGCATGTGTTTCAGAATGGTGTACATGATGGTGGTGGTGGAAGTGGTACTGGGGGTGAAATTGATGGTGATGAGACTGGTGATGGTGGGAACAGAGAGGCAGAAACTGGCGGTGGAGCTCAAAGTCAGCAAGGAGTACCTTCTCAGCCAAATGGTGATCGAATTTGGGGGGTAAAGGATGGGTGGGTGGTTTTTGCTATTCATCCCCGTCGAGGCTGATTTGTGATAAATGAGGGTGTGGTACTGGTAGAGGATCGATATGTAGGTTTTGGAGGTGCGCGACAAGGTTTTTATGCAGCACCCATACCCGAGGATGTCAGATCCATTATTCGAGAGAACGCTTCCATCCCCATTCCTATTGATGCTGTTATCTTTCCAAATTTGTTTATGTTGGCACCTGAGATTATTCATATGGTTGTAGATATTGATGCCATTTCTATTGCAGGACAGGAAGAGGAGAATCCTCGTCAGAATATACCAGCATCAGGGCCTATGCCAGTACCAGAACTCCAGTTCCTGCAGAAGAAGCTACAGATGCATCTGGAGATGCTAATGTGGTGTAAACTAGTGAGGGATGTGAGGATTAGGTAGATTGCATTGAACAATATTTATATTTTGGTTTTTCTTGTTTGTCAAAGCTACAATTTCTTTTTTGGTGTTGATGTGTGGTTTCATGAGTTGAATCTTGTTGAATTTGGATTTTTCTAAATTTATTGTGTTCAGTAAAAGGGTGATCTTTTTTTCTAGAATGTTGAGAGTGGTGTTGCAATCCAACCAGTGGATAGTTCTGTCATGAGTAATTTGTCTAATTTCAGCATTGGTACTAGTACAGGGGATTCTGATGTAGGAGATTCTTAGAATGTGAGGTGTTTTAATAGAACAAAAATTGAAATTCAGGAAACTTGTATTGGGCCTTAGGTTGAGATTTAGGGAGTGAGAGAACCTCTCAAATTGATAGACATGCAAGAGTGATAGAGAAACATACCCGAGTTATATGGAGGTGTATGAGTGTGGCTTACCCATTCAATCTTGTAGAATAACTTCCGTAGGAGAAGCTGTAGAAAGTGTGTCAGTGTGAAATTTTAGCTAGCCTGTCGCCAAGTGATTGAGCAGGAGACTGTGGAGAGATTCAGAGAGACTTTATAGGTGTAAGATTCGGTTGCAATCTTTAGACTGGACTGTCACAAATAGAATAAAGTTTGAGACATTGTAAACGTTGCAGTCATTGTGGGGGTGGGATTTGAGTTGCAGGAGGAAGATCTCCCTGCATTCCTGATATTTATATGTCTTTATGAAAGGGGGGTTTCCAGATTCCATATTTATAGCATCTGTGATTTGATCTCTGTTTGAGATTTTAGTAAAAATAGTGATTTTTGTGATTGTTGTGAATGGTTTCAAGCTAGTATTTTCCGGATTGCAACTGAGTAAATACATACCAAAGAGATGAGGGAGATTTCATAGGATTAGGATTTGAGGTTCCATAGGGTTCAGAGAGTAGGAATTGCAAGGGAAGCAAAAAAAAAAAAAAAAAAGAAAAAAAAAATCAACTACAGGGGATCATGAGAAGCAAAAGAAAGAAGATTTACCACTTGCTTCCGATTATGAGTGAAAAGGGTATTGTCTTGAGTCTTGTCATATACTAGTAATAATTATTCTGAAATTTGAAAGTGTATAGAAGGAAAATCTCACTGAATCCTGCTAGCTAAAAGATTGGGTCAAGAGACTCAAGACTAAAGACTTCGAATGTATAAAAAATGATGGTATTAATACTTTAGAAGTGGAGTGTAGTTACTAGTTTGTGTACATAGCCAAAATACAAGGAAAATGCTATGGACATAAAGAGAAAAATGTGCCAACGGTGAGTAACGATGACAATTTTTCAACTATTCATTTTTCTAGCGAATATGTGTTCAAGTTCAATCAGCTAGATTTTGATATAAAGTCAGCGTTGATACCCAACCCGGACATATAGAGGTGTTAACGGTACTGTCGGGTACGTGTAATATACTATCCAAACCGGTACTCAGTTATGTAATGGCACCGAGGTCTAGTTCCTAAATGAGGCGGACCTGATAAAAAAGTCGAGTACGTGTTGGTTATGAAGCATGGATATTTCAAAATTGATGATGTATCCATATTTGTGTCGTATACTCATATCAGTATTGGATATCAGGAGATACAAATCAGATACTATATTTGAAGTATATTTTTTCGGTCCACCAGTTATAATCCCAAAGATGTCACTATCTATTCACAAGAAACCCGCCAAAACAAAAGTAACACAAATACCGTAAAAAATAAAATTTTGGTTTCATCATAAAATTTGATGAAACCTCATAGAATTTGACGAAACCAATTTTTGGTTTCATCATAAAATTTGATGAAACCAATTTTGAAATTTGGAGTTTTCGTATTAATTTTTTAAAATTTGGGGTTTTTGTATCAATTTAGTTTAAGATGGAGTTTTAATGAATCCCAACATTTGAGTGGGGTTTATGTACCACAAGTTTGGTCACCTTGGGTTTTTATGACTAGTTTTGATTTATTATTAATTATGGGAGGACTAGCTAAGGGATACTATGAGAATACCTCATATAATCCAGGAGCAAGGTAGTTGATATAGATTGTACATGCCGATAATACAAGTTTTTATCCGATATCGGAAGTTCGGAACACGTCCGTACGATATCGAAAATGTCGATGACCGACATAAAGACAAAACAATAAAAACGTTCGTAATGAACCGGTACAGACTGATATATCGGTTTTACTGGTACAATGATAATAGTGGTAATTGAATATTTGTCCCTACGTTTGATGGACTTTACAAATATCCTTATCACACAATAAATATGTCCCTCTTTATCTATAAGTCCATCAGGGGTCCACTAACGTTTTTGCTCCTTTCCATATTTATCCCTCCCTCTTTTAGATCGGATCATAGTTTTATTTCTTCTTTTTTCGCTTCTTCCCTTCAACGTATGCAACTACCATCACCACAAACTCCTTCGTCGCCGCACCAACACGTCCTCCACTATAATCAGTTGATCTATCAATATGTTTATGTTCGATTTTCAACCTGTTAATTATTGTTCTTCTTCTTAGGTTAAAAATTGATTTTCCTGATTCAGGGATCGACAGATTTGTTTTTGGTTTTCGATTTCATAATTTCAGGGAGATCTTTGCATGTTCGAATTTTTAAAAGAAGATACTAATTTGGTATGTATGATTTTCAATTTTGTTGCAGAGATTTAAGATTTGAGAGTTAGAGAGTTCTGTGATTGAAACAAATCGAACCAAACTATTCCAACCACCACCATCTTCATCGTCATCAGCTCTGCAACTATCAGCACCTTCTACGCTGCCAACTGGTTCAGGATTTTGAAGATTAATTTTCAAAATCAGATCTGACGAGATGGAGATTTGATTTTGGATTTGGTATTTGCTCAATTGGTTCAGATGGTTCGAATTGGTGTTGAAGCTTCATAGAAGACAGTCGTGGTTGCTGCTATGGATTATAAATGGTGGTTGATGGTTCTGTTGGTGGTTACTGCAATGAAGGAGATGAAGCTGTTGTTGTTTATGAAGCTATAGATGATGATCAATTGGTGTTGTTTATACTTCCTCCGTTTCTGAAAAATTGTTACTTTCACTTTTTCAATTTGGCATAATTTTATGTTTTACGGGATCAATTATTGTTGTTGACCCAATTTTTTATGGGATCAACTACAGTTGTTGATCCATTTATTGGATCAACTCTTGTTGTTGATCTAATTTTTTATGGGATCAACTACCGTTGTTGATCCTTTCAACTCCTATTGTTGACAATAATTCCTTGGATAAGTATAATCATGCTTGTATTTTAAATCATTCTTGTAGTTTAAATCATGTAAATTTCTTCCAATATTGAACTTGTGGTGCAATGGTAGCATGACTGACTCCATGTCAGATGATGCTTGTTCGATTCACGCCAAGTTTACTCTATTTACATGGATCAACTTCTGTTGTTGATCCCTTTTTTTTGGATCAACTACCGTTGTTGATCCCCTAAATTGGATTAACTTCTACTGTTGGTTCTATTTTTATTTGGATCAACTATTGTTGTTGATACAAAAATATCTGAACCAGTGGTGGCGGTGGTGGCGGTGGCGGTGGACTAGTGGTGGTGGAGGACTGGTGGTGGTGGAATATTAGTGGTGGTGGTGGTTGCTGAACGATGATGGTGGCATGGTAGTTGAATGTTGGTGGTGGTTGTGCTAGTGGTGGTGGTGAAGTGGGAGAGGAAGAAATTTGTTCCATTTTGAAAAATAAAATAAAATTGTATGGGTGAGGATATTAAGGTAATCTAATTTTAAATGGATAAGGTTATTAAAAAGTAGGGACATATTTATTATTGTATAAGGATATATTTATCAATAAGTCTAGATTCACCGTGATTCTTTCACGGTGATATCCTCGCAAGACACAAAAATGGATGGGGCCCACTGAAAAACAAAAATCCACCCCCTTTTTCTCTTGATGGGATCTCTGGGGCTGTGAGTGTCGGTGAATTCTCGGTGGAGAATTCACTGTGTGTAGCATCAGTGTATATTTATTGGGGTTCAAAAGTAGGGACATTATAAATAATGTATCCATGATAATATCGGGCAAGGATATTTTTGTAAATCATCTCTAATCGATAAAAACTAAGTTTGATCAAGGTGTTTTCATTTTCATCTGTTGCAGCCGCTGAAGCGTTTCACTCCCGTTCTTGTCTAGGGAAGAGGTAAGTACTGATCACTGCTTGTAATATGATGGTTGTTTGTTCAATTGATAGTTGATAGTTGTTCTATGATGTTCGATCTAGCAACTATTAGATTAACCATATACTAATCTTTCCTTTCCTCTGTTCAATTGATAGTTGATAGTTGTTTCTTTCCTCTGATTTTCTGACCGATTTAACCAATCTTTTCTTAATCCGTCTCAAAAGTCACAAAATCACTCATACTTCTAATAATAAATAGCACCCAATTCTTATTTCATCTTGATTTTTGCATGCATGTTCACCCAAATAGCATCCTGTTTGTATTTTATCTTAAAATCAGCTTGATTTTCACAGATACAACTGCATGATCACCATCATAGTATATTTGGGAGAATCGTAGTAGATTTGTGCATCTGTATGATCCTTGGGTATTACTTAATGTCTTCTACTCAAGTTATTTCTAACTAAAGTGTGTAATTTTCAATTTCAGGCTAGATATGGCAAGTGTGTAAGGGGTCCTATTGAAGAATTTATGAAAAGTGCAGCAAACAACACTGGAGAGTCAAAGTGCCTGTAAAAAGAAGTTGAAGGATAAGGCGTGGGATAGCATATCGGCTTGGATGCCCGAAAATGCTACACCTTTCAATACTGTTTGTTCCCCTAGTTTCCAAACGATGCTCCATTCTATTGGAGATTATGGGAAAAGGTATGTCATCAGCTCCTTCCTGGCTTTGTGCTGTTTTTAGTTTGCTGTTTGGTATTAGAATTGTGCTGTGTTTTGAATTGGGATGGTGATAATTATAGCCCTGTACCTTACTGTGATTTAAGTAGCTTGCTGTTAATACGAAACTGCATTTGAATTATAGTGATGGTTGCTCGTGTCAAAAACCGAGATTATTATTTAAAAATTTTGTAATTTGAGAACTGTAGTGAGAGATACTGTGTTATGATGATTCTGGATGTGGATGCTATGTTTGCGAGATCCTTTTGTAGGCAATTTAGATTAATAAATGCTAGCTGATCCCGCGGCAGTAGGTATGAAGATTGGATTTAGCCTTCCTTAGTTGAAATCCAGTTTAGTGGTTGCTTTGATTAGATCTAATAAATTGTACACAGAATGAGTATATTTATTAAAAATCCTCAGTTGGCACTGCAGAGTCAGGGAAGGGTATACTGTGTAGCTTTTGATTTCAGTAAAGAATGAGATAGAACCGTGACCTTACAAGATATACAGGAACCTTTAGCTTATTTGCTGTTACTACGAAACTGCATTTGAAACACAGGAACCTTTAGCTTATTTGATACACATTTGTTGACACCTTTTATTTGTCATGTACTTATATTTTTCTTGCCGGCCATCGTTCCATCATATTCTTACAAATCTATTCAATAAACAACTTGAAGAAATGAAGAAGTTTGTTGAGACGTTTAGACCACATTGGAAGAGTGTTCTCCTCATAATTTCTTCTTCACCAAATTTTGATGGTTAGATGTTGGAGATGGCAAAAAAAGTAAACCATGAACGATGTGCATTGTAATTGCATCTAAATTCATATATTTTTCACCATAGCTTTTTTTTTTTTTAAAAAATTTATAGATAAAAGCCTTGTGATTCCTATTTCTTTCACATGTTGATGTCTCCCCTTCTGCAGTTAGAAAGTGAAGCATCTGAAGTAGCTGTACAGGGAGTGAGACTTGTTTATATACAGAACGGGTTGTATACACGTCAAGGTCATTGTATACAGGGCAGAAAAATAAAGGTGTCTTGCAACACGCTAGTTTTCTTACTGGTGGAGCTACAACTGCTGCTGGAAGATTGGTTGGCCACAACGACGTCCTTGAGGTGCATTACAATTAGATGCATATACTGTACCATTTAAAACTGCATTTCCATGATTAGATGCGTATACTCCCTCCAATAAGTATTTTGACAGGAACTGTTTATTTGGTGCAGGACAAACTGTGATGATTATGGACAATGAGTTTGTAGCTTCTAGGAAGAGAATGCCAAGGGGTCAAACTGAAAGAGAGATTTTGCAAATGCTGGATCATCCTTTTCCTCCAACATTATTTGCTCATTTTACTATGGAGAAGTTTTCGTGTTAGTTATGGCACATACTTAGGAAGAGAATGCCAAGGGCCAACCAGGTGTTTTTCCGAACAAGCAGCCAGGTACTGTAACTTTTGCTTCCAGCTTTGGCATGGTTTTAAACCCTATTTATACCATTTTTTATCATTAAATATTCTTAATCGAATTCACTGATAACCAGTCAAAGGACTTGGGCATACATCATATTGACCTTTTCCTGTGTAGAAAAGTGAGATTTCACGAGTCCTGTGTGGCAAGGAGCTGTTATCTGGGTTCTCTTCATTCTAATGCCAGTACCTATGTTGTTAAAGGTGCCCTAGGCGTGCGAGTCGCCCAAGGGGCGCCTAGACAATTAAGCGCCCAAGGCGCCAGATTGTGACCAAAGTTTTTGTTTTTTTATTTTTTCCTCGGGCGCCTAGGCGCTGGGCCTGGCGCCTCACCTGGCCTAGCGCCTAATACAACATAGGCCAGTACTAAAAGAGTGTGGACGAAGGGGATAAGAACTAAGAGAACATATACAACTGAACTTTTGTTTAAGATTGCTTGTCATTCTAATTCTCCTTCAGGTTTGACGCTGCCGAAGTACTCCCTGCGTTAGAATACCTACACATACTTGAGGTTATATACAGTGACCTGAAACCGGAAATACTTTTGTCCGCGAAGATGGTCACATCATGCTTTCCGACTTCGACTTATCTCTCAGATGCTCCATCAGTTCAATGCTCCTCCAATCAGCTTCAGTAATTGTTGAGCCAACAAAAAATTCTGCAGGTCCATGCACAGATTCTAGCTGCACTGATCTTATCTCCATCCATACTGGGTCCAAGGCTTAATGGTACTCCATATATAACCTTAGAAACCCTAAGCCTGAAGTTCTCACCCATCCAAACAACCATCCTCCGCAAACAGAAAATTCCCTCGCTTCCAATCCATTCTTGCAGGCTTCAGGTACACTCTCTCTCTCTGATTCCCAATTTCATATGTGTTTGTTTTTGAATTTCTCATTTTGGTTAAAATTTAGAGAAAACGAGAATTGAATAATCATGGGTTGCTGTTGATTTAGTAAGTTGTTGAGCTAGAAAATCAAGGGTTACTGTTGGTCAGGTCTGAATTTCTGTTTAAAAATGTGCTACAAATTAGATGGTTCTTACTTCAAATTAAAAGTGTGCTTCAAATCAAACTAGGGGTTTATGCTGTAAAAGGCCATAGGCGCAGAAATGTGTACGAATTGTGTGTTCTCTAATTTTTCCTCTGGGCACCTAGAGCGCCTTTTTGTTTTGAATGGCCCAGAACATGAGACAAGTAGATCTCTGAAGACCTACGAGGGTATATCAGCTTCATCTTTGCCTGCTTCTGTCTACACATAGAATCTATTTTCACTCGACACTGGTACATATTTAAGGCAAGTACAAGGAGGAGGACGATGACGACGACGATGGTGGTAGTGGTGCTGCAGTTACTCGTACTAGTAATTACGATGGCAATGAAAAGGACACATTGAGAACTGTCGCTGCTGTTGCTGGTACTAGTTACGACGATGGCGATGAAGAAGTAGACTCATTGAGGACAAAATTAAGGAAAACAAGACAACTCCAGGGTTTAGTGCACTTGTTTTCCTTGATAAATGTGTGTTGCTGGAGTCTGTAGACTGTAGATGCTTATTCTAGTTGAAAGATATGTCAGATATTTGTGATATTTTGGTAATTTGTAAAAAAAATTTCTTATTGTCCCTATGAAGCAGTTAGTGGAACTGATGTTGCTGGTTCCTTTGTCAGAAAGTCCTAATGCGTCCGTACTTGGAAAGTCTGCCAGTACCGAGTACCAAGGTTTGCTGCTTTGTGGACCGTGCACTTTGCCTGAACGGATCCAAATAAGAAACGCGTCGTAATCGGTTTCCAAATCATACACCAACTCAAACTTCTGGGTTCTGAATGTGGAAACCGGCAACTATTACAAATATAACATCCAGGACACTTCAATTCCTTAACAAAACAAATTTAATTACTGCTAGGAAAAAAAAATCTTGGAAAAAGTTGCAGATCATACGAGAATGGTGAGAGACAAAACCCTTGTTCAGAATCGTAGTGATGAAGAGGAATTTTCAGAAGAAGAAGAGTATGAAACTCACGGCACCAGAGCAAGTAGAGGTGGAGGTGGTGGGGGTGGTAAAAGTAGGGGGTGGTTCAACTTATAAACGGAAGAGGTCAATATTTATAGACGATGTTGCTGAAGAAGCTGATGATGATGAAGAAGACGAAGATGATGAATATTATGGAGAAAGTAGAAAGAAGATGAGAATAAATCCATTTATGGACGATGCTACTAGCGAGGAAGAGGACTGATGGAGAAGGAGAAGAAGATCCCTTTATAGTTTCTAATGATGAAATATTGCAAGACAATGGTGGCGACAGGCATGGACACCGGCGGCACCAAGCAACTTGCTCAACTAACAGACTCTACTGCCTCCGTGGCACCGAGTTCTGTTTGGAGTTGCTTGGTTTCCTGACTGATATTTTGGGACCGATTTTTGTCAAAGAGGTCCCAACATTAAACTTTTTTGGTTGTATTTTCTCTTTATTGTTCGGTTGTTGAATTTTGCGGCTTACATTCTTGCCCTTCTGCAAATCATGTTTTTGTTCCTTTTCAACATACTCCAGAGCTTCAAAAAAATCAGTTCCTGTCGAGTAATCACCTAAATGTCACTCAACTTATATCATGCAGGGCGGCAAACATTTAAGAAAAGGTACAAAAACTATAGCCTTGCAAAATCGCCTTGAAGCTGTAAGTTCCTTGATCAATATGAGCTGTCTAAGAAAAGCACTAGGAATTTTAAGTCAAAGATAGTTTGAGACTGACGTACTTCTGCATATTTTAGGTTGCCACTATTAAAAGACATGATGACGAAGGGGATACGAACTAAAAGAACATATACAACTGAACTTTTGTTTACGATTTCAATCTCAAAGTTACCGAACTAATTCTCCTACAGGTTTTGGGTCGCCGAGTCTTCCCTGCGTTAGAATACTTACACATGCTTGGGGTCATATACAAAGACCTGAACCGGAAAATGTTCTTGTCCGTGAAGATGGTCACATCATGCTCCCTGACTTCGACCTATCTCTCAGATGCTCCGTCAGTCCGATGCTCCTTCAATCAGCTTCAGTAATTGTGGAGCCAACAAAAAGTGCTACAGGTTCATGCTGCATCAATCCTATCAACAACGCGCGGTTACAGAGTTTTGTGAAAACCTTTCTATGGACCTCGGCCAAACTTATTAAACTCTTTGATAGATCTTTTACATTTTTAATCACTTTGACCACTAAATAAGTATAGTAGCATAGGAAGCTCCACCTAACAAGGCCGCTATGCTTATAATAATAAAAATTCCTATCACAAATTTAAGCAACCACGAAAAATAATTTTTCTTCGTCTTTGTGTTCTTCACTTGTACCCATGGTGGAAATTGTTGAGTCAACGATTTCTATGCGATGTTCTTCACTATTAACATCTCCATCAACCTTAAATGGCTTGTTATCTATACAAGCTTCTGAGTTTGCGTCTTGCTTGAAATTGCCTGATATTGGTTCCTCTGCTGCCATAGTTTTTGATCTTGCTTCTTATTCATCGAAGAATTAAGCCTGGTGACAATTTAAATGGTAAATGGTTAAAGTGACAATTAAAGCAATCGGGTTGACGTGCCATTAAGAAGTCCGATGCAATTTCAGGTTCGATGGAGTGGGAATGAGATTACTCAATTGAAAGGCTGGAATTCATAGCGAATAAACATGGATCGACAACGGTATTTCACGATGACTAGATAATAAGCCAAGGTAGTAAAACTAATTCATATTTGCATGCAAAACGTCTCGGATTTACGTTCTCAAATATTGAAACCAAACTACTCATGCTTTCCTAGGTGGGTTGCATTTGACTAAGCCGATCTCTCTTGCACCAGACTTATATGAAGAAGATTTTAAATAGCAATCATCAAAATAACTAGCATAACGAGGATTGAGGAGTTAAGAATGTTTCCCTGTTATAGATGAATATCCCGATGAAAGTGTGCTATTCTGGAACGAACCGACTCGATTCTCCCGAACTAAGTTCCCGAAGCGAGTCAATTACAATCTTCCCGAGTTAATCAACCCGAGTCGATATGAAGTGACTGCCTTGTCCGATATGATTCATCTCTTCCGATGTAAAATGACCTGACATGGGTAGCTCTGATATGTTACTTGGGTATCTACCCGATTTGACCTGGCGCGAGGTGATGTTGCTCTGAGTAAGTTAAGTGATTCGTCTGATATGGAATCACGTTGATTCGAATTGGTTAACTGTGTTGCTGTAATTCCTATTGATGCTACGAACAAATTTGGACGAGTTGGTTATTGATTGGAGCTGCGCCGATGAACCCAGAGATGGCCAGACCCGAGATTGGTGCAATGAGTTGACATGGTAAGTTTGATTGAGCTGTGACGTTTGGTCCCGATGATTATCTACCCCGAAGCTGAGTGCTGAGACCCGACTAACTTGATGCCGAATTCAAAGGTTTTCAGTCACTTGAAGAACAGTATTCGATGGTGCCCTGAATTTGACCCTTGCAAAGTTGCAAGCACGCCCATGATATATTCCACTTAAGCAACCGATCCGACACTGATTGCAGTTCACAATCTTCAATTACCGCGAGGTGGAAGTTAGACGAGATGACGATGATCCGAGCCAGTTAGTCAAAGCTTCGTTCAATTGTGGCAGTTTGTCACGTGACCAGTTGATGTGGCCCGATTAAATTGGTGGTGTTTACATGAATTTCATCATCAGCTCCCGATGATGCAGACAAGAGATGATTCCCATCGCGTCTAAGAAAATCAACTGTGAGGTTGTCCCTTTACTGTTACACCATTCCAATCATCACTACAACAACAAATCGATTGAGTGAATAGCCAAGAAGAGTAATTATATCATTCAAGATAGAAAATCCCTAGATGAAACAAATAGATAAATCCCCAAGTCCGCTGAAAACTTCGTCATTCAATATTTTCAAAATAGCGTAATTGGGTTTGTAAAACAAGATCTTTTGTCAGCGAATCTCCGATCAAAACTGAAATCAAGTTACGATTTCGAAAAAACATTCAATTTTTCCACCAGGACAAAACCCTAATTTTCATAAGAAAGCGTTTTGGAAAATATTTTAACATAAACCTTCCAAATCTCAATGTTTAAGGACAAGATAGAAGAGAAGATAAGGAAGAAGATTGGTCCTCTTTAGATTTATTATTTGCTAAGCATCAAAGTTGTTGAAGTTTTCTTCATGCTAGTATCTGGTTTTGCACACAGAACCTCTAACAGTTTCTCTCCTCAGTTTTGTCGCCTGTTTGTTGAAGATAACTCTCTCTGGATGAAGTCCCATATTTACCCTTTACACTTCTGTCTCCGAAGCTGATAGATCAGTATTCACTTCACTGGAACTACTTCAAAACCAAAAGATGTAAAAGAAATCCAGCTACTATCAGTTCCCTATTCTCCGGTCTAACTCCTCAGTTTGGAGTTGATATGTCGAAACGGGTTTTGTGAAGTCTAAAATATTCAACATATCGACACGGAACTTCAAGTGACTACAACCAAACATCAAAGATGTTACTCGGGAGTTTTTAGAAATTCACTAACTTCTCGAATCTGAAGGTGAAAATAAGTAAAGAAGACGAAAACCAACACTTAAAGCATCATAACTTTACTCGCTACTTCACGCAGCCAAGCGATTTGTTGACAGAGGTTCGCGGCGGCTACTACCAAACGCCGATGGCCTTATTTGGGACCTCTTGGAAATCTTCCTGTTAACTTGACTAACCAGTCACAACCGGACTGAGAATCTTTCTTTCTGTCTAAACCTTATAAATGAAGACCTAACTTTCTTAACTAAACATGGAAAACAAACAATAATGGAAAGAGTCACACCAATAGAGTTTATCTATTAGCATCGATCATCACTCAAGGTGTTCTTAGGAGCTTTAGATTATCTCATTTGGTGGACGAAATCAAGGTATCCGAAGATGTTAGACGGTCCCCTTAGTCGGCGCCAGAATGTAGTAGCATAAAATCGCACACTACATCCAAGGGTGAAATTACTAAACTAAACCAAAATGAAGATGCATGAACAAACATGAACACAAAGATATACGTGGTTCGACATGATCACCTACGTCCACGGGGTGAAAGGAATGATTAATATTACTTCAATTTTGGTTACAAGTGATGATCTCTCACAATAATGACTTCTTTTCTCTCTAAGTGTGAACTTTCTCTCACTTACAACCTTCCTTTTACTCTCTTCAAGCCCTTACATTTATAGGCTAAGACTGGGATACAACGAAGTTACAATGTAAGTCATGGTGTATCTATCTTGATGTTCCTCCTCGGGCCTACCTTGATGCTCCTCCGACTTGTTGGTGGGTCGATGTGGTTTAGGTTCCTGATGGCGTTATACCCGAGGACGATCCCTTGATGTTATTTGGTCCGATGTCTCCCTCTCCTTTCTCGTTCCTTTGTTTTGACTCGCTTCCTTTGCTTGACCGAGTACCTTCTGATCTTCTGTCAGTCTTGTCAGATGATTAGAGACTTGTCACATCCGACAGCTAGGTGGTTGTCACATTCGGTCCACGTGATTTCTCTTTCTTCGTGCATGCTCGAGTTATTCGGTACTTCTTTTTCATTGTTTCCTGGTGAAACTTAGCTTAGGATCTTGCCACCTAGCCCTGTAGATTATTTACACCTACATTATCTATGCAAGCTTCTGAGTTTGCTTCTTGCTTTAATTTACCAGATGGTTTCTGTGCTTCCATAGTTTTTTATTTTGCTTCTTGTTTGTATTCGAAGAATTCGTCTACGCTTCCAAGAACTAAATCCGTACAAAATAACACGAGCTATATTTATGAGGCCCCTCCTATCTAGACGACACCTCACCGTCTCAACAAACATTAGAACTGAAAACGGTTTTCTTCAAATATTTTAAAACACAAATCCTTATATTACAGTCCTGTCCTTCAAATTTATCAACCCCAGCAGTCCAGCTAACGTTAAATTCGATGGGAGCTCTATTTCCGAATTTCGTGGACCGAAATTTCTTCTTTCATTATCATAGCACTAGTTTTATTTTTGTAATTTCTGATAAACTGACGGAGCAATTATTTTTTGGTTACTTTCTAATCATGAATTTTTATGGTCACCATGATCAAAAGGGATGTTGATCTGTTTTTGATCGGCAACAATAGCGATGTTGATTGATGATCAACCATCACATATGGAGATAGTAATCATCATTATCTTTGCTGGTTATGATCATGATCACTAGAGATACATTAGGAGGGAAACAATTACTTAGACATGGCTTTAAAATCTCTGGCAAATAATCTTTGGACATCGGTCGAAGGAAAAAAACTGCATGATACATTTTTTTACAGAAATCTCACGAAATATATTTGTGAGAATTGACATGCATGGGAACGTCTTATTCATAGCTAAAGCTCGTGGTGGATAGATTCCTATTTTTGAACGCTCAAAAGAAAGATTTCCCTTTCCGAATCAAATACACTTTCTATTTGGTTTCTGATTTCGTATGATTTCATTTTTCGTTTGGTTTCTGATTTCGATTAACTTTCACACCGAATGACCAGATTCACCCCTGGGAGGGTTAACGATGATACAACTTTACACTTGATCTTCTTACAATATGACTAAATTTATAAGCTTTTTTTTATTGATCAAATACTATACAGGGGGTTTTCCCTGATGGAAGGGCCGTCTTGGTGAAGTCATCTCTCCAAATAGAATGCAAGGAAAAAAAGAGAATTTTTAAGCGAAACACCCAAGCATTGTTACATTGCTTGGTCATTTTGTTGCAATAGATAACATTTTCCTATTAGTGTAGAGAGTATGCGACAACCAGGCTAATGGGAGTCTACATACGCAAGTTGTATTGGCCAGAATTCTTATTCAATTTTGTACAAACTTGGTTAAATGTTTGTAAGGTTCTTCTTATACAAATCTTAATTGAGGAGATACTGAACTCAGTGAACTGGGAAACTAGAGTAAACATTTGAGGGAGCAGAATTCAACTTTGCATTGAGATATAAAAAACTATTTTATATCTCAATGCAAAGCAGATGCCACACTTATGCTATTTCCTTGGCTTGTTTCATGACTTCTCTTGTTCGCCTTGTTTAGCATTAGCCTCAATGGTGTATAATTAGCTTCTCCTCGAAACCTACATACAGTGTGGGAAGACACACAAATATCACAAAAGACATACACGCAAAGATAATTATGTTACACAAATTCAGAACTTCAACGAGCCCATAAAACAAACAGTTAACCACATCAATACACTATGCACACATGTTCTAGCAAGATCAACACAATAGACGCAGAAATTTTAAGCAAGTAATACGGTCTCATACTAAATCAAATAACTACATCCCTTAATTAAAAACAAGAATCACCTTATCATGAAATTGAAATTTTGACATCTGATTGAAGATCATCCTTTCCTCTGTTTAAGTTTCCACAATTTCTCAATAGACTTTTCGGTAGATATTATTTGCAAATCGAGTATGATCCTAGGTGAAATACGCTAGGATTTCATGAAATCTTATCATGAACATGCTCCTTTTATACAACAAAATACTGATCAAATCAGCAAGCTATTTTCCAGTCCGCTAATACCAATGATCCAACCAGAACACATGGACCATTTTCTTTTTTTCCTTTTCTTCATCTCTGTACGTAGAAAGTAGAGGCTGGTCTGATCTCAAAACCTGAATTTCTTTGTTTAGGGTTTTCACCTTGCGGCGGAAAGCGCAGAACCCAGAAGGTAGTGGGATACTTTTTGTTTGACTCATATGTGTTTGGAAGGAGATAAGTTTAGGGTTAGGTTTTTGAGTTACTTATTACATCCTAACTTTCACTATTTACTCTTGTAAGTGCAGTAGTGAGTCCGCAACTTTTAAGATGGATATATACGGCAAGAAGTTAGTTTGGATATCAAACTTTATAACAACTTTTTGAAGCAAAAAGTTAATTTCTTGTGAAGCAAAATTATTTTGCTTTTAACTTCTTCTGGTATCCAAACGGGTTACAAACTATGAAATATTTTCGTAGATGACTTCCTCTATGGTAAAGTTAGAAAATATATAGTCGATCTATGAAGGACCTGTCGAAATGAATAATATTACAAAAAAATAATCTCAAACCATGTATGAGTATGATCTTGAATTTTTTGGTGGATAATGATTAGCAAAGCGGCCAACGAAATGGTAGAGTTTTTAGAACCAATATTGTTAATTGTTAGAAAGTGAGTTCAATCGAGACTCTAGAAGGTACGAGAACATTCTAAAGGTTTCCGTGTTTGAGAAGTTTATTTGGTTAAGACGTTGTTTAGAGTTTCTTTATTTAGAAAGTTTATTTTGCTTACAATTTGTTTTTAGTCGGTTATGTCTTAGTAGTATAAATACAGGCTTTAAGCCAAAGGGATTGTAAGCAACAGTAAGTTTTCTAATAAGAATTCTCGGCTTCAGTTCTATTCTTGTGTTGTGCAGTTTGTTCTTTGATTGCCGTAGAAGTTAGGTTTAACATCTGGCATCGAGAGCTAGAAGATCCTGGGTTGAGAGTTTTTCTTTGTTAAGAAGATGGCAACCAGCATGAATTCAATCAAAGTACCGGTATTTGATGGAAAGAATTTTGAGCATTGGAGAATACAGATGGAAAATATCTTTACGTATCAAGAAGTATGGGATATTGTCAATACAGGTTATGCAGAACCTGCAGAAGGAGTTGTTCTCACTGAAGCACAGCAGACTCTTCTAACTGAAAACAAAGGCAACATATATTCTTCACCAAGTTATACATGATTCTATCATGGATAGGGTTGTATACATTAAAAACGTAAAAAGAGCTTGGGATTCTTTAACAAGTTATTATAAAGGATCCGATAAGGTGAAAAAAGTAAGACTGCAAACCCTAAGAATGAAGTATGAACTTTTGTTGATGAATTCGACAGAGTTAATAACAGATTTTTTCTCAAAGACATTGAAACTTATCAATGAGATGAAGGCTAATGGAGATACTGTAGAAGATAGCTCTATTATAGAAAAGATATTACGCAGTTTACCTGACAAATTTGAATCGAAAGTGACTGTGATTGAAGAATGCAATACCATCTCTGATATGAACATTTGTGAAGTTTTAGGTTCTCTGCAAGCTTATGAGCAAAGGATGCTATAGAAGTCTATTGTCAACCCTGTTGAAGAAGCACTTCAGAGTCAGACAAACTGGAGCAGTCGACAACAATATACTTCAAATCAAAATCAAGGGAGATTTAATTCATCTCAATATCAAGGAAAAGGTAAATTTAAGAAGAACTTTGATAAAGCAAAGGCTCGGTGTTGGAACTATGGAGAATATGGTCACTTCTTAACTGAATATGATCCATCAAAGAAAATCAGTAATGATATCAACAACAAGAAGAATCTGAAGTTATGTTAATGGCGTGTCATCCTGATGAAAAGCAAGCTCGTCATAAGTGGTTCTTGGACACTGGATGCAGTAATCACATGAGTGGAGTAAAAGATTTATTTGTTGAACTGGATGAATCAGTTAGAACTGATGTAAAGTTTGGAATAATTCTTTAGTTCCTGTAATGGGAAAAGGGAAAATTTCTATTATCTTGAAGAATGGTTCTAAAGCTTACATAACAGATGTGTTCTTTGTACCTGGATTGCATCAAAATCTACTAAGTATGGGTCAACTTTCTGAAAGAGGATATGAAACGCACATTGAAGGAGGTATCTGTACCATTCATGATAGAAGAAAGAGGCTCATTGCAAAGGTACAAATGACTAAAAATCGATTATTTCCACTAAATATTAGATATCATGAAGAATTGTGCTACAGCTCCACTTTAAATGATGATACTTGGTTATGGCATAAAAGGATGGTACATGTGAATTTGAAAGCTTGCAGTTACTTGAGAAGAAGGAGATGGTTTCATGTTTGCCAAGTATTAATCTTCCTAAAGACAATTGTGAAGATTGTATTTTTGGAAAACAACATCGAGATCCTTTTCCTGTTGGAAAATCTTTGAGATCTTAAGAACCGTTGGGAATAATTCATTCCGATTTGTGTGGACCAATAAAAGAAATATCTCGAGGTGGTAACAGGTACTTCATCACTTTTATTGATGATTTCAGTAGAAAAGGGTGGGTGTACTTGTTGAAGCAAAAGAATGATTCGTCTGAAACATTCAAGAGGTTCAAAGCTTATGTTGAAAAACAAGTAGGAAAGCAAATTAAAGTGCTACGAATAGATAGAGGCACTGAGTATATTGCTGTTGATAAGTTTATGGAGGAGAATGGAATTGAGCACCAAGTAACAGCAAGGTATACACCACAACAAAATGGTGTGGCTGAAAAAAAATAGAACCATTATGGAAATGGTTAGAACTATGAGAAGAGCTAAGAATTTTCCAAAATAATTTTGGGGTGAAACTGTTTCTTGTGTTGTGTATATATTAAATAGGTGTCCAACTAAGAGTTTACTTGAAAAAACTCCAGAAGAAAAATGGACTGGGAGAAAGCCAAGCATTCGACATTTGAAAGTGTTTGGATGCATTGCATATTCACACATTCCAGATCAGATTCGGAAGAAGCTTGATGATAAAAGTGAAAAATGCATATTTGTTGGATATAGCAGTGCAACAAAAGGATATACGTTATTTAATCCCGAAACAGGAAAGATCATTATGAGCCGTGATATAATCTTTGATGAGGAGAGTCAATGGAATTGGAATGAGGAGATCGTATCACCAACAAAGACTATTTTGGTGGAGAACCAAGATACAAATACACAAGAAGAAGTTACTGAAGAATTACTTGCACAAACACAGTCTATCACATCCGCTGCTGATACTCAAATAGCACAGTTAGAAAGATCATATCGTCCGACACGTAATCATATCCTACCAGCACGCTTATAGGAATGTATACTCAACAAAGACAGTGATGACATTAATGAAGATTTGGTCAACTTCGCGCTATTTGGAGACTGTGACCCTGTAACCTTTGATGAAGCCTCACAAACTCAGGGTTGAATACAAGCAATAAATGATGAAATTCATGCAATAGAAAAGAATAACACCTGGGAGCTTACTATACTTCCTAAAGATAAGAAGGCAATTGGTGTGAAATGGTTTTTTAAAACAAATATAGACCCAATGGAGAAGTAGATCGTCCCAAGGCAAGACTGGTTGCAAAGGGCTATAAACAACATCCTGGTATAAATTAATTTGAAGTATTTGCTCCTGTAGCAAGACATGATACATTGCGCATGATCATAGCATTAGCAGCACAAAATAAGTGGAGTATCTATCAGATGGATGTCAAATCTGCGTTTTTGAATGGAATACTTGAGGAAGAAGTTTATGTGGAACTGCCTGCTGGATATATTATGGAAGGAAAAGAAAATCAAGTCTAAAAATTAAATAAAGCTCTTTATGGCTTGAAGCAAGCACCGCGAGCCTGGTACACAAGGATTGATGAGTATTTTTCACACAATGGTTTTGAAAAATGTCCATTTGAGCATACTTTGTATGTGAAGAATGGTTCAGAAGATTCATTTCTCATGGTGTATCTATACATAGATGATCTTATTTTCACTGGTAATCATACACAGATGATTAATGGGTTTAGAGAATCTATGATTAAGCAATTTGAGATGACTGATTTGGGGTTGATGTCTTATTTTCTTGGGATTGAAGTCTTGCAGACAGATGCTGGAATTTTTATGTCGCAACAATAATATGCAAAGGACATTCTAGAACGTTTTAATATGAGCAATTGCACTCCTATTTAGCACCAGTAGAAGGCAGGGTGAAGTTAGTAAAAGAATGAGGAGGGGAATTAGTTGATTCAATATGGTATAAAAGTTTAGTTGGTAGTTTAAGATATTTGACTGCCACGAGACCAGATATTTTGTATGGAGTTGGAGTGATTAGTCGCTTCATGGAATCTCTTCGACAGTCCCATTTGCAAGAAGCTAAACGTATACTACGTTATCTCAGTGGTACACTTGATTTGGGAATGTTTTATACATTTTCTGAAGAATCTGAATTAGTTGGCTACACTGACATCGACTGGTCTGGAGATGTTGAGGAAAGAAAAAGCACTTCAGGATATGGATTTTATATGGGTTCTGGTTTCTTTAGCTGGTCATCAAAAAAGCAACAGGTGGTTGCTTTATCAACTGCAGAAGCCGAGTATATATCTGCAGCATCTTGCGCTACTCAAGCAGTGTGGTTAAGAAGGATGCTAGAATTTCTGAATCATAAACAATAAGTTCCTACAAATATTGTGTGTGATAATAACTCAACCATTGCACTGATGAAGAATCCAGTTTTTCATGGAAGAAGCAAACATATTGATATTAAGTATCATTATATTCGAGAACTGGCAAGTAACAAGGAGATAGTCATGGAGTTCTGTCCTAGCCATGAACAAATGACTGATATTTTCACAAATTTTTTGAAAGCTGAGACCTTTATCGGTTTAAGAACAATGCTGGGAATGACTGGTTTACTGAGTCTCGGATTGAGGGAGGGTGTTAGAAAGTGAGTTCAATCGAGACTCTAGAAGGTACGAGAACATTGTAAGGGTTTTCGTGTTTGAGAAGTTTACTTGGTTAAGACGGTGTTTATAGTTTCTTTATTTAGAAAGTTTATTTTGCTTAGAATTTGTTTTTAGTCGGTTATGTCTTAGTAGTATAAATACAGGCTTTAAGAAAAAGGGATTGTAAGCAACAATAAGTTTTCTAATAAGAATTTTCGGATTCAGTTCTATTCTTCTGTAGTTCTATTTTTGTGTTGTGCAGTTTGTTCTTTGATTGCAGTAGAAGTTAGGTTTAACATTAATTAAGCTACATTCTGTTACAGATAATAGGTATGAAAAACTGCCTCCAAGTGAATGGTATTTGGGTTCTCCGTTATTTATAAACAGGGATATGTCAAAATCTTTTGAGCTCTTGCTAGATAAACGGAAAGTGAAACTTGATATATGAAAAGCAAAGCTAATAAAGAGTCCGGTATTGATAATTGTGTTCATCCTTGAAACAATAAGAATAAAATTCGTAAAAGAAATAATTGTGTCGGACTGAAGCCAGTGTGAACTGGGTGTGTTTAGATCTGAAAGAAACTTGCTTAGCTGAGTTGTTTTGCCATTATAAAGTGCACTTATCAAGGGGTATTTTCGTCTAAACATCTGTGTCCATCCTCAAGAGCGCAAGTGACTGAAATCTATACACTTTTCTTAATTTCGTTTCATTAGATTCTGGAGTGACACATATTGGAGCTGCTGAGCGAGGAGGGCATGATAATTTTGTTGGTAGCATAGTGAAAATCCGTCTTGGTAACTACAAGGGATGCAGTGGTCGTGTTGTAAGCCGCAACGGTCAACTAGTTAGATTGAATTGGAGTCTCAGATGAAAACCGTTACGGTTAAACGTGAGGAGATATCTGTTGATGCGGGTGTTTTCACTTCATTCATTGAAACACCTTGACCTGGTATCGGAAGTGAGACACCAATGCATCGTGCACAAACTCCGTTACACCCATATATGAGTCCTTCGAGAGATCAAGGAGGAGAAACACCAGTACATTGTGGTATGCGGACGCCCATGCGCCATCAAGCTTGGAAGCCTTATGCTATCTCAACTTCAGCAAGGGGAACCAGTCCAATATGTCAGCGGGGAAGTCCTTTTACATGTACAAATAAAGCACCAATACTGACCACAGTTTCAGGTTGGGACTGAAGCTGTTTATAGCAGTTTTACATCTGTTTTTCAGAATTTTTACTGTGTGTGTATTATGTTATGTTCAGATGTTTAACAATGAACTAAACTGTATAGCCAATTTTTAAGTGTTACCGGACTCAAAGAAATCTCTCGCAAATTGTCCACTTGTGTGGTGGAGAAGCTTTTGTTAGAGTATGGGCCTGCTTATAAAGATGTTGTTTGGGCTTATGACTTATAGAAGCCCATAATCTGATATAGTTTGATTTCCTCTCAAATGTTGTAGGTGAAAAGCATTGGAATCTGACACTCTCAAGGGGAGTCTGGGCACGGGCAAAGGACAAGATATGTCCCGGTACTACTCACGGTACAAGTTTGGTCACCTTGGATTTTTATGATTAGTTCTGATTTGATAATTGCAAAGAGTTGTGTTTGGAGTTGCTTAGTTTCCTTACTGATGTTTTGGGGCCAATATTAGTCAAAGAGGTTGTATTTTCTTTTTTATTGTTCGGTTGTTGAATTTTGCGGCTTACAATCTTGCCTTTTTGCAAGTCACGTTCATTTTCAATATACTCCAAAGTATCAAAAAATCAGTTCTGGTTGAATAATCACCTAAATATCACTGAACTGTTATATCATGCAGGTTGGCAAATGTTTAAGAAAGGTACAAAAACTAGCCTTGCAAAATTAAATCAATGTTAGTTTGAGATTGACGTACTTGTACATATTGTAGCCGGTATTAAAAGATAATGATTTAAGGGGATTAGAACTAAAAGAACATATACAACTGAACTTTTGTTTAAGATTTTCAATCTCAGTTCATCACTTTCACTTTCTTTTTCTGGACTAATTCTCCTACAGGTTTTACAGCGCCGGGTCCTCCTTGCATTAAAATACTTACACATGCTTGTCCCTGAAGATGGTCACATCATGCTCCCTGACTTCGACCTATATCTCTTAGATGCTCCGTCAGATGCTCCTTCGATCAGCTTCAGTAATTCTGGAGCCAACGAAAAGTGCATGAACAGATTCTTGCTGCATCAATCCTATCCATCTCCATCATCTAGTTACAAAGTTTTGTGAAAACCTTTTTTATGTGTCTCGGCCAAACTTATTAAACTCTTTGATAGATCTTTTACATCTTTAATCTCTTTGACCACTAAATAAGTAGCATAGGAAGCTCCAGCTAACAAGGCCGCTATGCATATAAAAGTAACAACTCCTCCTAGGAATTTAAACAACCACGAAAGCTTATTTTTTTTGTTAAACAACCACGAAAACTTTTTTTTCTTGTCTTTATGTTCTTCACTTGTAACCTCGGTCGAGTCAACAATTTCTATGTGATGTTCTTCGCTGTTAACATCTCCATCAACCTTAAATGGCTTGTTATCTATACAAGCTTCTGAGTTTGCGTCTTGCTTGAAATTGCCCGATATCGGTTCCTCTGCTGCCATAGTTTTTGATCTTGCTTCTTATTGTCTACGCTCTCCAAGATCTGAATTCTTACAGAAATCTCACGAAATATATTTGTGAGAATTGACATGCATGGGAACGTCTTATTTATAGCTACAACTTGTGGTCGATAGATTCCCATTTTTGACCGATTAAAAAAAAGATTTCCGTTTCCGAATCAAATACACTTTCTATTTGGTTTCTGATTCCGTACGATTTCATTTTCTGTTTGGTTTCTGATTTCATATGATTTTCCCTTTATTTATTTATTTATTTATTTTGGAGACGTGGTTTCAAGTCAAGGGGAATGGAGCCTGACTTTCACACCGAAAGGCCAGATTCACCCCTGGGAGGGTTAACGATTATACAACATTACACTTGATAGTTGATCTTCTTACAATATGACCAAATTTATAAGCTTGTTTTTATTGATGAAATACTATACAGGGGGTTTTCCCTGATGGAAGGGCCGTCGTAGTGAAGTCATCTCTCCAAATAGTAGAATGCAAGGAAGAAAAGAATTTCTAAGCGAAATAAGCGCATTACAGACACCCAAATATTCCTATCAGTGTAGGAGTATACGACCACTAGCCTAATTGGAATTCACATAATGCATTATTTGGTAATCTACTGCACACAATTCTTATTCATCTCTGTACAAATTTGGTTAAATTTTTGTGAAGGTTCTTCCAATACAAATCTTAACAAGGAGATACTGAACTCAGTGAACCGGGAAACTAGAGTAAACATTTGAGGGAGCAGAATTCAACTTTGCATAGAGATATAGAAAACTAGAAAATGTTTTATTAGACAAACTCACAAACAGTTTAATCCCAAGATATCTTTGGACTGTCGAAGCAATTAAATGTCGAAGAGGCTACCAACAGCACTGGAGTAGCATGAACCATGTAAAGAAAAGAGCTCCCAATCCATTTGTTACTGGTTCAGTCAATGTTAGTTCAACATCTATCTGATTTACTCAGCGTAATTCTATATTGCTCCGAGGTTGCGGTCAACCGAGAAAGCAGATGTTTGCAGTTACGCTATTTGCTTCTCTTGTTTTCGTACTTCTCTGTTGGCCGCTTCTTAGCATTAGCCTCAATGTCTCTTCAGGTGTATAATTAGCTTCCTCACGAACCTACATACACGATACAAAGACACACAGATATCACAACAGACATACACGCAATGATAACTATGTCATACAAATTCACCCCATCAATTTAGCGACCTAGTAATTATGCACATGTTCTAGCAAGATCAACTCAAAAGACGCAAAAAGTTTAAGCAAGTAATCAATTTGAAAGCAGAATGAACCTACGGTCTCATACAAAATCAGATAAACACGGCACTTGATTATAAAGAAGAATCACCTTAGCGAAATTGAAATTTGACCTTTTCGTTCATCCTTTCTGTCCCCGATTCCTCTCTTTTAAGTTTCACGATCTGGTTCAAAATCTTGCAGCAGATGGCATCCCATTATGCAAATGAAAACCCGAAAAATCACTTTTTAATTACGATAACCAAACGTTACAAGACCAACTGGGCCAAAGCTTTACGAAATCTTCTTTAGGGGAGCTCCAATGTCTTGTTCCATGTGTTGCAGTTATCAGCAATCTATAAACCAATGATCGAATCAGTACATGAACAATTTTCTTTTTTCCTTTTCTTCATTTCTGTATGTAGAGAATAGAGTTTGTGATCGGATCTCAAAACCTGAATTTCTTTGTTTAGGGTTTTCACCTTGCGGCGGAAAGTGCAGAACCCAGAAGGTATTGTGTTGTGTGTATACTTTTTGACTCATTTGTATGTGGAATAAGATGAGTTTAGGGTTAGGGTTTTGAGTTACTTATTACATCCTAACTTTCACTATTTACTCTTGTACAATGTTTACTATTTACTTTTGTAAGTACAGTAGCATCAGCAACTGTAAAGAAGTTTAACGTTAATCGGAAGTGAGTCCACAACTTTTAAGATGGGTACATATTGCAAGAAGCTATAGTTTCGATATCAAACTTTATAACAACTTTTGGAAGGAAAAAGTTAATTTCTTATGAAGCAAAAATACTTTGTTTCTAACTTTTTCTTCTTGCATCCAAATGTGTTATAACTAATGACTTCTTCTATGCTGTAGTTGTTGGGCCTTTTTCACTTCTTATGGGTCTAGTAATTGGTTGTCCCTTAATTTAGAACCTTGTTTTAGCTTCTTAGGGCATACGTAAAACTTTCAGGGCATACTGAATAAAGATAAAAACTGGTTGTAAATAATAAAATCAATAGCCCCTTAACCAAATATTTTTGGTAATGGTAAATATGCTCTTTTAGTATTAGTGTTAATACTAATGACTAGTTATTATCTTGATTAGAGATTGATATTCATGATTAGTAATTAAGATAATTTAGTTGTAAATTTGTGTAGATGAAAATTTTTGAGGAAGACAAAAAAAAAGTTAAGCTTTTTTGGAGAAGGAGAAGGGGAAAGTGAGAAAAAAACTTGTATTTTGATTCAATGGATGAGGAGGGTCAATCTTCATTTAAAAAACCTAGGAAAATACACATCAATTACAACAATGATCCAGAATGGCTGATTTCTTAGATTATGAGAATGATTTTACAAAAACTCAAACTCAAGCTCAAGCTCAAACTCAAACTCAAACTCAAACTCAAACTCGAGATGATGATTTTATGAGTCAAATCCAGATGATGAATACATATATGAGGAACCAAATGCTTCTAATACACATGTACACTTCTATCTTATGTTGAATCTCATTTTTGTAGCTTGAAATCATCAAAAGTTTGTATTTTTTCACCAAGGTTTGGCGGACCAGGAATATGTTTGGCTTAAAATTTTCATCCGAACCTTTATTTTGTTACTTCTCGCCTATTTACTAGATCCTAGTTCGGCTTGTTTGAAAGTGTCATAAAGAGCCGAACCTATACCTGAGAGTTTTGGAAGAAAACATGTTAATGGTTCGACTTATTTGGTGAATATCGTAAGAGATGAACCTGTTGGAAATACATGGTTCGTCTATATTCATAAGTAGAATACAAGCCGAAAATTACCATTAATATTCCTGAGAATTGTTGGGTTCAGATTTTTTAATGGTTCGACAAATATTGTGAATATCGTAACTGCTAAATGTACCAGGTTCGGCACATATTCTGAATATCGTGATAGCCGAACCTAGCCATTAATTTTTCTTCGTAGTATTTAACCTTGTGATATTCTTTGTAGATCGTGCTTGGTGGACCTGTACCGATGGAAAATCAACCTGATCCCTTAGACGTAATTCACGGAGATACTAAGGATCACTTCCAAAATGATTTGGTATGTAAGAATTTGGTGTTTACCTTAATGTTGTCGGAATATTCCGAAGTTTTTCTTACTAATTATTTGTGTTTGAATGAACGTAAACATGGAAAAGTAAACCCGAAGCACATGCTTGGGATGAGGAATATGCAATGAAGATAAATTGTGTACTAGTTTATGGAAGACAAAGCCGAGGGGATCGGTTTGAAATGATTTGTGAGCGAAGTGGAACCGGCGACAGCAAGGCTAGAAAGGGTTCTGTATATGTTGAGAATACCGGGAGAAAGAATAAGATAAAGACGAAGAAAACAAAGTTCCCTTTCAAGATCGTTTTCAATTTCAAGAATAAGAATAATTCCTTGAACAAAGATGATGAATATTGGGTTATGAATAAAACTATGGATTTTCGTCACAACCACCCACGTCCACGTGACCTTCACAGTCATCCAAAAGTAGCACGACTCAAACCCAACGAAATGCACGAAGTAGATAAAATGACACGAGCACGTATGACACCATATAGGATTCTTAGTAAATTGAATGCGGGCGACAAGAATAACAAGTCGACTATGCAAACTATCTACAACGCGATAAATAAGTTGAGAAGGCTCAATTTGCAAGGTAGGATGGTGATGCAACAAGTGATGTGGTTAGGGGTGAAGCATAACTACGCTTTCCAAAAGAAGTTGGATGACTTCGGTCAAGTGACAAACCTTTTTCTTGCCCACCCGGAATACGTCCAATTGGCTCAATGCTTCCCACAAGTTCTTATATTGGATTGCACGTACAAGACTAACAAATATGAGATGTCATTGATGAACATTGTCGGGCATACGTCGACAAAGTCACAGTTCATCGTGGATTTTTGTTTCTTGAAAAACGAGAAGAAAGAAATTTATGTTTGGGGGTTAGAACAATTGAAATTAATCTTCCGCGAGGGTGCTCTTCCTAAAGTGTTTGTATCCGGTCAAGATTCATCATTGATATATGCTATTAATAAGGTATTTCTGGATGCATTCAACTTTCATTGTACATTTCATATATGGTGCAATGTAAGGAAAAAATGCCAACCGATAATTCAACCACTTAAGTTAAAAGAATTATAGAATATTGTTAATTCATGAAAGAATATGAGAAGAATAAGAGGTTGTGGGCTTCTTTCTATGGAGAGTGGGAATATTTGGTATGGTCAATCACTAAGGAATTCCACAAAGAAAATGTTCAAATGCTTATTGATCATTATAGGACCGACTACCCCGACGTCATTATTTATTTGCTCAAAGATGTGTTGGAACCTAATAAAGAAAGGTTTGTGGCTTGTTTCACAAATCGACACGAACATTTCGACAACCAATCCACAAGTATAGTAGAGTCGGCTCATTATCGTTTGAAGAAGAACCTTTTTGGTTGCATTGACACGTTTGTCACAGTATTTGATGCAATTGATGAATATTTCAAAAGTGATGTTGTGAGAATTAAAGCGTCGTTCAAACATAACCTTATGTTCAAACAAAAGATTATGATAGTAAATGACTACGTGGATTAACTTATAGAGTCTCCCATCTATGTATTGACTTATTGATGAAAGAAGTACAACTGATTGAGAAATTATCCGCTAACTTGGAGGAAGAGTGTGTTTGTAAAATGAAGACATCTATGGGACTTCCATGTACATACTTCGGTAAAAGGATGGTATCATACCATTTGACGATATTGATCATTTTTGGAAACAATTAATATTTGAGCCACTCCCAACCGAAGATGACGAGGATGATCTGGGACACAACAAATGGGAAAAAGTTGGCGGAAATGTATAGGAAGATGTTCCGAGCTCAAAAAAAAATCATATGGCACAACATGATGCCGGTCATGAATACTTTCACCCAAGAGAATATTTTGGTCCCGAAAGGTAGGAAGAGTAAGAAAATGAATAATTTCCAAACTAGAAAAGCAAAAAAGGAACTATTGGCTACCCATAGGGATCCATCCGGCGTTGAGTACCATGATGCAAGGTATGAAAAGGAAAAAAAGGAAATTGAGAAGGTGATGAAGGAGGAAGAAGTGAAAGTTCCAAGAAAACGTGGTCGTCCGAGTATTCAAAAATCTGAAACAAGTACAAAGAGATCAAGGAGAATGATTGTCCGTCACAAGCAAAAGATAGTAAATAGGAAGTCAAGGGGAAGAGTAAGATGTGTCCTTCACAAGCCAAGATAAAGGAAAAAAGGACCGTACATGAAATTGGTAAGATGAAAGTACCCAAAAGAGATAAGTCCGATAACTATTTGCGTCCTATCAATTTTATATATGATAACTAGTTGGCAGACCTATCGCCGGTAATTCATGAGCATATTATAGAAATGGACGACGTAGAAGGTGATCAAAATTATGTATATCACGTCACGCAGGAACAACTTGGTCCTTTTAAAGAAGGGAGCAATTTGGTACCCCAAGAAAATTAAGTCAACTATATTAGGAAACGATTGTTACAAACCCTACGCCGGAACAAACAATTCTACCAGACAATTATGAGAGGTGGTCCAAAAAGAGATGCAGGGGTGACATTGGAGTATATTGCATTCGAACTTCGTTTACATGGGGATTGAATCATCACACAAGAACATTGGATGTCAATGCCCATTTTTGGGTTTCTAATAGAGGAGGCATTTGATTGCATGGTACATTGCTTCGGGTGGACGGGTAATAGTTTTACTTACGCGCCTACAACAAAACCTTGACATAATGGTGTAAAAGATGGAAGACTTGTTATTGAATTTGATCAAAGTTGTCATTTTATCGGCCTCAAAATTACACCCGGTTTCCCATTACCTCCCTTGAATGGTTTAGTATTTTGGCCTAGATTTTAATGTAATTACTCGATGGATTGGTGTGCAAATTGTTAAACGGAAATGGATCTTTGTAAAGCTTTGAATATGTCGCTCACAAGTGGACAAATAAATTTATGTTCAAGTGATGAGGATGAAGACGATGAGAAATAGGTTAGTGAAGATGAAGAGATTCGTCTAGGATCTCCAAAAATGATATATAGAGGTGTTTTTTGGTTTGTAGCGGTGCACTCAATCTATTTTGTCTTATTTTATTTTAGCAGATGGTGAGGATTATATATCATAAGTTTTATTAAATGTACCCTCGAGACCCTAATATTTGTATGGTTTATTTTTATTTTTGGGAAATTTGTTTGGGTTGTCTACAAGTGTTAAAACACAATCAAGTTTTTTTGTCCCGTAATATTAATTATGCGCCGAACCACCTATAAAGGCCAAAATAGAAAACACGGGATGTGGTTCGGAAAAAACATTACAAGTCGAACCACTAATAAAATCCATAATATCAAACACATGATGTGGTTCGGCACAATTATTACAAGCCGAACCTGACAAAAATTAAAATCCAGGATTCCCAGTCAGGTTCATCTTATTAATTATTTTACGTACTAACCCGAACCTGAAAAAAATTAAAATCAAGGATGTTCAGTTAGGTTCAGCTGGTTTGACATATTATGTAACAAGACGAACCTGACAAAAATAAAACCCAGAATTCCCAGTCAGGTTCAGATAATTATACATATTACGTACCAAGCTGAACCTGACATATTCCAAAATCAGATTTCCTAGTTGGGTTTGGCGTATTAAAGAGGTTACGTACCTGCCGAACCTTTGTAAAAATTTCCTTCAATTCGAAAGTGGTTTTTCATTCATACGATAAAGGATTACATTCCCATCACATAGAAACATGGGAGCATTACAAAAGAAAACCATCTAATATTCCAAACGGGTTATGAGATACTTTGTAAGGATGTGGTAGTGAGCTTCGTATTTGAAATTCTTTCCTTTCCATCTTCGCCATTCTTCTAGAGATCGCACTTCAATATCGCAGGTTGTTTCACCCTTGAGTCGATATCGATTCACAACCCGAACTAAAGCTATAAAGTTGGTAACCTTTTTTTTGTATAGATCCAATTCGGCAAAATAAGGATGCAGAACCCGGTTGTGAGGATTACATGTTTCGATGGAGAATGCTTCATGAATTCGAACCAAGTAGTACATACTCATGAAACCCTTCACTTGTTGTTCTTCACCCTTCTTTGGATAGTATGTTAAATAATTTCTGCGAAGAGACAAATATTCATCTAGAGTAAACTTAGGCTATGGGGTGCCATATTTTTCAGGAGATATGCTTTCTAATGTGAAACAATGGGTAGGTATATATATAGAGCCGGTTTACAATGGATATATTTTTCAAAAAAAAAGTCGTTACTATAATCTCATTTGGTTTGGCTTGAAATATGTTTATATTACAAGCCGAACATGTTAAATTAACGTCTATATATTTAAAAAGTTTGAAAATACCAAATGTTCGGCACATTATAAATTTATATTATGAGCCGAACTACATCCTGTGTTTTGCTAAAATTTCACTTACTATTTCACTTAAATATATAAAAACTTATATCACACACTACTAATCTCGTTTTACATAATAGTTCAATGGATATCATCTCGTTTTACATAATAATTCAATGGATCACGACGGATATCATCTCTAACGAATCTCGGTGACTAGTTCTCTAATAAATCTCGTAATTCTTCTCCTCAACCATGAATAACAAATCCCAAGATCGTATCTTCCTCCATGGCGTATTTCCCAAAGGCTTTAAATTCTAGCATCCTTAAAAAAAAAAGAAATCGCAAGTTAGCGTTCAAACAAAAGCGTACCCTATTTCTTAACATAATCGCGGTGGAATTTGGGATACTCAGCTCCTCTTCATTAGTATGTTGGATGATATCAATTGACCCATCTTAATATTTTGATGTAATCTCGCATAATATAACAGACACTTCAAATCTTTCAGCTAATTCCATCCACTTACGACGTTTTGGATTCCCATCTAACTAAAACTGGAATTATTTTACCCTTTTCCAAAACATCGAACAATGTTAATTAGGCCGTTCACGATAAGTTCGAATGAAAGCTGTGAAAAGAATTTAATCATCTTCAACGGTGAATAGTTTCATTTTGGAGTAGAAATGCAACAAAAATTTTGGTTTCGAGGAACACGAGCAAGTTTAATAAAAAGTTTGCAAGAAAGGGCCAACACTATATATAGAAATTCCCCAACGGGTCAATGCTTTAAAAAAAAAAAACTAGCCGTTGAGGAAATTTTATTTGTAAATTAGAAGGTTCGGCTGATAGTGAAAGTTTCTCATACAAGACGAACTTGGTAAAATCCAGCTATCTAAAACTTGTCAGATTCGGCTTGTATGGATAGTTACAGAACTAGCTGAACCTGACAAATTCCAGACCCCTAACTTTTACCAGGTTCGGCAAATTAGGACATTCACAGGATTAGCCAAACCTTATAAGTTACTGAACTTGTCTATAGCATGATTAAAACTGAAAATTCAAGGTATCTATAACACGATTAAAAATAAGTCAAATTATCGATAACACGAAATGAACTAGCAAACATAAAAGTCAAGTTGTCAAGAACAAGGTTAACAAATCCAAGATAAAAATGTACTTAATCAAACATAGCAAACATAAAATTTCATTGACGACGGCCCCTCTTGCCGGTTCCACGGCCTCCTCTTCTTCCACCTCCACGTTCATCTTTTCCACGTCGTCATCACTGGTTGGGCCTCTACTACCACCTTTGTTTGTTCCTTCATCGACTTCTCGACCCTCTTCTTCGTCGGCAGTTTGGTGGGTACCTGGGGTCCTTGTCCTTTGTGTTAGAGCATATCTCGGTCGAACTCGCATGCGCTTCTATATCAAGCATGTTTGTCAATATTAATGATCAAAATTATATGTCTTGATTTCTAGTTTACTTATGACTAAGTCTCGGTCTAGGATAGTTAAGTGTAGTTGAGCTTCAGACTCCATGGAAATCATCTTGCAAAGACGAAGAACTACTCGAGGAACAAGTGAAACTTCATCCGACTAAAAGGAATGTGAAGACTTGAACTTATCTATCATTCAAAAGTCTAATATATCTCCTACTCTTGAGACAAAGTCGTATAACTATGATAGTTTTCTTACATATACATTGGTTATTTCGAGACGAGTTTACTCGCCTATCTTTTTCTCGAAATATGTGTTGGTAAGATTTTGCTTTAAACATTTTCATCTATTACCCATGATGAAAGTCATGATGACGATAGTCGTGAATAACGATTGTTATAACATTATAGAAGAATGTTTCAGTGATTGAAATGTAGAGTTGAGATTACCATCTATCGATATAAGCATATTTACAGTGTGTTCGCATATTAGTGTCTAAACCATGTGCCGGAAACCAAGTTCGTGCATATGTGTGCATGCGGTATTGGTGAAGGAGACAGGTTGAGTACGTGTACCCGTACGCGTACCAGCGGAAGTTTTCCAACCGAAAATTTCTGTTGAGTTTAGGTACGCATACCCGTACGCGTATCCACGAAAGTTTTCATACCCGAAAATTTCTGCTGAGTTTGGAAACCAAAGCCAACTTAAATCCGGTAGCTAAGGTACGCATACCCGTACGCGTACCCAAGCTGGTTATTTCTCAAATCGGTAGTTCATGAACTTAAAACAATAAATTATAAGGAATGCAATCTTTGCAAACCATGGGTATATTGGTCATGAATTGATTCAAGTGGATCAATCCGACTTTGTTTCAATTGTGTCTATGAATAAAGACATAAGCAATTTAACAACTCTTCAACTAGTTCTTATGAGTCATTTGAACTAGTTATGAGAAATGAATACGGTTAATATGAAAGTGCTAATATGGCTAACCATTGGTTAACAAAATTTCTGGTGTCTGTAATATTTCTATTCCGCATTATATTTTTTTTTTATATAATTGAAATATCACAGGTTGTGCATTAGGATCAATCAATTAGAATATCCAACCTTTGGTTGTTGATTTAAATTGATTGACACTTGGATATTGGTCTTTTGTACCATCCAAGTTTATCTCTCTAGTATTTTATAAAGACTCGCAGATTTCCATTTGCTTGAGTAAAGATCAAATTGAGAAATACAGATATTAACTCCTTGATATACTTTTTATTAAGATTAAGTCTGACTGTCTAGTTGATTTTCTTAAAAGTATATTAGAGTTAGTCCATACATATTGTTAATCGAAATATTGGGTGAGTTTGTTATACCCCCGCATTTTCAATTGGTATCAGAGCAGGCAAACACGTTTAAAGACCTTACAAGTCTGTGTTTGTAGCGATCCGACTCTGTGGACAAAATAGTATCTCATATCTACGCATAGTCTATGTCTTCCCATACTTTTGACTATGTCAAGTATCTTGGTTTTTCCTCAAAGGATAATTCCTTAGCTGATTCTTCTGAATCCAGAGAAAGAAACGAGACAATTGACAGGATGTCAGAAGTAAAAACGAATATCACCAGAACCAAAGTAAAACCAACAGAGATGATTGATTTACACAATCATTCTCAAGTTTTGGATGAATTTGAGAAGTCTCTTAGTCGAGAACGTGAACTCTATAAAATCATTGAATCCTTCTCCAATAATATTAAAAGTCTCACTCAAGAAAAGATTAGTATCCTTGAGAATATTGTTAAAGAGGGAACAATTAGAGAAAAACGTTTGATTGAGACACACTTCTCTCATTTGAACAACCTTCGTGTTGAAAGAGAGAATATTGCTGCATCATTTCACCTAGCCCAAAAACAGTCTGTTTCCTTCACTAAGGAAAACACTGTAATAAGAAATTGTTCTGTGTCGCGTGTTGTGTTACCTGACTTGAAGAAATACTCACCAAAGGAAGTCCCTGCAAAATATAAATGGAAAACTTCCAATCGGGAAATGGGCTTGAAACACAATTCTCTTCCACGAACTTGTTCCTTATGTGGAAAAAAGAATCACTATGATATCCATTATTTTGTCAGGAGGAAACAAATCTCTAAACTTCATAATTTGCTTCTTTCTACTGTCGCAAATCGATCACGACCGCCCATGTTCGCCAGCCAAATCGAATGGCTTAGATCTAATTTAAGATGACCCAGGAGATGTAAGCATACTCACTGGAGGCTCATCTTCACACATGGCCGATCGGCCTGTTCAAATTAGCGCTCAGCGTTTTGGTTCGATTAACCAAACTAGGGTTGGTCGCACGGTTTCCAAACCCTAAATCAACGGTGGCAAACATTTTCCGCAAAAAGCTATCTCGACCGTCCAACTTCGCTAGCTTGGTTGGACGTCTTGGATAAAATATTAGGCGATCAATGAGGTACCTCAATGATCACCGGACACCACCCTCCTGCAAGAAGCGATCGACCAAGCAACGACTCGCCTGTGCGATCCCGGACGACCGCCCAAAGATGGCCCTTCGCGCTCTTAAACGACCCGGATCTAATTTAGATCAACCTATAGGATTTTATAATGTCTACCATCCGTCACTCGCCTACAGGGAGTGATCGACCAAGCAGTAGCTTGTCCCTAGAGCTACCAAACGATCACCCAAAGGTGGTCGGCCATGCTACCTCTTTTAAGACTCCGAATCCGCGACTTATTCAATCAATCTCTAAAACAACGATGTTTCATGCACGTCGATTATTTGAGATGTTTAAAGGAGATGCTTTACGTGCATCGAATACATAAGATATTTTATATCGGCCTCATAAACAACTTAGTTGTTTAACCTAATAGCACCATATGATATTCTTTACGGCAAGTCCCACGACTTTACCCACTTACTCGAGACATCAAACATGTCACAAACTGGGGGATAGTTACTGGGGTATTGGTCTGGCGGTTTACAGCTTGCGGCGGGCAACGCGCCCATTACGAGAACGTGTCAGGAAAGGACGAACGGTTAACAACGGTGAGAATAGTGGGTGAAGGGGTGACCACGTGATGATCACCACCTCTTACACAACCCCAATACTCCACCACTTAATCTTCTCCACTTCCTACGAGATCAAGGGGCGCTCAAATGACTTGTATAAATAGGTTTTCAACCTATTTCGACAACAGAAAGACAAGTGTTGTTAACATAGTATCCAGAAAACACCCAGAACCGATAGCTTACATTATGCAAGAAAGTTCCACATTCTGATACAAGTCATAAACAACCAAACCTTCATAATTCAATATTTTGATCTCAAACACCTTCTTCTCTTCCGTCCCTAAGATCAACCACTTCTCCTTCACTTTGTGACCGAATTGAATCTGGAACGGCCATTTCTTGGTTTAGGCCAGAGTCTTACAGATTGAACTCTCGAATCTAAAAGTACTCCCGTGCAGTGCATTGTTTAGGGTTTGAATTCGTTTCTCATCAACACACCCAAATTTGCCAAAAACAGCAGAACCAGTTTTTACCCTCAAACAATTGGCGACCACAGTGGGAGATCAACCTCTCGGTCACGATTCAGACTCTTCATTCATTTGAAAATCAGTTCCTCAACAGATTGAAAAAGTGGTAGAGTTTAGATCCGGTGCAAGGGTTGATCCTAGTTCCAGAAATACCAGCAGTACATATTCTAAGAACCCTTCTCAGAATCTCATCCTAGAATGAAGCACTCCTTCTTCTATGCTTAGCGAGGAAGAATATGTCAACACCGAAGATGTCAGAAACGAGGAGGAATCACCAAACATAGCATAATTGATGCAGACGCGGTATGACCCGGCCAAGACGTAAGCAGCGATGACGACAAAATCAGAATGAAGTTCTTACTCGCCTTAAGAATTTAACGGCGCAATTGACTCGGGGACAACGCTAAGTCTTAGAAAAACCATCTCAAAATGCTTCTGGACCTGCAAATGAGTAAACCCGCCAAGAGAACAACCGCAAGAAGATGGAGGTGTTCGTGCAACTACACCAACTACGCCAGCAACCAATCAGCGAACGGACTTCGCAAATTATCAGAATGATCAACGCTTGAATTTCATCACTTGAAAAAGATCTGGAGAAACTCCTACGGAAGCGTGGAAAGGAGGAATCATCGTTCCACCACCACCAGTCGTCCTACAAGACGTTTAAAGAGCTCTTATACCAAGGGGATATATATTACCCACCTTTTCTCTTTATGATGGAACAACCGAGCATCGACAATGAAAGGACCACACTGCCTCGTGGAGACAAAAGAAGGCGTGACTACTACTCAGAAAGGTACAATGGCTTCTCTCGAAGTCCGGATGGAGCAACCGCCTCTACGACAACACAAGTGTTATATGGAGCAACCGCCTTTGCAACAATGGCCCACGCTCGGAGATAAAAGGGAAGTTTGTGTAGCCGCTTTCACAGAATAAAGATGAGCCATAACCTTACTGGCACCGACGACCTTACGCAGAGGAGATCTAAAGGCTGCTACACCAGAAGGATTCGTGTCTCCCATATTTTTCCTGTATAACAAAATGGATCGCCTGCCGAAGGAGCCTACACCGGGTACAGCAGCAACACGACGAAATCATCTCTAGCCGGTCCAAATGAGAAGCGAAGCCCTCGACTGCCACGACCCAAACACAACGGAGCAGCAGTTGACGAGATCTTACGTTAACGATATGGACACTGGGTATCGTGCTTTATTTAAAAATTTTATGTTTTCAAACATCCCCGGAATTGCACGGAACGGACAAACGATGGGACATCACCTCCTTAGCATTACTAGAAAGAGTGAGACCAGTCGAAGACAAGAACCGCAGAGGCACCCACGGAGATAAGCGCCCTCTCGACCAACAAGAAGTATTTGATTCAGCAGACGTTGTTACCACATAAGAATCAAAAGGAAAGTCGCGCTTCAGAAAGCACGCCGAGCCACACGCCCCATGTCCACTATGGGGCCCGCTCAGAGTTTAGCACCGCCTATCCTCGAAGCTGCGCGTCAACAACTGAACAACCAATGAAGTCAGATCCAGCGTTTCAAGATTTTCAATTCCCTATGGAAGGGGTGAATAGGTTGCCAGATCTGTAGACACATCACAGATCTACCAAGTTACATACAGTGCTACTCCCGCCAATTGATCAACGGACGACAAATCTAGAAGATTGCTGCTTTCGTCAGTTCCTCCACTACCTTACCGGTGAATGCAATATACATACATCTCCCAGGGGAAACTAAGCTGAGAAGAATTACACCTGGGACTGCCAGCACATGGGATGCCTTCACAGATTTCAACCAGGTTGTTTCTGGTAAATACTTATCCTTTGCCGAAAAAGCTGCAGCTGCATACAAACCCGCCTCTGGAATCGACAAGAATAATATGAAGTCCAACTGGGGACTTCCTACAAGCGTCTGTGCCGAGCCAGTTAAATTTGAGAAGGACGTTTATGCTAGATCAGGTGTCAACATTGTCACTGTAAAAGCCTTATGAGCCGTAAGAATTCCTCTGCGGAAAGCTTTATGCATTATGATCAAAGATTCTGAAAGAAGATCCAGATCTATCTATGGGCGTGTCACGCTCGAGAAAAGTCAAATCCGATACACCTCTGCAGCAGAAGTCACTATCAGGGGACCCGCCTAGTTATTAATGGTCAAACAAAACTATCGTTGCTGTGAACATTCCAGGGCTCTCCAACAAACCAGCAAAGCCGTATCGACGGTTGCACGGATCGCACTGCATCATGGATCTGGATCTGAAGAGAATACCCGTAGATTCACAACAGCAAGTAAACATTTGACGTACTCTCACAATAAAATTCGTCAAAGGACCCATCCAGTAATACTGACGAGACAAAGAGTCCCACCTGCAACTCATCTCTAAAGGAAATTGATTTGGATGCAGCACCAACGCTTGAAGAAGAGATAAAGCTACACACTCTTATCAAGGAATTGCAAGTAAGTTACATCTCACATGATCTCGTCGGAACCAGCTATCTCACGATTTGTCAAGACTTGGGGACTTGACCCGCCATCAATCCCACTACGACTCAACAATGTGAGTGAAAAGATGATCTATTAAGTGGTTAGGAGTTATTGCCGAAGAAACCAATAACCCGAGCATTTTGAAGGCATGTCAATCTGAGGTACCAAAACCCGATCGTTTCCAACCCGGTAATGCGGTTAATAAGTCATCACCTACAAACCCACATAAATAATCATGCGTGACAAGTGGCTTAAAGCTATCACAGCTTAAGTACTTCGCCTCTTTCATACAATTTTCAATTTCATGCAATCCTTATAATTTTTCCAGAATGTCTGCAACGTCTTGCATTCATTGCATAGGGATTCCGCTTCATTCAATTAGAAGTATTATATCATATCTATCTGAACATCCCTTGACAATCATTCATTCAGAATTTATCTTTCATCCAGTAAATAAAACCACCAGGTATCTCAGAGACACACGGAATTTGCAAAAGGGAATCTGCTAAAGAAGAAAATCTCGGAAAACCTGTGCAAGAGTTTCAGTTGCAAGCCTCTATGATCAGAATGGTCAACAGGCGTAGTTTCATCATATCCTACCCAATGACACCACAAGATCTTCTCACTGCGGAGGATATCTCCAGCTCACATAAGATGAACAACCAAGTAGATGCAAGTTTGATAAGGATTCCTTGCCCTGCGGAAGCCGACTAGAGAATACAGCTAATATAGCCAAACAGACGTATGACTGGGGACTGCTCATTGCGTCTCATTAAATATATCAATTCAAGGTTCTGAAGATGGTGCGATGGATGCCGCTTGGAGGGAAATTCCTGGAGATGTGATAGAAGCACAACGACCACGACCTCCCAGCTTGCCTACTTCACCTAGCGCTTCCGAAAGATTTTTCCCATCTGAGCAATCAAGAGGAGGCAACAACGGAAGGAGCTACCGCGAACCTCAACCGCGCTAGTGTGAAGTAGATTTTGAATTGAGAGGTTCTCAAAATAATGTCACTGGTTTCCACAACTTACAAGCAATCCCGAAACAGAAAAGTACGTGGAGCCACAGTACTATTTTGGGATATACATCTTACAAGATGATCTTGGAAGTTCAGAAAATCTGCAACTCTCGATGATGAATGGGACGATGGATCCTTCACCAGAAGTGTTTATTCATGTCTCTACTACAACATACTAAAAGGGCATATCGAACGGATGCACGAGCTAAAAGACACATGCCTTTTACTGAAGTCCAGAAAACCCTAAAAGCTGCACGGGATTATAAGTCACAAATGTCCACGCATGAATGACCGACCATACGAGCTCCAAATCAGGTTATTGTTTTTGGATATGATATCCTTATCTGTTAGCTTCGAAAGTTGGGGTCAATCGTCAAAAACCGATACTGTATGGAGACTCGAAGTCTCCCGGAATCAACGATGTGCAAAACTAGGGTCACCTACGGGATTCAGAAAATTAGTCCCGAAGAAATCACCATCCTCCTAAGAGTCCACGAACCAAGAGAATTACGGTTGATACCCAATCCGCAACAAAGAAGGAGGACACGGCTAACCCTAAAATGGCGTTTATGTATATGTATATACATGCACGCATGGAGATTCCTAATTGGAAGAGGAGTGGTCGTCCCAAACTCGCGGGACCACACAAAATGCATGCCGCCATGCGACAACCAAGTTACCTTACAGCGTCAACGCCCCATGGTGCACAGATAAGTAACGCCCCTTGCCCTTTCTTATTTCTCTGAACATTAGGATTTTACGTGAATAGCTAGTCACCATTCATTGCTTACCCCGCAATAATGTCTCTATTACGTGCTAAGCAGGGGATTTAATGTTGATGGTGGTTTTTTATCCAGGGTTAAAATTGTAAAACCCTGTATTTAATATGATGTCTCCTTGCAAGGGGATAAAGCCATTTAAAAGTGATGAGTGCAAAAAACTTCTTCGCTCATTGAGCAATTCAATATATATTTGAAATTCACTCAGAATGGTGCGTGTACCAACAATCCCAAATATTCTGTGAATTTTATTTTCTACCAGCATTGTTCACTAATGCATTGCGCGTCTAGTATTTTCCTATGCTATGTTCCCAGCCGAACTCTCAATATTGGCATGACATGACGATTGATGTTCACTCGCAGCAGAGTAGCATGAATCTCCCGAAGTGTCAGTATTGAGATCTGCATGAAAATACTCACACAGGCTGCATCGTTCTCCGACAAAGAGATTTTCATGTGGACGCACTTTTAATTAAAATATAGCTCGATCGAACATGTTAAAATTCCTTAAGGAAAATCCAGACTATCCATATCAGTCTCAAAAATAATCACGGCCACACGATTTGGTCGCGCGATTCATCAAGCCTAGACTACTCCTGGCGAACTAGGCAATCACCGTAGTGACCACCGGCGGGCACACTAGTTCCCTAGTCGGTCGAGTCTTATTTAGTTCATTCACAAGTGCATCAAACGTTAACCCAAACATGGGTGTTCGCGCTAATTTAAAATAAGCTCAAATGAGCTGAGACCGCCAAATACGGTCTCAAAACATATCATGACCGTCCAACTTAGCCAGCCTAGTTGGACAGCTAAGATCTTCCTTGGAATGATCAAAGAGGCTCCAGCATGTCCATTGGCGGCCCAACATCTCCCTTGGTCCATCGACCTTCCGGCGACAAGTCTGTAGGGCGTTTAAACGTTTGCCCGAACTAGGGAAGACACGCTATTTTAAAACCCTAAATTTTGGGTTGCGGTAGTATATTGTTGTCGCAAATCATCACATCCTTCCAACTTAGCCGGCCTAGTTGGACGGCTTAGATCGCGTTTCAGACGATCAAGGAGGTGCACATGAGTTCACCACGGGCCCAATTTTATTCCACTCGATCGACTTTCCCAAGGGAATTCAATGACGTATCAAACTGCTTGACCTAACTAGGGTGAACGTGGACGTCTCTAAACCCTAATTGGAGTTTGCACCGACATGTTACTATCACAAATCTATCACGACCGCCCATGTTCGCCAGCCAAATCGAATGGCTTATATCTAATTTAAGATGGCCCAGGAGATGTCAGCATATTCATTGGCGGCTCATCTTCACACATGGACGATCGGCCTGTTCAAATTAGCGCTCAGCGCTTTGGTTCGATTAACCAAACTAAGGTTGGCCGCACAGTTTCCAAACCCTAAATCAACGGCGGCAAATATCTGTCGCAAAAAGCTATCTTGTCCGTCCAACTTTGCTAGCTTGGTCGGACGTCTTGGATCAAATATTATGTGATCAATGAGGTACCTCAATGATCACCGGACACCACCCTCCTGCAAGAAGCGATTTACCAAGCAACGGCTCGGCCGTGCGATCCCGGACGATTGCCCAAAGATGGTCCTTCGCACTACTTCATTAGCAGTCATTAACTGCCGCAAATCGTCTCGACCACTCTACTTGGCCAGCCGATTTGAACGATCCGGATCTAATTTAGATCAACCGGTAGGATTTTAGAATGGATACCATCCGCCACTCGCCTACAGGGAATGATCGACCAAGAAGTAGCTTGTCCCTAGAGCTACTAAACGATCACCCAAAGGTGGTCGGCCATGCTACCTCTTTTAAGACGCCTAATCCACGACTTATTCAATCAAGCTCTAAAACAACGATGCTTCATGCACATCGATTATTTTGAGATATTTAAAGGCGATTCTTTACGTGCATCGAATACATAAGATATTTTATATCGGCCTCATAAACTACTTAGTTGTTTAACCTAATAGCACCATATGCTATTCTTTGCGGCAAGTCCCACGACTTGACCCACTTACTCGAGACATCAAACATGTCCAAACTGGGGGATACTTACTGGGGTATTGGCCTGGCTGTTTATAGTGTGCGGCGTGCAACGCGCCCATTAAGAGAACGTGTTAGGAAAGGACGAACGGTTAACAAAGATGAGAGTAGTGGGTGAAGGTGTGACCACGTGATGATCACCACTTCTTACACAACCCCACTACTCCACTACTTAATCTTCTCCACTTCCTACGAGATCAGGGAACGCTCAAATGACTTGTATAAATAGGTTTTCAACCTATTTCGACAACAGAAAGACAAGTTTTGTTAACATAGTATCCAGAAAACACCCAGAACTGATAGCTTACATTATGTAAGCCAGTAAACACCCAGAACTGATAGCTTACATTATGCAATCCAGTTCCACATTCTGATACAATTCATAAACACCCAAACCTTCATAATTCAATATTTTGATCTCAAACACCTTTTTCGCTTCCCTCCCTAAGATCAACCCCTTCTCCTTCACTTTGTGACCGAATTGAATCTGGAACGACCATTTCTTGGTTTAGGCAAGAGTCTTACATATTGATCTCTTGAATCTAAAAGTACTCCCATGCAGTTCATTGTTTAGGGTTTGAATTCGTTTCTTATCAACACACATAAATTTACCAAAAACAACAGAACCAGTTTTTACCCTCAAACATCGTGAATAACGATTGTTATAACATTATAGAATAATGTTTCAATGGTTGAAATGTAGAGTTGAGATTACCATCTATCGTAATAAGCACATATAGTGCATTTGCACATTAGTGTATAAATCCATGTGCCGGAAACCAAGTGCGTGCATATGTGTGCATGCGGTATTGGTGAAGGAGACAGGTTGAGTACGCGTACCGTACCGTACCAGCGGAAGTTTTCCAACTGAAAATTTCTGCTGAATTTGTAAGTTTTGCAAACTAGTAAACCAGTCACCTTAGGTATGCATACCCGTATGCGTACCCACGGAAGTTTTCATACCCGAAAGTTTCTACTGAGTTTGGAAACCAAAGCCAACTCAAATCCGGTAGCTAAGGTACGGATACCCGTACACGTACCCAAGCTGGTTATTTCTCAAATCGGTAGTTCATGAACTTAAAACAATAAATTATAAGGAATGCAATCTTTGCAAACCGTGGGTATATTGTTCATGAATTGATTCAAGTGTGTCAATCCGATTTTGTTTCAATTGTGTCTTTGAATAAAGACCTAAGGAATTGAACAACTCTTCAACTAGTTCTTATGAGTCATTTGAACTAGTTATGAGAAAGATGAATACGGTTAATATGAAAGTGCTCATATGGCTAACCATTGGTTAACTATTTGTGAAACAACTAAGTATACACGTTTAGGTATGGTTACTCAAACCTAAATGAAATAAATTTCATTTGTGTGTGACAAGCTAAGTTTCGATCTAATGGTTGAAAGATATTAGCTTGGTTAAATCTGGTTTTTCATCTAACGGTGAATATTGAATGCTTTGTTACCAAGGTAACTTAGATTGGAAATCCTGATTTGAAAACTATATAAAGGAGACATCTAGCAACTGGAAAAACTAAACCCCACACCTCCTGTGTGATACTAGTTGGTTTGATAGAGTCGATTCTCCTTTAACCTTAGGTTTATTCTCGAGACCCTGTAGGTTAACGACTGAAAGACTTCATTGGGATTGTGAAGCCAGACGAAACTACTTCTCTTGTAGTTGAGTCGATTTTCTTGCCGTTTTCTATTATACGAGTTCAATTGAATAATTGACTTGAGATTATATCTCCGATAGGGCAAGATAAAAATAAATAACAAACATCTTCGTCTCATCGTTTGTGATTCCACAATATTTGTTTCTCTACCATACAATTTAGATTATTGTGAGGTGATTGATAATACTAGGCTGTTCTTCGGGAATATAAGTCCGGGTTATCAATTAGTTCATGTTCTTGATTTTATCAAAATACGGAACATAAACTCATAGGTTTATCTGTGGGAGACAGATTTATCTATCATCATAGACTTTTCTGTGTGATACATATTTGTTTATTAAAGTCTTCGACTTTGGGTCGTAGCAACTCTTAGTTGTGGGTGAAATCATCTAAGAGAATCAGGTACGTAGTATCCTGCTGGGATCAGAGATGTAAGGAGCGCAACTGTACCTTGAATCAGTGTGAGATTGATTAGGGTGCAACTACTGTCCAGACCGAAGTTAGTTTGTAATAAGCTAGGGTCTGTAGCGGCTTAATACAGTGGGGTGTTCAATCTGGACTAGGTCCCGGGGTTTTTCTGCATTTGTGGTTTCCTCGTTAATAAAATTTCCGGAGTCTGTGTTAATTCTATTCCGCATTATATTTTGTTATATAATTGAAATATCACAGGTTGTGCGTTAGGATCAATCAATTAGAATATCCAACCTTTGGTTGTTGATTTAAATTTATTGACACTTGGATATTGGTCTTTGGTACCATCCAAGTTCATCTCTCTAGTATTTGATAAAGACTCGCAGATTTCCATTTGCTTGAGTAAAGATCAAATCGAGAGATAGAGATATTAACTCCTTGATATACTTTTTATTAAGATTGAGTCTGAATGTCTAATTGATTCTCTTAAAAGTATATTAGAGTTAGTCCATACAGATTGTTAATCGAAATATTGGGCGAGGTTGTTATACCCCCGCATTTTCACTTTGTTTATAATAGCATCCCACTCTTCGATGAGATAATTTTGTTCATCAACCGTCAATGGTGTTTTGCAACTAGCTTTGTTCCTCATTTTCTTCAACATCTCCTTACCCGCCTGATGAGTGCTAAAAAGTGCATATTTCTATATCTTTTTGTTGGCATTTAACTCATCTTTTGTGCATTAATTCTACATTTTATCCCATATTCTGTATTTTCTTTGTTTTCAAGAATAAATATTTTTATTAACTAATTTTGCATTTTTAGGTAATAAATAAAGTTTGGATGAATAGCGGAGCGGAAAAGAGCAGAAAAGTGTTGAAAAGCCGGGAGGAATTACACAAGGAAACCGCGAAGGATGTTGTGCACAAGACCAGAAGGATGAAAATGGGCTCACAAAGGAAGAAATTGTTCTTAAAGAAGAAGTGGGCTCAAGATTGTTTAAGCCCAAACACATTTCCTAAACCCAAACCCATTTTCTAAGCCTAAAATCAATACCCAAACCTGTTTCGCCTCTTAACCGTCAGATTGGATCCATTCCATCATCCAACAGTCGCTTCATCACAGTGCATCAAACTCTGAAGCTCATGTCTAACACTACAGCACCTAACTCCATCTGGAGCCATCAGTTTTGTTGTGTCTCACAATCCTACGGTCGCTGCAAGTATTGCCATCTCAGCCGATAGATTCGATCCAGATGTGTCGATCCAACGCTTTAACTCACTGGACATCGAATTCTGATACATCCGCTCAACACCCTAATACCTAACCCTATTCCTACCCAACCAAACACCCCCCTCACTCTTTTTCATCGACTCCATCTTCTCTTTCTCCCCTCACCTCCTCTGCAACCTCCATGTCCGCCACCATCTCCTCCACCTGCTATCCCAACTGCTCCGCCATCACCACCATAATTACCACAGCGTCGAACAATGATAACCCATCATTGTTCCCCTCTCCCTAGTCCGTCTACTTTACTTATTCCACACATTTTCAACCGAAACCCTAAAGTGTGAAATAGGTAAATTAGGTCGATCTAGAGGCAAATTGAAGGTATGGGAAGCAAGAGAAGACTAATTCTAAGCATGGGTCGAAGTTTGATTGGAGTCAGAGATTAGGTAAATTTCTAATTTTAATTTCTAAAACCCTAATTTTTCTGATTTGGGAAATTTTTGGGGGAAATCAATTGAATGTTAAATTGAAGTATGGGATAGTCTATTAGGGTTGTTATCAGAGTTAGGTAGGATTTTTTTTTGATTTAATTTGTATTTTCACCAAACCCTAATTGGACTGATGTGGTCCTGTTTTGGGGAAAGTTGGTTTGTGTATAAATAGAGATGATGGGTGTGTGTTAGAAGCGATGCCTGGATTAGCCAGAGCATCAGTAGAATAGTTTAGGTTTGTTATTTCCATGAACTGTAGCTTTGAGGGTTATCAATCTTTTAAATTCCATGATTCTCAATTCAAATGCATTGTTAATTTTAGCTGTTCTGAACTCCAACATGTAATTGAATTTGAGTGTGTGATTGTTACAATTTATATCAAGCTCCTGTTCATGTTTATGTTATGTTATGTTCTTATGATTTGTTCTTAGGATAGTCTCCTTCTAGTGCACTGTTGAATGATGTATTGCTAGGATAGTTATCTTGATGCCTGTTTTGCTTGAGCAATGGGAAGTAATCAGTGCTCTGGTATGCCTGTGATTGACTGTGCTGTCAAAAGACAGTCAATACTAGGGGCATATCAGTGATCAAGCTGATTTTCCTCCCATTCTAATATATGCTCAAGGTATTCAACTCAACCTAGAATTGCATTGCTTGATTAGGACACAAGGTGGAAATCAGTGCACAAACTCCTCCCTGCCCTTGGCTTACAGCCTTGGTTCTTAACTGTTTTGCCATATTGCTTTGCTGTTTTGGTTCTTAAATGTCATGTCATTTGCTTTGCTTTGTTAACTGTTTTCCCATCTTTGCATCTGCCTTATTTCTTTTCCTTGCTCACTGCCATAGTGCTTTGCACCCATAACTAGCTTAGGAATGCTTCAATACACCCCAAGTCCCTGTGGAATGACCCTGTCTTGCACACATTACTACAATTTGACCTTGTGCACTTGCAGGTATCACTGTAGGCATTCTTTTACTCTTATTTTCTCACACCTTTCAAAGCCTACCACCGCCGCAACCTAATTTCATTTTCCAACAACTTCTAATTATGAGTAACTTATATAATGTCTTATTTATGTTATAACAAATTGAAGAGTAAATTAATGCAATTATTATCATTCTCTTGAAAGCATTCGATAGTTCTTCATAAGTAGACTTTTTGGATATGATGGTCGCCTTTTGCTTTGTTTTCGCCTTATCAGCTATCTTCTGACTTTTCTTATTGATAATCAAGGGGTGAGAAAATTGGTTGTAGCGATCCATGTAACCCAGATCAACTTCACGAGGATCATCATGCAAGGGTACTAAAGCGTCCATGTCTAATTTTCCAACTTCTTCCAGTGCTCAATGCTAGGTTCGGGATCATACTTTAGAACCCAATAAGAAGTTGTTCTCTTAGTTCCATCACTACCCTTTGGCATCAACTTGAATTTTTCTTCAAATAAAGGTATCTTTTGGATTGTGCCTAATTGACGGAGTACTCGCCAAGGATCATATATTACACAACCTTCGAAACAATAGTCCATAATACACACCCACCGACATATCTTCATCTTCAATAACTTCATCTTCAAATACTTCATCCGGCTTCGAATATGGATCAAAATCCACGCCATTGACCTTCAAAGAGTTTTCTCTCTCAACTTTGCCACCAACTTCTCTTTATTCCTTTTCATCTCGTCCTCAAACTTGTATCGTGCCACTGTTGGAAGTGTATCAACCCAATATACATCCTTTCCAAGTTGTTTGGCTAATTCCAAAATGGATAAATGGCCATATACCCACACCTGCATCCAAAATAGGAAATGAAGTGAAAAGATTAAAAATTCACTCATAATATAAAAAAATAAAAAGATAAAATACTTTTAATTTGAGAAATCATTAAAGGGTTCGGCTTGAAATTGATATCACTAACAAGACGAACTCACCCAAGTTGAAGTCTCAGAAGAGTGTTCAGCTTGAAATTGATATCACTAACGAACCGAAACTGATAAGTTCAAGTCTCAAGAGAGTGTTCGACTTGACCAGCCGAACTCATCCAAGTTGAAGTCTCAGGAGAGTGCTAGACTTGAAATTGATATCACCAACCAGTCGAACCCTTTACTGATCCAAGATAAAATAAACATTGCAAAATTTTTGGAACAAAAGAAAAAAGGATATTGGATCGTCGAGAATTATCTGTGGAAGAGTGAAGTTCCCTTCAATATCAATACTTGTCAACCTAGAGGCGGTCGCAATTTGTACGATAAGGTAAGCTAGAGGAGAGGTTCTCAAAGCGTACTTGTTAACAGTAGCAATATCCTTTACCAATATGAGATAATTAGCATTCACCTTGCTTCCAGTAAGGTCGGGGAAGATATCTCTACCAAGAGTATAAAGAAAGTAGGAGGTTCCGGTTTGCTTTACTTGGATCTCGTCCAGTACCAACTCCCCCTTTTCTACTTTCTCCTTTGTATTCCGAAATTCATCTCTCAATTTAGTAAGATCAACCTTTTTAAGCTTCTTGTTTGTCCTACCGTTCTCCGGAACAAAATCTACATCTTTAACGGAACGACAAAAACTCGAGTTCAGTATCGTAATTACCCCGACCAAAACATTCCTTGTACAACTTATTTGGCTCCTCCCAACTCATATCATAATAGTCGGCAACCACGCTTATATCCCTCACTTTAAGCCCTGTAATCTTGTTCGTGTCATGAGGAATGATTGTCATCTTTCCAAAGGGTAACTGAAACGTATAATTCTCTGGACAAAATCGCTCGCAGAAAGAGGAGATAGTCACTCTGTCACATTCCTTATGTCCATGTTCAATCAAAGGCCATAAAGAAGATGAAAATACATAAGAAACCTCCACGGGAACCTCTTTAGACAATTTTCATTGCGCTTCCCTCTGGTGTCTTGTTAGAGCACTGCTCGGTCGAACTCGCAAGTGTTGCTATCTTAAGCTTGTTTGTCAAGTTTAGTTGCTAAAACTATAAGTCTTGATTTCTAGTATACTTATAGCTAAGTCTCAAATTAGGATAGAAAGTGTAGTTGAGCATTAGACTTCACGACGTTCATCGATTTAAGACGAAGAACTACTAAGGGGAGCTTGTGCAACTTCATCAAGAAAAGGTATGTGGAGACTTGAACTCAAAAGTCGTATAGCTATATAGACTTCAATTATGCACATATGATATTTCAAGCTGAGTTTAACTCGCTTACATATTTCTCGAAATGTGTTGGTAAGCTTTCGCTTTAACCAAGTTCATCTTATATTCTTGACGAAAGTCAAAATATGATCATGTGAAAATCTCCTTGTAACATCTTACATGATTTGTGTGAAACATTCATTTGATGTAGACTCGAAATGTTTCGTATTGATCATTTGATCACTTGAAAATTTCTTTGAAGCTAATAGTTTGTGTGAGACAGCTATTGTCGTCTTCCGAGAATGTTTAGATGGTTGAAATGAGAGTTTAGAATAATTGGATATAAGCACAGTATGCGTACTTGCATATGTGTGATCCAAGTCCGAGAACCATGGTATGCATACCCGTATGTGTGCTGATTGGTTTAGTAGAGGTCCGGGAATTAAGTACGCGTACTGGCGTGAGGTTCAAGTTCCGGGACTTTACTGAGTTTGATGGTATGCGTACCCGTTCTCATACTGGCGAACGCAAACTTAGTTCGGCCACTAAGGTATGCGTACCCGTTTCCATACTTGAGTGGATAATGTACTAAAATCGGTTTGTTCATGAACTAATATATTTATATAATAAGGAATGCAATCTTTTGAAAACCTTGGCTATAATTTTTATGACTTGATTCGAGTGAATCAAAATCGATTCTGCTTCAATTGTGTCTTGTATACTTCTATGAGAATATAAACAGTTGAACAACTCTAAAACTAGTTTTCATTTGAGTCATTTGAACTAGTTATGGTTAAGATGAATGAGGTTGATATGAAAGTGTTCACATGGCTAACTTATGTTAAATATTGTTGACTTTTCATTTGTGTGTAACATGCTAAGTTCGATCTAACGGTTGAAAGATATTAGCTTGAGTCTAATCAGGTTTTCATCTAACGGTGAATACTGAATACATTTTTACCAAGGTAGCATTGATTGCAAACCCTGATTTAAAGACTATATAAGGGAGAACTCTAACAACTGGGAAACCTAATCCCCACACCTCATGTGTGATAGTAGTTGTGACTAGAGTCAATTCTCCTTTAACCTTATGTTTTTCCAAAACCCTGTAGGTTAACGATTTGAAGACTTCATTGGGATTGTGAACCCAGACCCAACTATTTTCTCTATAGTTGCGTGTTATGATCTTGTTGTTTCCTATCGTGATTGAGTACTATCTTCTCTAGGATTTGCTCGAGATTTAATATCTGATAGGCAAGATAAAAAGTAGTCACAAACATCTTCGTCTCATCGTTTGTGATTCCGTAATATCTTTTTTCGCTACCATATGATTAATATTATTGTAAGGTGATTAATATTTCTAGGTTGTTCTTCGGGAATATAAGTCCGGTATATCAGTTGGTTCCTGTGCACCTTGATTTATCAAAAGACGTAAAAAAACTCATCGGTTTATCTGTGAGAGACAGATTTATCTATTCAATAAACTTTTCTGTGTGAGACAGATTGGTTTATCAAGTCTTCGACTTTGGGTCGTAGAAACTCTTAGTTGTGGGTGAGATCAGCTAAGGGAATCAAGTGCGTAGAGTGTTGTTGGGATTTAGAGACATAAGGAGCGCAACTTTACCTTGATCAGGGTGAGATTTTTTAGGGCTCAACTACATTCCAGTACGAAGTTAACTTGGAGTAGGCTAGTGTATGTAGCGTCTTAATACAGTATGGTGTTCAAATCTGGACTAGGTCCCGGGGTTTTTCTGCATTTTTGGTCCTAGTTAACGAAACTTCTGGTGTCTGTGCTATTTCTCTTCCGCATTATATTTGTTTATATAATTGAAATATCACAGGTTATGCGTAAGTTCAATAAATTGTGAATCTAACATTTAGTTATTGATTAAATTGATTGATACTTGGATATTGGTTTTTGATACCGTCCAAGTTATTTTTTATATTCAATCGGGCTCGCAAATTCCTATTTGTTTGATTGCAGATTGAATTGAGAAATTGAGATATAACTCTTTGATATACTTTTCTTAAGATTGAGTCTGACTGTCTAGTTGATTCTATTGAAAGTATATTGGAGTTAGTCCATACAGATTGCTAAGAGAAATATTGGGTGTGGTTGTTAGACCCCCGCTTTTTCAATTGGTATCAGAGCAGGCAAACACATTCAAGACCTTATAAGTCTGTGTTTGTAGCGATCTGACTCTATGGACAAGAGTGTTATCTCTATAAACATACCGCCAGTATTCGATGGCTTGAATTACTTTTGGTGGAAAATTGGTATGCGTTCCTTTCTTCAAGCGCGTGATTTTCAATCATGGGTTTACGTTGTCAATGGCGATTGAATGCAATCATCCATGCCATTACCCCAGATCTTCAGCACCATGCAACTACGTGCACTAAGTCTAAAGATGCTTGGGATATCTTAGAAACACATGTGAAAAAGAAGCGAGGCTTCAAAACCTAAATTATGAATGGGAAAACCTTCGTATGGCAGATGAAGATTCATTTGATGAGTTTAATCACAAAGTCTCTGAAATTGTTAATGCATCTTTTGCGTTGGGTAAGACTATTCCTGAAAAGGACATTGTGATGAAAATTCTCAGATCATTGTTGAAAAGACGAGGATATCCAAATGTACCTCAATCTAAAACTTTTCCACCTATAAGTCCTTTCTCCAAAAGTGATTGTCTATAGACTGGGTCGAGACAATACAACTAATCAGTTCACACTTCGTGTGATCATCTATGGATACGAGATCGAGACAGTACGACAACAAGATAACTTGTGTGATTGACTATGGATACAAGATTGAGACAATACAACAACGAAGTATGTTTACTTGACAATAGGTTCGGACTTAACAAAAATCTAGGGATTGTCTATCAAGTAAAATAGGAATTAACGTTTGTGTAGTTTACTTTAAATTATAATAACAACAATTATAATTGCTGAAAATAAAAGTAAATGACACAGCAAGATTTTGTTAACGAGAAAACCGTAAATGCAGAAAAAACCCCGGAACCTGGTCCAGAATTGAGAATCCTCTCAGAATTAAGCCGCTATACAAAATAAAACCAACTTCATATAATTGAGACCAAGCAACTAAACCTATAGTTCACCTAGTTTCCTCAGTATTGCTGCGCCTCCAACTTGTTAATAAGTCACGCACTTGGAACAATTCCTTTGGTTCGTATTCCAAACAGTAAAGAAACAAAAAATATGTTCGGTAACAACTCTTTTCAAACAACGTGATTTGAGTTTGACAAAGGCTCTTCCGTTTAATCAATAAACTCCTTTGTCGGGTCCTTAGATCAATCTCTCAACAATCACCGAAGTAATTGTTAGACTATGCTATCAATACTATTAATCACAAAGAAGTGTATTGATGTCGATCTAGTGAACTAATCAATCCAACCTATCACAAAGATAAACCAATTATAGTTGGATCCCTTTCCAGCCGAAACAAGTATTGTGCACACCAAAGATTATGAACCCAAAAAATCTTATTATCTTCAAATCTTCTTTAATCTTCAATCAGCACCTGCACACAATCAACTTGAATCTTTTGTGATCAACTACACACAGAACGGAGTTTGTTAACGTTGGATTATCACAAGACGTCTTTAGAACTACAAACAGTCTAAAGATCCCCGTCGAAACTTCGATCTGGTTTGAGTGAATCTTATATCGGAAGAGAAGATTCTCAAGCATAAACAAACTAGATGTAATCAAAGTTCAACAACCGTTAGTCAACCAAATCAATCTAAAACTAATAATAAACTACAATTATCTAGTTTCCCACCAACGGTACTAATAGAGCTTCTCAATCCCAAAGAAGTCTTTAAACTGCGCGGTCGTAAGAAATTTTGACTAATTAGGTTACTTTCCTCTCCGAATAGGCGGCTCCACCAGTAACAATACAACTAGGTAGTTTTGCTGGCTCTAAGGATTAGTTTGCTAGAAATGCAAACTTCAATATTTATAGACAAGGAAGTTTGGACACCAAGGAATTTCCAAAACCGAATATTCTCAAATATATGCAATAAATACAAAATCAGTTTTCATAATTACTGACCAAATATTAATGCACTGTCCAAATATTGACCGAAATCCCAATAGAAAAATCCATAATCAGTAAATGCACATTACTAATTATTATTTTCTAAAGATATGCATGTAATTACTGGAAATTAAATAGGATATAAAAACTAAGAAACCTTAATTAAAAGATTCTCAATTTATTTCGATCCTGGGATTCTCCTTTAGCTATTAAGGAATATCTTTGAAAAATTAATGAGAAGAGTTACTGCACATGTTCAAAGTATGTCGAGATATTTACTTTGCATGTCCTTTTTCATACTTACAATCTTAAAAACGATTTTCCACACTTCCAAACAAGTTTAGAATTGGTTCGTCTGAATTCCAAGAACTATGTGATTGATTATCCTATCAAATCACCAATTATGGGTTTCTAGGTTCTACCAAAACAAGTTCGGTTCTACCTCCATGTGATTACTGTGCATAGTCACGCTAGTTACCAAAATTCGGTTGACTAGGTACTAGGATCGGTTCCCCACAGCTTATGGTAACTACTTGTATTCGGTTGCACATGTTCATAGGATCGGTTCCCCCAAAACTACACACTTGTTGCACATGTTCATAGGATCGGTTCCCTCATCTACTAAAAACGTGTTGTACCTCTTATAAGGATCGATTCCCTCTTACAAATTTATTGCACCTCTTACTAGGATCGGTTCCTCAATGACTAGATAAAAGTTGTTATTTACAAGGCATCGATCATACCATCTTGAGTGATTACTTAAGATCGGTTTCACTAATAAAAGTCATACCAATACATAAGTCAGGCCTTGTGAATAGTTTTACCAAGATACATAAACAAGTTTATGAGCGGTTATACTAAACACACATATTGGTAATTCAAAATAGATTTGCAATGTATAAAAATACCAATAAGCCTAGCGATTCCTTTTCGATTCACAAAACAAGTTTATGAACTTACTTCCTTTAAGCGAATGTAAAACATTGTTTCCTAGGATGAAATCTTCACTCATACCTATACATAATCATAATAGCATTCATATGATGATGTCGATGTCTTATATACAAAGCTTAATGGTTAAGCAATAAACCTCGTATTGTATTCCTTAATATTATGTCTAACTAGAGTTTCATACACAGCTTCGCAGTTATGTTTTCAATATGCACGACTTGAAAGATATGTTAGGGAAAGAAACAGTTCAAGTCAAATATTACTAACCTCAAGAGGAAGGATGATGTTGTCGTTGTAGCTCCATACTTCTTCACATTCTTCAAGTCTTCATGTAATACCTTTAAGTCTCATATCCTAACACTTTCAAGCTAACCTATCCGAAGTTGACTCTAGAATATAATCAAGAGACTCTTTAAATGAGTTTTGATTCACTAAAATATGACAATCAAGCTTGACATACCAACGCTTGGTGGGTCCAACCGATCTATGCTCTAACAATTGTCATCTAGACACGATTCTAAGAAACATGCCATCGTTGAAGGAAATAACCTTGATGTGCTTTCCTGAAATACTCTCGTTGAGAAATTAAATATCTTTGATCATGAGCATGTATCCAAATATGTAAAGGATATTGCTTCCAAAGCACAAAGGAACACTAAATTACTTGATAAAATTAAAAGTGTTGGCATCTCTGAAGATAATCCTTCTGAGACAAGTCGGTCTCTTTGATCAATAGACTGTTTAGAGACCTTCTTTTGAAGAAAAGTAAAATGTTCACTAGAGATAAACCTATGTCATCAGTTAAACCTCATAATCGTGTTCCTCCTGAAAACAGGGATACTGACGATACTGATGACGAGGATGTGCCACAGTGCTTCAAGTGTAAAGGCTTTGGTCATTTTGCAAATGAGTGTCTAAATCGTAGAAAATACAGTGGAAACAAAGGTGTTGCTGCAACTCTTGATGAAATATCTGATCACTATGATTCTAATGAAGAAGAAAAATCAAGCGATGCACTTGTTAGAGCACTGCTCGGTCGAACTCGTATGCGTTGCTATCTCAAGCATGTTTTTCAATGTTAGTTACCAAAACTATAAGTCTTGATTTCTAGTCTACTTATAGCTAAGTCTCGGACTAGGATAGAAAGTGTAGTTGAGCTCAAGACTCCATGGCGATCATCATACAAAGACGAAGAACTACTCAAGGAACTAGTGGAACTTCATCGACTAAAAGGTATGTGGATACTTGAACTTATCTATCACTCAAAAGTCTATCTACTATAACTCCTATCATGAGACAAAAGTTGTTTTGTTATATAGACTTTGATTATACACATTTACTATTTCGAGCCGAGTTTATCTCGCTTATCTATTTCTATAAATATGTGTTGGTAAGCTTTTGCTTTTATCAAGTTCCTCTTTACTAATGACGAAAGTCATATTGAGTTTTAATTACTTAAAAATTGCTTTGACGAAAAATAGTGTGTGAACAACAACTATATATCGTCCCCTAAGAATGTTTCAATGATTGAAATGAGAGTTTAGATTATATAACCATGGTTGGACATAAGTATTGTGTGCTAACTCATACATGTATAAGTCCTTATTCTATGAACCAAAGTATGTGTACTTTGCTGCTCAGGAAAACCGGAACAGGGTCCGCGAACCCAGTCCGCGTACTTCCAGCGAGAAAATCTTTTGGAGTTTGTGAACTGTTTACAAACTTATTCCGGGTACTTAAGTCCGCGTACCAGTCCGCGTACTTAAGTTGGTTATTTTCCAAAAACGATTATTTGTGAACTTAAACTTATATAAACTAAGGAATGCAAGTTTGCAAATCGTGGCTATAAAGTTCATGAATCGATTCGAGTGAATCAAATCGTTTTTCTTCGATCATGTCTTGTATACTTCTATAAGATCTAAGCAATTAAACAACTCTCTAACTAGTCCATTTGAGTCATTTGAACTAGTTATGGTAAAGAAGAATATGGTTTATATGAAAGTTCTCATATGGCTAATCATTTGGTTGACTACTGTTGAACCAACTAGATGTACATATTTGGGTACGGTTACACAAACCTAAATAAACGTGCATTTCATTTGTGTGTAACAAGCTAAGTTTCGATCTAACGGTTGAAAGATATTAGCTTGAATCTAATCAGGTTTTCATCTAACGGTAAATATTGAATGCTTTGTTACTAAGCTAGCATTCATTGCAAACCTTGATTTGAAAGACTATATAAGGGAGAACTCTAGCAACTGGGAAACATAATCCCCACACCTCCTGTGTGATAGTAGTTGTATTAGCTAGAGTCGATTCTCCTTTAACCTTAGGTTTCTACTGATACCCTGTAGGTTAACGACTTGAAGACTTCATCAGGATTGTGAAGCCAGACCGATACTACTTTTCTTGTAGTTGTGGGATCTGATCTTGATGTTTCTATCGTAGTAAGTATAACCGTAAGATTGGATTGAGATTGATTTCTCCGATAGGAAAGATATAAAAGAAGTCACAAACATCTTCGTCTCATCGTTTGTGATTCCACATGAAAAAGTTGGGGTCTAACAACCACACCCAATATTTCGATTAGCAATCTGTATGGGCTAACTCCAATATACTTTCTAGAGAATCAACTAGACAGTCAGACTCAATCTAGAGAAAAGTATATCAAGGAGTTAATATCTCTCTCACTTGATTTGATTTTTACTCAAGCAAATAGAAATCTGCGAGTCTTTATCAAATACAGGGATAATAACTTGGATGGTACCAAAGACCAATATCCAAGTGTCAATCAATTTAAATGAACAACCAAAGGTTGGATATTCTAATTGATTGATCTTAATGCACAACCTGTGATATTTCAATTATATAATAAAATGTAATGCGGAATAGAAATAACACAGACACCCGAAATTTTGTTAACGAGGAAACCGCAAATGCAGAAAAACCTTGGGACCTAGTCCAGATTGAACACCACACTGTATTAAGCCGCTACAGATACTATCCTACTACAAACTAACTTTGATCCGGACTGTAGTTTAACCCTAATCAATATCACACTGATTCAAGGTATAGTTGCGCTCCTTACATCTCTGATCCCAGCAGGATACTACGCACTTGATTCCCTTAGCTGATCTCACCCACAACCACGAGTTTCTACGACCCAAAGTCGAAGACTTTAATAAATAAATCTGTATCACACAGAAAAGTCTATGATGGGTAAATCTGTCTCCCACGGATAGGGGTGAGCAAAAAATCCGTAACCGCGGATTTTATCCGTATCCGTCCGTAAAATTGCGGGTGAAAACCAATCCGCAAGAGTTATGGACCGGACATGGATGCATTTTCAAATATGCATGCGGTGCGGTTACGGTTACGGTTACGGGTGGGCTTTAAAAACCGCGGATTATCTGCACCGCAGGGCAACCTACTTATCTATCTATTTGAATGCTTGCAATGAACCGTCAAGTTCAAATTCATGCTAGTAGCATTGTTTTCAGTACTTACAAGCGCAGCATATTGCAACCAAGAACCTTTGAGGCTTATAATATTCTCGGACTTTCTTAATGGGCCTCGTCTGTTTTGGAATATCTGTAAGTGCTACACTTATAAAGCACATAGTTCAGGAATTACTTCACCAGATCCTTGGATGAGAACAATATATCCCTTGGGCCTTCTCAGCATTTACAGCACTAGTATCAGGATGCCTTACAGAATCAACACACGGAAGACATAATTGTTGGGAATTTTATATACTTCAACACAACAATTACGGCTGTGAATTCGGCTCTAGCAGTCTAGCTAATCTTTTTTTTTTCTTTTTTTTTTACCAAATCCGCTGTTAATCCGCAACCGGTCCGTACAATCCGCGGATCCGCGGATATGAAATCCGCGGATGATTGGGCCGGTCACGGTTTGATTTTCCAAATCCGCAACTTTGACGGTTTGGTTGCGGGTGACCCCTACTCCGCATCCGTCCGTCCGTTGCACACCCCTACCCACAGATAGACCTAAGAGTTTTTGTTCCGTATTTTGATAAATCAAGGTGAACAGGAACCAATTGATAATCCGGACTTATATTCCCGAAGAAGAGCCTAGAAATATCAATCACCTCACAACAATCTTAATCGTATGGTAGCGAAACAAGATGTTTCGGAATCACAAACGATGACACGAAGATGTTTGTGATTTCTTTTTATCTTTCCCTATCGGATATAAATCTCAAGCCAACTATTCAATTGAACTCGTACGACAGAAAATGGCAAGATCAGATCGCTCAACTAGAAGAGAAGTAGTTTCGTCTGGCTTCACAATCCCAATGAAGTCTTTCAGTCTTTAACCTATAGGGTCTCGGATAGAAACCTAAGGTTAAAGGAGAATCGACTCTAGCAAAACCAACTAGTATCACACAGGAGGTATGGGGATTAGTTTTTCCAGTTGCTAGATGTGTCCTTTATATAGTTTTCAAATCAGGGTTTGCAATCTAAGTTACCTTGGTAACAAAGCATTCAATATTCACCGTCAGATGAAAAACCTGATTTCTCCAAGCTAGTATCTTTCAACCGTTAGATGGAAACTTAACTCGTCATACACAACAAATGAAACGTGTTTCATTTAGGTTTGAGTAACCTTACCTAAATGTGTACACTTGGTTAGTTCACAAATAGTTAACCGATGTTAGCCATATGAGTACTTTCATATCAACCATATTCATCTTCTTCACAACTAGTTCAAATGACTTCAAAAGAACTAGTTGAAGAGTTGTTCAATTGCTTAGGTCTTTATACATAGACACAATTGAAAAAAAATCGGTTTGATTCACTTGAATCAATTCATGAAAAATATAGTCATGTTTTGCAAAGATTGCATTCCTTATTGATTTATTGTTTTAAGTTCATGAACTTCCGATTTGAGAAATAACCAGCTTGAGTACGCGTACGGGTACGTGTACCTTAGCTACCGGATTTGAGTTTGGAAACTCAGCAGAAATTTTCGGTTCGAAAACTTCTGTGAGTACGCGTATGGGTACGCGTACCTAAGATGACTGGTTTTCCGGTTTGTAAACTACAAACTCCGGCAGAAATTTTTGGTTAAAAAACTTCCGCCAGTACGCGTACGGGTAGGCGTATCCAACCTGTCTCCTTTACCAATGTCGCATGCACAGTGCACACAATTGGTTTTCGGCACATGTATTTATACACTAATGTGCGAACACACTATATATTCTTATACTCATAATTGTTTACATATTCTCAACTCTACATTTCAATCCTTGAAACATTCTTCTATAACGTTATAACAGTCGTTGTTCTCAACTATCGTCATCAAAGTTATTTTCAAGATTGAAACGTCATCATGACTTTCGTCACGGATAAAGATGAAAAGTGGTTAAAGCGAAAGCTTACCAACACGTATTTCGAGAAAAATATAGGCGAGTAAACTCGTCTCAAAATATCAAATGTGTATGTATGAAAACTATCATACTTATACGACTTTGTCTCAAGAATGGGAGATAGAGAGATAGACTTCTGAGTGATAGATAAGTTCAAGTCTCCACATACCTTATAGTCGGATGAAGTTGCACTGGTTCCTTGAGTAGTTCTTCGTCTTCGTAAGATGATCGCCATGTAGTCTGGAGCTCAACTACACTAATTTGTCCTAAACCGAGACTTAGCTATAAGTAGTCTAGAAATCAAGACATATAGTTTTGACAACTAAATTTGACAAACATGCTTGAGATAACAACTCATGCGAGTTCGACCGAGCAGTGCTCTAACAATCTCCCCCTTTGTAAATTTTAGTGGAAAAACTATCAATACATATGGATTACAAAATAAATAAAACTTTGTAGCTTCTCGTCCACATGCTTGATCTCCTTGGTGCTTCAACATTACTCGAAAACTTCGTCTTTTCCAAGTACTCCCATAATTCCAAAGATGTTCAACTCAGCATCATAGTTGTTGAAGTTCCCTAGCCATAACAATGAGAAAACAAAAGCTCTCGATCATTGTTATACAGTGTCATAGTATTACTACATAGTATCAAAGTTCTTAAATCACAACTTCGACAACAATACTATGGTGATGTGTATCACTCCCCCTTAGTCAATACTTTCATCTCAACATGAAAACCACTCCCCCTTACATACACCACACCAAATTCCTGGAATAGTAATAGGGATTCGTAACGGCTTATGGGCCGTTACAAATGGCCGTTACAAAAATTTCGTAACAGGCTGGAGCCGTTACTAAATTTTAAAAAATTAGTAACAGGTATAAGCCGTTACGAATTTTTTTGAGCCGTTACGAAAATTTTTGTAGGCGTGCCACTCACACGCTTGGTCACACTTGGGTCGTCACACCTTGAGTATGTGCGTCTACGACTCACACGCCTAGCAATATATTTCCACCCACGATTAGTTATACGAGAGGATATTTCCTCCCACGAGTGTGCCATTCACGTGATAGCAGTAGTATAACCGATCGAGATTCATTATCCTTATTCTTTTTTCTCTCCTCTCTTCTGCTTCTGCTTCTGCTTTTTCTCTCCTCTTAGGCGATGAAACCCTAGTTTCATCACAGAGATTGTATTAGCCGAGAAACATCACAAAAATCTCTTTAATCTTTTCAATACCTTTCAATCATCGATCTGTGTAAGTATTGCTCATTATAAGTTTTTCAATTTTTAGGGTTTCATCTTTTTTTTAATCGATCTGTTATTTAGGGCTTCATTTCATTTTTATTTTTATTTTTTCCATTTTTTAATCGGTGAGTCTAAAAAGATTTGTTTCATATGAGTTATGTTTTGTTAATCTTCTTCATATAAATCTAATTCGATTTTTTTTTCTAATTTCCTTTTAGGGTTTGAAGACTTGAAGATTGAAGAATTTTGAAGACTTAGAAGGTATAAGATTCGAAAAATTGAACTGATTTTAGGGTTTTATGTTAGTTTCGAAAATTTCTATTTCTAGTTTATAAGCTATGGGTGTTGATTGACATCATTAGGTTCACTTGAAATTAGTTACATACTATAAGTCACTGACAGTTTTTGATCCATGATTATACACTTAATAGTTAATATTGTTGCAGTGATTTGTGATTTTGGGTTACTGGTTACTTAATTCCTTTCTATACGGCTGTACTAAATCTTTTATAAAGTGCAATAACTTATTGATTTGAAAAAGTTGAAGTATAAACTCATTAAATGAACTGCTAGTTTCTGGTAGGTAATAGGGCTTGTGAATTAGGATAATTTGTGATTCTTTTATGCTATTGATAACAACAGTCAATTCAAGTTAAATAGTTGTACAATGTATGTGGTGGTGATTTTAATTTAATGTGTCCATTGATGGCTTTTAGTAAATGGAAGTCAAATGAAAGTATGAACTGATTTTAGGTTTATTTTTCTAACATGGGTGTTTCTTTTATGACTTTAGGGTTTGTTGCTGCTCATCAACTATTGAACTTTGAAGAACTTTTGTCCAAGTTGAAACTGAGAACATAGCTGGGGTATGTGTTTTTATGAACTACCATGTTTAGTTGTTCCATAAATATGCTCATCATGATTTGAACTTTAGTTTTTATGTTAAGGTAGTTTTTAAGCTTAAATGAACTAAAGTTAGGAAGTTTTGCACTGAGAACATAGCCAGCTAGTTGTTCCATAAATATGTTCATCATGATTTGAACTTTAGTTTCATGTTAAGGTAGTTTTTTAAGTTTAAATGAACTATGGTTAGGAAGTTTTGTTTTGATATTGAGTGATTCTCAGTGGGCAATATGATAACAGTCCTAGTGGATATTCGCAAAAGCTACTTGTAGCTCATTCTCTCTTCTTTGAGGTGATGTTTCTGTCGCTAACTTGCAGGGATTCGGCAACCCTGTACCACTAGGACTAAGTGATTTTGTTTGATGTTTGAAGGGTAATATGTCAAATGATTTGGATAAGAAATGGATGAAGTGTCCCCGTAAGTCGATAGATTACATACAAGGTGTGAGGTCATTCATAGAGTTTGCCAGGATTAATGGTGGTGGGTGTACTTTGTTTTCATGCCCTTGTCTTCGTTGTATGAATGCTAAAGGAGAAGCTCAACACAACAGGAGAAGCTCAAAAATGCCCAAGATGAGATCAAAGAAAAACTGGATGCAGGTCTTCCAGTAGAACAACCTTGTGCAATGACCAAGGCTTTTGGGGCGGATTCTAGAGGACGGGTTCGTGTTGTTGGTCCTATATCTCGTACGCAAATCAATCTTTCTGCTCCAGCGCGTCACAAGGTTAATGAACTGAAAACGAAGAAGGGTTGTATTGGTGAGATGGTGGAAGAAATAGGTGGAAAGGTGGGTGTTCTGATTGATGGCTTTGTGAAATTGTGCCACATAGTGGATGAAATTAAATCTGCAATTCCAGTATCAGTTGGCTCGAACGTCCCCAGCACCTCAAGAGATGTAGCCTCGCATACTCCATGCGGTGTTTCTGCTTTACCTCAAATAGGTTCACATGTTGTGACAAGTTCACTTTTTGGGAATACTGTATCACCAGCTGCGAAAAGTTCACATGTTGGGAATACTCAATCACCAGCTTCATCAAGAGTATGTGGTTTTCCGCTTTGTTCGTTACTGGACTACGAGGGGGAAGTAGTTGCAACTGGTGAGCTATGTACTGGTTCTTTATCTAATCAGTTTCATGGAGATCCTATACCTATACATCTTGCAAAGGTATGTATCCATGATATTCTTAAGCCAGATGTAAACACTGTGAGAGCTAACAAGTATGCAGCGACCTTCAGAGATGTTGGAATTGGAGGATATGTGCTTCATCCAAAGATGTGCCTCTCGAACAAAGACACCCCATCTGTTTCTTTCTGAGCTAATAGATCTCAGACTTTTTAAGCATCGGGTAATATCTGCCTCTACTTAAATGGATCTTTTTGTTATAATTGTGCAGTTCAAACTTTTGCACTATGCTGACTGATGCGCATACTCTTATGCAGTTGTGCATATAAATGATCTTTTTTTGATTTTTTTGGTAGTTCACACTTTTGTAGGTATGCTGACTGATGCGCATACTCTTATGCAGCTGTGTATAAGAAGGATCTTTTTTTTTATTTTTTTGGCAGTTCACACTTTTATAAGTATGCTGACTGATGCGCATACTCTTATGCAGCTGTGCATAAGAAGAGCTTTATCTGAAGCAACCTTTTTTGGTCCAACGTAACTTTTTTCTATATATGTGAACACAAAACGGCTTATGAACGGAAATTTTCAGTCAGTTCATCATTTTTTTATATATATTTGTAGGTGGTTTGTGTTATGTTATATGTGAATGCACAGGGAATTCACACAAGGTCAGTTGAAGCAGTAGTAGCCAGCCGAGGAAATATCAATCCCTGGTAAGTACTTCACTTGGTTAAAGTTTGTACTATTAAGTTTAAATTTGTGGATTTGACACTCAGTTTATACTTGCGAGATATTGCGCTGGTAGGAAGTGAACTGCAGTTGGGTTGGCATCGAATGGAGTAAGTATAAAGTGAACTATAGCTTATTTCTCTAAGTTTTATATCTATTGACTTTTGTATCACTGATTTGGCAACTCATTGTCCTGTGCAATTATTTACTATATTTATGTTATTGACTCATTGTCCTGTAGAATTACCACTAATTGTCTGTATTTTATTTGTAATTGACTTTGTAATTGCAGACTTTGCGAGTTGCCTGGCTCAGCTGACGATAATTTTTATGAGAAGCTTCTAGTATCTGGTCTCAAAGTGGATGGTCTAGAATGAGAATTTTGTTTCCAACCTTTTCCAGTGATTAGTAAATTTTCTATCTGCTGTTACACCTATGCTTGTTTGCATTTACTTGCTGCGTATTTTGAACATTATTTCTTCCAGTTTACTTGTCATAATAATGCAACCTGTTGTATTATGCAGGATTTCCTACTGCCTACATCAATTTTTTTGATGCCCAATCTTTCAACAAACCAAGCCTGCAAAGTATATATAGCTTAGTTGTGGTTAATCGAATGATGCTCTATTTGATCAGAAAGGGTGGAGAACAAAGCAGCTTCAAGATTTGTAAGTTGCAGTTATTCAAGTTTTGTAGGCAGTTAGTAAGTTTCTGTTTTCCATTAGAAATTTGGAACCTTCCATGTATTCCCTTAGAAATCTGATACTTAACAAAAATAAAATAAAAATGGTACTTCGAGAAATTTCAGTAAAATTTGGTACTTACAAAAATTTCAATTATTTTTTTATATGAATGTGATATGAATAGATTGTTGAGTGTGGATGATGAATGTATTGAAAGGTGTATGCAGGGTGTTGCATTTATAATTCCGGCTTATTTCCGGTGGAAAATGAACTGCCAGTTAGCCTTGACCTGGTCAATATTGACCTATTTTGATCAGGTCAATGTTGCCTGGCAGTAATTTTTTGATGTTACACAAAAGTTCGTAACGGCTAAAACCTATTTCAACTTTCTGAGTCGTAAAGGTTCTGGTCTGTTACTAAACTGCCACGTAGTAACGGCTCCTACATGTTACGACTGGGTTGTTACAAAAAAGTCGTAATGGCTCTCAGCTGTTACCACGTGGCATTTCGTAACGACTCAGCTCTGTCACGAACGCCGTTGCGACACAAAATTCGTAACGGCCCATTGACATTGCGAAAAAATTGTAATACGCCCTTTTGAAACAGGCGAGGGCCGTTACAACCCCGATTTGTAACGGTTTGCTTCTGTTTCTAATCCCAAAATTTGGTGTAGTGATAATGATCTGAAAACCATATGTATCTGTAGTGCGAACTACACATTAATTCTCCCCCTTTTTGTCAATAAAATTGGCAAAGGTACGAAAACTAGTGGGATCCTAATGAATTTTCCACGGAGATGCTTCAATACCAAAGAAAAGTACATATCAACTTTTTTAGATACAATCATATAGACGAGGCTAAATGCATTCATCAAGGAGTTTATAAAGATACAAGATAACCTCTAAAAATTCCACAGCCGCACTCCCCACAAAGATATGGAAATTAAGCGCAAGTTCAAAAGAACTCTCCCCCATTTGATGTCATTCCCGGAAGAACAACAAGAGCGACCTTACTTTTATAAGAAAAGAAGGATTTCAAGAAGACACTAAGATACTAAGAAGATACATTTACTAGAAACAAATGTGCAAAAATACCTTACACCTCAAGATATTCCAAACTCAATTGCCCAAAAGATCGAGATAAGAGAAGGGGCAGGATTTATGGACGACTAATGAACCAGAAAAACACCAATAGACTGTCGTAAGTTTTGAAACATAGCAGTATCTAATGGTTTGGCGAGAATATCAGCCAATTGTTGTTCTGAGGGCACAAACTCCATATTAATGATACCATTTTCGTAAAGATCTCGAATAAAATGATACCTTATGTCAATGTGCTTAGTCCTTGAGTGCTCAACTGGATTTTGTGTTATGCGAATTGCCCTGTTGTTGTCGCATAAGATTATCATTATTCCAGTGTTGATTCCATAATCAGCAAGCATTTGTTTCATCCATAAAAGTTGAGTACAACATGAGCCTGCAGCAATGTATTCTGCTTCACACGTTGATAGGGATTGTGAATTTTTTTTCTTGCTATGCCAAGCTACAAGATTCATTCCTACATAATAGAAACCCTCTGATGTACTTTTTCTATCTTCCACACATCCTGCCCAATCTGCATCTGAATAGGCAGTTCTTTGACTTTCTCAGTTCTATAACTGAAAAAGAGGGGATCTAACAACCACACCAAATATTTCGATTAGAATTCTGTATGGACTAACTCCAATATACTTTCTAGAGAATCAACTAGACAGTCAGACTCAATCTAGAAAAAAGCATATCAAGGAGTTATTATCTCTCTCACTTGATTTGATTTTTACTCAAGCAAATAGAAATCTGCGAGTCTTTATCAAATACAAAAATAATAACTTGGATGGTACCAAATACCAATATCCAAGTGTCAATCAATTTAAATCAACAACCAAAGGTTGGATATTCTAATTGATTGATCTTAACGCACAACCTGTGATATTTCAATTTTATAAAAAAATTCAATGCGGAATAGAAATAATACAGACACCAGAAATTTTGTTAACGAGGAAACCGCAAATGCAGAAAAACCCCGGGACCTAGTCCAGATAGAACACCACACTGTATTAAGCCGCTACAGACACTATCCTACTACAAAACTAACTTCGGTCTGGACTGTTGTTGAACCCTAATCAATATCACACTGATTCAAGGTACAGTTGCGCTCCTTACGTCTCTGATCCCAACAGGATACTACGTACTTGATTCCCTTAGCTGATCTCACCCACAACCAAAAGTAGCTACGACCCAAAGTCGAAGACTTTAATAAACAAATTTGTATCACATAGAAAAGTCTATGATAGGTAAATCTGTCTCCCACAGATAGACCTAAGAGTTTTTGTTCCGTATTTTGATAAATCAAGATGAATAGGAACCAATTGATAATCCGGACTTATGTTCCCGAAGACCAGCCTAGAAATATCAATCACCTCACAACAATATTAATCGTATGGTAGCGAGACAAGATGTTGCGGAATCACAAACGATGAGACGAAGATGTTTGTGATTTATTTTTATCTTGCCCCATCGGAGATAAAAATCAATCCAATTATTCAATTGAACTCGTACGATAGAAAATGGCAAGATCAGGTCGCTCAACTACAAGAGAAGTAGTTTCGTATGGATTCACAATCCCAATGAAGTCTTTCAGTCGTTTGTGATACCCAAAAAACCTTTACTCCAGACCCTAACTATCTACGCAGAACCTTGGAAGGCACTAAAGAATCTCCTTGGTTGGCATACTTATTGACTACAGGAGGAAGTACCCTGATGCGAAATTCCAATTGTTGTACACGAGATTGCATTCTAGCATACTAAAATTCATATATAAGTGACAGAGCTCTACTCAGATAGTCGCACTATGGACATCAATATCCGGAGTCAAAACTAATCACATGGATAGATCAAGAAGATTGATATAGAAAAAAACATAGATGGTTTTGATGTTTACTAGGTGAACGGTGTTTCTCATATCTGTTTGAAGGCCTCCGCAAAAATGAACCTATCCTAATGGAATGAGATACTAGTCTGACTAATATCAACATACTGGCATATACAAGGGAACCAGTGATTGATAATCCTAACTCTAGGTCAACACAACTGGCATATACAAGGGTTCCAGTGGTCGACTTTATTGAATTTATTCCAGTTGGTCTGATGGTCTGGTCTCAGTTTCTTTCTTCTTCTTCTTCTTTTTTTTTTTTTTTTGTATCTCAATCACTCTAATTCACCCTATCATTGGTAACAACTTGAATCGTGAGCCCCACCTAATCACTTAGATAAACATAGTTTAAAAACAAAACAAAATAAAAACAGAAGTGAAAAAGACTCAACGAGATATGGTGAAACTATCATGTTATTTCTAACACCCGAGCTCTGTGCTTTTATGAATAGACTCTTTAGATGTTGCCATCTAGTCAGATTGGTTCCTCAACTCCTACAACCAAAATGCTTTCATCCACTTAGATTGGTTAGTGCCATCCTTAATACTTTAATAGGCATAAATTTCTAGGCTCTGGAGTTTAATTGTGCAACTAAAAAGTTTCTCCTATACCCCCAAACTTAAATCTAACATTGTCCTCAATGTTCTAAAGATCAAATTAAAAGCATGAACAAGGAGAAACTGTTACCATTTGAAGCAAAAGAGATAAGGAAAGATATTACCGTGTTGCATGAGAATGGGTTACCTCCAAAGAAGTGCTAAGTTTAACGTCTTCAGCCAGACTAAGAAAGGATTAGTCACCTCATAGAATCATAAAGTAAAAGCCGAAATATCTGTGGGTCATCAAAACCGAATAGAGCTATCACAAGTAAAAGGAATCTGCAACATGCCAAGAAAATGAACAGATAAAGCACACCCTTGTCTAGTTTCCTGTTTAAGACAACTCCATCTAGTTGTGGTTCAGGTTGAGGTTCTATAACTGGGTCCAAATAAAATATTTTCATGGGTTGCATTTCCTCATAGGTTAGATCCAAATGTTCAGGTTCTAGAGTCTGGAAAAAATCAAATAAAAACTTAGAAGCACATAATAATAACCTGAATAATTGAGGATCCTCTAAGTCAATCAGATTTGACTTACAAAGCTGACCACAATGAGAGTGGTGATCTTCCTTAAACAAGTATGTCGACCCTAATCTCCTAAAGTAATTAGGTTTAGTCTCAAAACTTAATGTTCGACACATTTGAAAATCAAACATTCTCATATTTGGAAGAAAAATATTTGGTGGGAAAACAAAGTCAATCTGGGTAACATAGCCTGGGTAAACCACATCAACCAGAGGATGGGTTTCTAATAACTGAAATTTCTTGCGGACATCACTAGGTTCAGGAAAACGTGTATGAAGATAATCTTGTAAAATGGTTGAGGCACATATATCAAGTCCCAAGTGAGGGACCTTTATAAGAGTTAAAGCACATGGAGAATGATAATCACCCCCAAACTTAGAGTTTTCATTGTCTCTAGAAAGACTAGTCAAAACTTCCCTAATTTCAAGGTCATCTAATTCATGAAAATGGTCAATTGATTCTTCTAATTCAGGTACATCCTCACTCATCTCGACGAGTTCATTTTCTTTTTCTAAGTCTATTTTTTCTAAATCGCTAGACTCAAAATATACTCGTTCCTCTGAACCATTATTAGCTTCGTAATCAAAAGGAAATACTACATCGTCTAAAAGGGGGTATCTCTAGTCAAATCCTCGTCCTTTTGAATAGGTGAATAATTATTAAAATTATTTGGATTTGAACTAGAAATAATATTATTATTAAGCTCAGTTGGAGTAGCAAATTCCTGATCACTATGCCTATTTATTTCAAATTCTTCATCAACACTATCCTCATCATAATCATTATAATAACATGAAAATGGTTGAACCTCATCTAAACAAAAATTAGTGTTACCAATTATATCCTCGTCATCTTGATTATGCAAATAACTATCCTCATTTTCAAGGGTACTATTGGAAACACTATATTGGAAATTAAGACTATCTTGAGCAGTTCTTTCCTGGGCCTCTAACAACATTTTCTGAGTCGACTCACATGACTTCCTGATTTTATCTAGGAAAGAAGGTTCACACGTTGCATTGCTTTTATTCATAACTAAGTTATTCATCTCAGCTGAACTATGTGTCGACTCAGCTAACTTACATGCGGACTCTAGTAGAGAAGAATCGTACGACCGGTGGGCGTATGGATAGTAATTGGCTCACCATGGTATGGACCATAACCTTCAAAAGGCTGATGTTCCCAAACACTATTCACACTATGGTCAAAGTAGTAACGTCCATTTTGAAACTCAATCGGATATTCGCTGTATTGGCTATTGTAATACCAGTTCGACATTCTACTGCAGGGGTGTGAGTTGTCACACAAAATAAAACCCACTAACAGGGGATTCGCGGGTGGATAGAGTCTTACCTCCCGTACCAGACGGTCGATGAACCGTTTAAGTCGACTCAGGCCAGCGACTCCAATGTCAGTGTACGAACCCGAGGGGCTGAGAAAGTATCGTAACTGTCTTCCTTCCCTGCAAACAGTTTATATTTAATTTTTAACCCTTCCTTAGGGTTTCAAAATAATAATAATGTCCAGTCCAAAAATAAAAATGTCCAAAAAGGAAAAGAAAAATTACAAAAATAAAATCCTATTTACAGTTTCTAAAAATAAACAAAATAACTATATACAAAATCTTCTTCTTCACTCCTATCGGATTCCTCTTTTCTTTCCTTCTTTGGAAATGCTTTCCTTTTATAGCAATTTTTCTTTCCTTGTAGCTTCGCTCCAAATCTGAAAAGAATCGAAAAATACCAAAACGCGTAAAAAAGAACAAAAATAATAAAAAGAAAAATAAACCTAAAACAAATCTAAATACAAATCCGCGTCGGCGGCGCCAAAAATTGTTGTGATTTTGCAGTGGTGAGTAAAGTGTTCGTTTCTCGGACTTGCGGAGACTGATTTCAGATTTAAAAATAGAAAACAATAAAAATAAAGAAAATATATACACAAGGTTTGTCACAATATCGAGAGATTACTGAGACTCAGGATTCCACCAAACCTCATATCATGTGGTTCAAAAATCAATTCTTAGACAATTATAGTTCATTTTATTGACTCTAATTCTTTGCCAGGGTAGTTTAAAAATATTAACTGTAAATCACTAGCATGATGCATCAAAATCACTTATACCAAGAATACATCATCATACGACTTCACAACTAATTAAGAAAAATCATAAAACGATTAAATTAATGCAAAAAGTCATAAAAAGAATTAAATATAATTACCACACGCATGAAATATGGCTTTCTCCGTCATCCCAGTGTTGGGGTTTAGCTCCTCATATTAATCACTTGCTCAAAATACATGTTTGTTGCTCAAAAGTTGATTAAAAGAATGAAAGGTGTAAAGCAGCTGATTTGCAACATCGTAAAATTGTTACAGATCTCTGGTACAAAGAGGAACAATGATTAACTGTTATATATAAACGTTACTGCTCTTCTGCTGTTGAACAACGACACAGTTCTGCGACTGTTTTCCGTGCGTCAATGTTCTTCGTGTTCTTGAGTTGTGCAGCAGTAGCAGCAGCAGAAACAGAGTTTGATAAAACTCAGATTTCTTCTTCTCTGTCCCTCCTCAGGTCCCCAAACTCCAGACACCCCTTCTATATGACTCAAACAATCTATTTATATCAAAAATACCGATTAAGTCTTTCCCAAATCTTTCAAAATCTCTTCCCCTCTCTTCACGGCAAAGTTGCGGCAATTTCTTGTTTTAGAATTTCTACGCGTTTCTGAGCTTTCTTTTTTATTCTAAACTCTTCCTTAGATAGATGCAAATATTTGGGAAGGTTCATAGCACTTTAATTTTTCTAAAATTCCCTAAAACAGGTCACACACGTGACTTTCGATATATTTCTGTTGTGATAAAAATTCGTCGATTGAGCCCACTCTAATCGATTTCAACACCCATATCAGATTCCTAGACTCATAAGGAGTCTATCCTATGAAAATCAGAGGTTTAATCGACTTCAAACTCCTCCGAATCACGATTTCCAAAACTGCCATAGATATCTTTATTGGAAATGGGTGCTGAGGACAAATCTGGGTGGTGTGGACAAATTTGGGTTACACATAACCTTGCGTGCTCCTTAGCCAATTCTAGGGTCCGTTTAGAAACTGTCCTCCGGGGTGCCTCGAGCAACTTTTCGAGCCAATTTCGCCGCAAAATCTTATTTCTCCAAAAATACCTACAAAGACATAAAATAACCAAATAAGCACAAAATCGAGCACTAACAATATATAAAATTGGGATCAAAATAGACACATAAATGCGTCTATCATGTAGTAAGAGACTGCAATTCCAAAAACGTTGAAGATCAGTCTTCACGTATCCTACTTGAGGCAAGCCTTAAAGGATGTTTTCGAAATTGAACATCGCTTGAATAAACTCTCAATTCAAGGATGTGTCAAAAAGTCCTCTATACCATCTACTTCCCTTGAAACCAAAAGAGCTCCTGTTTCAGAAGTAAAAACGGAATCCCTTCCTATTAAAAAGGATGTGCCTGCAATCTCCATTAATCAAGGATGTTGCACATCAAACGGGAGGAAGAAATCTTCAAACGATGATGTTAAGACAAAACCTCATGATCAGAAAGTATGTCTTTTTTCTGATTCAAAAGGGCATGTTATGCTAAAGAGAAACTCTAGGTTGAATAACAATTCCATTGTTCAACTTCAACACACCTTAGATTTAATTCTTAAAAAATTTCCCGATTAGCAACTAAATTTTGCAACAGCTATGACGCAGTTGCGAATTCGCATATGATTTTGCAACGGCTTAAATATTAGCAACTTTATGTCGTTGCGAAATTTGTAACTGCGCTCAGCAGTAGCGAATATTTTAGCCATGTTGCAATTCGCAACGGCTGACTACACCACATGTGCTGCTCGACCATGTGCAAAGTAACACCTGAACTGCAGGTGTGCAAACAATCCGTGTGCAAGGTAACACCTTAAAACCCTAGATTCTACAATTCTATCCCGTTTTCTCTATTTCTATTACAGAAAAAACTCCCTCCTTCTCCTCCTCCCCCTATTCGTACTTATTAGATTTTTTTTACTTTCTTCTTCTTAAGATCTCACAACTTAATCACCCTCCCATAACTTCATCGGGTATTGCTTCCTGTTCTTCTTCTTTAATTCTTCAACGAGATCCATAAACAATATCAGTTCGTGAAGATATGCTCTGAATTGATGAAGAAAATTTGATGAAGATCATCAACAACATAAAACGAAGATTCATCAAAAAAAATGAATCTAAGGATGGGTATAATCTCTCCTTATAGTTCTAGTTCAATAGATTAACATATCCATCTTGATTTGAAATTTCAGAAAAATAAAGTTTTCTATTTGGTAACCTAATAGCTTCGATTTCATCTTGTCTCTCTTTTGTGATTCATGATAAAAGTTGAGGTCTGCATTAATTTTATCTTGATCTTCCTTTTGAGATATACAGGGGGTTAGTCGTGGGAGAGTTCGAGAGATTTTAATGTATTTAGGTTTTCTCATGTTAGTCCTGAGGGAGTTTGAGGGAGTCTCTCCAAATCTCCGTTAGTCGTGGGGGAGTTTAGAGGAGTCTCCTAAACTCTCTAGAAAACACCTGTTAGTCGCTGGGGAGTTTAAAAAAAGCTCTTGAACTCCCTGTTAGTCATAAAACCCTACAATACTAGGGAGTTGGTTGCTTTAGGGAGTTCGAAGGAGCTTTTGGTGTATTTTGGTCTCACAACAAATCTCTCAAAATAGTAGAGATTTGGGAAGGAGTTTGGTGCGTAGAAAACCATAGGAGAAAAAAGAGGAAACATTTTTTTCCAGGTATGTTTTTTTCTTCTTTGATCTCCATGATTGTTTATAATAGTTTGATTTGTGTACTATTTTGATTGTTTTTCATATATTTGATCTCCATGATTGTTTATTTTGATTGTGTGTATAGTTTTTTTTTGTGGGTACTCTCTCTCTGTCAAAACCCTAATTTTTGGTTCAAAAGATCTTGGTAAGAAATTGCATGATTTGGTTATAATGATATCTTTAAATTCAACCGTTGCAATATGATGAAATTTGAGTATGTCGTAGTTTACCTTGTTATAGAAGTATAGTAAAAGTTTCACGCGGATCAGGTCACGTTTGCTACTGCAAAGCTTGCACAATATATGACTATGTTCTGCTGAGTTTAATTCCCGAATAGGGGACTTATTCCTATTTATCTCATTCTCCGCTTATCGGACAAAGCTGAAATTTTAGTATGATGTTTGTATATATGAAGGTTACCTACTGTACAAATTTCATAAATTTATGATTACTTTAGGTACACCAAAGTGTGAGAAATCCGGAACTGAATTCTGTATGCACGTATTGAAAGTAGTCGGGTTCTGAGTAATGTATCTTTTTAATGAACCGTTTCAATGCTATGATTTTTGAGTGTGTTGTGGAATATTGAGTTGTAAGTGTACCATAAAAATATAAAGAGGATCAGGTAAGTATTAGTACTGAAAAGATTCGACAATCTGAAACTGTGTTTCGGTGAAACAGAATTCCTTTACAGCTATCTTCATAATTTGTTATGTCATCATGCATTAATTGGCTTGCTACTTTGCATGGGTGTCATTGAGAATCACTATCACTTATTAAGTCATCTTATTTAGACACATACTTCTCTTCTATTCTATATGCCAAAGTTCAATACAGTGGCGTACTTCATTCCGTATTGGCGTGTTTTAGCCAATTCATACGGTGATTTAGTTATAATGATATCTTTAAATTCAACCGTTGGAATATGATGAAACTTTAGTATGTCGTAGTTTACCTTCTTATAGAAGTACAGTAAAAGTTTCACGCGGATCAGGTCACGTTTGCTACTGCAAAGCTTGCACAATATATGACTATGTTCTGCTGAGTTTAATTCCCGAATAGGGGACTTATTCCTATTTATCTCATTCTCCGCTTATTGGACAAAGCTGAAATTTTAGTATGATGTTTGTATATATGAAGGTTACCTACTGTACAAATTTCATAAAGTTATGATCACTTTAGGTACACCAAAGTGTGAGAAATCCGGAACTGAATTCTGTATGCACGTATTGAAAGTAGTCGGGTTCTGAGTAATGTATCTTTTTAATGAATCGTTGCAATGCTATGATTTTTGAGTGTGTTGTGGAATATTGAGTTTTAAGTGTACCAAAAAAATATAAAGAGGATCAGGTAAGTATTAGTACTGAAAAGATTCGACAATCTGAAACTGTGTTTCGGTGAAACAGAATTCCTTTACAGCTATCTTCATAATTTTTTATGTCATCATGCATTAATTGGCTTGCTACTTTGCATGGGTGTCATTGAGAATCACTATCACTTATTAAGTCATCTTATTTAGACACATACTTCTCTTCTATTCTATATGCCAAAGTTGAATACAGTGGCGTACTTCATTCCGTATTGGCGTGTTTTAGCCAATTCATACGGTGCTTTTGTTATAATGATATATTTAAATTCAACCGTTGGAATATGATGAAACTTTAGTATGTCGTAGTTCACCTTTTTATAGAAGTACAGTAAAAGTTTCACGCGGATCAGGTCACGTTTGCTACTGCAAAGCTTGCACATTATATGACTATGTTCTGCTGAGTTTAAATCCCGAATAGGGGACTTATTCCTATTTGTCTCATTCTCCGCTTATCGGACAAAGCTTAAATTTTAGTATGATGTTTGTATATATGAAGGTTACCTACTGTAAAAATTTCATGAAGTTATGATCACTTTAGGTACACCAAAGTGTGAGAAATCCGGAACTGAATTCTGTATGCACGTATTGAAAGTAGTCGGGTTCTGAGTAATGTATCTTTTTAATGAACCGTTGCAATGCTATGATTTTCGAGTGTGTTGTGGAATATTGAGTTGTAAGTGTACCATAAAAATTTAAAGAGGATCAGGTAAGTATTAGTACTGAAAAGATTCGACAATCTGAAACTGTGTTTCGGTGAAACAGAATTCCTTTACAGCTATCTTCATAATTTGTTATGTCATCATGCATTAATTGGCTTGCTACTTTGCATGGGTGTCATTGAGAATCACTATCACTTATTAAGTCATCTTATTTAGACACATACTTCTCTTCTATTCTACATGCCAAAGTTCAATACAGTGGCGTACTTCATTCCGTATTGGCGTGTTTTAGCCAATTCATACGGTGCTTTTGTTATAATGATATATTTAAATTCAACCGTTGGAATATGATGAAACTTTAGTATGTCGTAGTTTACCTTCTTATAGAAGTACAGTAAAAGTTTCACGCGGATCAGGTCACGTTTGCTACTGCAAATCTTGCACAATATATGACTATGGTCTGCTGAGTTTAATTCCCGAATAGGAGACTTATTCCTATTTATCTCATTCTCCGCTTATTGGACAAAGCTGAAATTTTAGTATGATGTTTGTATATATGAAGGTTACCTACTGTACAAATTTAATAAAGTTATGATCACTTTAGGTACACCAAAGTGTGAGAAATCCGGAACTGAATTCTGTATGCACGTATTGAAAGTAGTCGGGTTCTGAGTAATGTATCTTTTTAATGAATCGTTGCAATGCTATGATTTTTGAGTGTGTTGTGGAATATTGAGTTTTAAGTGTACCAAAAAAATATAAAGAGGATCAGGTAAGTATTAGTACTGAAAAGATTCGACAATCTGAAACTGTGTTTCGGTGAAACAGAATTCCTTTACAGCTATCTTCATAATTTTTTATGTCATCATGCATTAATTGGCTTGCTACTTTGCATGGGTGTCATTGAAAATCACTACCACTTATTAAGTCATCTTATTTAGACACATACTTCTCTTCTATTCTATATGCCAAAGTTCAATACAGTGGCGTACTTCATTCCGTATTGGCGTGTTTTAGCCAATTCATACGGTGCTTTTGTTATAATGATATATTTAAATTCAACCGTTGGAATATGATGAAACTTTAGTATGTCGTAGTTTACCTTTTTATAGAAGTACAGTAAAAGTTTCACGCGGATCAGGTCACGTTTGCTACTGCAAAGCTTGCACATTATATGACTATGTTCTGCTGAGTTTAAATCCCGAATAGGGGACTTATTCCTATTTGTCTCATTCTCCGCTTATCGGACAAAGCTTAAATTTTAGTATGATGTTTGTATATATGAAGGTTACCTACTGTAAAAATTTCATGAAGTTATGATCACTTTAGGTACACCAAAGTGTGAGAAATCCGGAACTGAATTCTGTATGCACGTATTGAAAGTAGTCGGGTTCTGAGTAATGTATCTTTTTAATGAACCGTTGCAATGCTATGATTTTTGAGTGTGTTGTGGAATATTGAGTTGTAAGTGTACCATAAAAATTTAAAGAGGATCAGGTAAGTATTAGTACTGCAAATATTGGACAATCTGAAACTGTGTTTCGGTGAAATAGAATTCCTTTACAGCTATCTTCATAATTTGTTATGTCATCATGCATTAATTGGCTTGATACTTTGCATGGGTGTCATTGAGAATCACTATCACTTGTTAAGTCATCTTATTTAGACACATACTTTTCTTCTATTCTATATGCCAAAGTTCAATACAGTGGCGTACTTCATTCCGTATTGGCGTGTTTTAGCCAATTCATACGGTGCTTTTGTTATAATGATATCTTTAAATTCAACTGTTGGAATATGATGAAATTTGATTATGTCGTAGTTTACCTTTTTATAGAAGTACAGTAAAAGTTTCACGCGGATCAGGTCACGTTTGCTACTGCAAATCTTGCACAATATATGACTATGGTCTGCTGAGTTTAAATCCCGAATAGGGGACTGATTCCTATTTATCTCATTCTCCGCTTATCGGAAAAAGCTGAAATTTTAGTATGTTGTTTGTATATATGAAGGTTTCCTACTGTAGAAATTTCATGAAGTTATGATCACTTTAGGTACACCAAAGTGTGAGAAATCCGGAACTGAATTTTGTATGCACATATTGAAAGTAGTCGGGTTCTGAGTAATGTATCTTTTTAATGAACCGTTGGAATGCTATGATTTTTGAGTGTGTTGTGGAATATTGAGTTGTAAGTGTACCTTAAAAATTTCAAGAGGATCAGGTAAGTATTAGTACTGCAAATATTGGACAATCTGAAACTGTGTTTCAGTGAAACAGAATTCCTTTACAGCTATCTTCATAATTTGTTATGTAATCATGCATTTATTGGCTTGCTACTTTGCATGGGTGTCATTGAGAATCACTATCACTTGTTAAGTCATCTTATTTAGACACATACTTCTCTTCTATTCTATATGCCAAAGTTCAATACAGTGGCGTACTTCATTCCGTATTGGCGTGTTTTAGCCAATTCATACGGTGCTTTTGTTATAATGATATCTTTAAATTCAACCGTTGGAATATGATGAAATTTAGTATGTCGTAGTTTACCTTGTTATAGAAGTACAGTAAAATTTCACGCGGATCAGGTCACGTTTGCTACTGCAAAGCTTGCACAATATATGACTATGGTCTGCTGAGTTTAAATCCCGAATAGGGGACTGATTCCTATTTATCTCATTCTCCGCTTATCGGACAAAGCTGAAATTTTAGTATGATGTTTGTATATATGAAGGTTACCTACTGTAGAAATTTCATGAAGTTGATCACTTTAGGTACACCAAAGTGTGAGAAATCCGGAACTGAATTCTGTATGCACGTATTGAAAGTAGTCGGGTTCTGAGTAATGTATCTTTTTAATGAACCGTTGGAATGCTATGATTTTTGAGTGTGTTGTGGAATATTGAGTTGTAAGTGTACCATAAAAATTTAAAGAGGATCAGGTAAGTATTAGTACTGCAAAGATTGGACAATCTGAAACTGTGTTTCGGTGAGTGAAACAGAATTCCTTTACAGCTATCTTCATAATTTGTTATGTCATCATGCATTAATTGGCTTGCTACTTTGCATGGGTGTCATTGAGAATCACTATCACTTGTTAAGTCATCTTATTTAGACACATACTTCTCTTCTATTCTATATGCCAAAGTTCAATACAGTGGCGTACTTCATTCCGTATTGGCGTGTTTTAGCCAATTCATACGGTGCTTTTGTTATAATGATATAAATTCAACCGTTGGAATATGATGAAATTTAGTATGTCGTAGTTTACCTTGTTATAGAAGTACAGTAAAAGTTTCACGCGGATCAGGTCACGTTTGCTACTGCAAAGCTTGCACAATATATGACTATGGTCTGCTGAGTTTAAATCCCGAATAGGGGACTGATTCCTATTTATCTCATTCTCCGCTTATGGACAAAGCTGAAATTTTAGTATGATGTTTGTATATATGAAGGTTACCTACTGTAAAATTTCATGAAGTTATGATCACTTTAGGTACACCAAAGTGTGAGAAATCCGGAACTGAATTCTGTATGCACGTATTGAAAGTAGTCGGGTTCTGAGTAATGTATCTTTTTAATGAACGTTGGAATGCTATGATTTTGAGTGTGTTGTGGAATATTGAGTTTAAGTGTACCAAAAAATTAAAGAGGATCAGGTAAGTATTAGTACTGCAAAGATTGGACAATCTGAAACTGTGTTTCGTGTGAGTGAAACAGAATTCCTTTACAGCTATCTTCATAATTTGTTATGTCATCATGCATTAATTGGCTTGCTACTTTGCATGGGTGTCATTGAGAATCACTACACTATAAGTCATCTTATTTAGACACATACTTCTCTTCTATTCTATATGCCAAAGTTCAATACAGTGGCGTACTTCATTCCGTATTGGCGTGTTTTAGCCAATTCATACGGTTGTTTTTATTGATATCTTTAAATTCAACCGTTGGAATATGATGAAATTTGAGTATGTCGTAGTTTACCTTGTTATAGAAGTACAGTAAAATTTTCACGCGGATCAGGTCACGTTTGCTACTGCAAAGCTTGCACAATATATGACTATGGTCTGCTGAGTTTAAATCCCGAATAGGGGACTGATTCCTATTTATCTCATTCTCCGCTTATCGGACAAAGCTGAAATTTTAGTATGATGTTTGTATATATGAAGGTTACCTACTGTAAAATTTCATGAAGTTCTGATCACTTTAGGTACACCAAAGTGTGAGAAATCCGGAACTGAATTCTGTATGCACGTATTGAAAGTAGTCGGGTTCTGAGTAATGTATCTTTTTAATGAACCGTTGGAATGCTATTTGAGTGTGTTGTGGAATATTGAGTTGTAAGTGTACCATAAAAATTTAAAGAGGATCAGGTAAGTATTAGTACTGAAAAGATTGGACAATCTGAAACTGTGTTTCGGTGTGTGAAACAGAATTCCTTTACAGCTATCTTCATAATTTGTTATGTCATCATGCATTAATTGGCTTGCTACTTTGCATGGGTGTCATTGAGAATCACTATCACTTGTTAAGTCATCTTATTTAGACACATACTTCTCTTCTATTCTATATGCCAAAGTTCAATACAGTGGCGTACTTCATTCCGTATTGGCGTTGTTTTAGCCAATTCATACGGTGTTTTTTTATAATGATATTTAAATTCAACCGTTGGAATATGATGAAACTTTAGTATGTCGTAGTTTACCTTGTTATAGAAGTACAGTAAAAGTTTCACGCGGATCAGGTCACGTTTGCTACTGCAAAAGCTTGCACAATATATGACTATGGTCTGCTGAGTTAATCCCGAATAGGGGACTGATTCTATTTATCTCATTCTCGCTTATCGGACAAGCTGAAATTTTAGTATGATGTTTGTATATATGAAGGTTACCTACTGTAGAAATTTCATGAAGTTCTGATCACTTTAGGTACACCAAAGTGTGAGAAATCCGGAACTGAATTCTGTATGCACGTATTGAAAGTAGTCGGGTTCTGAGTAATGTATCTTTTTAATGAACCGTTGGAATGCTATGATTTTGAGTGTGTTGTGGAATATTGAGTTTAAGTGTACCATAAAAATTTAAAGAGGATCAGGTAAGTATTAGTACTGCAAAGATTGGACAATCTGAAACTGTGTTTCGGTGAAACAGAATTCCTTTACAGCTATCTTCATAATTTGTTATGTCATCATGCATTAATTGGCTTGCTACTTTGCATGGGTGTCATTGAGAATCACTATCTTGTTAAGTCATCTTATTTAGACACATACTTCTCTTCTATTCTATATGCCAAAGTTCAATACAGTGGCGTACTTCATTCCGTATTGGCGTGTTTTAGCCAATTCATACGGTGCTTTTGTTATAATGATATCTTTAAATTCAACCGTTGGAATATGATGAAATTTAGTATGTCGTAGTTTACCTTGTTATAGAAGTACAGTAAAATTTTCACGCGGATCAGGTCACGTTTGCTACTGCAAAGCTTGCACAATATATGACTATGGTCTGCTGAGTTTAAATCCCGAATAGGGGACTGATTCCTATTTATCTCATTCTCCGCTTATCGGACAAAGCTGAAATTTTAGTATGATGTTTGTATATATGAAGGTTACCTACTGTAGAAATTTCATGAAGTTCTGATCACTTTAGGTACACCAAAGTGTGAGAAATCCGGAACTGAATTCTGTATGCACGTATTGAAAGTAGTCGGGTTCTGAGTAATGTATCTTTTTAATGAACCGTTGGAATGCTATGATTTTTGAGTGTGTTGTGGAATATTGAGTTGTAAGTGTACCATAAAAATTTAAAGAGGATCAGGTAAGTATTAGTACTGCAAAGATTGGACAATCTGAAACTGTGTTTCGGTGAAACGAATTCCTTTACAGCTATCTTCATAATTTGTTATGTCATCATGCATTAATTGGCTTGCTACTTTGCATGGGTGTCATTGAGAATCACTATCACTTGTTAAGTCATCTTATTTAGACACATACTTCTCTTCTATTCTATATGCCAAAGTTCAATACAGTGGCGTACTTCATTCCGTATTGGCGTGTTTTAGCCAATTCATACGGTGCTTTTGTTATAATGATATCTTTAAATTCAACCGTTGGAATATGATGAAATTTGTATGTCGTAGTTTACCTTGTTATAGAAGTACAGTAAAATTTCACGCGGATCAGGTCACGTTTGCTACTGCAAATTGCACAATATATGACTATGGTCTGCTGAGTTTAAATCCCGAATAGGGGACTGATTCCTATTTATCTCATTCTCCGCTTATCGGACAAAGCTGAAATTTTAGTATGATGTTTGTATATATGAAGGTTACCTACTGTAGAAATTTCATGAAGTTCTGATCACTTTAGGTACACCAAAGTGTGAGAAATCCGGAACTGAATTCTGTATGCACGTATTGAAAGTAGTCGGGTTCTGAGTAATGTATCTTTTTAATGAACCGTTGGAATGCTATGATTTTTGAGTGTGTTGTGGAATATTGAGTTGTAAGTGTACCATAAAAATTTAAAGAGGATCAGGTAAGTATTAGTACTGCAAAGATTGGACAATCTGAAACTGTGTTTCGGTGAAACGAATTCCTTTACAGCTATCTTCATAATTTGTTATGTCATCATGCATTAATTGGCTTGCTACTTTGCATGGGTGTCATTGAGAATCACTATCACTTGTTAAGTCATCTTATTTAGACACATACTTCTCTTCTATTCTATATGCCAAAGTTCAATACAGTGGCGTACTTCATTCCGTATTGGCGTGTTTTAGCCAATTCATACGGTGCTTTTGTTATATGATATCTTTAAATTCAACCGTTGGAATATGATGAAATTTGAGTATGTCGTAGTTTACCTTGTTATAGAAGTACAGTAAAATTTCACGCGGATCAGGTCACGTTTGCTACTGCAAAGCTTGCACAATATATGACTATGGTCTGCTGAGTTTAAATCCCGAATAGGGGACTGATTCCTATTTATCTCATTCTCCGCTTATCGGACAAAGCTGAAATTTTAGTATGATGTTTGTATATATGAAGGTTACCTACTGTAGAAATTTCATGAAGTTCTGATCACTTTAGGTACACCAAAGTGTGAGAAATCCGGAACTGAATTCTGTATGCACGTATTGAAAGTAGTCGGGTTCTGAGTAATGTATCTTTTTAATGAACCGTTGGAATGCTATGATTTTGAGTGTGTTGTGGAATATTGAGTTTAAGTGTACCATAAAAATTTAAAGAGGATCAGGTAAGTATTAGTACTGCAAAGATTGGACAATCTGAAACTGTGTTTCGGTGAAACAGAATTCCTTTACAGCTATCTTCATAATTTGTTATGTCATCATGCATTAATTGGCTTGCTACTTTGCATGGGTGTCATTGAGAATCACTATCACTTGTTAAGTCATCTTATTTAGACACATACTTCTCTTCTATTCTATATGCCAAAGTTCAATACAGTGGCGTACTTCATTCCGTATTGGCGTGTTTTAGCCAATTCATAAGTGCTTTTGTTATAATGATATCTTTAAATGCAACCGTTGGAATATGATAAAATTTGAGTATGTCGTAGTTTACCTTGTTATAGAAGTACAGTAAAATTTTCACGCGGATCAGGTCACGTTTGCTACTGTAAAGCTTGCACAATATATGACTATGGTCTGCTGAGTTTAAATCCCGAATAGGGGACTGATTCCTATTTATCTCATTCTCCGCTTTTCGGACAAAGCTGAAATTTTAGGATGTTTGTATATATGAAGGTTACCTACTGTAGAAATTTCATGAAGTTCTAATCACTTTAGGTACACCAAAATGTGAGAAATCCGGAACTGAATTCTGTATGCACGTATTGAAAGTAGTCGGGTTCTGAGTAATGTATCTTTTTAATGAACCGTTGGAATGCTATGATTTTTGAGTATGTTGTAGAATATTTAGTTGTAAGTGTACCATAAAAATTTAAATAGGATCAGATAAGTATTAGTACTGCAAATATTGGACAATCTGAAACTGTGTTTCGGTGAAACAGAATTCCTTTACAGCCATCTTCATAATTTGTTATGTCATCATGCATTAATTGGCTTGCTACTTTGCATGGGTGTCATTGAGAATCACTATAAATTGTTAAGTCATCTTATTTAGACACATACTTCTCTTCTATTCTATATGCCAAAGTTCAATACAGTGGCGTACTTCATTCCGTATTGGCGTGTTTTAGCCAATTCATACGGTGCTTTTGTTATACTGATATCTTTAAATGCAACCGTTGGAATATGATGAAATTTGAGTATGTCGTAGTTTACCTTGTTATAGATGTACAGTAAAATTTTCACGCGGATCAGGTCACGTTTGCTACTACAAAGCTTGCACAATATATGACTATGGTCTGTTGAGTTTAAATCCCGAATAGGGGACTGATTCCTATTTATCTCATTCTCCGCTTATCGAACAAAGCTGAAATTTTAGTATGATGTTTGTATATATGAAGGTTACCTACTGTAGAAATTTCATGAAGTTCTGATCACTTTAGGTACACCAAAGTGTGAGAAATCCGGAACTGAATTCTGTATGCACGTATTGAAAGTAGTCGGGTTCTGAGTAATGTATCTTTTTAATGAACCGTTGGAATGATATGATGTTTGAGTGTGTTGTGGAATATTTAGTTGTAAGTGTACCATAAGAATTTAAAGAGGATCAGGTAAGTATTAGTACTGCAAAGATTAGACAATCTGAAACTGTGTTTCGGTGAAACAAAATTCCTTTACAGCTATCTTCATAATTTGTTATGTCATCATGCATTAATTGGCTTGCTACTTTTCATGGGTGTAATTGAGAATCACTATCACTTGTTAAGTCATCTTATTTATACATATACTTCTCTTCTATTCTATATGCCAAAGTTCAATTCAGTAGCGTACTTCATTCCGTATTGGCGTGTTTTAGCCAATTCATAGGTGCTTTTGTTATACTGATATCTTTAAATTCAACCGTTGGAATATGATGAAATTTGAATATGTCGTAGATTACCTTGTTATAGAAGTACAGTAAAATTTTCACGCGTATCAGGTCACGTTTGCTACTGCAAAGCTTGCACAATATATGACTATGGTCTGTTGAGTTTAAATCCCGAATAGGGGACTGATTCCTATTTATCTCATTCTCCGCTTATCGGACAAAGCTGAAATTTTAGTATGATGTTTGTATATATGAAGGTTACCTACTGTAGAAATTTCATGAAGTTCTGATCACTTTAGGTACACCAAAGTGTGAGAAATCCGGAACTGAATTCTGTATGCACGTATTGAAAGTAGTCGGGTTCTGAGTAATGTATCTTTTTAATGAACCGTTGGAATGATATGATGTTTGAGTGTGTTGTGGAATATTTAGTTGTAAGTGTACCATAAAAATTTAAAGAGGATCAGGTAAGTATTAGTACTGCAAAGATTGGACAATCTGAAACTGTGTTTCGGTGAAACAAAATTCCTTTACAGCTATCTTCATAATTTGTTATGTCATCATGCATTAATTGGCTTGCTACTTTGCATGGGTGTCATTGAGAATCACTATCACTTGTTAAGTCATCTTATTTAGACACATACTTCTCTTCTATTCTATATGCCAAAGTTCAATACTGTAGCGTACTTCATTCCGTATTGGCGTGTTTTAGCCAATTCATAGGTGCTTTTGTTATAATGATATCTTTAAATTCAACCGTTGGAATATGATGAAATTTGAGTATGTCGTAGTTTACCTTGTTATAGAAGTACAGTAAAGGTTTCACGCGGAGAAGGTCACGTTTGCTACTGCAAAGCTTGCACAATATATGACTATGGTCTGCTGAGTTTAAATCCCGAATAGGAGACTGATTCCTATTTATCTCATTCTCCGCTTATCGAACAAAGCTGAAATTTTAGTATGATGTTTGTATATATGAAGGTTACCTATTGTAGAAATTTCATGAAGTTCTGATCACATTAGGTACACCAAAGTGTGAGAAATCCGGAACTGAATTCTGTATGCACGTATTGAAAGTAGTCGGGTTCTGGGTAATGTATCTTTTTAATGAACCGTTGGAATGCTATGATGTTTGAGTTTGTTGTGGAATATTTAGTTGTAAGTGTACCATAAAAATTTAAAGAGGATCAGGTAAGTATTAGTACTGCAAAGATTGGACAATCTGAAACTGTGTTTCGGTGAAACAAAATTCCTTTACAGCTATCTTCATAATTTGTTATGTCATCATGCATTAATTGGTTTGGTACTTTGCATGGGTGTCATTGAGAATCACTATCACTTGTTAAGTCATCTTATTTAAACACATACTTCTCTTCTATTCTATATGCCAAAGTTCAATACAGTGGCGTACTTCATTCCGTATTGGCGTGTTTTAGCCAATTCATAGGTGCTTTTGTTATACTGATATCTTTAAATTAAACCGTTGGAATATGATGAAATTTGAATATGTCGTAGATTACCTTGTTATAGAAGTACAGTAAAATTTTCACGCGTATCAGGTCATGTTTGCTACTGCAAAGCTTGCACAATATATGACTATGGTCTGTTGAGTTTAAATCCCGAATAGGGGACTGATTCCTATTTATCTCATTCTCCGCTTATCGGACAAAGCTAAAATTTTAGTATGATGTTTGTATATATGAAGGTTACCTACTGTAGAAATTTCATGAAGTTCTGATCACTTTAGGTACACCAAAGTGTGAGAAATCCGGAACTGAATTCTGTATGCACGTATTGAAAGTAGTCGGGTTCTGAGTAATGTATCTTTTTAATGAACCGTTGGAATGATATGATGTTTGAGTGTGTTGTGGAATATTTAGTTGTAAGTGTACCATAAAAATTTAAAGAGGATCAGGTAAGTATTAGTACTGCAAAGATTGGACAATCTGAAACTGTGTTTCGGTGAAACAAAATTCCTTTACAGCTATCTTCATAATTTGTTATGTCATCATGCATTAATTGGCTTGGTATTTTGCATGGGTGTCATTGAGAATCACTATCACTTGTTAATCATCTTATTTAGACACATACTTCTCTTCTATTCTATATGCCAAAATTCAATACAGTAGCGTATTTCATTCCGTATTGGCGTGTTTTAGCCAATTCATAGGTGCTTTTGTTATAATGATATCTTTAAATTCAACCGTTGGAATATGATGAAATTTGAATATGTCGTAGTTTACCTTGTTATAGAAGTACAGTAAGATTTTCACGCGGATCAGGTCACGCTTGCTACTGCAAAGCTTGCACAATATATGACTATGGTCTGTTGAGTTTAAATCCCGAATAGGGGACTGCTTCCTATTTATCTCATTCTCCGCTTATCGGACAAAGCTGAAATTTTAGTATGATGTTTGTATATATGAAGGTTACCTACTGTAGAAATTTCATGAAGTTCTGATCACTTTAGGTACACCAAAGTGTGAGAAATCCGGAACTGAATTCTGTATGCACGTATTGAAAGTAGTCGGGTTCTGAGTAATGTATCTTTTTAATGAACCGTTGGAATGCTATGATTTTTGAGTGTGTTGTGGAATATTGAGTTGTAAGTGTACCATAAAAATTTAAAGAGGATCAGGTAAGTATTAGTACTGCAAATTGGACAATCTGAAACTGTGTTTCGGTGAAAGAATTCCTTTACAGCTATCTTCATAATTTGTTATGTCATCATGCATTAATTGGCTTGCTACTTTGCATGGGTGTCATTGAGAATCACTATCACTTGTTAAGTCATCTTATTTAGACACATACTTCTCTTCTATTCTATATGCCAAAGTTCAATACAGTGGCGTACTTCATTCCGTATTGGCGTGTTTTAGCCAATTCATACGGTGCTTTTGTTATAATGATATCTTTAAATTCAACCGTTGGAATATGATGAAATTTGAGTATGTCGTAGTTTACCTTGTTATAGAAGTACAGTAAAATTTCACGCGGATCAGGTCACGTTTGCTACTGCAAAGCTTGCACAATATATGACTATGGTCTGCTGAGTTTAAATCCCGAATAGGGGACTGATTCCTATTTCTCATTCTCCGCTTATCGGACAAAGCTGAAATTTTAGTATGATGTTTGTATATATGAAGGTTACCTACTGTAGAAATTTCATGAAGTTGATCACTTTAGGTACACCAAAGTGTGAGAAATCCGGAACTGAATTCTGTATGCACGTATTGAAAGTAGTCGGGTTCTGAGTAATGTATCTTTTTAATGAACCGTTGGAATGCTATGATTTTTGAGTGTGTTGTGGAATATTGAGTTGTAAGTGTACCTTAAAAATTTCAAGAGGATCAGGTAAGTATTAGTACTGCAAATATTGGACAATCTGAAACTGTGTTTCAGTGAAACAGAATTCCTTTACAGCTATCTTCATAATTTGTTATGTAATCATGCATTTATTGGCTTGCTGGTGGCTCTCTAAAAGAGTCACAAACATTATACCTGCAAGTGCACAGGGTCTAGTGTATAGAACAGGGCAAGCAGGGTCGATCCACAGAGACAAGGTGTGAGTAAGCTAAAATCTTCCTAAGCTAAAGTTATCTAAACAAGTAACTAAGTGACAGTGAGATAGTGACAGTGGAAATTAAACAAAGGCAGTGAAGTTAAGAGACAAAAACAAAGAAAATTCAGTGGCAGTGAGCCAAAGGCAGTGGCAAAGAATAAGAAAAACGTAACCAAAACAGAACATGAGAGAGAAATTGTGGATGGGAATGAAGTGTATGGAGATGGATGAGAATTCCCTTCACCTAGCTAGTTCACCTAGGTTAACCTTGTCATGTCTAGTTAACTACCTAAAGTCCTTGGATTAACCCCTAGCATTGTCTATCTGATTAAAGCATAAACAATCACAGGTCATTTAGGTTTCTAGGTCTCTAACTAATATGGCTGGTTAATCCCTTAGAACTACCAATGACCCCTAGCATTAGTGGTCTTCTTACAGCACCACTAATCACAAGTCAGTTGAGCTTTTAGGAATGTCACTAACCTAAGTGTTTGAGCTCAACAGGATGTAACCCAAATGGCTAACCAACATGGTTCAATGGTCTTCTCACCCTAGTGGTGGATTAGAACATAACAAACATGGTGATTAACATAATATGATTAAAGTATCAAACATCACAGAATTAACAGTAACAGTAAACCCTAAAAATTAAAATTGAAGAACCCTAAATTGATTTGAAATGGAAATTGAAATTAAACATGAAGTTAACCCAATTAGGGGGTATCTCGGATGATCCAAGAAACCCTTTAACATCCTACATCAGTTCCTACTTATAGTTTACAACAAAATCCCTAATTTTGAGAAACCCTAAAATTTGAAAACCCTAAATTGATTTGGGGAAAATCAAATTCTCTCACCCATGTGTGAATTCTGCTCGACCCATGTCCTGTTGATGTTCCCTCTGCTCCTCCTCAGCTCGAACTGCTCCCAATTGCGTCTACTGATGCCCTAGCTTTTCTCTTCTTATCTGTAGCACCTAGGGTTGATGCTAAGAACAAGAAAGGGAAATACTAGGGAGCTGGATGATGGTGATGGCTCTGATTTGGTCGAGAGAATGGAGATGGTGAAGCTCGAGGTGGTGATGGAAGATGGTGGTGGCAGTGGAGTTGCAGGCGGTATGGTGGTGGAGAAGAAGTTTTGGGGAAAGAAAATGATTTGGGAAGAAGAGGGTGTTTGGCTTGAGGTCGATGGGTTCGATGGCTAAGGTGTTGAGGCGGGTGCATCAAACTTTGATGTCTAGCGAGGAGACGCGTTGGATGTGAAATGGTTGGTAGATCTAACGGTGGTATGAGAGATGAATCACTTCGACCGTTGGATTGTGAAATACAACAAAGTTAACGGCGAAGATCGAGGTTAGGTGCTGTAGTGTTAAGCGGAAGTATCGAGGTTTATGCGCAGGCAAAGAAGCGACCGTAGGATCTAAATGTGATCTAATCTGAAGGCTTGGAATTTAGGTACTATGGGTTTTTGCAGGGACTTCAGATTTTGATGAACGATGATGAAGCGACCATTGGATGATGAGATGGATCTGATCTAACGGCTGAGAATGGAGGCGGGTATGGATATAGAAAATGGGTTTGGGTAAGGGTTTTGGGCCTTGGGTATGCCAAGCCCATATCTTCTTTAAGAACAATTCTTCCTTCTTGAGCCCATTCCTAGCTTTTTGGACGTGCGCTCCATTCTTTGCGTCTCCTTGCGTAATTTCTTCCGGCTTTTCACTACTTTTCTGCTCTTTTCCGCTCTGCTATTCATCCAAACTTTATTTATTACCTAAAAATGCAAAATTAAGTAAGAAAAATTTTATTCTTGAAAACAAAGAAAATACAGAATATGGGATAAAATGTAGAATTACTGCACAAAAGATGAGTTAAATGCCAACAAAAGGGATAAATATATACAATATTTGGCACTCTCAAATACCCCCAAACCTGAATTTTACTTGTCCTCAAGTAAAACAAAACTAAGGAAATCCTAACTATACCACTGTCGCTGGGTCTCTCGAATGCATTAGCGTATGCACTAAGCCTTTTAAACCACTAAGTGTCCCTAGTGGACGAGTTGAAGTCTCGTGAAGGTTGCTTAGAACGTACCTACAAAGTTCTAGGTCAAAATATAAGCTCAGATTCCATCAAATGTGACATGTGCAAGTCAGTTAAGCTCACAGCAAAATGGAGATGTCAATCTAGCTATCAAGGCACAATCCTAGCACTGATAACAAAAAAAGGACATGTGATAAGAGTGTAAAGTGTATCTACAATGTGTAAAGAAAGATCTGAAGTTATGACTACTAATCACCAAGAGATAGTTTCTCAGGCTAAGAACCAAGGTCGAAATCTAGCTAGATGTCCGGACTTTACGAGAATTGTGAATGAGTTGGAGGTGTTTCACAATTACTCGCGTTGTACATCAATGGCATACACCCTCCTTGCTTATTACAAAGAAACAACAAAATGACTCTTTACATGACTCTTATTTACATTGACTACTCTCTTTTATTTTTGGAACAAGAGATGATGGAATTGATAAATACTTGATTTTTTTGTATTTTTCTGATTTTTTTTTTTTTTTTTTTTTTTTCTGAATATATACATCGTTTTTTTTTTTTTTTTTTTTTTTTTTTTTGCAAAAGAAAACACTTTTGATACAAATACAAAAGGAAACAAAAGATTCATGACACTTTGCAAGAGGTAGCCCTTTTTGATGCACCCAGTTAAATTCGATGGGTCTTTCTTAATGTAACCTCCACCTTCTATCCCAACCAACCAAAGAACAAGCTAGTCAAGTTTCGTTCAGTATTCTAAAGTGATGGCAATCGTGACTTCCTATCAACACCTTGAAGATCGAGGCCATACATGTATTGGTAGATCGTGCGCGTGCAAATTTCTTATCACTATGTAATGTGCTAGAATCAGGGTGCCTAAATATCTAGACTAAGACTCCTAATAATTACATATTTGCACAAGAGTCAACATTTCAAGGTAAATGAGCTCCATTTTTTATGTTTTTTCAATTTTAATTTTTTATTTTGATTTTCTTTTTTTTTTTTTTTCATTTTTCATTTTTTTTTTCAAAAAGAAGGTTCTTGTTTTCAATTATGGCATATATCAAAGTATCTACTTTTCACCCCCAAACCTAAACTAAAACATGTCCTCAATGTTTCAAAATATGAACAAAATTATAATACAACATAAAGAGGATCATGTTGAGTAGAGAAAAAGGAAAGAGAACCCGATTTCGGCGAAAGCAATATTAGAACTCCGTTATTCAAGGCAAGAATCCAACATATGTCAGCCGAGATCATATTGGATTAGCAAAATATATACAAAAGGAACAAAAAGGTTTTTAAGAAATTTTATCTACTGGATTATATACAAAAAATTCACCATACACTAACAATCTAAAGAGTTGAGGATCAACCCAAAAGACAAAGTGTAGAGGTTTCAACAGCTTCACACAATAATAATATGGTAGGCATGCAAGTGAAGCTGTGAAACAAAATGAGCTACCCCCAAACCTGGATTTTACAGAAGATATAATTTTGAAAACAAAATCGCGCAGTTTCGGGGGTTCATCATGCACAAGGTCTAACTCAAAGTGAACTGTGCTAGGGACGGGCAAACATGTTAATTCCAACTGTGGCTCCTCAAATATATTATACTTAGAAGCAAAATAGTCCAAGAGGACTTGGGAAGCACACAGTTCCAAACCTAGATTAGGGACTCTCAGAAAAGTCGGTTTGACAATATGGGTACAAACCAAATCTAGGTTGGGTGGAAGGCCATCAGATTGTGACTTATGTAGGACGATAGGCACATCATTACTAATCACATCAACATATCCTAAGTCTTCTACACGTGTCACAACATGCTCACAATCATCAAACAAATTGGCAAGATCACAATCAGAGTCATCAACATCATCAACAGATTCATTCTCATGCATCGGCAAATCAGGAGAAATATCACAATGTGACCTAGGTAGAGAATCAGACACATCACTTATATTTTCATGCATAATAACATTAGTGTCTACAGAAGATTCAACTATTCCTATGTCATGCTCATCTTCACAGAATAATTGTACGAATCCCATGTCAATATCAAAATCATATGAATTACAATGAGTATTAGAAAAAACAACATTCATGAAGGTCGAGGGCGAGAAGCCATATGTTATTGAACCAACAGGTTCCACAATATTTTCATGTTCTTCTAACATATCATCACAATCATCATAATCATCATCATGGTAGCATGCATATTGGTCCTCATTAAAAGTGGTGGTGTCATTAGTCGATTCATGTTCCTCTAAATTAGGTTCATATTCAACATCATTTACATGAATGGGACTAGACACTTCATTAGGGACAACATACATTTCCTCATGAATTTCCTCCTTTTGTAGGTGAAGCAAAATCTGATCTAAATATGCCTGAATTCGTGATGTAGATCTATCGAAGTTTTGTTCACTGAGTCTGAAAGCTTCTGTGGTGGAGTCTAAATTCATGGGAGTACAAAATTCTTCATGTTCAAATTGTGGTGATTGGTACATGTGTGCATGTTCATTAGGGTTTATAAAAGATTGATCGCAACCCTCAAAGGATTGATTATGGTCCCAATGACTACCATTCTCACAATTTATGGGCATTTCATACCTTGAATTTTCTCTAGGTTGCCTAAAATTATGCAAAATATGACAATTCTCAACAGGGTGGTCTAAACTACCACATGCGGGACATGCATAGATTTCAGGTTGCCTAAGAAAATTAGATGTGACAGATTCCTCATGTGATTGCATTTCTAAAGCTGCGATTCGAGCTTCTAATTGATCGATCAGTGATGATTGTGTGAGTGAGGCACTAGCAAAATGTTCATTTTCACGTTGTGATGAATGATGCATGTGTGAATAGTCATTAGGGTTCATGTATTGAGGCTCGGGACTCTGAAAATGTCCATTATAATTCCTATGACTATTGACATCATGGTCTATGGGAGGTTCATAACGTGGAGTATGTCCATACGCAAGTTCTCTAAGGGATTTGTTGTATTCCCCAACTGTAGACCAAGATCTAGACATGATTGGGCTCAAAAGCTAAGTAACTATGTTACAAAGCCCAAAATTTGGTTTTTAATGGGTTTGGATTTTTGGGAAAAAATTTTGGTTTTTACGGGTAAAATTTGGTTTTGTCGGGTTTGAAAAAGAAATTTGGTTTTTAATGGGTTTTAGAAAATTTGGACTTAATGGGAAAAGAAAACACTTTGGTTTATTGGGTTTTGAAAACTTTGGTTTTAGACTTTGAAGACAAAGCCCATTTGGGAGCTTTTGGTTTTGATGGGAGCAAATTTGGTTTGAAAGAGGTAGAAAAATTTGGTTTTTATGGGAATGAAAAACATTTGGTTTTTGATGGGAAACATTTGGTTTTTATGGGGATAAGCCCACTGTTTTGGTTGTGCTTTGGTGAGGCAATGGGTTTGGGGAACTGTTGTGAAACAGAGCCCAACTTTCGGCCTAGAGTGTGGGTACACGGCCCACTAACAACTTCAGCAAGCCCAGAAACTAATGAAGCCCAGCTGAGTTGGTAGGTTCAGTTAACCTTGTTTAGGTTGTTTGTTGGGTTTTTGAAACCCAAAATTTTGATAGGGACAATCCCACAGTTAAGCTCAAATACAAACCCAAAAGTTAACTTAAATTACAAGCCCAACAAAAAAAATGGAAAAAATTATTACAAGCCCACAAATTAAAAATGGAAGCCCACAGGTTGGGTTCTCTTAATGGGTTTAGGCTTACTTGCTTAAGCACAGCCCAGCTGCTCAGTTTGGTTGCAAAAGCCCAGTTGGGCTTTGGTTCTTTTCCTTGGTGGCGTCCCAGCAGAGGAAAAACAGGTTCAGAACAGCAGGTCCAACAGCAAATGAAGTGAAGCAGATGCAGATGCAAATGCTATGCAGTGAAATGCAAAAATAGCTAATAAAACTACAAGAAAAACACAGCACCAATCCCCGGCAGCGGCGCCAAAAACTTGGTGGCTCTCTAAAAGAGTCACAAACATTATACCTGCAAGTGCACAGGGTCTAGTGTATAGAACAGGGCAAGCAGGGTCGATCCACAGAGACAAGGTGTGAGTAAGCTAAAATCTTCCTAAGCTAAAGTTATCTAAACAAGTAACTAAGTGACAGTGAGATAGTGACAGTGGAAATTAAACAAAGGCAGTGAAGTTAAGAGACAAAGAAACAAAGAAAATTCAGTGGCAGTGAGCCAAAGGCAGTGGCAAAGAATAAGAAAAACGTAACCAAAACAGAACATGAGAGAGAAATTGTGGATGGGAATGAAGTGTATGGAGATGGATGAGAATTCCCTTCACCTAGCTAGTTCACCTAGGTTAACCTTGTCATGTGTCTAGTTAACTACCTAAAGTCCTTGGATTAACCCCTAGCATTGTCTATCTGATTAAAGCATAAACAATCACAGGTCATTTAGGTTTCTAGGTCTCTAACTAATATGGCTGGTTAATCCCTTAGAACTACCAATGACCCCTAGCATTAGTGGTCTTCTTACAGCACCACTAATCACAAGTCAGTTGAGCTTTTAGGAATGTCACTAACCTAAGTGTTTTGAGCTCAACAGGATGTAACCCAAATGGCTAACCAACATGGTTCAATGGTCTTCTCACCCTAGTGGTGGATTAGAACATAACAAACATGGTGATTAACATAATATGATTAAAGTATCAAACATCACAGAATTAACAGTAACAGTAAACCCTAAAAATTAAAATTGAAGAACCCTAAATTGATTTGAAATGGAAATTGAAATTAAACATGAAGTTAACCCAATTAGGGGGTATCTCGGATGATCCAAGAACACCCTTTAACATCCTACATCAGTTCCTACTTATAGTTTACAACAAAATCCCTAATTTTGAGAAACCCTAAAATTTGAAAACCCTAAATTGATTTGGGGAAAATCAAATTCTCTCACCCATGTGTGAATTCTGCTCGACCCATGTCCTGTTGATGTTCCCTCTGCTCCTCCTCAGCTCGAACTGCTCCCAATTGCGTCTACTGATGCCCTAGCTTTTCTCTTTCTTATCTGTAGCACCTAGGGTTGATGCTAAGAACAAGAAAGGGAAATACTAGGGAGCTGGATGATGGTGATGGCTCTGATTTGGTCGAGAGAATGGAGATGGTGAAGCTCGAGGTGGTGATGGAAGAGATGGTGGTGGCAGTGGAGTTGCAGGCGGTATGGTGGTGGAGAAGAAGTTTTGGGGAAAGAAAATGATTTGGGAAGAAGAGGGTGTTTGGCTTGAGGTCGATGGGTTCGATGGCTAAGGTGTTGAGCGGGTGCATCAAACTTTGATGTCTAGCGAGGAGACGCGTTGGATGTGAAGATGGTTGGTAGATCTAACGGTGGTATGAGAGATGAATCACTTCGACCGTTGGATTGTGAAATACAACAAAGTTAACGGCGAAGATCGAGGTTAGGTGCTGTAGTGTTAAGCGGAAGTATCGAGGTTTGATGCGCAGGCAAAGAAGCGACCGTAGGATCTAAATGTGATCTAATCTGAAGGCTTGGAATTTAGGTACTATGGTGTTTTGCAGGGACTTCAGATTTTGATGAACGATGAAGAAGCGACCATTGGATGATGAGATGGATCCGATCTAACGGCTGAGAATGGAGGCGGGTATGGATATAGAAAATGGGTTTGGGTAAGGGTTTTGGGCCTTGGGTATGCCAAGCCCATATCTTCTTTAAGAACAATTCTTCCTTCTTGAGCCCATTCCTAGCTTTTTGGACGTGCGCTCCATTCTTTGCGTCTTCCTTGCGTAATTTCTTCCGGATTTTCACTACTTTTCTGCTCTTTTCCGCTCTGCTATTCATCCAAACTTTATTTATTACCTAAAAATGCAAAATTAAGTAAGAAAAATATTTATTCTTGAAAACAAAGAAAATACAGAATATGGGATAAAATGTAGAATTACTGCACAAAAGATGAGTTAAATGCCAACAAAAAGGGATAAATATATACAATATTTGGCACTCATCACTTGCTACTTTTCATGGGTGTCATTGAGAATCACTATAACTTTTTAAGTCCTCTTATTTAGACACATACTTCTCTTTTATTCTATATGCCAAAGTTCGATACAGTGGCGTACTTCACTCCGTATTGGCGTGTTTTAGCCAATTCATATGGTGCTTTTGTTGCAAGGAGTTATTACTATCCTTGCTTTGTTAAGTTCTAGTATTAGTCTAAGTACTAATGTAGCTAACATGTCACACCATAGAGTGGAAAAATCCAGCCAAACTGCTGAAAACAACAAGAAGAAAAAGAATGTTAGGAAGAATAAGAATACGGAACCGGAAACGGAAGTGACTACGAATTACAAACAATGGACAACTCGAGAGACTGAGAAATTATTGGAACTGTTGGTAGAAGCTACACTTGAGAAGAAAAAAGACACTAGTGGATGTTTTACTAAGACCAATGAGACGCCCAGTTACTTTGTTTGGATATAACTATATAAGGAGAGTTTTGCGTCAAGACCCAGAAGACTTTCGAAGAAGTTATAGGATGTACCCTGATATTTTTCTAAAACTATGTTGTATCATTAGAGAAACTACATCATTATGTGATACAAGATGTGTTTCTATTGAAGAAATGCTTGGTACATTTTTACTCGTTGTTGGACAAAGTTCACGATATTGCACAATACGTGACACATTTGGTCGCTCTCGGTGGACAGTTAGTAAAAACTTCAACAGGATGTTGCGAGCTTTAAATTCTATAGCTCCGAGGATGATGGCTAAGCCAACAAGTGAAACTCCATTTAAAATTCGTGAGAGTACACGATTTTATCCTTACTTTAAGGATTGCATTGGAGCTATGGACGGTACACATATCCCAGTAATGGTAGAGAAAATAAATGCAGCCGTTTATCGGAATCGACATGGAATTACATCTCAAAATGTGTTAGCGGTTTGCAACTTCAACTTGGAGTTCATATACGTGCTCAGTGGATGGGAAGGGTCTGCTCATGATTCGAAAATACTTAACGACGCAATGACAAAAAGAATTGGACTGAAAATACCGCAAGGTAATTTTACTTTTATCTAATGTGAAGTTTTGAGTTTTTTGGTTAAGTTATATTCGGGTTCTACTTGACGAAGTTTTCTTTTTGTGTTTTATTCAGGTAAATATTACTTGGGGGATGGTGGGTTTGCAAACCGATGATATTGTTTAACATCATTTCGTGGCCAACGTTATCATTTGAAAGAATTTTCTGGTACGGGTAACCATGCGAAAAAGGCTGAAGAATTATTTAACATGCGTCATGCTTCTTTGAGGAATGTAGTTGAAAGATTGTTCGGTGTTGTGAAGTCTCGTTTCTTGATCTTTAAGTCTCAACCTCCATTTCCGTATCAGGTGCAAGCGGAGATAATGACAGCTTGTGCAGGCCTACACAACTTCCTACGAAAAGAATGCCGTTCAGATGAGTTTCCGGTCGAGGAAGAGGAAGATAGCCATCCATCAACGCTTGTAAATGACGATGAAATTTTGACACAACAAACTCAAGAACAACAACGTCAAGAAGCTAATGCATGGAGAAAGAGTATAGCGGATGATATGTGGGAAAATGTTCGTGAACAAAGGGAGTTAGAATTGTATGGAGACCGTTAAATTGAAGGGAAAAAAAATTATCTCGTTGCACAAAATAACATACTATTGATACAGAGATATGATCATTTTCATTTATTTTTTTCTTTTGATTAAAGATCAATGTTATTTGCAAATAAGGGTTTATTGTTTCTTAAAAGAGAATGAGTTAGGAGTGAACTCTCTCAAACTCCCCCAAACTCCCTCTAATAAACTCTCTCAAACTCCTACACTCCCCCAAACTCCCTGAACTCAAAAACACAAAACTCTCTCAAACTCCCTACACTCTCTCAAAATCCCTGAGATTTGAAATACACTCAACTCCCCCGAAATCACTCGAGGACTAACCCCCTGATAATTTACGGGAAAAAATACCAAAAAATTTCTAGGGTTCATGATTGAATTCTTTTATTTTAGAGTTTGCATCCACTCAAACTTAATTTGGGCTTGTTAATTTTGTGTGTTTTTTGTCATTAACTGAACAGAGTTGGATTTTCTCTTGGTTGGATATGGGTGATAAAAGATACTCAGTTCATTCAATCTATATTTGGCTCCTTACATCATGTCATCTAAACCTTCAGATTTAATGTTTGAAACTTTACATTATCTGTGACTCTTTTCATTTGGTTTTTAACAAGCTTAGATCAGTAATAGATTTGTTGCAGAGACCCATCAAATGAAACTAGAGATTTATCGACCACGAGTAAGTGCTTTTGCTCTCGAACTACCAGCCATCAAGGTAATAACATTCATTCTTTCCAAGTACCACACAATTTTTCCTTATGTTAAATCTGTTACAACTTTTCCTATTATCACTTCATCATTTGTATTAGTTTCATCTCAAATCTTGGAGATAAATCATGTGCCGTGCTCATGGGTGTGCTGTACTTGACCGACACATGGCTTACAGCAAAGGAAAGTGAGTGTTTAGCTTCGAAACTCCTTTAGTTTTGGTTCTCTATTTTGAGGTTTGTTTCAGTGAACAATTAGTTTTCGTTCTCACTCTGCAGAGAGTATTGTAAGACTTATACTCGATCAAAGTACTACGAGGATGAAAAACCTTGGAATGAGATGTGTGACCTTTCATTCACCTTCACATCTGGTGCTGTAAATTTGGTCAGCTCAGGTTGGCAGTATATTGGTAGAAGGTAAAAAAAATATTATAGTGAAACCGTCATAACTGTTTCTCATTTTTTTTGGTACTCATATCTCTCATAATTATTCATCATGATTTGGTTCACAGGATCAACTATGACTTGTACTCCTCAAGCAGTTGATGTACTAAGGAAAGCTAATGTTCTTATTGTTCCCGGCTGCTGGCAGTGGATGGGTGTATGGTAACTATCCAGTGAGATTTTTTATTTTATTTATATAAATTTGATTACTAACATGCGACGGGAAAGATAGTTGACTACTAGGTTTACAATTGGTATAATGGATCTGTATGTGTTGATCCTAGGGATGCTGTGTATGGTAAGAAATTCAATATGTTGCCTGGAAAGCTGACAACATGTGATACTTTAGCAGCTACTGTTATGTATGTGTTAATATAGTTGCTAGCATGTTTATTAGAGAAGAAAGCTTACCTCTTGCAAACCAGGGATTATTTTTAAGCTAAACTTTGTGAAATGTCATTTGTCGTTTGATAGTACCGCAAAGGATCCTCGATGTGGGAGACTGTCATGTACTCACTAGGAACTGACGCTAATGATTGTATGGTTGATAAAGATACCCAGGTATGAAGCAACACCAGAACCTGTTGATTCATGTTTATTATTGATACATGGTGGCATCATATCTCTACTTCAATATTGTATAATTTCAGTTTTAATTTATACCATTCAGTTGTGTTTATGTCTTTATATTCTTCTCATGTTTATTGATCAGATACATTGTTCAACTTTGCTTATGGGTTTACAGATGTTAAGGGAGTTTAACTTAGTTTGGTTCATGAAGCTAATCAACAACATTATCTGTGATTTCCAGGTACAAAAGTTGAAGGTGGAGCTTGTCTTGCTACATTGCTTCTCTCGGATGGGAGTCCTTCAAGGTTTTATTTTTACCATTACTCATTATGTTCATGCCAAAGAATGTCACGGTTTTTGTTTATTGATGTTCTCTATATCTGTTACTCATATAGCTTTGTGTGTTGTTGTGTTATATCTTTTGACGACATGTTTTATTTTGTCTATGATTTATCAGCAGGAATTCCAAATGTGAGATGGTTCGATGTCGAAGGAGAATAATTTTCTTGTAATGGATTTACTTTGACCTATTCCGGAAGATCTCTTTAAAGACTGATGTAATGCTTGTTGATCAGATGGTAAGTCTTTTTCTTAAAAAATTATAGTGCTAATGCTGTTAACTTTTAGCGCCATTGTTTTTCTATAATTCGTGTCTTTATGGTGTTTGCGAATAATTTTTCAGATCAATCGAGTGGAATTAGTTCATGTCAAATCTTTATTGCATAGAGTTATTAAGCCATACATGTGTTAGAGGTTTAGAACTCATTATAGACACTCTGATACTTAACACATGGTAACTGGGTTTGCTATTTGTAAGAGTCATCAACTAAATAGAAGACAGTATCTACCACATGTGGATATATTTTACTGCATTGTTGTAATATGTAAGAAGTCAGAAGTCTCATCTTAAATTGCAGCCTAATGACCTTCTGAATATTATACATGTATTTCTTGTCATAGTACATGTATGTCCTAGACATTCGGTCTTATTGGATAATGTGATTGTGCAGGTTTGTGGACTCCATAAAGTTTCTTAATGAGTGCTGCATTATTAGCGTGAAAAACGCCCTCAAGCCAACAAGAACTCTGCTCTTAGTAATAAGTTTATCACCCTAGATAACGATTATAGCTCGGACGAGAACTATTTTGACGCGTAAAAGTGTTGATGAAGGACTTAAGAACGTTCTTTTAGTTACAGGACCAGTTGGGGTACGTTCCATTTATATTTAACGAAAAAATGAAGCTCATCTGTTTTTTCTTTGTAGTATTTATCTTTGTTATTGGCTTAAAGATTTTATCTCTTGATATATGAATCTGACTGTAGATTTATGTCTTGTGCCATAAACCTTAGTAACATTACCAAGGAAATTTTGTTATAATTTTATGTTATGTATTTGATTTTTGTTAAAGGGAGAGCAAAAACGGATCTGAGGAGTGCAAAAATTATAATTGACTCACTAATATGGACCGATTCAAAAAATTCGTATGAGTCGGACAAAGTTAACCTTGTCTTAGACCTTGTACCAGTTAAGGTCGATGCCATTTCCTTTAATGCGACAAATGTTGTTCTTGCTATTGTAATTACAGAACAACTTCTTCAATCTTTTGTTTCTACATTCAAATCTAAAAATAATTGCAGAAACAGAATCTAAAGGTGATTTTGTTAAATCAATCAAAGATATGTTTGTATGTTGTATCAAACAATTTTCGACCCTTTTTTTTGTTATATCTTTTTTTATTGGTTTCAGTCACATCACCAAACCTATTCAGTGATCTTTTCATAAACACACAAGATTCAGATCAAAGAAGAGTAATGAAAACATCCGAAGTGGTGAATCAAATAAAAAATGCAAAACGATGGAAAGGAAGAAAATAACTCAAATCCAATTATAACCAACACCATAACAAATTAACAACAGTTGGGCATCAAATTAACAACAATTGGACATCGATGAAGCCTTAAACTTTCTATGGAAGAAAAATATTAATATATACCGATCCCGTTTCTTTTTGCTTGAGAAAAATACTTTTAATTGGTTGTGCAAGATAATTAGTTATTTATCATCTGTAAACTATTCTTGATTCATCGCTCGATCATGAAATATAAACGCATCAAAATCGTATTGCTGAAAGAGCACAACTATAACAAAAAAATTTGGAGAAGAACATATCTCTGGTGTGGAAAGATCGGATGGTTAGAACACAAGTTAGCGAGGACCGGAGGGTTAAGTCGGAAGGGTAACTTTGTCTGATTCATGTAAATATATTAAATCGGTCCTAGTTAGTGAGTCGACTGCGATTTTTTCTATCCCTCTAACAAAAATCTTGTATTTAAAGGTTTTTATCTTGGCTTGAATTGTGGCCTGAATGTTCGCCTGAAAATGTTGCAGGGAACTGACTAGGTCAACAGAAGATTGACTTGACTTTTTTTTACTGTTGCAAAAATTTAGCAATGGCCATAAGCTGTTACTAAATTTTGAACCAGAATAACAAAATCCGGTTCAGCTAAGAGAAGCCGTTTTAAGTTTTTTCATTCCAAATTTCGCAACAGCTAAACAGTTGCAAAGTCAAGAAAAAAACAGTTTGTTGAACCGAAAATCGTTGCGAATTTTTTTTCGCAATGGCTTAGTAGTTGTCTGTTGTTGCAAGTCCCTTTAGCAACTGCATGCAGCCGTTGCTAATCTCCAAAAATGGTGTAGTGGTGTAACTGACATTCGTATGTCTAAACCAATTGGTTTCCGTTACTTACCCTGTGTATGCTACCAGTAAAGTCAGTTCAATGAGTTCCTCGAATGATCAAAAGCAGAACAGACGTCTTAACAAAAATCATCTAAGGAAAGATCAAGTCTTTTCTTCCATTAAAAGAGGAGATATCATTACCTTTGATGTGAATAAAATCCCAGGAGAAAGGAGCAAAAATGATGATATGAGAAATTACCTGAAGGAGATAATTGAAGGCTATAAAGAAATTGTCAACGGGTTGTCAACCTCCTCAAGTCAAAATTCTTCTGGTAAGAACTCAAACTATGTCTTATAATTTGATGACAGTAAGTTTTATGATAATTTTTCACATCAAAATAGATTTTTTCCTAGACTTGAAAGGAAAAAGAAACTCAACCATGAACTTCGTTCATCTGATGAGATGAAAGCTCATTCTTGTGCTAATTAATCACAAGGGTTGAGAACTTACTCATAAAAATCCTGTTGGGTAAGTTGTGTTAATAATCAGATATACTTCTGTCAAAACTGTTTTTTGTTTAGTTGAGTTATCTTCTTATCGTTTATAACTAGACTATTGTCTGCAGACAACTTTTCTTAAGTATTAGTTGTGTCTTATGAGGATCTTCGTTTTTCCTTCTCTTTTTCAAAGAAGTTTTTATTTGCAACTATGTTGCCTGCTACTCTGGTGCTCTAAAAAAATTTCTCTACTGAGATATAAAATTTATTGAGCCAAAAATATTGTGATAATTTTCACATAGCAGAAATTCTGTTTTGTCGTAAAATCACGACCGGTTGCGTACCTTTGTTGATGGGTCAAGATTGTGTTCGTACGAGTACCCGTGTTACTGTCACGAATCAATTTTAAGAAATCATAAAAGTTACCTTCCCTAAGAATCCATTTAAATACGAAAACCCTTAAGTTCCATATGTATACTCTAGGATTTTTTTTTGTAGTCTGTCAAGAATGTCGTCTTCCAACTCTAGCGGTTTTGCAAAAGGGTTTCTTGACAAAGGTATTGGTTTCGAGTCCAAGGGAAGGAAGAAAAGAACCCTAGTAGAAGGTGATCTTCCTAATCATCAGCATGTTGAGAATAAGGATATGGTTTCTGCTGAAGTGGTTCATGATTTTCTTAAATATTTTGAGGAAGCAAAACTGCAGCTCATTGATACTTTGAATAGTCTTGATGTATTAAGAACTGAATTGAAAAAGGTTACTTCTGACCTTGGTCTCATAAAGACACATGTTAAATATCTTCTCAATGAGGATATCTTCTCTGAAGAAGCAGTACATGTTGTCAATCACAAGCTCAAAGACCTAAGGCTTGTGAGGATTCCGAAGTCCGAACCGATTATTTGACTTCAGTTCGTGTTCGGTTTCGACATAGGAGTCTGTTTATTAGCTTGTTGATTTTATTTTTCTAGTAAATCTTCTTATGAGAATTTTATTCTTGTGTTTTTAGGAAGAATAACTAGAGTTTGGAATAGCCATTATTGTGATTACACATAGCTATGTCCAACGTTTTCATCTTCATGTTTTTAGGTTTATTTGTTTAAATTCTAAAAAAATGTTTGGAAGATGATTTTTGCAGTATTAATCTTTATGGTTTTACATATTGCAAACTTGTTATGGGATATGTGTGTTTGCGTCCGTGAACTATGATTGTCCGATACTTTGTCAAAAGTTAAGTCTTTGATATGTCGATATGCATGTATTCATAAAAGAATGAATGAACTTTTGACATTACAAAAGTTTTAAGCCTATTATATGTCATTATGCAAATATTGATGGAAGATAGGATGAACTTTTGTTTACGAGGATTATGTTTATTGTATGTCATTGTGCAAATATTGATGGAAAATAGAATGAACCCTTGTCTATTACGCAGTATTGATCTTCCCTGATCCATTTTTTATGTATATACTATGCGGCTCCATAAGTTCTCTTATGTTGAGCATTTCCGACTAAATTAATCATGGGTTTTCTTGTGCTTAATTTAATTGAGTATTCTTGGATTCAAATTCATATTCGTATCTGATTTTTTATATCCAAATAAATCCTTCTTTATTGTGAAAGTAAGGTCGCTCTTGTTGTTCTTTCGGGAATCACATCTAATAGGGGAGAGTTCTTAATTGAACTTGTGCTTAATTGTCAAATCTTTGTGGGGAGTGCAGCTGTGGAATATTATAGGGGTTATCTTGTATCTTTATAAACTCCTTGATAAATGCATTTAGCTTCGGCTATATGATGGCATCTAAAAAGTTGATATGTGCTTTCTTTTGGTCAAAAATGTCTCTATGGAAATTTCATTAGGATCCCACTAATTTTCGTACCTTTGCCAATTTTATTGACAAAAAGGGGAGATTTAATGTGTAGTTCACACTACAAATACATATGGTTTTCGGATCATTATGTAAGGGGGAGTGGTTTCCATGTGAGATGGAGTATTGACTAAGGGGGAGTGATACATATCATTATAGTATTGTTGTCGAAGTTGTGATACAATTGAACTTTGATGTTGTGTAATAATACTATGACACTGTATAACAATGATTGAGAATTATTGTTTTCTCATTGTTATGACTACGGATTTTCAACAACGGTGATACTGAACTTACAACCTTTGGGATCATTGGAATACTTGGAAGTGACGAAGATTTCGAGTCATTTTGAAGAGCCAAGAAGATCAGGCATGTGGAAGAGAAGCTACAAAAGTTTATTTATCTATTTTTGTATTCCATATGTATTGATAGTTTTGTTAACAAAATTGACAAAGGGGGAGATTTTTAGAGCACTGGTCGGTCGAACTCTCATGCGTTGTTATCTCAAGCATGTTTCTCAACGTTAGTGATCAAAACTATAAGTCTTGATTTCTAGTCTACTTATAGCTAAGTCTCGGACTAGGATAGAAAGTGTAGTTGAGCTCAAGACTCCATCGTAATCATCATACAAAGACGAAGAACTACTCAAGGAACTGGTAGAACTTCATCGACTAAAGGGTATGTGTATACTTGAACTTATATATCACTCGAAAGTATATCTACTCTATCTTCTATCTTGAGACAAAAGTCGTTTTGTTATATAGACTTTCATTATACACATTTGCTATTTCGAGCCGAGTTTATATCGCTTATCTATTTCTCGAAATATGTGTTGGTAAGCTTTCTCTTTTTCCAAGTTCGTCTTTACTAGTGACAAAAGTCATATTGAGTTTCAATTACTTGAAAATTGCTTTGACGAAAAATAGTGTGTGAACAACAACTATATAACGTCCTCTAAGAATATTTCAATGATTGAAATGAGAGTTTAGATTATATAACCATGGTTGGATATAATCATTGTGTGGTAACTCATACATGTATAAGTCCTTATTCTTTGAACCAAAGTATGCGTACTTTGCTGCTCAGGAAAACCGTAATAGAGTCCGCGAACCCAGTCCGCGTACTGTCGGAGGTTCTCTTCCCGAGAAAATCTGATGGAGTTTGTGAACTGTTTACAAACTTATTCCGGGTACTTAAGTCCAAGTACTTAAGTTGGTTATTTTCTAAAAACGATTATTCGTGAACTTAAACTTATATAAACTAAGGAATGCAAGTTTGCAAACCGTGGATATAAATTCATGAATCGATTCAAGTGAATCAAATCGTTTTGCTTCGATCGTGTCTTGTATACTTATATAAGATCTAAGCAATTAAAAAACTCTCTAACTAGTTCATTTGAGTCATTTGAACTAGTTATGGGAAAGAAGAATATGGTTTATATGAAAGTGCTCATATGGCTAACCATTTGGTTGACTACTGTTGAACCAACTAGATGTACATGTTTGGGTACGGTTACAAAAACCTAAATAAACGTGCATTTCATTTGTGTGTAACAATCTAAGTTTCGATCTAACGGTTGAAAGATATTAGCTTGAATCTAATCAGGTTTTCATCTAATGGTGAATATTGAATACTTTGTTACTAAGCTAACATTCATTGCAAACCTTGATTTGAAAGACTATATAAGGGAGAACTCTAGCAACTGGGAAACCTAATCCCCACATCTCCTGTGTGATAGTAGTTGTATTAGCTAGAGTCAATTCTCCTTTAACCTTAGGTTTCTACTGATACCCTGTAGGTTAACGACTTGAAGACTTCATCGGGATTGTGAAGCCAAACCGATACTACTTTTCTTGTAGTTGTGTAATCTGATCTTGTTGTTTCTATCGTAGTAAGTATAATCGTAAGATTGGATTGAGATTTATTTCTCCGATATGCAAGATATAAATGAAGTCACAAACATCTTCGTCTCATCGTTTGTGATTCCACAATATCTAGTTTCGCCATCATACGATTTAGATTATTGTGAGGTGATTGATAATACTGAGCTGTTCTTCGGGAATATAAGTCTAGTTTATCAATTGGTTCATGTTCACCTTGATTTATCAATAGATAGAACAAAAACTCGTAGGTATTTCTGTGGGATACGGATTTATCTTTTACCGTAGACTTTTCTGTGTGATACAGATTTGTTTATTACAGTCTTAGACTTTGGGTCGTAGCAACTCTTAGTTGTGGGTGGGATCAGCTAAGGCAATCAAGTGCGTAGTATCCTGCTGGGATCAGAGACGTAGGAGCGCAACTGTACCTTGTATCAGTGTGAGATTGATTGGGGTTTAACTACAGTCCATGATCGAAGTTTGTTTGTAGTAGGCTAGTGTCTACAGCGGCTTACTACAGTGTGTGTTCAATCTGGACTAGGTCCCCGGGTTTTTCTGCATTTGCGGTTTCCTCGTTAACAAAACTTCTGGTGTCCGTGTTATTTCTTTTTCGCCTTTTTTTTTATATAATTGAAATATCACAGGTTGTGCGTTGAATCAATCAATTGGGAAATCCAACCTTTGGTTGTTGATTGAAATTAATTGATACTTGAACATTGGTCTTTGGTACCGTTCAAGTGATTTCTCTTGTATTCAGTTAGACTCGCATATTTCTATTTTCTTGAGTAAGTATTGAATCGAGAAAGAGAGATATAACTCTTTGATATACTTTTATTAAGATTGAGTCTGCCTGTCTATTTGATTCTCTTAAAAGTATATTGGAGTTAGTCCATACAGATTGCTAATCGAAATATTGGGTGTGGTTGTTAGACCCCCGCTTTTTCAGCACTCCTCTGTGAAAATATTGATTTTGATAATTGTAGCAACACATACATCAATCTCGATATTCTTCCGGGAGAAACCTCAACCATCATAGAGGATAAAATGTATTTTTCCTTGTTTACTGGAAATTCTATGTCTAATTTTTAAAGTTCTACCGTTTGTCTAGCAGCCTGCACAGCTATGACGTATGAACCATCCTCCATATTGAGATGTTCTTATTGTACTCTCAAGGGTCATGAACTCTCCAAAATTTTCAAGTATAAACATAATATAAGATATGTCAACAAACTTCAACGAAGAGCAAATCGATTAGCAAACAAGCTCAAACTTGTTCAAAAGTCGTAAGAGGTATGTAATCTCATCTCTTCTTCAAAGAAGTTAATTTCCAAATAAAAATTAGACCACTAGACAAAAGAATATGGTGTAAACAGTTTGTGAAAAAGGGTTCCAAGAACTCCATTCAAGAAGGTTATGGTCGACATATTATTGTTCACCCCAGCACAACTTAAATGTGTTGGTTGTGTATCTTGTCTCATGTGCCTGGTTCAAAAAGAGACAAGGGTTTACACACTTCAGGCTTTAGCAGAAAAAGAGAAAAAGATTTTTTTTTTCTTCTTCTTTTTTGTCTTGTTTTCACCTTTTTGGAATTCTTCCATCTTTTCATATCTAATTGATATTGAAAGGACTTTACTCTGTTTGAGCAATAAAAGAGGGTTAATATCGACAATTCTGTCATCTTCATGGTTGTGAGTTTTGCGTACGTTAATCCTTTAGTATATAAATGTTATGTGACCCTACATTCCATTTTCCTTCTTTGAAAACTCTTTTTATCACAAGATTACTTGTTGAGTCTGATTTGTGAATTCCTCTCACAATCTTATAATGGTATGGTGAATACAAGCATTATGTCTTTTGATGGAAAAGATGTAAATATGATTGTTAAGCCATCAATAATGAAGGAAAAAGATAAATCTCCTGTACCTTCAACTTTGAAAAGAAAAAGGAGGAATGTGAGGAAACCAAAAGCTTTTCATTCTAATCTACAGAAGTTTTCTGAGGTTTTTGAAGAGTTAAAGGAAACAAGAAAGGAGATTCAGCAAATAAAGGCTATTGTTTTGAGGACTCTCGAAATTCAGAAGGCCCTGGTTCGGCATCGATCTAGAAGGTTTGTTGGAATTGACTCCTTTCTTCATGAACCTTATGTTCATATGGCTATTGACGACAAGGAGTTTGGGGACGATAAAGAATTTTTTAGAGGCCTTAATGTCTAGGAAACTTCTTATGAGAATTTATTCTTGTGTTTCAAGAAGGATAACTATGATTTGGAATAGCAACTATTGTGAGTACACATAGCTATTTCCAACAATTTTCATCTTGCAATGTTTTTAGATTTATTTATTTGGATTCTAAAGTTTATTTGGAAGATGATTTTGCAATATTAATATTTATGGTTTTGTACACTACAATTTGTTATGGGATATGTGTTTTTGCGTCCGTGAACTATGATTGTCCCATATTTACTCAAAAGTTAAGTCCATCATATGTCTTTATTGATAAAATATGGAATGAACTTTTGACAACAAAAGTTAAGCCTATTATGTCATTATGTAAATACTGATGGAAGATAGGATGAACTTTTGGTTACAAAGATTAAGTCTATTACATGTCTCTATGAAAATATTGATGAAAATATAATGAATCTTTGAATATTCCGCAGTATTGGTCTTTCCCTGATCCACATCTTTGTGTAAATACTGTGCGGCTCCGTAAGTTCTCTTATGTGAGCATTTCCGATTAAATTAATCATGGGTTCTCTTGTGGTTAATTTGATTGAGTATTTTGGATACAAATTCATGTTTCGCGTGATTTGTTAATGTCCAAAGAAATCCTTCTTTTCTTGTGAAAGTAAGGTCTCTCTTGTTGTACTCTCGGAAATGATATTTAATGGGGGATAGTTCTTAATTAAACTTGTGCTTAATTTCCAAATCTTTGTGGGGAGTGCGGCTGTGGAATATTATAGGAGTTTTCTTATATCTTTATAAACTCCTTGATGAATACACTAGTTTCGGCTATGTGAAATCATCGATACAAAGTTGATATGTTCTCTTTTAGTCATGAAGTATCTCTATGGAAATTTCATTAGGATCCCACTAGTTTTCGTACCTTTGCCAATTTATATTGAAAAAAAGGGGGAGAATTAATGTGTAGTTCACACTACAAATACATATGGTTTACGGATCATTATGTAAGGGGGAGTGGTTTTCATGTGAAGATGAAGTATTGACTAAGGGGAAGTGAAACATATCACCATAGTATTGTTGTCAAGGTTGTGATACAATTGGACTTTGATGTTGTGTGATAATACTATGACACTGTGTAACAATGATTGAGAGCTACTGTTTTCTCATTGTTATAGCTACGGATATTCAACAACTATGATGCTGAGTTGAACACATTCAGAATCACTAGAGTACTTGGAAGTGACGAAGATTTCGAGTAATGTTGAAGAACCAAGGAAATCAAGCATTTGGATTGAGAGCTAGAAAGTTTATTTATTTTGTATTCCATATGTATTGATAGTTTTGTCACTAAAATTTACAAATAGGGAGATTGTTAGAGCACTGCTCGGTAGAACTCGCAAGCGTTGTTATCTCAAGCTTGTTTGTCAAGTTTAGTTGCCAAAACTATAAGTCTTTATTTTTAGTTTACTTATAGATAAGTCTCAGATTAGGATAGAAAGTATATTTTAGTATTAGACTTCACGGTGTTCATCTATTAAAGACGAAGAACTACTAAGGGGATCTTGTGGAACTTCATCAACAAAATGTATGTGGACACTTGAGCTCATCTATCACTTAAAAGTCTATCTACTCTATCTCTTATTCGAGTAAAAAGTCGTATAAATATATATACTTCAATTATACACATTTGATATTTCGATCTGAGTTTAACTCGCTTACATATTTCTAGAAATGTGTTGTAAGCTTTTTCTTTAACCAAGTTCATCTTATATTCTTGACGAAAGTCAAAAGATGATCATGTGAAAATCGCCTTGTAACATCTTACATGATTTGTGTGAGACAGTCATTTGATGTAGACTCAGAATATTTCTTATTGATCATTCGATCACTTGAAAATTGCTTTGAAGCTAATAGTTTGTGTGAGACAGCTATTGTCGTCTTTCGAGAATGTTTCAATTGTTGAAATGAGAGTTTAAAACAATTGGATGTAAGCACAATATGCGTACTTGCATATGTGTGATCCAAGTCCAGGAACCATGATATGCATACCCGTATGCGTACTGATTGGTTTAGTAGAGGTCCGTGAACTAAGTACGCATACCGGTACATGTACTGGCGTGAGGTTGAAGTTCTGGGACTATACTGAGTTTGGTGGTATGCGTACCCGTTCGCATACTGGCGAACCCAAACTTAGTCCGGCCAAGAAGGTATGCGTACCCGTTTGCATACTTGAGTGGGTAATTTTCTAAAATCGGTTTGTTCATTAACTAATACATTTATATAATAAGGAATGCAATCTTTTGCAAACCGTGGCTATAATGTTCATGACTTGATTCGAGTGAATCAAAATCGATTTTGCTTCAATTGTATCTTGTATACTTTTATGAGAATATAAACAATTGAACAACTCTAGAACTAGTTTCATTTGAGTCATTTGAACTAGTTATGGTTAAGATGAACGACGTTGATATGAAAGTGTTCATATGGCTAACTTCGGTTAACTATTGTTGATCCAACAAAGGTGTACATGTTTAGGTACGGTTACTCATATCTAAATGAAGTCACTTTTCATTTGTGTATAAAAAGCTAAGTTCGATCTAACGGTTGAAAGATATTAGCTTGAGTCTAATCAGGTTTTCATCTAACTGTGAATATTGAATGCGTTGTTACCAAGGTAGCATTGATTGCAAACTTTGATTTGAAGACTATATAAGGGATAACTCTAGAAACTGGGAAACCTAATCCCCACAACTCATGTGTGATACTAGTTGCGACTAGAGTCGATTATCCTTTATCCTTAGGTTTTTCCAAAACCCTGTAGGTTAACGACTTGAAGACTTCATTGGGATTGTGAAGCCAGACCCAACTATTTTCTCTGTAGTTACGTGTTTTGATCTTGCTGTTTTCTATCGTGATTGAGTACTATCTTCTCTAACATTTTCTCCAGATTTAATCTCCGATAGGCAAGATAAGTAGTCACAAACATCTTCGTCTCATCGTTTGTGATTCCACAATATCTTGTTTCGCTACCATACGATTATGATTCTTGTGAGGTGAATGATATTTCTAGGTTGTTCTTCGCGAATATAAGTCCGGAATATCAATTTGTTCCTGTTCACCTTGATTTATCAAAAGACGAAATAACACTCATAAGTTTATCTGTAGGTGTTGATGGTGGTTTTTAGCTTAGGGTTAAAATCGTAAAACCGTACAACTGACATGACGTCACTATGACCATTAGCAAATTTATTGAATCGATCAGCATGCCTACGTAAGAATTACGAAGGTACCTTTTTTTTATGTGTCATGTTCCACGGCTGAACCATTAACATTGACTGACATCATCTATGTCAAACTCTAATTATCATGCTACCGTGCCAAGGCATGGAAACCATGCCAGCCGCACCACTGTGCCAATGGAAAACCATGCCAGCCACATCTCCGCGCCAAGGCATGCCAACCATGCCAGCCGTACCACAGTGCCAATGGAAAACCATGCCAGCCACATCTCCGCGCCAAGACATGCCAACCATGCCAGATGCACCACTGTGCCAATGGAAAACCATGCCAGCCACATCTTCGCGCCAAGGAATTCCAACCATGCCAGCCGCACCACTGTGCAAATGGAAAACCATGCCAGCCACATCTCCGCGCCAAGGCATGCCAACCATGCCAGCCGTACCACAGTGCCAATGGAAAACCATGCCAGCCACATCTCCGCGCCAAGACATGCCAACCATGCCAGATGCACCACTGTGCCAATGGAAAACCATGCCAGCCACATCTCCGCGCCAAGGAATTCCAACCATGCCAGCCGCACCACTATGCAAATGGAAAACCATGCCAGCCACATCTCCGCGCCAAGGCATGCCAACCATGCCAGCCGCACCACTGTGCCAATGGCAAACCATGTCAGCCACATCTCCGTGCCAAGGCATGCCAACCATGCCAGCCACATCTCCGCGCCAAGGCATGCCAACCATGCCAGCCGCACCACTGTGCCAATGGCAAACCATGCCAGCCACGTCTACCGCGCCAAGGCATGCCAACCATGCTAGCCGTACCATGCGCCAATGGCATGCCAAACCCCTGGCCCCACCAAGCCAACCGCACCTTGCCTTGGCCCAAACCGTGCTAGCCTCACCATGCGCCAATGGCATGCCAAACCCTTGGCCCCACCATTCCAAGCCAACCGCGCCTTTCCTTGGCCCCAACCATGCTAGTCGCCCCATGCGCCAATGGCATGCCAAACCCTTGGCCCCACCATGCCAAGCCAACCGCACCTTGCCTTGGCACCACCATGCCAAGCCGTCAATACCAAACCCTTGGCCCCACTATGCCAAGCCATCCGCGCCATTGGCCTTGGCCCCACCATGTCGGCTTTCCCTATGCGGCTACCAAAATGAAGGTGTACGAAGATCAACGGCCACCCTTCCATCCTAGATATAAATCCTAGCCGTCCAAGGTCGTCAAACAACGCATGGTAACCTTTGGCCCAAAACCCTAGTTTTGACCACGCCAAACCGCGCCAAGGCATGCCATGCCACATGTGCCAATGTCATGCCAACCACCTTGCCGTGCCATACCATGCCGACTTTCCACATACGGCTACCAAAATGAAGGCATGCGACGATCAACGGACACCCTTCCATCCTAGATGCAAATCCTAGCCGTCCAAGGTCGGCAAACAACGCATGGTAATCTTTGTCCCAAAACCCTATTTTGGCCACACCAAACCACGCCAAGGCATGCCATGCCACATGTGTCAATGGCATGCCAACCACCTTGTCGCGCCATACCATGCCGGCCTTACCTATGCGGCTACCAAAACGAAGGCCTGCAATAATCAACGACCACTTTTTCATCTAAGATGCAGATCTTAGATGTCCAAGGTCGCCAAACAACGCATGGTAACCTTTGGCCCAAAACCCTAGTTTTGGCCACGCCAAACCGCGCCAAGGAATGCCATGCCACATGTGCCAATGGCATGCCAACCACCTTGCCGCGCCATACCATGCCTTCCTTCCCCATGCGCCTACCAAAACGAAGGCGTGCGACGATCAACGACTACCCTTCCATCATAGATGCAAATCCTAGCCGTCCAAGGTCGCCAAACAACGCATGGTAACTTTTGGCCCAAAACCCTAGTTTTGGCCACGCAAAACCGCGCCAAGGCATGCCATGCCAACCACCTTGCCTCGCCATACCATGCCGGCCTTCACTATGCGGCTACCAAAACGAAGTCCTGCAATAATCAACGGCCACTTTTTCATCTAAGATGCAGATCTTAGCCGTCCAAGGTTACCAGCTAACACATGGCAACCTTTGGCCCTAGTTTGGTCGCGCCTAAACAAAGCCAAAACCCTAACTTTTGGCCGCGCCTAAACTGGGACATATTAAAGCCATATTGATCATACTTTCATGCCACTGGCTACCAAACGAAAGGTTGCAATAATCAACGGGTACCTTCCTCTTAAGATGCAAAATCTCGACCGTTGAAGGTCACCACCGAGCCGGCAAGTCTCCCAAGCTCAACTTGCCAGACAACAACAACATGATACATGTTTTCCACGAAAACACTCGAGACATCAACACATGTCACAAACTGGGGGATGCTCATTGGGTATTGGTTTGGCGGTTTACAGCGTGCGGCGTACACTACGCTCGTTATAAGAAAGTGTCATAAGGATGAGGCGGTTAGTAAATACAGGAGTAATGGTGAAACGCTTTCTTTTATGGAACATCAATTCCAAGCGTTACCGGTTACCATCTCCTCCAATTTACTCACCCGTTTTCTATTTCTTAATGAGACTAGAGTACGTTTCACTTCGACTTGTATAAATATACATTACCTATTTCCACCGAACAACAAGTTCAGGTCAGGAGGATACAATACTCAGAAAACATTTGCTAGCTTTCCATCTGTTAGCTTCCCACTTTCTGATACAAGTCGTGAAACAACTACTCTTCCAGAATCAACTATTATGGTCTCAACACTTTCTTCGCTGCCCTCCCCAAAACCAACCCTTCTCCTTCACTTTGTGACCGAAGCAAGTCTGGAACGACCACTTCTTTGTTTAGGCCGGATTTGTACAGATTGATCTCTTGAATCTAAAGTACTCCTTTGCAGTACATTGTTTAGGGTTTAAATTCGTTTCTCACCCACACACCCGAAATTACCAAAATCAGCAGAAACCATTTTCACCCTCAAACAGTAGGAAACAGATTTATCTATTCAATAGACTTTTCTGTGTGAGACATATTGGTTTATCAAGTCTTCGACTTTGGGTCGTAGCAACTCTTAGTTGTGGGTGAGATCATTTAAGGGAATCAAGTGCGCAGAGTCCTTCTGGGATTCAGAGACGTAAGGAGCGCAACTGTACCTTGATCAGTGCGATATTGGTTGGGGCTCAACTACATTCCAGTCTGAAGTTAACTTGGAGTAGGCTAGTGGCTATAGCGGCTTAATATAGTGTGGCGTTCAATTCTGGACTAGGTAGAGGGGTTTTTCTGCATTTGCGGTTTCCTCGTTAACAAAACTTCTAGTGTTTGTGTTATTTCTTTTCCGCATTTTATTTGTTTATATAATTGAAATATCACAGGTTGTGCGTAAGTTCAATCAATTGTGAATCCAACCTTTGGTTGTTGATTAAATTGGTTGACACTTAGATATTGGTTTTTGATATCGTCCAAGTTATTTTTTATATTCGATCGGGCTCGCAAATTCCTATTTGTTTGATTGCATATTGAATTGAGAAATTGAGATATAACTTTTTGATATACTTTTCTTAAGATTGAGTCTGACTGTCTAATTGATTCTCTTGAAAGTATAATGGAGTTAGTCCATATAGATTGCTAACCAAAATATTGGGTGTGATTGTTAGACCCCCCGATTTTTCATGTATCAATACTCGGACTGCATCGTTGTGATCAGGAGTCTCATATATTCTCTCTGCCCAAGATTCGGCGTAATCGATCAACAAGTAATTTCCTCCATCTTCCGTAAGACCATGGGAAAACCATCATCTCGACCTGGGATTACGTTATCCTTGTGAGGAATGTGCAAACCTGTAACCTGGACGGGGCTCGACAAGCTTCTTCTCTTTCCGAGGTTTTGGTTTGATGTTGAGGTTCTTCATTAACATCACCACCATCACCCTCTCTTCCTTCTTCTTCTTCTTCTTCTTCTTCTTCTTCTTCTTCTTTGTCACTTCCTGTGCCTCCTGCTCCCAATTTTTTGTGACCTCCTCCTCATGGATCAAGAGTCTTAGAATTAGAAGTACAAGTACAAAAACAAGTATAAAACTTGATTAATACATTGATAAAAATAGAAAAATAGTGAATTATAACTCTAGTCTAGGGATGTAAGATATCTAGATTGAAATGTAATAGTATTCGTTTAACTAGTATCGTGCATTATCTTCATGTTTGTCGTTCGATTTTGGAATTTATCGAGCGACAACTGTGAAGAAAATGCACAACACTAAACAAACTTATTATATGTCGTTATATTAAAACATTAGCCCAATTCTTTCATTACCAAAGAACTATTTTCAAAGTAAATTAAGAGGTTCGGCTAGCTCCAAAAACCAAATATAAGACGAACCCAACAACTATCATTTGATTCTCAAACATAGTGAGTTCTTCGACTTGAAATTCAAAATTATTTCAAGCCGAACCCAACCAAGATCAGTTGATACATAAACACAGTGGGTTGTTCGACTTAAAATAAGTAGGGATATTTTGATTTTGGGTCCCAACTTTGTGATCGGAGTTGTGTTTGGGTCCTAAAAAAACTCAATATTAGAGTTTAGGTCCCAGGACCATGGTTGACTGTCTTGACCGTTAGAAAGTCAGGTTAAATACGGAAATGACCCACATAACATCAAGTTTAGATTTATTTACTAACTCTACCACCGTTTCAGTTTTTATTAAAAAAATTGGGGATAAACAATCGCTGAATTAGGTGAATATTTATCGGTTGTTGAAAGAACTGTTCTTGCCAAGAACTTGCCGAGAAAACAGTTTAAAAGACGGTGGCTTCCATTGATTTTCGTTGATGAATGACGAAAGGGATTAAGTAGGGATGGTCACTGCCATTGATTTTCCTCTTCCTGAAACTCTCTCCAACTTCTCCATATGCAACTTCAAAAGTACAGTTCGAAAAGAACGTGGGGAAAACCTAGAGGTGGTAATTAAAATTATTTCTTTCTAAACCCCATTCTCCATGTTTTTGATTTTTTTTGTGATTTTGTAGGTAATAGAAGAAGCAAAAAATGTCCGAATGAGATAGATTTGAAGTGGTGCTTGAAATTCTCATCATTCTATTTTTCTTTCGTCTTTTCCTTTGATTGATTTGAAGGGGTCTAAATTGGTATAGTATCCTGACCTCACAAGGTTAAATAGAGTTTCGTTTGCTTCACTCTAAAACAACCAAATCAAACCCATATTCTGTGTATGAAGCTATCTCAATCATACAATTCGAACAGCATGTGTGATCGCTTCGATTGGGACCATATATATATTGGTGGCTCCACTATGCTATTGTCTTTATGTAGAAGTGCAGCACGAGCAACTGATGGAAGAAAAAGCATAGTTAAAGCTCATTCTGGGTCACCGGAAAACGCATACAACGTGTTTGAGAAAAGTCCCGAAAGAAACAGCAGCAAGCTTTCTTCTTAGTATACTGACAGTAGGATTCTATCTGTTCATACCTTTTTAGATGTGTTTAAATTAACAAGTGCGACTCACATGTTAACCTTAACTGATGGCGTTAAATAAATAGAAATTAATTTGAAAAAAATAATATTTTTCTAACTGTCAAGACATTCAACCACGGTCCTACGACCCAAACTCTAATATTAAACTTTGTAGGACCCAATCGCAATTCTGGTCAGAAAGTTGGGACCCAAAATCAAAATATCTCAAATAAGTATTATCGAATATGCCGAACCCCATATACATCCCTACCTGTCACTAGGTTCGGCTTAAATTTCTGATGAAATTTCAAGTCGAACTGTTTATATACAGTTTCAAGAAGCTGTAATGAATAACAGTTCGGCTCAAAACTTAACTAAAGATTGCGCCGAACCATGTCTTGTAACCGCCAAACTACCTAGTTTTTTTCTGGAATTAACCCTAGTGAATCGATGAAAAACAGCAAATAAGAGATTTGGTCTGTAGAACTTACTTTCTTATCTTCATTTCAGGAGTTGGTGCTTCAATTGGTTGATTTTCGGGTTCAATTTCAGGTTCTCCAACTTCTTCTTCAATTGGTTCTTCTTCTCCAATTGATGGATTTGAAGACGATTTAGAACGCCTACTTATTGATTTGTATGACCCATTATGTAATTGAGTTTAATCATCGATCAAATTTTCGGTAATAAACAATTAATCACGGCGATGAAAAAAAATCGAGAGAGGTGGATGTTCGGCTAGGCTAAAGGAGGAAGAAGAAGAGATTAAGTTTTATAACTGATTTTAATTTTTTTTTAAAAATGATTTTAGGTTTTTATTAAGGGTAAGGATAGATTAGTAATTTAAATTGTTTAAGGATATATAGGTAAGTGAACTACCCAATAGATACCCTTTATAAGGGCACCCTAGATGGGATTATTGGTTTGTATGCCCTGAAAGTTTTACGTATGTCCTAAAACAGGGTTCTTAATTAAATAAATGAGTGCCAGGGGCGGAGCCAGGATTTTAAGGGAGGGGGTGCAAAAAAAAAAATCACAGTAAAATAAAAGGGTTAGAAAAAAAAAATCATTGCACATTAAAGACTGAATACCTTTTATGCATGTTATTTGACGATCATCTTCTCCAGCGTCGTATTATATTAATAATCTCCAGCAAATCAACCGGTTAGCCACAAAAAATATGACTTTCCGACTATATAATACAATCTAAGTTTCTATATATGTAAAGCTTCAGTAATAAAATAATTTAGATTCGATAAATGTTATGTCATAATCAAATTCACCAACATCTACTTGAAGCAACAAAAAAAAATAAAACATAAGGATCTCACAAAAATATTTTTCATTGTAATATAATATCATATCACCAAGGTTTCACTAACAACAAAATACAGACTACAAGACATATATTAGATAGTTCATTCTAAATCTTCATATTTGTTTCTCTAATTTTATGCTTTTATGCATCATGCAGAAGTACTTCCAATATCCACAAAAAATCCCAAAAAAATGCCTTCTATGCAGCATTGTTATCCAAAATAACGCTTTATATGCTTTACCAAAAAATCCAACTCTTATGATGAAAATGCGGCGTCTAACAACCACACCCAACAATTCGTTTGGCAATCTGAGAGGACTTACTCCAATACACTATCTAGAGAATCAACTAGACAGTCAGGCTCAATCTAGAATAAAGTATATCAAAGAGTTTAATATCTCTAACTTTTAATTCAATCCGCAATCAGCAAATAGAAATCTGCGAGCCCGATTGACTATAATAGGAATTACTTGAACGGTACCAAAGACCAATTTTCAAGTGTCAATCAATGTAAACCAACAACCATTGGTTGGATATTCTAATTGATTGATCTTAACGCACAACCTGTGATATTTCGATTATATAACAGAATACAATGCGGAAAAGAAATAACACAGACACTAGAATTTTGTTAACGAGGAAACCGCAAATGCAGAAAAACCCCGGTACCTAGTCCAGATTGAACACCACACTGTATTAAGCCGCTACAAACACTAGCCTACTACCAATTAACTTCGGACTGGACTGTAGTTGAACCCTAATCAATCTCACACTGATTCAAGGTACAGTTGCGCTCCTTACGTCTCTGATCCCAGCAGGATACTACACACTTGATTACCTTAGCTGATCTAACCCACAACTAAGAGTTTCTACGACCCAAAGTCGAAGAATTGATAAACAAATCTGTCTCACACAGAAAAGTCTATAGGATTGAAAAAATCTGTCTCCCACAGAAATACCCAAGATTTTTTATTCCGTCTTTTGATAAATCAAGGTGAACATGAACCAATTGATAAACCATACTTATATTCCCGAACAACAACCTAGTATTATCAATCACCTCACAATAAACTTAATAGACTAGAGAAACAAGTTATTGTGGAATCACAAACGATGAGACGAAGGTGTTTGTGATTACTTTTCTATCTTTCCTAACGGAGATATAAATCTCAAGCCAATTTTACAATTGCACTCAATCACGATAGAAACAGCAAGATCAGATCACGTAACTACAAAGAGAATAGTTGCGTTTGGCTTCACAATCCCAATAAAGTCTTCAAGTCGTTAACCTAAAGGGTCTCGAGAAGAAACCTAAGGTTAAAGGAGAATCGACTCTATTTATGCAACTAGTAACACACAAGAGGTGTGGGGATTAGGTTTCCCATTTTCTAGAGTTCTCCTTTATATAGTTTTCAAATCAGGGTTCGCAATCCAAGTTACCTTGGTAACAAAGCATTCAATAATCATCGTTAGATGAAAAACCTGATTCAACCAAGATAATATCTGTTAGAGCATAACTCGGTTGAACCCACCAAGCGTTCGTATGTCAAGTTTGGTTGTCATATTTTAGTGAATCAAAACTCATTTAAGAGTCGCTTGATTATGTACTAGAGTCAACTTCGTATAGGTTAGCTTGAAAGTATTAGGATATGAGACATTACAAGTATTGCGAAGACTTGAAGAAGTAAGGAGCTATAACGAAAACATCATCCTTCCACTTAAGGTTAGTGATATTTGGCTTGAATTGTTTCATTCTCAAAACGTATCTTTCAAGTCGTGCATATTGAAAACAAAATTGCGAAGCATGAATGATTATACTCTAGTTAGACATAGTATTAAGGAATACAATACGAGGTTTATTGCTTAACCATTAAACTTTGTAGACAAGACATCGACATAATCGCTTGAATGCTATTGTGATTATTTATGGGTATAAGATGAAGATTTCATCCTAGGAAACAACGTTTCACATTTGTTTTAAGGAAGTAAATTCATGAACTTGTTTTTTTAATCGAAAGAGAAATCCCAGGAATTATTGGTATTGTTATTCATTGCATATCTTTTGAATTACCAATATGTGTGATTAGTATAACCGCTCATGACTTGTTTATGTTCTTGGTAAAATTATTCACAAAGGCCTGAATTTTGTATTAGTATGAATTTTATTAGTGAAATCGATCTTAAGTAATCACCTGAGATGGTATGATCGATTTAGTGATATTGGTATGACCAACTCTGGGTAAAGGGGAAACGATCCTAGTAAGAGGTGTAACCTATCACAAAGAGGAATCGATCCTTGTATGAGGTGCAACAAGTTTTTAGCAGAAAGGGGAACCGATCCTATGGACATGTCCAACACGGTTTTAGGCAAAGGGGAACCTATCCTATGGACATGTGCAGAAAGTACAAGTTAGATACCATATATATGGGGAACCGATACTAGTACCTAGTCAACCGAATTTTGGTAACTAGCGTGACTATGCAAAGTACTCACATGGAAGTAGAACCGAAATTTGTTTTGATAGAACCGTGAAATCCATGTTTGGTGATTGAGTGTTCTTGATCAATCACGTAGTTCTTGAAAGTCATATGAACCAATTCTAAACTTGTTTGGAAGTGTGGCAAATCGGTTTCAAGATTGTAAGTATAAAATAGGACTTACAAAGTAAATATGTCGACATACTTTGAACATGTGAAGTAACGCATATCTTGAGAATATTTTCGGTTTTGGAAATTCCTTGGTGTCCAAACTTCCTTGGTATATAAATATGAAAGTCTGCATTTCGAGCAAACTAATCCCCGTACAGCAAGAACTATCTCAGTTGTGCTGCTACTGGTGAAGCCGCCTATTCGGAGAGGAGAGTAACCTAATTAGGTGAAATCTCTTACGGACGCTCAGTTTAAAGACTTCTTTGGGATTGAGAAGCTCTATTAGTACCGTTGGTGGGAAACTAGATAATTGCGGTTTATCTTTTGTTTCGATTGATTTGATTGACTAACGTTGGTTGAACTTTGATTTCACCTAGTTTGTTTATGCTTGAGAATCTTCTCTTATGATATAATATTCACTCAAACTAGATCGAAATTTCGACGGGGATCTTTAGACTGGTTGTAGATCTAAAGACGTATGTGATAATCCATTGTTAACATACTCCGTTCTATGCGCGAGTGATCACAAGAGATTTAAGTTGATTGTTTGCAGGTGTTTATTGAAGATCTAAGAAGATTTGAAGACAAAGAAGACTTTGAAGATTTCTGATTTGGGTTCATAATCTTTGGTGTGCACAATACCTATTTAGGTAAAAGAGGATCCAACTATAATCGGTTTATCTTTGTGGTAGATTAAATTGATTAGTTGTGTACGTCGGCATCAACACAATTATTTGTGATTAAAAGTATTGATTGCAAAATCTTAACAATTACTTTGGTAGTTGATAATAAGATAGATCTAAGAACCTGAAGAAGTAGTTTATTGAGATAAATAGAAGATCCTTTTGTCGAACTCACATCACTTGGTTGAAAAGAGTTGATACCAAACAGATTTGTTGTTCCTTTACTGTTGGGAATACGAACCAAAGGAATTGTTCCAAGTACGTGACTTATTACAGGTCAGATGTGTGGGAATACAGACGGAACTAGGTGAACTATAGGTTTAGTTGCTTGGTCTCAACTATTCGAAGTTGGTTTGATTTTGTATAACAGCTTAATCCTGAGAGTATTCAATTCTGGACAAGGTCCCGGACTTTTTATGCATTTGCGGTTTCCTCGTTAACAAAATCTTGTTGTGTCATTTACTTTTATTTTCCGCTATTATAATTATTGTTATTATAATTTAAAGTAAATCACACAAACATTAGTTCCTATTTACTTGATAAGTAATCCTATTGTGTTCGGTTAAGTCCGAACCTTTTATCAAGTAAACATACTTCGTTGTCGCATTGTCTCGATCTTGTGTCCATAGTCAATCACACAAGTTATCTTGTTGTGGTATTGTCTCGATCTCGTATCCATATACGATCACATGAAGTGTGAACTGATTTGTTGTATTGTGTCGACTCAGTCCATAAACAATCACCTTCGGAGAAAGGACTTATAGGTGGAAAAGTTTTAGATTGAGGTATATTTGGGTACCCTCGTATTTTCAATTGGTATCAGAGCAGGCAAACACGAAAAGATATAACAATCTGTGTTTGCTGCGATCCATCCTATAAGAATGAACTCGAGTTCTCATGAATCGAATTCAATTAACGTACCGCCAAGATTTGACGAAACAAACTATCTATGGTGGAAATCTGATATGAGATATTTTCTTCAATCACGAGACTTTAATACATGGCTATTAGTCGTCGATGGTTATAATTACCCAAAGGTAGAAAATTCGGAAAATGAGTTTAAACGCTTACTGGAGTTCTCAAACGAAGAAAATTGCTAAGCAGAATTCAGATGGTTTGAATGCTATTATACATGTTATTAGTTGTGATTTACAACATCATGATATCAACTTGTAAAACTTTGAAAGAAGCTTGGCATAATCTTCAGATCGTATTCGAAGGAAACACATCAGAGAAAGAAGCTATACTTCAAACTCTTATGTCCGATTGGTAAAATCTTCGAATGGATGACAACGATACTTTTGAATAGTTTCATGTTAAAATCTCTGAGATAATCAATGCCTCTTTCTCTCTTGGAAAGACTATTTCTGAAAAGGATATAGTATGCAAAATTCTCAAATCGTTGCCATCTAGATACGATTCTAAAAAGCATGCAATCATTGAAGCTAATGATCTTTCGTCTCTATTTAGAAGTTCCCTAGTTAGAAAACTGAAGATATTTTATCAAGAAAATTTGTCTAAACAAAAAGACAATCTGGCCTACAAGGCCATAAAAGGGTACCGACTCAATATTTGGAAGATTTCAAACATCAGGAAGATCGAACTGCTGAAAGATGAAGTTGAACTTAATCATCATTTGTCTCTTATTACTCAACGATTCAAGAAACTGTTGAGACATCAAAAAAGAGAATCACCTGTGTCAAAAGGAAAAATTGTTCCTTCACATAAACGTGAAGACACCTGGGATGATGATGATATTATTCCTCAATGCTACAAGTGTAGAAGGTTCGGTCATATTTCTCCAGACTGTCCAACTAAGGACACACAGTGGAAAAGAAATGATTACACTTCCACACTTGATTATTGTCCTAATGAGAATGATCAAGTTGATGAGATAGATCATGTTGCAACCATTGCAGAAGTCTATGACTCTGAATTTCTTCCAACTCTAGATACTCAATAAGAGTTTACTCCTTAGATTTTCAAAGAAATATTTCCATGTAAAGATAAATGAACTCACCTTCTTGAATCTGACATCATTGAAATAAAGTCATCACTTGACCAACTCAAACTGTGTTTTCTGGATGATAAAGAAAAATAAGCGACTGAAGAAAATCGAGGTTACTCAATGCTCCGAAAAGGTACAAGTATCTAAACTCATTCTCGATATTAAGTGTTGTCAAGATGAGATAAGGAAGTTAAAAGCAGAAAATCAGAATATGAGAGATAGACTCAATTGATTTGATAAATCATCACCTTTTATGAATGTATCAAGAGACAATGAGGTAAGGCTAAATAAATCTGTGAAATCTAGATCCAGAAAACGCAACAATTCTGGTGTTTGCTTCTTGTGCAAACAAAAAGGGCATATTCAAAGGAAATTTCCTGATACTAAACAGAGAAAGAAACTGTATAAAACCGGAAAATCAAGATCTAAGTATAAATCAAAGATCTCTTCAAAAAGGGAGAATAAGTTCTTCGAACATCATGATCTTACATCAAGATTCAAAGTTGAACCTAAAAGTTCAAACGTAATGTCTCCTCAACCATGTAAGAATGTTGAAATCTTCAAGGGAAGAAATTCAACAACCAAAAAGGTGAAAACCTAACTGGTTATCATGGATCCTTACTTGTTGCCCTTAAAAGTATACAGTAAGGATATAGATGTAAATATTTTGTATACAAATATTTCTAAAAATTGATTTTTCGGTTAAGAATTTAATTGAAATAATATTCTCAAAGATTTTTGAGAAAAAGTTTTAGAACTTATAAGAGGGAAGACCTCTTACTTCATTTTCATAGATATTTGACAGAATGTCTACCTCTAGTTGCAACTCTCGCAAAACCGAAAAAGTCTGGACTATATTGTTTCCTAAAAAGAAACTTCATCTCGAGTCTTCTGATGACGATTCTGATTCATCTCCAGAAATTCAACAAGATGTTCCTAATAAAGAGATCTCTTCTCTCAATGATAATCTTCTCAAGAATCTTTCACTAAAATTAGATCTAATCTTATGTGAAGTAAGGAACATGGAAAAGGATTTGCGAAAGGAAGTTAAGGAAGTCAATGACAATGTCGTTAGTCTTGAATCAAGACTAGTGATTGTAGAAGATGATTGGAATCCGGTAAAATCTTCTGATCCGGCTTCAACTTTGAAGGATGCTCTAAAAAGCTGAAATTAGAGTTTCAAAAATGGATAAATAGACATCAATTTTTGATTTCTTTCAATGATCGTATTAGGTCTATTATGAACAAAACTATTATTATGAATAAAATTATTTGATTTATAATTTTTCTTGTGATATTTTTTGATTTACATAGAATGTGCTTGAATGCTTTATGTTATTTCTATGTATGTTTATGGGATGTTTAGTTTCGGTTGTATAATCTTGATATTCCATCTCATAATGTTGTGAACCCTTATGGTTTGGGTGACTTTTTGGTTTAGAAGGATTAAGTTCTAGCCCATGTTGGTAGGATTTATCAAAGGATCATGAGGGGTTCTGATAGAAACAATATGTGAAAAAGTCACAATCTGTTGAATCGTTTGGTTTAGCATAAAAGCATATGTGTTTTGGGGTTTTCAACTTTTGCTTGAAATAGTTAAAAACCGGTTTTCAACCTTTATCTGGTAAAGGTTGGTTGTTGTTATTCTTTTGTTTAGCATAAGGATGACAACATAATGATACTTCGATATCAATTCTCCCTGGAAGAAGATGCAAACATATCGGAAAAGAGGATGCGAGATTTGAGGTAACAATCTTGTTAGTTAATTGTTTTCCTATTTAAGAAAAGCCTGGTTTTATTCCATATATTTATTGTTTTTGCTTAACAAAATTTCGGTACAATTGATGTTTTATTCCATTATTTGTGTATGGATGTGTGTGTGATTCAATTGGTTCCGGTTAAGAAAAAATATTGTTATCTTGCTTTATTGTGTGGTATGAATTGTTTAGGCTTATAAAATTTCGTTGCAATTGCGGTGCTTTACTGTCTATGTTGTTTCAATTGCTTCCGGTTGAGGTGAATAATTATGCAAGTTCATTTATTTGGTTTGTATGAATTTTTTATGACTTAACGAAATAAAAGGTTTACGGGAGGAATTGTTTAGTCCAACTCGATTCCGGATAAGAGGAACTAACTTAATTCTAATCTTAGTTAGACTTATCAAAGTGGAGGTTTCAGTTATTCAAGTCTAATCGAATGCCTTAATAAGAAATGCTAGTTAACTAACTTAGTACTTGTCTTGTTTAAAAGTTAAAGGTATAAGTTATATGGATAATTAGAACCTGATGAGAAAAATAGAGTTATCTTTATTTTGGTCTTATCGAACAAGCGATTGTATTTGTACAATCGGTTTAGCAAAGGAACTAAGATGCTTAGTTGATTTTTGGTTTGCTAAACTATTAGGAAAAATTGCTTCGGGCAATTGTTTCTTTGGTAACATATCAAAACAAAATTACTTTGTAGTTTCGATTTTGATATTGGTTATCAAAAATGGTGTGTGGAATCCTCGTGCTTAACTCTATAGGTTGCAAGTCTATTAAGATTTGTAAGATCCTTTCGGTTTGTCTTTTATTTTTTCGTTTCTTTGTCATTTTGTGACAAAAAGGGGGAGAAATATATGGAGTAAACAAGTGATACCGGTATTGATTTATATTGATTGGTATCACTAAGGGAAAGGACATTGGTGCTTAAACGTTTATCTAATGAAAGAGTAAAATAATATACTAAGGGGGAGTAACATATCATATACTTGTCGTTATATGGACTACAAAGTAAATAACAAAGACGTGCGGATTGATAAAATCTACCTATCTTACCTTTAGAGGGAGTATTAGCTTTGTTGAATTCGGGAATCAAGCGTATGTGTAATGAATTCTTGTAATTTTTTTATCCATATGATGTAAGAGTGTTGTCACTAAAATTGACAAAGGGGGAGATTGTTAGAGCATAGCTCGGTTGAACCTACCAAGAGTTGGTATGTCAAGTTTGGTTGTCATATTTTAGTGAATCAAAACTCGTTTAAGAGTCGCTTGATTATGTACTAGAGTCAACTTCATATAGGTTAGCTTGAAAGTATTAGGATATGAGACATTACAAGTATTGCGAAGACTTGAAGAAGTAAGGAGCTACAATGACAACATCATCCTTCCACTTAAGGTTAGTGATATTTGACTTGAACTGTTTCATTCCCTAAACGTATCTTTCAAGTTGTGCATATTGAAAACAAAACTGCGAAGCATGAATGATTATACTCTAGTTAGACATAGTATTAAGGAATACAATACGAGGTTTATTGCTTAACCATTACACTTTGTAGATAAGACATCGACATAATCGTTTGAATTTTATTGTGATTATGTATGGGTATAAGGTGAAGATTTGATCCTAGGAAACAATGTTTTACATTTGTTTTAAGGAAGTAAATTCATGAACTTGTTTTGTGAATCGAAAGAGAAATCGCCAGGCATTATTGGTATTGTTATTCATTGCATATCTTTTGAACTACCAATATGTGTGATTAGTATAACCGCTCATGACTTGTTTATGTTCTTGGTAAAATTATTCACAAAGGCCTGACTTTTGTATTGGTATGACTTTTATTAGTGAAACCGATCTTAAGTAATCATCTGAGATGGTATGATTGATTTAGTGATATTGGTATGACCGACTCTGGGTAAAGGGGAACCGATCCTAGTTAGAGGTGCAACCTATCACAAAGGGGAATCGATCCTTGTATGAGGTGCAACAAGTTTTTAGCAGAAAGGGGAACCGATCCTATGGACATGTGCAACATGTTTTTAGGCAAAGGGTAACCGATCCTATGGACATGTGCAACAAGTACAAGTTAGATACCATATATATGTGGGGAACTGATCCAAGTACCTAGTCAAACGAATTTTGGTAACTAGCGTGACTATGAAAAGTACTCACATAGAGGTAGAACCGAAACTTGTTTTGGTAGAATTGTGAAACCCATGTTTGGTGATTGAGTGTTCTTGATCAATCACGTAGTTCTTGAAAGTCAGATGAACCAATTCTAAACTTATTTGGAAGTGTAGCAAACCGGTTTCATGATTGTAAGTATGAAAGAGGACTTACAAAGTAAAGATGTCGACATACTTTGAACATGTCGAGTAACGCTTATGTTTAATTGTTCAAAGTTATTCCTTAATAGGTAAAAGAAGAAAATCCCGGATCGAATAAAATAAACTGAGAATCTTTTGTTCAAGGTTGTTAAGTTTATTTTTGGAAAATGAAAATTAGTAATGTGCATTTACTAGTTGGAGATTTTCTAAGAGATTTTTGGTCATTATTTTGGACACAGCATTTCCAGGAATTATTAGAGACCGAATCTGGAATATATTGCATATCTTGAGAATATTTTCGGTTTTAGAAATTACTTAGTGTCCAAACTTCCTTGGTCTACAAATATGAAAGTTTTCATTTCGAGCAAACTAATCCTCGTACAGCAAGAACTATCTCAGTTGTGCTGCTACTGGTGAAGCCTCCTATTCGGAGAGGAGAGTAACCTAACTAGGAGAAATCTCTTACGGCCGCTCAGTTTAAGGACTTCTTTTGGATTGAGAATCTCTATTAGTACCGTTGGTGGGAAACTAGATAATTGTGGTTTATCTTTTGTTTTCGATTGATTTGATTGACAAACGGTGGTTGAAATTTGATTGCAACTAGTTTGTTTATGCTTGAGAATCTTCGCTTCTGATATAATATTTACTCAAAGTAGATCGAAGTTTCGACGGGGATCTTTAGACAGTTTGTAGATCTAAAGACGTCTTGTGATAATCCATTATTAACAGACTCCATTTTGTGCGTGATTCATCACAAGAGATTAAAGTTGATTGTGTGCATGTGTTTATTGAAGATCTAAGAAGATTTGAAGACAAAGAAGACTTTGAAGATTTCTGATTTGGGTTCATAATCTTTGGTGTGCACAATACTTGTTTCGGTAAAAGAGGATCCAACTATAATCGGTTTATCCTTGTGGTAGATTAGATTGATTAGTTGTGTAGATCGACATAAATACAATTCTTTGTGATTAAAATTATTGATTGCAAAATCTTAACAATTACTTTGGTAGTTGATAATAAGATAGATCTAAGAACCCGACGAAGGAGTTTATTGAGATAAACAGAAGAGCCTTTTGTCGAACTCACATCACTTGGTTGAAAAGAGTTGATACCAAACAAATTTGTTGTTCCTTTACTGTTTGGAATACGAACCAAAGGAATTGTTCCAAGTACGTGACTTATTACAAGTCGGAGGCGTGGGAATACAGACAGAACTAGGTGAACTATAGGTTTAGTTACTTGGTCTCAACTATACGAAGTTGGTTTGATTTTGTATAACGGCTTAATCCTGAGAGTATTCAATTCTGGAAAAGGTCCCGGGTTTTTTTTGCATTTGCGGTTTCCTCGTTAACAAAATATTATTGTGTCATTTACTTTTATTTTCCGCAAATATAATTGTTGTTATTATCATTTAAAGTAAATCACACAAACGTTAATTCCTATTTACTTGATAAGTAATCCTATTGTGTTTGGTTAAGTCCGAACCTTTTATCAAGTAAACATACTTCGTTGTTGCATTGTCTCAATCTTGTATCCATAGTCAATCACACAAGTTATCTTGTCGTCGTATTGTCTCGATCTCGTATCCATAGATGATCACACGAAGTGTGAACCGATTTGTTGTATTGTCTCAACTCAGTCCATAGACAATCACTTTCGGAGAAAGGACTTATAGGTGGAAAAGTTTTAGATTAAGGTATATTTGGGTACCCTCGTCTTTTCAATATCTTTCAACCTTTATATCGAACTTATCTTGTTACACAAAAATGAAATGTACCCTCATTTAGGTTTATGTAACCGTACCCAAACTTGTACACCATGTTGGTTCACAAATAGTTAACTTAGGTTAACCATATGATTACTCTCATATCAACCTTATTCATCTTAACAATAACTAGTTCAAATAACTCAAATGAAACTAGTTAAAGAGTTGTTCAATTGCTATATTCTCATGGATTTATACAAGAACAAAAATTGCATGGATTTATTCAAATAACTCAAATGAATCTAGTTAAAGAGTTGTTCAATTGAAGCAAAATCGGTTTGATTCACTCGAATGAATACATGAATATTATAGCCACAGTTTGCAAAGATTGCATTCCTTATTGATAGATGTTTTAGGTTCATGTACAACCGATTTTAGAAAGTAACTACTTAAGTATGCGTACGAGTATGCGTACCGGATTTGAGTTTGTTTTAGTTTTCAAACTCAGCATACATTCACGGACGTGAACTTTCCGCCAGTATGCGTACGGGTACACGTACTTTAGGTAACCGGATGAATTTGGTTTTGGTTTTCAAACTCAGCAGAAATTCACGGACGTGAACTTCCGCCAGTATGCGTACGGGTACGCATACTTACCCAGTCTCCTACAACCTTTTTGTATACACACAAGTATGCATACTTTAGGCTCCAGGTTTTGGACTTATACATTAATGTGCGAACACACTATGCTTATATCCAAAGATGGTTAAAATATTCTAAACTCTTAATTTCAATCATTGAAACATTCTTTTATAATGAGAATAGCCGTTTTCACACACTATTAGCATCAAAGCAATTTTCAAGATATTGAAATAATCATTATTGAAACATTCCAAGTCTTACACCAAATAATTGTATCACACAAACTATGTAAGATGTTACTCGACAATTTTCTCATGATATTAGATGAACTTGGTCAAAGCGAAAGCTTACCAACACATATTTCGAGAAAAATATGTAAGCGAGATATACTCAGCTCGAAATCTCAAATGTGTTTAGATAAACTATATCGTAACACGACTTATGTCTCAATATAAGAGATAGAGTAGAAATAGACTTTCCTAGTGATAGATGAGTTTAAGTCTCCACATACCTTTTGTCGATGGAGTTCTACAAGATCTCCTTAGTATTTTTTCGTCTTCAAGTGACAAGCGACGTGAAGTCTAAGCTCAACTACAAAAATTATGTCATAGTCCGAGACATCTATAAATAGGCTAGAAATCAAGACTTATAGTTTTGATCACTAACATTGACAAACATGCTTGAGATAGAAACGCATGCGAGTTCGACCGAGCAGTGCTCTAACATATTGTATTCAACAATACCCACGACGTTTTGCCATACCTTGAAATCGTGTCTTAATCTTGTCGTTGTTGATACTGCAAAAAATTTCTCGTTCAATATATGTTACTATACAGTCATTCAAATACTCATCACCAATACGATTTTGCAGACGATTCTTCATTATATTCATAGAGGAAAATACTCGTTCAACGGTAGCGGTAGCAACCGGAAATATCAAAGACAATGTAATCAACAAGTAAACAAGAGGATATACTATATCTATTTTCGTCTCAACCATTTTCTTGGAAAGCCCACTAATTCCAACCAACTCAAAAAAATCGTTACTAGAAAGCGCATCACGAAGAAAGGTGCCTAGTTTTCATTCTGGAATCATGATATCCATTTCAGAAAAATCAGATGGATATAGTTTGAAAAGACAAATTAACACACCTTTGTCAAAAGCTGAAATTTTTTCGCATGGATTCAAATGCGACATGCAAAGAAGCAACTCTGTGTTCACTACATAAAAATGGTTATTAAGCGCTGCAATTTGCATACCAATGGCATTGTTAAAGAAATCCACTTGAAAATGGTGCAGATTTTTCTCTTCTTGTAAATTACGTCTACCTCGCCCAAGTGGTACATACGTACGGGGACATCATTTCAGGAACTGCGATATTAGTTTTAACACACAAAAAAAACATAAATATCATTAATAAGATTGTCCCACCCACCATCTCGCATGACCTGTAGTTGGTCTTTAGATATCTTGACCAAATTCATGGCATTCACAATGTCTTGGTCTTTCCGTTGCAATTCCTGCGACAACTCGTTAGTGACTCCTAACAAAGTGCTTACCAGAAAGAAAGTAAAACATCAAAATTAAACTCAGCAGCGTGTTGCAATATGTACCCCAATGCGTGTCTGAAGGTCGTTTGAAGCAAGTTTCTTGATTCAATCCCAAGCCACTTAAACGTTCACCTTTTTCAAATAGTTCAACCACTCAAGCCAATTCTTTTTCTTGAAGAATATCTCTGCATTTGCAAGAGGCAGAAACAATATTAACTACTTCACTAACTATAGTAAAGAACAATGCAACATCACTATACTTTTGAGCAATTCATTAATGCCAATTGAAGCTGATGCAATAAACAATGGATAACATACGTTGATGGGTTTTCTCTTAATATGAGTGCCTTAACTCCATTGTACTCCCCTTGCATATTAGTAGCACCATCATAACACTGCCCTCTCAATCTCATTATATTTAAATCATACTTATCCAACAAAGCATCAAATGAATTCTTCAATGAAATTGTCATCGTTTCAAGAACATGAATGATGTCAATGAACCTTTCAATAATGCATCCTTTCTTGTTGCATAATGTATACAAACTGCCATTTCCTCTCTAAAGGATACATCGCGAGACTCGTCAACCATAATATAAAAAACAGAATCACCACTATCGTCACGAATTACATCCATACTTTCCATTGCAGCTGCATTCACTATCTGTTTTTGGATGTCCGGTGATGTTAACTTGATGTTACCGGGAGCATTTTTCAGAACTTCACTCTTGATAATGTCATTATGTTCATCTGTGTATTTAAGGAGTTCAAGAAAGTTACCCTGATTACCTGAATTATCATATTCATCATGGCCACGAAAAGGTAATCCTTGATATGATAGAAATCTTATAACATCAATTGAAGCATCCAAATGAATCTTGTACCTCTTGCTGTCTTGTGTTGTTTAAATATATTTCGAACATGTTGTGATTCTAGCATTAAGTCTCGATTCTTACTACAAACTCCATTGTGAACATTATTCTCATTTCCAACATGTTTTTCTAACTTATCAGGTTGACTCCAGTGTGAAAAACCTGCATTTACAAAAGAATCACAAACTCCTTTACCCTTAACATAACTTCTAAAAAGATAAAAAGGCAAGCAAAATGCAACATCTTTGGGAATTCTATACTCTAACCAACTTCCATGTTTTAAGAACCAAGCTTCATAGAAACGTCGGTTTGATGGCTTCTTTTTTCCCATTAGATTTTGTGGAAAGGGATAATTCTTAGGTTGGCATGGACCCCTTTGCATATAAGATCTTCGGACTTTATATTGATCATACAGATGATATCTCGAGATTGGATTTCTCATAGCAGGGTCTGTTTGAAAAACCGAGATCGATAACTCATTTATAATAGTGGAAATTACTTGTGGATTAGAAACAAGGGCTGAAGGTGCTTATGGACCATGAGCAGTAGAAGATGAAGGTACTTGAGTTATTGAAGGTACTTGTTGTGGTTCAGGAGTACTAGAAGATGAAGGAAATTCTGCCTATGGTATTCTCTTTCTCTTAATCACAAACTTATCCATTGATATTCCTAAACAAAGATGAAGATATATTAAACCATGAAACATGAATTAAGAACACAACTCTAATTATGAAACTGAACCATATTTATAGATTCTTGATGATGAAATCTGCTTTCTACCAGTTTATTATATGGACTTTTGACCGTGAATAAGCCATCTCTTGAAGATCTCCATATGATAATATCTTCATCACCTATGTTAATATGCATTCTGGTAATTTTTTCCACCACGTCAACTGAGAAAAGTACCTGAAGTAGACTGATGTTCTATTCTGAGGAATTAGGTGTAATAAGTTCATATACGTACACGTCGCTTAGATGACTTGGGCAAGAAGGAAAGGGCTTACTATCCAGATTAATGATCCAATTATCGAGCCAAATACGAGTTTTCTGCCCATTATTAACCTCCATCCAAACATTCTGTTGAAGATACTGGAGACCAACTTCAACAGCTTTCCATATCCAGGTTGAATTATTCTTATCTTGTTGTGTATGCAGAAATTCTTCATCCTTGAAATACTTGTCTTTCAGAAGTTTGACACACCGCATATCAGATTGCATACAAATCCACCATGCCACTTTGGTGAGAAGTGCATGATTGAGCATATCAAGATCTCAAAAAGTTAATCCCCTATTTCTTTTGGAATGCATAAGTTGCTCCAAGAAATTAGATTATTACTTCTATTAGCTTTATACCCCTTGGAAAATTTTCATTGAAGAATATCTAACTTCTTGACTAAATTTTTTGGAATCTTGAATGTGCTCATTTGATACGTAGGCACTGCATTATGAACATCTTTAAACATAGTACTTCTACCAACTTGACACATAGTTTCACCTTGCCATGCAAGTCTTCTATCAAAGGCTATGTCGATATCTTCTAGCTGATGTGGACTTCTAATCAAGATGATAGATTAGAAGACCATAAAACTAAGCCTTATGACAATTATATTCTAGTATATTAGTCGCAGAACCAAAAAACGAGGCTATGCTGAATCATTTAGCGTAAGAAATTTTTTTACCTTCCTCTGAATGGAACAACGCAGATATCGTGGAATACTCCACTCGGAGCTGAACCAAACAACGAAAAGTTGATTTTTTTCTGCGCATAACCATTCAGCGAAACTATGTCGCTACTCGTTGGCATTCGAAATACATCTGGAAAGAGAAGTAGTGTTGAAGAACAGACAATGCTTAGCCAAGAATTTGGAACGCTTGTATCTAATCTAAAAGCCAAAATCCAGCTCTTAGGACTTAGCCAAAGGAGGGCTTGATTTTTTTTTTACATCATGCGTGATCCTAAAATTGGTAATGCCAAGGTAGTTTTTTTTTTTTGGCTTTGCCGAACAAAATAAAAAAGAAGATAGATTTTTGGTCCTTTCGCAAACACAAAATTGGTTAAATAGACCAAAATCAATAATTCCTGGGTGAAAAAGACATGTAAAATTTGATACTGTTTAAATGGACGAGAATGTAAAAATAGTCAGGATGTAAACAATTTCATCCTACCCATTTAAAAATATGTTTTCTTATTTATAATTTACATCAGGATGTATCCAGTTTCATCCTCGCTATTTTATTAAGTTTAAGACAGGATGAATCCAGTTTCATTCTTGCTATTTTTTTTTTGTGTCCATTTCACCCATACTAATTTTTTACTCGTCCATTAAAATCATGTCCATCCCAATTAGGGCTGCACATGGGCGGGTATGGGCGGGTATAAGATAAAACCAACCTCGCACCCACAGACTGCGGGTTTTTTTTTCCATAACCAACCCCGCACCCACAAACAGCGGGCGGGTTTTGTTACCCGCCCGCTACGGGTTGGGCGGGTATGGGTTTAAACGGGTTTAAACCCGCTTTATATTCAAGTATTTAGAGTAACTTCTATTCTCCTTGATTAAGTGAGAAAAAAAAACCAAAACCCCCAAAACATTCATATCTAGGAAGTTCACAGATGAAGATTAAGTGTTGAATCTGTTGATTTTTCGATTGTTGTCGATTTATGGTGAAGATTCGAAGTTGTTGTTGTCGATTTCTGGTGAAGATTTCTGGTAATTGTCGTTCGTAGGTGAAGAAGAAGAACTGAGGAGGAAGAAGAGGAGAGGCCGAACAGAGAGAAGAGTGTAGAAAGTGAATGAGGGTTATCAGTTATCCTATCGACTAGTATTAGGGTTTTATAATGGACGACTAGGATTTGTTTTATCTAATGGTATATAATCTGCGGGTTTTTTGGGCGGGTATGGGCGGGCATTAGCTTAAACCAACCTCGCACCCATAGACAGCGGGGTTTTTTTTTTCATAACCAACCCCGCACCCACAACGGGCGGGTATGGATTAAAAACCCACGGATTTAGCGGGTACGGGTGGGTTTGGGTATCGTGGGTGGGTCTTGTGCAGCCCTAATCCCAATCACTCTCTCCCGTCCCACGGCAAAGCATAGGTAATCTTGTAAAGATGATCAGCAATAATAAAAACTTCCCCGTATGAGTGTAAAATTTTAAATCTTGTCTCGCAATCATATTGTCCTGTATAATCATAAAAAGTGATAATGTCTTGTACAAAAATCTGTGCATTTCTTTTTAAATTTCCCACATCGGATGAAGCGTGAGTAATTGGTGCGTGCTAAACTGGGCGACAACCCACGTGAAGGATGTCTGGGAACGCCTCGATTCTGCTTTCCACCCCACGAGCCATGCATGTTCTATGCCCTATATTCTATTCTCAGTTCATTCCACTACCTTCTTAAACTTTCTGGTTTCCTTTCTCGTTGCACACGTATTACTACGGACTATGGATAAGATCTTTCTGCTTTTGTACCCAAAATTAATAAAAATTAATTTTTAAAATTTAAAATTTAACATCCCGGCTAAATTGAGGTCTATACCACTTAATTTGGTCTATAACTACATGACAAAATAGGATCATTGGGAGAAAATTCATAAAAACCCCTTATCCAATATTTATATTAATGTCCAATATACCCTTATTAAATTAGTGCTAATTCGGATTATTAAATAATGTTTAATCAAGTTAATCCTGAAACTAAATTTCATTAATCGATAATCAAAACTTGTAAAAAAATTAATTGTACTCGATCCAGAATCGGTTTATGTTAGTGCATTTGTAAACCGATTCTGGGTTGAGTTTTATGCTTAGGAAGATGTAAACCCAGAATCTGAGTTTAATCAATACCCACATAAACCGATTCCAAAGTTCGGGCTTTTGTAATGCACATGTAAATCGATTATGCGTTACTTTCAGAAACAAAATATTCATTACATAGTTTAAGAAATTAGCCCACTACATATATATAGGACTCAGTATGGGAATTCTAGAATTTGACACATCAAATGCTCATCAATGAACCTCCGAGCACGTCGGTACAACGTCGTATATTCTTTGTGGTGAATGAACTTTCTTTCCCCATTACGAATTCTCCATAGCCCGTTGAAACGTTCCAGCTGAAATTCAATGAATTCTTATATGTTATTATGTGAACTAGTGTAGTTGACATGGGTATAAAAATGATAGCATTACTCACTTTTTCCTTAAGAGGAGATCGTGGATGATAGTGCTAAACCATATTTCTAACAATTACGTACTCCCGCATTGCGCCTTTTATGTAGTTGAATCGAAAAGCCAAGTCTCTCCATTTTCGGTTATTGGGATTCGCGGTACGCCCGTAAAAGAACTCTTTAACACTCTTCCGAAACATTGAATAGATTTCATTCGAACGTTCGTGGAACGTATTAGCAAAGGATTTTACCAGACACAAATCTTCAAACGGTTCCCATTCCATTTTCTAGGCTAAGTGTGTGATGTGGGAGTGGCTCAAAGAGGTTGTCCTTATATAGATAAAGTCTCAACGGCTATTCTTTTTTGAATTCAATTCAAACAATCGGATTTTATATATTACCAAATAGACCGATTTTGTCCTTCCAAAATCATATAAATTTGCCTATAACAAGTCGGGCTTTTGTAAAGCACATGTAAACCGATTCTCAAAGTTACAGAACTTTTCTTCAAGAAAATCGGATTACATATTTATACATGTAAACCGATTCTCAAAGTTACAGAACTTTTCTTCATAAAAAACGGATTACATATTTATACATGTAAACCGATTCAAAAAGTTACAGAACTTTTCTTCATAACAATCGGATTACATATTTACACATGAAAACCAAATATAAAGCTGAACATTTAGGAAACTGTCAGAATCGGATTACATATAATTATATGTAAACCGATTCTGACAGAAAAAATACTAGAATCCTCCATTTTTTTCCACACACATTAAGTCATTTATAAACTAGAAACCAGATTAAGTCATTCATAGACTAGGAGTGTAACCAAACATAATTCGACAATAAGTTTAAGACAAGACATAAATTTTGACTCCATAACTATCCATACTTAAAGACATAAACATGAATACAACCATTCATTCATGAACATCCCCACCACAACCACGTCCACCGCCACGACCACGTCCACCGCGTTCTCGTTTACTAGGTTGGGCGCTGCTCGATGCACCTTCAGACATCTTTTTGGTAGGGGCTCTCTTTCTCTTCTTCTTTGTCTCATCCTCCTCCTCCTCCTCCTCCTCCTCAGAATCATCCTCTTCCTGCTCCCCAAACTTTGCACCAGCTTCTACATCTCCGAGACCGTTCAATTCATCAATTAGCTTTTCATTGGCCTTCACATTTTTCCCTTCCCTGATTTCTAGCTTTGCCCGAGTTATCAAGTGCCCGACTCGTCTTCTCTGTTTCGATTTCAAATAACAAACATTCAATATATAATGCTAAAACCATTAACAAAATCGTAATTGAGTAACAATACCCACCAAGTATTCGAGAGCCGTATCTTTGTCCTCTATAATGGGCCTCTCATCTACTCGTATCACTCGAGTATGCGAAACATTGAGGTACCACGACATGTAACGCGGAATTGCTTCGTCATCTGTTCGAGATGGACCAACCAAAGGATATTTGTGAAATGCTCTGTTATCCCAATAATCACATGATGGTAAAGTCCGGTGAACAATGACAATATCACTGTCATGTGCTTTGGTTTTTCTCTCATTGAAGTTGAAATCCTTGTGTGCCTTTGGGATTTTTTGTATATAACCGCATTGTCTTGCGACTCTCGACGGGTTGTACATTACATATCCTCTTGGGTGAAACAAAGGTCCATGATATTCACCTTTCTCTAGGCACCCAAACTTCTTTCCTTTTCCTTTAGCCAAGCCTCCTTGTAAGGATCAAAGATAACATCCTTCGTCGTCAAGTTGTCTAACTGGTGTCTCGAATTCAGATAATCCATTCTTTGTTTCTTCGGCTTACTTCTGTAGGTGTACTTGTTTCCATAGTGCTATTCGTCCCAATCCTTGTTCTCAAAATCCCTTTTAGAAAATATTGGGAAGTGAAAATATATCAACACCTGCAGAAAAGACATATTCCCTCCGAGTTGGTTCCTTTGATCCAAAGAAGCCTTTCTCAACTGCGTCAAAGAGTGTGCAAGGATGGCAGTTCCCCAAGAGTAGTCATGTATCTTTCCAAATGGTTGCAACAGCTGGATAAAGTTGGCGCTCACACGGGCACCGGAAACGTCGAGGAAGATAACAACTCCAAGTATATAGAGAACATACGCATTGGCCGTAGCGATGATACGCTGCGGAGTCACCGCTTTTCCCTCAGTACGAAGCTTCTTTGTTCCCATAAAGTTGCTCCTCAGCCTCGAGAGATGGAATATCCTCTGCTTTGCCTTGCCTACTAACATCTTCTTGTTGGTCTTCTCCTCATCCCATTGAAACACTTCCTTGGTCCGCGCATAAATATTTTCCCACTCAAGGTATTGCACGTAATATTTGTGCTTCACGGCTTTACCTTCTATGCTTATCCCGGTAACGAACTTCGTATCATTTGAAGTTATCGTCATTTCTCCAAATGGAAGACGTAAAGTATCTGTTTCCCCGTAGTATCTCTCGGCAAAGGCGGAACAAAGAGGTCTGTCGTAACCAAGGCGGCCCAAATTGTTGACCGCAGAAAGCAACCCCGTAGAATTGACTAGATCGACCACTTCCTGAACTTCTCCCCTGCTTGATTCATCAGCTATAAGTGGCCATTGCCTCATCTTACTCACTGACGTTCCAGGCTTCATAAGACGAACGGCATGCTTGTGATCCTATAAAACCAAACAACCAAACAATCAAAACACTACACGGATAATAATGTTTACATTACATGGCACAAGGTTTAGGTACTTACTATGGTATTGTAGACGACGCCGGCCCAACTGCCTTTGTAACCCCATAATACATTTCCTCCATCAGCTGGTATCCCTAAAGATGGATCATCAGGGCCGCGAGCAAACATCTTCAGCTCATCGGGCATGTGGTCACCTTTCTTCTTCTTTGGAACTTCTTTCTTCTTACCTTTTCCTTTAGGGTATCCTTCTTGTTCTTGAACGACTTCTCTTATCTCTTTATCACCTTCCTTGTCACATTCTTCTTCATCACTTTCACTCTCATCACTTTCTTCTTCACCACCTTCCTTGTCACGTTCTTCTTCATCACTTTCACTCTCATCACTTTCTTCTTCAACACCTTTCTTGCCACGACTATCTTCATCCCTTTCACTCTCATCACTTTCTTCTTCACCACCTTCCTTCCCACGTTCTTCTTCATCACTTTCACTCTCATCACTTTCTTCTTCACCACCTTCCTTGCCACTACAACTTTTTTCCTCATTAACTCCCTCATCACTTTCTTCTTCTTTGTCACCACCTTCTTGTTCAGTAGGTGTTTTGGGATCAGATTCTTCATGTGTTGGTTGCTCCGCTTGTGGTGGTGAGTCATTGATGATGATCCCTTTGGCTTTACTCCCCGTGCCTCTTGGGTTTCGGAGGGAAGCATTCAAATTTTTACCGTCTTTTCGACGAGGTCCCAAAGGCTTAGGAGTGTATGGTCATATTTCTTCTTATATTTCTTTTCGGCTTGATTTTTTTGCCTGTAGAATACGGATTTAAGCAACAAAAAACAATGGAACAGAAAGCATTTTTAAAGTCGCGGTATATAATCGGTTTACTCGATATACATATGAAATCCGATTTCAAACATATAAAATTAACAATCGGATTTTTGCAAGTGCTAATGTGAACCGATTCACGAAATCGGTTTACTCGATATACATATAAAGTCCGTTTCTGAACTAAACAATCGATTTTTTGTTAAGACATATGTAATCCGATTCCAACAAAATAAGATCCAGGAAGATTGGCAACAACAATCGGGCTATTTATACACTAACGTTCCCCGATTCCTTTTCACATGCAGAACAATCAGACTATACGTTTATGAACATAATCCGTTTCTAATAAGAATCGGGTTAATTCGTGACTAACGTAATCCGATTCTGTGAACACTGAAATTATTTGATTTCAAAATTCTCGATTTCTAACCTAAAGCATGTTACTAAAACCTAGTTTAGAGGATTGGGTTGATAGAAAAGTACCTGATTCGACCCATTTCTTCCTCCTGTGCGATACGAGAGGCTTCAGATTGTTCTTGCACTTCCTTCGTTCTATTTTGAATCGCTTCAACAAGTCCGGGATTTTCATCACTAGAATGATTCCTGTTAGTAGCATACTTAGTTCTTGGATTCGTTTTTATGGAAGAAAGAAACGATTACTCGTTTTTGAATCGTCGATCATTGACGATTTTTGGTTTCAAGAAAATGAAAAAGAGGGAGTGGAGGAGATGAATCGGTTTTTACGTTAGAAATAAAAACTGATTTTTGTTAGTTAGTTTATTAAGGATTGATGGGGATAATTTAGTAATATTAATATTTTTTGAAGGTAATTTTGGTAGTTTACACAAATATTAGACACCCCTTATTATTGTGAATTGGGTAGATGAAGTAATCTATAAGCCCCAATTTAGCCAGGTTAAACATAATCAATCTTTAAAGAAAATCATTTTGTTTTACTTAAGCATGTGACAAAATGCGGTATTTCAAAATCAAATGCTAGAAAAAAAAGTAAAAACTGTTTGCAGTGTCTAAGCATTTTTTTTTATCTTACGCCATCCATAACTTGAAAATATGAGCGATGTCTAATATATCAGTTAATTTTGGACAAATTTTTGTATTGTTGGTTGCCAGTATAATAAAAGGAATTCTGATTCTCCCCTGAAAGTAGAACCCCAATCTGCTGGATTTGCAAATAAAAAAATGTTCCTCCAACTCGTTTATAGTGCATTCAGAAGTTATTTTTTAAAAACAAAAAATCGATTTGAGTATATAATTTAAAACGATTTCTAGAAATAAAAGAAAAATTCTTTTATAAAAGATTATATTTCTAATTTTTACTTCCGACTTTTACACCTGGACGAGTAGAAGGGAGAAACAAATTTATATCCAAACAAGGAAACTCGCTACATATTTGTCATCCCTTAATTGATCGGGATTTTACTTGACAGCGGAGTAGTGCTACGGTGATCGTGGGAAAAACAGGGAAAGATCCCGTAACACTAATAGGGGTGGGTCCCATCATAACTAGTTGGTTCCATCCCCATTACTGTAGGATTTCTCTCGGTTTTTCTGACGGTCAACTAATCATTTCTGCACAGAAATCAATGGTGGCCCAGCTCTAGTCCCACCATTTCCAGTAATATAACCAACCTTATACGCTGGGTACCCACCTTGCACCGATTGTACCCCAAAAAGAAAAAGAAGAGTTATTTATGTCAAAGATGGTGCTGGTTGTTGTTTCATGAAACTCTGTGAGAATCTCCTCTTCATTCGGCCAGGCTCACACCAACCTTTTTAGTTTGCCTTCCTCTTTCCATCAATTTTGTTGGTGACCAACCCCGCTACAAACCGACACGTGTCAGTCATCCAATCTTTGTTTGTGCCACCTAACAAAATTTCAAATGACTGCTCTTTCATAATACGTTGACATTGCAGCAGCCGTGGTTCGGCTTGGCCGCTTTTTACATCTTCCACAGCCAATCTGGTGGCTCAGTGTAGCTGAATCCCATGTCCCAACGTTCTAGGGATCCGAGATAGCAATTCGGGGTATGGGTAGCAGTTCGGGACGACATATGTTTGAGAATTATACGGATTCAGATAGATGGGATTCGGTCAAAAATCCGGTCGACGATCCGTTGTTCGGATAATAATTCGGAACGCCATACGTACGTGCATATTCATTTTATAAATGTGAGTTCAGTGTTTAAAATTCGGCTTACATATATGATAAATTGATAAATACTATGACTTTATTATGAGGCTAATTTTATTTGTATATGATTTATAAGATGGAAAAAAACATTTTAGCTTGATTATTTAACAAGAAATAAACAATTTAATCGCATAAATGTATTATAAAACGAGTTTATAGACTTTTAAACAAAAATTAACACATAAAACACTAGTTAAACAACCACCGATAAAATTTTTTAAGTGAACAATTGTATTTAAATATAAACTATATACGAAAACAAACAAAAACCAATCAACAAAACTCTAGTCAGAGAGCTATCTATGGGAGAACGAGGTTGGACACGAATTAGGTTCAAAGTTCTAGTTCGGAAATATCATTCAGATTCGATCAGTTCGGATACGTTCGCGAATCATTCGTGAGATCCATATAATCCACGAACTAGGTTCGGAGTTCAAATAATTCGAAAATATCATTCGAATTCGATCTGTTAAGATACATTCGCGAATAATTCGGAAATAATTCCGAGAATTACTAATTAGGCTAGGGCTCGTATCTTTTCTTTTTTGATTCAAAAAGTATGGTTCTTTGATTAAAGAATATAATCACTCCACGAGATTTCTCATCGAATAAAATAATAGTGCAAAGAGACGTTTTATGTTGTCATTATGGACAATAGTGTTTACGTTAATCACGAAATGTTGATCAAAATGGAAAAATGAGCATCACCACACTCAGGATTCCTGCAAGAAACTAGTCTTTCTTTAGCTTATCTTCTTATATTTGTTTTGTTTTCTTCGTTTGGATTGGTCGGGTTTCATGTTAAAAAAAAAGAAACAAATGATTTTGTTCTTTGTTTTACCTTTTAACATTTAAATAATCCAACCGAATTTGCTGAAATGCATATTTAAAAATGACAACAAACTATAAATCGGGTGAATACTTTTTTTTTTGTTTTGATTGTACGGTTACCCATTTTGCAATGATAAAAGACCCGACTCTGTCGGTTACCCATTTAGTATAAGTTTTTATAAATAAAAGTTTCAAAAAAATAGGCCAGTTTCTTAATTGGGAAAGTCAAATGTTATTTTAATTTTTTGGGACCACTTTTCTCTTAACTTCTTTTGATGACAAGTGTCGTATGAACCACTTCACTTTACTTCTTTTGCTAATAAGTGTCACGGAGACCATTTCACTTCACTTCTTCTATTGAAAAGTGTCATGAGGACTACTTTCAATGATTAGTTCTCTTAATTTCCTTAAATTTCGCTAAAAACAAAACCAGTCTATTAAAAAAGAACGGAGGGAGTATAAAATTTACAGAATTTGCTCAGCTAGGCAATTAACAACTTCAGATCCTATTTCAAATTCAGCAATGGTGGAAGAAAATCCTCTATATTATACTCCATCTGTCCCACTATTAAATGACCTAGTTTAATTTTACACAGTTCTTAAGGTAAGGAAGGAAAAAAGAGTATTTTTTACAGCGGAAAATGGGTCATTTATCCAAATATTTTTAAAACATGGTTCAAATGGACGAGTAAAAATTAATTAGTATGAGTGAAATGGACACTAAAAAAATAACAATGATTCATCCTGACTTAAACTTAAAAAATAGTAAGGATGAAACTAGATGCATCCTGATGTAAATTAAAAATAAGAAAAAGTATTTGAAAATGGATAGGATGAAACTGTTTACATCCTGGCTATTTTTACATTTTTGTCCATTTAAACAATATCAAAATCTAAATGTCCTTTTCACTTAGGAATTGTTGATTTGGGTCTTTTTAACCAATTTTGTGTTTTTACAGTTATATCCTTATGGATAATAACTAGTGAAATTTTGAAATGATTTCTCTCTCAAACTACACGATGGATGTTCACAAACTTTTTACCATTGAAAATCATTTTAAAACACCTACGTAACTAATATAAACATGTCTATCAAATTATACATATTTCTTATACTAATAATAATCAATTAAAATGATAATTTTATAATTATCTCTTTATCTGGTGATATAGGTCATCTATTATGAGATAAAATCTAAAATTAAATAGGTCAACTAATAAGGGGCAGAGGCAGCATGAATTTTGGTTCTTTCTTTATAATCTAGCACTTCCGTCAGTAATGTTGAAAAAGAAATCTATAAATCCATCTCGGGGAATAACAAGTTCCACTGCAATTTCATGGGACTATAACAGAAAGTTTATTGCGAGTTCATGATCTATAAGGGTTGAAACCAGCTCTATTAAAGGCTGATACCAGCCCATAAAAGATAAAAAAATTTGGCGATCCTGATCATTGAATCGATCGACTAGTATCAGCCTCTAACAGCCCACATAAATCATGTGTGAGTTGGGTATTTCTTTTTGGGTACAGGTTTCACGCCATCCTCTAATTTAAAAACTGTGGGAGTCCTTACTCGACTTCTCAGCCGAGCCATACATGTTGGCTAACAAAAACTGGATGGGTTGGTGAATGACTTGTTTTCACCGGTCAAAACCGAACACATAGAAATCCCTTTGAAAAAAAGAGTCGTTCCTAGTTCCTTGTCTTCACCGACTCCATCAGAAGCCAACCGTCCGTCGATTTAGAGATTGAGATCCGGATTAACATAAAACACCAACCGTCGATTCAATGATCCTAAAACCCCAAAAGAAAATCTAAGACTATTAAAATGTTTTCGGCTACATTCTTTCGTCTATAAATAGAAACCCCAACACTAGCATCAAAACTCGTAGAGAGTTCCACAGAACAGCACAAAAATCCTCCCCCCCTCCATTTTATCACAGAAGCTTTTAGGGTTTCACTCTCGCCAGCCCCCCTCAGGTTAGTCCACCTTCTTCTTCTCAATCTTTATGCTAGATCTTATTGTTTCTTTCTTGTTGGAACATCCTTCAAAGTTTGTTTGGTTGTTTTGTTTGTTCATTTTTTCTGAATGATTAGTTACTTGAAAATCTTGAGATCTAGTCGATTTTCAGTCCTAGTAATGGAGATTTGTAGTTCATATTTAGTTTAACTACTGGATTTAGCAGGGGAAAAAATGGCAAAAATGAGGGTATTAATGTCATTTAAGACAGTTTTGTGGATCTTATCCTATGTTTGATTAGATTGATTGATTGATTTAAGGTTAAGTATTGTGATTGCACATGAGGTTATCCTAGGAATGATAGTTGAGACTCAGTTTGATCTGATGAGCTTAGGTCCATCTTGTCTGATTTAGGGGCATAATCGTAATTTTGTGAAGTGTGAGGGTAATTTATAGACGTATTTATGTGGTTGAACAAATTGATATAGACATATTTATGTGGTTATTTGTTTGAAAATGGATTATTTGTTTTTTTATTTTTTTTATTTTTTTGAGGCATGAAAATGGATTTTATGTATTGATTCATTTGTGATATTGATGTAGTATTAAAGATGGAGACATTTCTATTCACCTCCGAATCAGTGAACGAGGGACATCCCGACAAGCTATGTGATCAGATCTCTGATGCAGTCCTAGATGCCTGCCTTGAACAGGACCCTGACAGCAAGGTTGCTTGTGAAACCTGCACCAAAACAAACATGGTTATGGTTTTTGGAGAAATTACAACCAAAGCCAATGTTGATTACGAGAAGATTGTTCGTGATACCTGCCGTGCAATCGGTTTCGTATCTGACGATGTAGGTCTTGATGCTGATAACTGTAAGGTTTTGGTTAACATTGAGCAACAGAGTCCTGATATTGCACAAGGTGTGCACGGGCATTTGACTAAGAGGCCAGAGGAGATTGGTGCTGGTGATCAAGGTCATATGTTTGGGTATGCTACAGATGAGACTCCTGAGTTGATGCCTTTGAGTCATGTGCTGGCAACTAAGCTTGGTGCTAAACTGACTGAAGTGCGTAAGAATGGTACTTGTGCCTGGTTGAGACCTGATGGAAAGACCCAAGTCACTGTGGAGTACCACAATGAAGCTGGTGCCATGGTTCCTCTTCGTGTACATACCGTACTTATCTCAACTCAGCACGATGAAACTGTGACTAATGATGAGATTGCTGCTGATCTTAAGGAGCATGTGATCAAGCCTGTTATTCCAGAGAAGTACCTAGACGAGAAGACCATCTTCCACCTTAACCCATCAGGCCGTTTTGTCATTGGTGGTCCTCATGGTGATGCTGGTCTTACCGGCAGGAAGATCATCATTGACACTTATGGAGGTTGGGGAGCCCATGGTGGTGGTGCTTTCTCAGGAAAGGATCCAACAAAGGTGGACAGGAGTGGAGCATACATCGTGAGGCAGGCAGCCAAGAGCATTGTTGCCAATGGACTTGCTAGAAGGTGCATTGTTCAGGTATCATATGCCATTGGTGTTCCAGAGCCATTATCAGTGTTTGTCGACACATACGGTACAGGTAAAATCCCAGACAAGGAAATTCTTCAGATTGTGAAAGAGACCTTTGACTTCAGGCCAGGTATGATCTCTATCCACCTTGACCTCAAGAGAGGTGGAAACAGCAGGTTCTTGAAGACAGCTGCTTATGGTCACTTCGGAAGGGATGACCCTGACTTCACATGGGAGGTTGTCAAGCCACTCAAGTGGGACAAACCCCAAGCTTAGGAAGAAACATAATGTGATTGATGAGTGCATAATCTCTTTACTTCTTTGTTGTTGGCTACCCTGATAATAATCTCTTCGCCGCTGCCTGGTTCTAGTGGAAAAAAATGAAGAACTGCCCAGATGTTGTACTTTACCTACTTATGATTAGTTATGTTTCTGTTTTGTTTTGTGATTTTCTGTTTCTTTCTATGGTGGAAAAAAAGCAAGATAAATGGACTGAACTTTTGTCTAAGTAATGGGGTAGCAAAGAAGTATTCATTCTTCTATCCCCCGAGTATGTAATCTGTTTTCTGTTGCAAAGAAATCTCTACAGTAGAGGGCAGTTATTGTTGCGTCTCCGAGTCTTGTTTCTTTTTATTGACTGTTTGCAAGTTCCTTAGATTTTTTCCCTTAATACAGTTCCGGTCATGAATGAAGTTAACTCATGAACATGCTGCCCTGCAAGACAGTTATGATGGCCATCCTGACTCCCGAGTGTCATTCATAACCCTGCAATTACGAAGCAGTCCACCATTTGGGGCTCTGTTTTCTGGTTCATCCCCATAACCGCATTACCTTCTTAGGTCTGCAATTACAAAGCAGACCTGGGCTCTTTTACCTTCTCTCTCGTCTGAACGTCATTTCAAATTTCCAAAAATAGAAGAAACATAACTGTTAGAAGGATTACATGTGCTGGGCTGCTGGCTTGGAAGGAAACTATGTATGCATTGTTGACTTGTGACTGTAACTATGTAAATTTGATAACCCATCCAGGACCCAGACAAGCTAGAAGCCATGAAGTTGCTTAAGTTTCACCCCATATGATATGACTGATGATGGTCCATATGCTGCAAGAAGTGTGGTGCTAGTTAATGAAGCTTTCTTTCACTGAAAAATGTGAACATTCTTTACAGATTTCTTTTTATATACTGATACTAACATCATATACAGTATTCTCGCAGTTATTCTAAAGTTAGTTGCTCCACGATCACGTCCACTGGCAATGATCCTTTAGGGATTGATGACTCTAATTCTTCAAAGGAGTAATCTTGATCCCCATAACCATATTCACTGTCATCTTCATCGTCGTCATCGCTCAGAGTCTCGGATCCGTCTTCATTATCCGTGTTTAATATACCAGCACTTTCCCCGCTTGACACTATTAATGCAGGATAAGAGTGCTCTGCAGCCTGTAATGTGACTGCAAATGCCTCAACCTTCTCTAAAAGCTCATCTGGCCCAAGTTCAATTTCATCCAGTAATAATGCCTTGCTTGACTCTATTGCCCTCTTCCATCTTGATAGAAATTTTGGGCTAGAGATTTCCAACTCAGGGACTAGCCTTTCATTTGCGCTATACAACTCTCCTGAAAAATTTCCAGAAAAACCACACAGTGAGTTGTAAGAGATGGAACCAACTTACAGACATAACACAATGTTACGTGAAACCATTGTAAGACCAAAATTCATCTAGCAAAAGAAACATAATTGTGATCAATCTATCTACAATGTTAATAGGCAGACTGCCCGCTGTATGTTACGGGTTCAATTTCTGCTGTGCCAACCGTTTGGCTCCAGCGACGTTATAGATGAACAACACCCTTGCATTTTACTAGTAACAGCTGTACTGAAGGTTGTCTTTAAGGTAGATTCTCAGATTAGTTCATCTCCCACAGAAGGAAATTGACGTTTGTTCATTCCAAATTTCGAGAATAAGTGAAATTTAGTAAATTAATGCCTTACTCATCTCCAAGTTACCTGAATTTAAGGAAGCACTGTCATTGGAGTGATTACTGACTGAGACTGAAGGTGGAGCTTCAGGATACATAGATTTCCATTCTTTGCCCCTCCATGTCAATATTTGCTCGTCATCGAAAGACAAGAGAACACAAGGTACTAACTCCTGTTATCAGCCAACCATCAGTAAAGTAACATCAGGAGAGTGTAAACCCCAGGCCAAATATGAACTAAATTTTTAGGTTTGTAGGTCTTCCTGTATCAGAACTAAATACACGGACCTTAAGCTTTGCACCTATCTTTTTATAATCACTTGCATGCATTCCTCGGCAGTCAATCTTCACCAACGGGCTTCCTTCAAAAGCATCCCTGACATCCTTTACAAGGGTCATGTAAATTCCATTTTTGGCTGTATTTAGAAAGAAGAGATTAGCCGTAGCTACATAAACTGGACTAGATACTTTATAGAGCTATCTTAGGGAAAATTTCGCATCATTTCTAACAAGCTAGAAACTTGCAGACCAGAATACTAGAATATTGTTACACAGGGGACGAAAAAACACCAGCAGTGGAAGTCACTACATGAACGTGGTAGAACTAAGTGTGGATTATTGGTTTCATAGCCATAAAAAGCAAAGCAACCTAGAAACCAGTGTAACCTCATCCATGCTATTTTCTAGTTTTTTGTCAACCTGCCTCCCCAGTATCCATATATGCATAAACAATCTCAATCTCTATCATTTAGTGATGAACTGGAGAATAATCTCAACTGGAAAATAATGTAATTTTTATGCATTTAGTGATGAACGGATGTAAGGATAAAAGAACAGGATTCAAACAAGAGACGAATGTTACCTAGTTTACAAATTGGTAGCAGATTCTTCCCTTTCTTTATCATGTTAGCAGCCTCAAATTTGGTCAAACCTTCTGGAGCTTCCTGGATGAGTTTCGGATAAACAGGAGTGGCTGGTTTCCATAACATTACAGGGTATTGTGGACGAGTGCGATAGTTATAATTTCTTCCACGGAAAAGATACAGGACGCCACCGACCCGATGAATTATCTTACCACCCGTCTTTTCCTGGCATTAGCATTCATACTTGAGTAAAGAGTAACAAACACATGCCAATAAGATCAAACAGAAAACTCATGGTCTAACCTCGAGATGATAGCAGACATTGTCCATATCAACAGTCGGCACACCTCTACATCGAACCTTACAAATCCTTTGCCTCTTCCAATGCTCATGGATCAACTCCAACATATTATGTGTCAATCCATCCCTCCCTGCACAAGAACTCCAATTACGCAAATCATTACCAACTACCTTACAAAGGAAAAGTATCATACACAAATTAAGTGCCAAGGCACATTGCAACAACGAAATGACGCGACCGTTGTGTCATTGTTATAATGTAACACTCAAACACATCAATATCAATATCAAAGATCAATTAGAACCTTACCTAGATTCACTTGCCGATTATGAGACAAATGAGGCTTAACCAACATCCTAACCTCCTCTCTCGTCAATCTCTCCCCCAGAATTTCTTCTCTGGTCATCCCCTCCTTGGGAAACCTCCCAAGTGGAAACGGCCCCGGCATTTCAACCTGCTTCACACCCTTCATTCCCACTGGTGGCGGATTAAACGAATCGAACAGCGGTATATTCTTCTTCGATTTCTTCAACGGAGCTTTCCCAGTCCACGGCCTGGGCATTGTGGGAGGCGTAAATGGCAAAAATGCCGGCTCACGGATAGCCAGTGGTTTCACTTTAGGTGTCTCAGAGTAACTAAATTGAAACTCAAATGGAGCTCCAGGCAACAAATACGACACCCCGGATTCACCAATAATTACAGAACGATCACCTTCTGATGAAATTACCCCGTCGGAGACGGGTTTGTAGTATTTTGTACGGCGGTGGAAGGTTTTGAAAGCTGGACTGGTGGTGGTGGTGGATTCATTTGGAGGTCGTTTTGTGATTGATTTTTGCGATTTTAGGGGTTTGGGGTATCTTGGAATTGGAATTGGAGTAGAGGGTTTGGGTGTAGGATCAGATGGAGATGGGAGTCTAGGGTTTGATGGAGGGGAAGAGAAGAGATTGAGTCCTGGGAGTGTTGCAAAAATCGCCATTAAGGAGAAATTGTGGTGGGAAGTTGGTTTTTTAACCTTGTGGATGGATGAGATGCGGCTGGGATTTTCAACTTCTTAGGTGAAAGTAGCGTTTGAGGTTTCACTTCCTTCCTGAAAATCGCGTTTGCTAAAATAATTTGGGGGAAATCTCAAGGCTGCTAGTGGGGGTATCAATTTGTTTGGAGGTGTGCCAACCAAAAGGAAATGGCTGGTTTGTCTTATTTGTACTTTGGTACACCCCAAAACAAACCGCTGCCCCTATTAGTAATCTTGGAAAATATGGTTATGGGGTGGTTTAGTTTGGCTAAGGGACTAATAATTTTGGCACGAACTGAATCTAGCATTTTTATTGGTCAATTACCATTGACCTTACCATTTTCTTTGGTTTTATGCCGTCTCCTTTGCATGTAAACTATCGTATTATTTTGAAACGGAGGGACTAATAATTTTGTAATTAACGTTTGAAATATTTTATCAAGCATACTGAAAATAGAAAAAACTTATACCTGACTGCATTTCTTAATATGCTTGCAAAACTCTATTATAGCAAGTACAAATTGCAGAGAAAACTCAACTTGATAAACTAAACAAAATGCATAGGATAAAGAAGAAAAAAGAAAAAACTGAAACAAGAAGAAATTAACCTCACTAATAAGCGAACCAAATTAACCTCGACTTTACTACTAAGCAAAACCAAATGCAGAAACAACTAGAGCCGGGACTAAAATAATAAGATCTTTGGAAGAAAATTTAGATGCAGAAGATGTCATATTCGAAGGAGAAGTAGAATTAGGTGACATAGTTGGAGTCATGGCTCCCCCTTTTGTCGATGATTTCGAAACTTGGATATCAACCTTCTGGCCTACTTGGCAGTGACCAGGAACTCCACAGATGAAGTAATGGTGACCCTCTTTTGTGAGTGGAATTGTATCGTCTCCCGTGATATAGATAGATGTTGCGGCCTCTGCATTACATGATTCATAGTCGGAGGAGCTCACTTCCATTACATTATGGTGTGCAGGATTAAATACGAAGCCTACACAATGTAAAATAAATGTCAGAAACATTGCACACAAAATTTAAACATCTAGCTAGAATTCACGAACACACAAAAAAAAGAAACTCACGGATGGCGTCTCCGACATGAAAAGTTTGGTTAGAAGCCCACTTGGCATAATCGTAATGCCCGATTGTCGTCCAACCGGTGAATTCGCCGACAGTATAAACGGCACCATTTACCATTAAAGGAACACTCGAATATGCAAACAAAATAACCAAGAAGACCAAAGCTTCAGTTTTTAAAACCATGATGATTTGGATTAGAGAGCAAGGTGATATTCTAAAGAGGAAAATGTTGTATTACACTGTGGGAGACTAAGCTCGGTGCAATTATGTATTATATAGTTCAGTTTTGGAACGAGATTTCAGAAGTCTGGTAAGAATAGGAGAAAAGAAAGGAAATCATTTGGCTGAAAACATTTTTATAACATTTTTTCTTCTAAAAATAGGAAAGTTACTTTAGTCTTGAAATCACTAGTAATTAGTGGATCTCACTGTAACTACTACTACACAATTTAGTAGTAGTAAGCTCCTAATGTAATACAAGTGTATACAAACTGTGGCTTATTAATAGTTATGTCATAGTTGGTTAAATAAATTCTATGCTTCCAAAAAAGAGAGGTTATTTCCTTGTTAGCAAAAGTGATACACCTACCTGGTAGAATTTTTCGAAATAAGTACCATGTGAGGGTGGTAAGACCCATTTTTTAAAACTTTTTAACACATTTCTAATCCTGATGCTAGAGTTAGTATCATGATCATCATGGTATTTCCCTTCCGTATTCCAGGTGATCTATGAAGCCTATAAAAATGCAAACATTTGCTACTAACTCCCTTTGTTTTAACAAAAAAAAAACCTGGACAAAATAATAAGGTTAGAATTTGGCACAATGGTTTAATATGTGATTTGGCAAAATAAAATAAAAACCAATTTTTTTTCTAGATACAAATAAAATTTATATCGACATGGTGTGTTAATAAATCTTTTATTTTACACCTCCAATGTCTTTTATTTTTATTTTTATGAAGCATGTATTTATTAAAGAAACTAATTGAAGACTACACCAGAGATCTAGTACGTATGGAGTCGATTAAAACGATCTGACTAATAGAGACTGAGATTTACTGCTCCCATTTTGTTGTAAGATTCCCTGATTGACTTCTATCCGCTGTGTGATTAGTTAACCCGTATACCACCTGGTTTCCTTCTCTGCAATTGCGCTGAATGTCGCTGCATGGAATCTGATTCATTCGGTGTTTTATTTCATTTATTATTCTTAGCAGATATCAATGAGGTGTCGTAGGTAAGGTAACAAAGTGCAGAAGATTTTCTGAATCCGTATCGAAGAGAATTTTTATCCATTGTCTCTCTGTCGCTGTTCTTGTATCCAGTAAGAGCGACCATGTTTCTACAATTAAAGCAGTCATAATTCCTAGTGGTTTCGCCAATGCCATGATTGTTCTTTCTTCTGAGTCTTTGCGAATGAAAAATGTGTCTACGATTCCTTGGTGTCCTCTCACAGCTCCATCTATATTGATCTTTATCAATTCTGAGTTAGGGAAAGATCATCCCACCGATATTGTCGTTGTTGTTCCGTTTTCACTTGATGGTGTGTATGTCGTAAGTCGCTTGGTATAATAGGTGGTAGGGATTCCTGAGACCATACGTACTCCTGTTTTTTCTTTAAGGTAGAGCCTAAGATGTCGTTCACTGTTGTTTGTTTTTGGCGGTATACAAAATCTTTTCTAATTATCCAAAGTGACCAGAATAAAAAACAGAAAAAGGGGATGGTTGTGGAAGGAGCTTTCTATTGTAGGAGTTGTGAGATGGTTGTTTGAGGAATTATTGCATTTAAGATGGTAGTGGAGGAATTCTTGATGTTTGAGAGGTGAATAAGTAAGATTTTCCAGAATGTAATCGCTACAGGGTAGCGTAGAAGCAAATGATCGACAAATTCTATATCGGAATTACAACGGGGCATAGATTGGTGTTTAGGATAGTGAAGGTCGGTAGACCTTTATTGATTGTTTTCTACAATAAAAGCTGAGTTTTGGTGTACATGGTAAGGTCAAAATAAATTTGGTTACTGGTAGGGGGTTTTGCCGAGGTTGAGTTTCTCATTTGGTTAAGCGTTTGTAACTAGCTAGAGGCAGTATTGAATTTCCCAGATTTGGAGTGTGGTAAGATGAACTTATCCCAGAAGCTGTCCAACAGGAGGTGGATATTTCTAATTCTTTTTGCTACAAGAGGGGAGGTTGTGTTTCTTACCATGGTTCCAATTATGAATTACATGATCAATGCTATCTTCTACCACCTGGATGTGGTAGCATTGAGTTGGATCATGGTTCGTAAAGTGTGGGATCCAGTTAGGCTGTATAGGGGTTGTCAAAACCATTTCCGATTGGTGGAAAATATGTTTCTGGAATGTAGGCATGATGGATTCCAGTTGTTTCCATTGTGGGCTAGCCAAAGATGAGATGATGATGGTTCCTCGAAGAATTGGTTGATGATTAAGGTATTTCTCATCACAAAGGATAGTGTATATGGATTCCTTATGATCATGTAAACTCTTTTCATGAGAAGAGCTCTATTGTGCTCGCTACTTTTCCTTATGCCCAGCTCTCCCTTATATATTGGTTTGGTTAATCACCAGAAGAAGTTTCCGGTGATTAGGTTTATTTGTTTGTGTGTATTTATAAGGAAATGCTAATTTTGCATAAGATGATTAACTGTGGATGTGAGAGAAGTATTGGTGAGAACTAACATTCTGGCAATCATTAGACATTTGGTCATCCATCCTTTCGTTTTTCGTGTTGTTGAAGCATAAGTTCAAAGATGTGTCGAGATGCCCTTCCCAACTTGAATTGCATCCCAAAATAGATTGGCATGTTTGAGGTGGTTGGCATGCCGAAGAGTTAGTGAAGGCTGTGCACTTTATGTTGTTTCAGTCTTAGGTGGTGAATAATTTTATATTTTGAAGTGTTAATTACCTGGCCCGTTAAGGAACTGTAGGATTGTAACAGATTATTTAGACGATTGTTATTTTCCACAAAAGCTTTAAATGTAGTGAAGAGGTCATACACATACATCAAAAATTGAGTCTTATGCTTTCTGGATTTCCAAGTTTCAAATAATTGGTGGAGAGGATTTCCGCACATATTATAAAAACATCGAAAGAAGGCCGGTCCCTCTGTATAATGTCCCTTATCGGAGTGATATATATGTGTGGTGTATCGTTAATGTTCACTGAGTATGTAACTAGGGCTGCACATGGTGCGGTTCAGTTCGATTTTAGGTAAAAAAGAAAACCAAAACCGGAGTACTCAGTTTTCCACATGAGCATGAGGACATGACACTCTATGACCTATTCCACAAGAGTCCAAGTAAGTTGACACATTTCTGTATTCACCTTCCCAGTCTGACTGAACAAACTTAATTCTTCTGGAAAATAAATTCTCCACATGAGCCTTAAATTTGATAAATGTCGGAAAAACTTCAGATTTGTATCCCAGAGGATATAACCAAGTAAATATGCTGAATGAGTCTATGAAGGACACATAATACTTGTAACCATTTACTAAACATAGAGGAGATACCCATACATCAGTGTGTATAAGATCTAGAGGACCATAATATTTAGGATTTAACATTGTAGAGTAGGGTAAAACATGACTTTTAGCTATCTGACAGTCATGACATAGAGTAGAAGACAGATGATCATGGATAACCTCATCAACAAAAACCAACACATGCTTCAATATTTGATATGCAGGATGGTCCAATTTGTTGTGCCAACTAGAGATAGTAGAAGTACTGGATGCAAAGGCTTGTTTACCTTAACTTCTTCATCAACTGAACAACATTTTCGTGGTTCAATTTTAACAGAACTAAAATATGTTTCCTCACCCCAAATATACCTTATTTGTGCCCCCAATAAATAGCCTGGCTAAGTTGAGTCCTACTACTACTAGTAGAGGAATACCATTTTAGAAGATAAGAAAAGATCATTTTGAAAAAAGATTGCGACCTCCTTGGAAAAGTATTTCCGTTAATAACTTATTATTTCTGAACAAAGATAAACAGTTCAAAAAAGGAACACAGGAAGAGAGAGAACGGGCCATTTCAATAGAAGATTCAGCCGTTAAAAATCTTGTGATCCAACGACTCCATTTCAACGGCTAGGAAATCTTGTGATCCAACGGCTACATTTTTAAAAATCTATAAATACTCCTCATTTCAACTCCAAATTCACACATCCTACAAAATCTTCATTCTCAAAGCAACTATAAAAATGCCTCCCAGAGTTCATGCTGTTAGATTCATTCAACAAGAGGATTTAGCTATTTGTAGAGCCTATGTTTTTCACACAGAAGATGGTGTCATGAGTAATGTAGTTGAACCGACGATTACTTTCTGGGAGAAAGTTTACGTAACATTCACCGCTGAAACGGGGAACATCTATGGGCGTGATTCTGGCAGATTGCATCATCGTTTTAGTGTAATTAGTAAGAATGTATTGATTTTTTTTTATTTTTGGTTTATTAAAATGTAGTTTGATGTTATTGTTGTGGTTTATTAAAATGTAGTTTGATGTTATTTGAAATTTAAATTATAATAAATTGCGTGGAAATCTATTTTCATTCATTGATATCAATTCTTTTACAAGATATAAACGTAGGCAATAATAAAACGTACTAAAAACTACTTCAATAAAAATCGAGTACAACTTTTGGCCTCTTGTTTATCTTCATTTGACGTATCTTCCATTTAACGCGCTCTTTCACAGTTTCGCCTTTGTTTTTGAACTTTTTGTTGTTAACTTTCAAAACTGGAACTCTTCTTTGCCTTTTAGCGGAACATTTTCTAGGATCAACTTCTAAAACTTGCACTTCCCTCTTACAATTTTCAATCTTTTTAAAAATCTTACATATCTTAGAAACAGCGGCTTCAAGTTTTGCATCGCAAAAAAGTGTGATTGCTTTTTCAGCCATTTTTAGAAGAGAAAATTCAAGAGAAATGAATTTGGTGTGAGTGGATTGTTTGAAAATGGTGGTAATTTATAGAGGTAAAAAGTGAATTTCGAAATTTAAAAAACTACCCGTTGGCGTTATTGGTAATAACGCCAGCGTTATTCTCTGCGTCGCGCGTTAGGCACTCTAGCACCAGCGTTCAGTTTTCTGTCTCCAGTGATCGACCTGCTGACGCCGGAGATTTTATTTGTGTCGCCCGATTATTTGTCTAACGCCCACTAGTTTTCCACTGTGGAAAACCTAGCTTGGCCATCCACCTTGCTGAACAAAAAAATTGGGTTTGTTCATTCCCATAGGAACTGCTCTTATAACCCAAGATCAATAATTGTGTTATTGATAAAGTTAGTGTTGGATTCTGTTAGATGCATTGACTTGAAAATTAAGCTGTTGCATATAATAATGGATGGCCAGAATTGGACGTAAGTGGAACGCAGAGACTCTGGTTCCTGCCAAGAAAATCAGTTTGAAACTAAGTTTACACCTCTTCCCTTTTACTTGTTTTTTCCTGGAGTATGTTTCCAACTTGAGCGAATAACTAGTCTGGCAGCTTAACTTTAGCCACATATCGCCCATATGTTTAAAGCGTCCACAGTGGTACGAGTATAACAAAACCAAAAACCAGACCTAAAATTAAAAATATTTGGTTTTGGGGGTGTCTGAACACAACGATGGTGGAACAAATTATAGTCAGGCATAGTTTTAATGTCCGCGAGAACCCTAGTGAATGATGAGGATCATCTTTAAATTACGCCTGATGGGATTATGGAGCGGACATTAAACTTACGTTCTGTGTGGAGCGGATTTTTAATGAACGCCAGACCATGGGACGGACATTAAACTTACATTCAACTTACACCCCCTTCAAATGTAGATAGTATTTACGCCTATCATCAGACGAACTTTTAATGTCCGCCCCACTATCCCACTATATTTGGTTTTACTCCAACTTCCGGACCAAATATACTCCGAAATCCAAAAATAATCTTACCAAATTTAGTTTTACTTCATCCCAATGAGATCAGAATTTTAACCAAATATGGTTTTAGTCCACCTTATACTCGTACATTGTGGACGCTCTTAGCATGTTCAAGCTTAAACTAAGCAATCTGCTAATATGCTTCAATGACATATTAACATATAAACAGTTGTTTGCATATTTAGTCATCAAATAGGGTAAATGGTGCTTTAAAACCATCAAATAGCGCAATGGTGCTTTAAAAAAAAAAATGTCCAAGTGGGGTAAGGAGAAAGTAACGAGTCGATTAGGATTAAATCCTTCGATTCAAATTTTATAATACAAATAAATCAATTAAGTTTTGGGACGAAAAAGTAAAAAATAAAAAATAGCGCGGTTGTCTGCGCGCAACACACACTGCTTGTATAAATAAAAGAGGCTAAGATTACGAATTTCAACCTGTAAGAGATGTTTATCATGGACGAATATCCACTCTGCAAATCGGGCATGTCATATGTTTTGAATTTTGCGACTCCATCCATTCACGAATGCAATGACGATGAAAAGTGTGTCTGCACCTCTTAATCCTACATATATTGTTATTCTTCTCATTACCATCATCATCATTCTCTCGTCCTATTTCTTGAAAATCCTCCAAACAGATAGGGCAACAAGACAACTCATCATCTACCACTGAATGTGTATGGTATGAAGGTGGAGCTCTCTGTTGAGAATTTCTCAAAGAAGTACCTATGTCAACGGTGCAGCTAGCACTACCACAAGAACGGTCATCTCTACTTCCGCTCTTTGATTTCCCGAGATGATGATCTCCGACGAAACCACGTGCACTTATGTCAACAAGCAGCGGATCATAGTTTATCCGTGTAGGAGGCCGTCCAAGTTGTTCTCTTCTCTGGATTGTTTGTATTGGTGGTGCGTTCTGATTCAGTTGTGGTTGGAGTGTTTGCGAAGGTGGTGGTGTTAGTTCCCCATGGTAACCGCAATATCTGCAAATTTCGCAGGTTCCGTACGTACATAAGCAAAAACCGCCCCAACAAAGAATCACAACTACCGTATCAGGCACCATTTAAAATTTACTGAAATCCTAAAGAAGAGATCGATATTTTTTTTACTTTAGCTGGAGAAGACTATTCATATACAGCGAAAAGAAACTCTATAGATAATAATGTACTATCATAAAAGAATCCTTAATGTATTTAAACTCTGGTCAATTAGACACACTCCATTATCAGTAAAACTCTTCCAAGGTTTATCCAAATTATATGGTGGACCAATGGCCAACTTCGATGTCTTTTTATTAACACCTCAGCCAATTACGTTGTTTTACCTTCTCTAGGCACCCCTTATTAGGTTATTCGAGTTACCCTTAAAATTAGCAGCCCCCAATTATTTGCATCAGCCTCCAATTTGGCCAGATATAAATAAAGTATTTGTACTTGTATTCATCCTTTGAAGTTTTTGAATCAACAAAAAGAAATATTCTACTTAAAATTTAGTATGGTGACTCAAAATATAGAATGCTTAAACTCAGAATGTGCCACCTGATAAATAAAAATCCGCCGTTGGGACCTGTGAACACGTAAATCACGAAGGCATCTATATGTTCACAAACAATGTTCGCACTCTAGATACAGACTCGCACTGATAATGCAATGGCATTGATTCCTTGGCTCCAAACCTTCGGGTTTATCATAGCCTCATCTAATAACATCGCGAGGGGCGTTTACGTAGGGGAAGATAAAGAAAACGAAGCATAAAAGTAAAACTCATGGAGCGTTAGACAAATATAAAGTGCTGAAATGTAAATAAGACTGGGATTTACGTGGTTCAACACTAAGGCCTACATCCACGGGGTTGTTGTTCCACTATATACTTGATAGTTACAAAGATAGTCGAGTGACTTTGGGGTTTACATAGGTCTGTATATTGTAAAGGACTAACTTACAATCACAATCTTTCTCTCTCCTTCTCTTCCTCAATTTTTCGATCCCCTTACTCTTGGTGGAGAGGGGGTATTTATAGGGTTAGAGTGTGGGACCCATCGCTGAGGGCAGTTGGAACCTTATCTTCTTGTGTTTTGTGTCCATCACGCGGGGGTCTTCGTTCATTACTTCATCACGCAGAGTCGTCCTCGTTCGTTCCACGGGTTGATCGACACATATGCTGCTCAGAGTGTTTAATGCGGGTAGTTGAGGCGCCTGCTCGTGTCAGGCAAGTGTCTTCTTCCCCTGTCACATCCATGTCAGTTCACCTTCTCTCCACCGTTGATCTTGGCTTCTTTTGGGGATGAGATAAAGTAACTCTTCGGGAGTTATTTGGTGCTCCGCAGTACATCGTGTTACCGGTACATCTTTTTAACTTCTGCCCTTAGATTTGTTCGGGCAAAGATCCAACGTCGGCGGGATGGGCATCTTGGCTGTGGGCGCGTGTCATCATGATTTGATGACTTTGTCCGCATGCTCTCCACGTATGTTCCTATATACACGTGTTTGATGATGAAATATGTGCACAAAATTTGCCCCTTTTTTTCGGGCTTGAGTGTTTAGTGGGAGCATTGAAGAAAACAGTCGTTACATATTCTTCCTCTCTCCTAATAACTTCTCCTATATACTTGGGCATGTTTCTTAACACATACTGCCCCTCTACAAAATTTCGAAGCTTCACTTTTTTGTTGTACTCCCTTGATAGTCTTCGTTGATAATTTTCCATCTTCTGCAATGCTTCTTCCCTTCTTCCTTCTAGATCGTCCAATCTCTCTAACATCATGTCTGTTGTGAGATTTTTCTCCCATGCTTCGGTCTTTGTGGTTGGCATGAGGATCTCTGTTGGGATGACTGCTTCAGCTCCATAAGTGAGGAGATACGGGGATCCCAGTGGCAGATCTTCTTGTTGTTATGTATGCCCATAACACATTATGCAACTGTTCACACCATCGCCCCTTATGTTCGTCTAATTGTTTTTTGAGGATAAGGGCGAGGGTCTTGTTAGTGGCTTCCGCCTGTCCATTGCTTTGAGGGTATATGGGGGTGGATTTGTTCTTCCTTATCTTGAAAGTATCGAAGAGCATGTCTATGTTTTTTCCCTGTAATTGCTTACCATTATCGGACACGATTTCTGCTGGTATGCCGAACCTGCAAATGATGTTCTGGAATATGAAAGTAAACACATCCACGTCTCTGATCCTGGCTAAGGCTTTAGCTTCTACCCATTTACTGAAGTAATCCGTGTCTACTATCAAAAATCGTCTTTTCCCTGATCCTTCGACGAAAGGCCCGACGATATCTATGCTCCATTTTGCAAATGGCCACGGGCTATCTACAGAATTTAACATTGTTGCCGGCGCGTGTATATTTTTGGCGAAACGCTGACATTCTTCACATCGTCGGGACATTCTTGCGGCATCCTGTATCATCGTGGGCCAGTAATATCCTTGCGTCTTTTCTTTGTCGGCTAGTGATCTCATACCGCTATGATTCCCTGCGTCGCCATAATGGATGTCGTTTAGAATTCGATACCCCTCTTTCCGAGATAAGCAACGTAGTAACGGTCCGAGGAAGGATTTCTTGTACAGGACCCCATCCCGAAGATCATATCTTCCTACTTTGGGGAGTATTTTCCTAGCCTGTTTATGGTCTGCGGGTAAACTTCCCTTTTCGAGAAACGCATGGATCACCATTCTCCAATCATCTTCGTTGCTGAAGTCTTCGTCTGATTTGCTCTTGACAGGATATCTTCTTCGTCAAAATCATTATGGATGTCTTCTCCTACCTGGTCTTCTATATTTTCTTCCACTGTATCTTGATTGGTAGCGAAGGAGAATTGAGATGCAATCGAAGGCTCGTATACCCTTGTTATTTTAATAGCTTCGACGCTTTCGTCCTTCAGCATGGATGATATATATGCTAGGGCATCCGCGTGCCTGAGATCCCTTCTGCATAAGTGTCGTAACTTGATGTTCAGAATTTGTGATACCAATGTTTGGACCAAGGCCATGTAAGCTGAGAGGGTGTCATCGTACACATTGTACTCGAGCCCTATTTTCCGTATGACAAGCTGCGAATCACTTGTTAGTATTACGTCGGTTACCCCCATCTCTATTATTACACGGAGGGCATGTACGACTGCCTCGTATTCGATGATGTTGTTGGTATGCTCTTTGAATTCTAACCTGAGTGCCTGTACAATCCTTTCTCCGGTTAGGGTGGTGATGACAATGCCTATTCCTGCTCCTTCTTTATTTTTGGAACCATCGACGAAGACTTCCCATTGTCTTTGACTCGCAGGTTCGAGGATATCCATTGGATCCTTGCTTTCTTCCTCGGCTTCTGGTATTCCCTTAATCTCTTCGTCGTTGTCCAGGGGGAGGTCTGCTAAGAAATCCGCCAAAACTTGGGATTTTCGAGAATGTTGAATTTCATGAATGATGTTGAATTGGTCCAGGTGGGTGTTCCACTTGGCTATTCTGCCCACTTTTCCCGCGCTTTTGAGGACTGCTTCCAGTGGTGCTTTGCATGGGACCCGGATGAAGTGAGTTAGGAAGTAGGTTCTCAGCTTTTGAGTAGCCCATACCAATGCTAGGATAAGCTGTTCGATCTTTGTGTAGTTCCTTTCCGCAGAATTGAGGGTCTTACTGACGTAATAGATAGGTTGTTCTATCTTCGTATTGGTTTTGACCAACACTGCGCTGACTGCGTCTTCTGTTGCTGCTATGTATAATGCCAAAACCATCAGGATCCGGCTTCTGCAGGATCGGAATTGAAGCTAGGTGTTCTTTGATTTTTTGGAAGGCTTCTTCGCATTCTGCGGTCCATTCAAACTTGCTCCCTTTTTTGAGAATATTGAAGAAATGTTTGCATTTGTCCGAGGATCGGGCAATAAATCTGCCCAAGGCTGCTATGGACCCATTGAGTTTCTGCACTTCTTTTAAATTCTTCGGGGATGGCATTTCTACTATGGCCTGAATCTTTACTGGGTCTACCTCAATGCCCCTTTTTGTTACCAGATACCCAGGAATTTCCCCGAGGTGACACCGAAAGTACATTTCTCTGGATTCACTTTCATGTGATGTTTTCTCATTGCTTCGAAGATATCTCTCAAATCCTGTGGTGATCTTTCGCAGCTTACTTTTGACGAGCATATCGTCAACGTAGACTTCTAAGGTACTACCAATCCATGGCCTGAAGATAGCATCGACCATTCTTTGGTATGTTTCCCCTGCGTTTCGAAGTCCGAAGGGCATTCTAGTGTAGCAATAAAGGCCATGTGGCGTGTAGAACGCCGTGTGTGGCTGATCTTCTTCTGCCAGAGCTACTTGGTTGTAGCCAGAATGTCCATCCATGAATGACAGTTCTTCATATCCTTCTACTGCTTCTACCAGCTGATCTATGCTTGGCAGGGGATACTGTCCTTTGGACATGCCTTGTTGAGGTTAGTAAAATCGATGCATATCCTAACCCCTCCATTTTTCTTAGACGACGACCATATTGGAGATCCACGTAGGGTACTTGACTTCCTTGATGAAACCTGCGTCTAGTAGTTTCCGAAGTTCTTTTTTCCACTGCCTTATGATACTCCGTGCAACTTTTTCTTATTTTTTGCCTGAAAGGTGGTGTGCCTGGTTTGATGCGCAGCTCGTTGGATTACTTTTGGGTCAATCCCAGGCAATCTCCTAATTTCCAGGCGAATACATCCGCGTATTCTTTAAGTAATTTGGTTAGAGAATCTTCTCTTTTTTCGTCCATTATGGTCCCTACTTTGATCATCTTCGGGTTTTCTTCCGTTCCTATGTTGATTTCTTTTACGGGCTCTACTGGCGTGAACACCGCTTCGGATCCCCGAGAACTGGGACGTTCTTTGATTGCTATTTGGTATGTTTTTCCTTCGTTGGCTGCTGAAGTACTTGTCTCTGTGTTTAGGACATTATCATCTTTGGTCAAACCCCTTCCTGTAGTTTCCTTGAGGAACAGGTCTATGGACTTCTCTTTCGCGCTTCTTTATTTTTAATTCTTCGGGTTTTTTCGCTGCTCTTCTTGTTCGTTGTTGATGCGATCCTGAGTGGCTTGGCACTCTCTTGCAGAGACCCGATCTCCCTTGATTTCCCATTACTCCCTCAGGTGTAGGGAATCTGAGATATTGGTAGTACGTTGCCGCCACTCCCTTGAGTTTATGTAGCCACTTTCGTCCGATAATGGCGTTGTAGGGGGATGGGGCGTCAACCACGCTGAATCGTGTTTCTACTTTCATGGGTCCGCGTTAACTTGCAACACGATGTCTCCCAATGGCTTCGTGGGTGCCCCATTGAATCCGTAGATGGTGTAATAAGAGGTCATCAGCTGTTTCTTCATGGAGTTTCATTCGTTTGAATGCGTCGTAGAATAGAACGTTTACTAGCTTCCCCCGTCTGAGGATCTTTTTGAGGTTACATCCAGCCACTGGTAGTGTGAGGACCAGGGGGTCGTTATGGTCTTCCATATCTTCTTAGATATCTTCAGCATCGAAAATAATAGGTGAGTCCATCCACTCTTCGTGTCTCGTCCACCTCTATCCCATCGATCTTATATACAATTCGCAGCGTTTTCGAACTGCTTCCGTAACCTCTTCCTATCTATGCTGTAAGTGAGGGCCCTGCGGCTTCAGAACACGAGATGGTGTTGATTGTGCGGTTCCCTTCTGGAAGCTGGACTGTCTTGGTTCGTTTGGATCTATCCTCGGCGACATCCTTTCGTATGTAATGTTTGAGCTCGCCAGCATCGATTAATTTTTGGATCATTATTTTGAGGTTTTTACATTTTTCGGTCTGGTGTCCGTTGAAGCAGTGATATTCACATAATCTTTAGACTTCTCGGTTCTCGGGGCTGTTTTCCCTTAGACCATGGCCACTCCAGGTTTTCCCTTCCTTTGATCTCTCAGGATCCGAGCATAGCTAGCGTTGAGCTTCGTGTAAACTTGATCTTCGAATTTTCGTCGCCTGTTCGTCGTTCGTCCCTTCGTTCCTTCCTGTCTTCGTGAGGCCGCTCCGCTGAACAATTCCTTTTGGCCCCATTGGTTTGTTCTGCTGAATTGGTACGGTGAGACTCTGCGTGTACGCCCTGGGTTTTCACGCTGGATTTCTTCAAGACGAGCGTGCTTTTCAATAATTATTCGAAGATCTCCCTCTGTCTTAGGTACGCTTCCATGAATCTCAACGAATAGTGGACTCATTCGGTCTAATCCCCACTTGTAGCAGTTGATACTTACCACCGGGTCCACACTCCTATGGCTTGGCAGACCTTGTGCCATCTGTTAGTGTATTCCCTCGTGGTTTCCTTATAGCCGATTGCAGCGAAAAGAGCTTATCCATTCCAGTATTAACATGTTGTGACATGTAAGTTCTTAAGAACTTTTCTGCGAGTTGGTCGTAGGAGTGGATGGAGTCTGGCGGAGATTATCAAACCAAGACAATGCCGATCCCTTCAGGCTCGATGGGAAGTATCTACAGAGTACTGCGTCGTTTTGACTCCATCTAGCCAAGACACGGTTATAATACCGAATGTGTGCAGCGGGATCACTGGATCCGTCATAGCATTCGAATGTCGGGACAGGGCACTTGAGTGGAATAGGGGTGTTGGCCAGGCGATGAGTTAGGGGCGTGGAGTTAGCCTCTCTCATGACCTCTTCTAACCTTCCCCCGCCTTGTCTACTTTTTAACTGCCTGATCTCTGCCATCATTTCATCACGCAGCTCTTCCATCGCGGGTGGTGCCCTACGCTCTTCTGCTCGTGATAGCTTGACTCTCCGTCGTTATAATCCGGGTCGGATGCGCTACTTCCCCTAGCCGTTTTCCATTGCTGCTACGATGACTCTTCGGTCTCGGTTTGGTTCTGGTGCCTTTGAATTTGCTTCATCGAGTTGTTGGCTCGTCTTTGTGCTTAGGGCAATCCGGTCTTTTAAATCCTGGTTTTCTCTGGCCAACAGAGCTAACATCTGCGTAAACCTTCTGGCTCTTCTTCAATTCCTCAAGCTCGGCCATCAATCGATGTGATTGGTTCGACCCCTGATTGGGAGTCCCAGCTCGTGCTACTACGGCCATGGTGCCGTTCTTCTATGGTTTGCACTAAAGGTGGGGGAGGTTCAGCTTCGATTGTTGGCATTTCCAGATCGGGCGGAGTGCCCATCTGCGGCGTTAGAGCCGCCGGCACAGTTTGATTCTGCTCGTTTGTTGATGGCATTCCGAAGGTCGGCGGGTGCGCGGGTTGGTGTGTTCTGGATTCATCCACCCTTTCTTTTGGTTGGTGAAATTGATTCGTAGCAAAAGTTTTGCTGGCTTCCGCAGCCTTTGGGGCTGCCGCTGTTGTACTATACTTTGTTGCCGCTGCTCTGAGGGCCGCGGCTGCGACGGAGTTAGCGTTCATAGGAGAAGTGATTTCCGCAGTGTCCTTCCTCTGACTGGTCATTTTGGCTTTGTCTCCTTTCTGCTTGCTCCGGGTGAAGACTGGGGTTGTCCTTGGTGCTTCCTTTGACGTGGCTTTGGATTTTCCTGCTTCCTGCATCTTTTCCATCTGGGTCCTTTTGTCGCTTTCGTTTTCTTTCTGCACAAGGGAATTTCAAACAGCGAGAAACAGAAATGTCCGTGCGGATCGGGTTAGTTTACAAAATTCCTTACTCCAAGACCGGGAAAAACTGCCCGAGGGCCACATAGAACTTTTAAAAATGCGGGTTCATTGAAGGTACGCGGGAACGTGAAAGGATCCCCTTGAAAATGCACGTAGATCTTTTTGAAATTTTTTGAAAGCGACCCACTGGAAAGCCAGGTCCGTACGAGATCTAAAAAATGTAAATCCATGGATCTAAGCGATAAATCTTTTCACCAGTTTAAATTGCTTCGACAGATACTGCCAGGACCATCGAAGATAACGGGTGCGTTTTTGAATATAGTAAAGTTAACAAAAGGTAAATACTGCTAGGGCTAATGAAATAGAGCAATCATATGCTAATTTAATATGAAATCACAGGATAAGATAAATCTTTTACCGGGACGAAGTCCCTGTTTCTAGCGCCAAATTGTGAACACGTAAATCACGAAGGCATCTACATGTTCACAAAAAATGTTCGCACTCTAGGTACAGACTCGCACTGATAATGCAATGGCATTGATTCCTTGGCTCCAAACCTTCGGGTTTATCATAGCCTCATCTAATAACATCGCGAGGGGCGTTTACGTAGGGGAAGATAAAGAAAACGAAGCATAAAAGTAAAACTCATGGAGCGTTAGACAAATATAAAGTGCTGAAATGTAAATAAGAGTGGGATTTACGTGGTTCAGCATTAAGGCCTACATCCACGGGGTTGTTGTTTCACTATATACTTGATAGTTATAAAGATAATCGAGTGACTTTGGGGTTTACATAGGTCTGTATATTGTAAAGGACTAACTTACACTTACAATCTTTCTCTCTCCTTCTCTTCCTCAATTTTTCGATCCTCTTACTCTTGGTGGAGAGGGGGTATTTATAGGGTTAGAGTGTGGGACCCATCTCTGAGGGCCGTTGGAACCTTATCTTCTTGTGTTTTGTGTCCATCACGCGGAGTTCTTCGTTCATTAATTCATCACGCAGAGTCGTTCTCGTTCGTTCCACGGGTTGATCGACACATATGCTGCTCAGAGTGTTTAATGCGGGTAGTTGAGGCGCCTGCTCGTGTCAGGCAAGTGTCTTCTGCCCCTGTCACATCCATGTTAGTTCACCTTCTCTCCACCGTTGATCTTGGATTCTTTTGGGGATGAGATAAAGTAACTCTTCGGGAGTTATTTGGTGCTCCGCAGTACATCATGTTACCGGTACATCTTTTTAACTTCTGCCCTTAGATTTGTTCGGGCAAAGATCCAACGTCGGCGGGATGGGCATCTTGGCTGTGGGCACGTGTCATCATGCTTTGATGACTTTGTCCGCATGCTCTCCACGTATGTTCCTATATACACGTGTTTGATGATGAAATATGTGCACACAGGACCGAATCTGTCACCATGACTCAAAACATGCCCATAGGCCATACGGGGAGATGTAAGCTTGCTAGAGACTTTTTTTCTTTTGGTAATATGGTAGAGACTTCTTTGATTCGCTGAATGATCCAGACGTGGTAGCATGGATTGCCATGATTGTAGGCTTATGTGCATGCACGATGGATCAAATAATGATGCAATAGAGCTGTTTAGATCTTTGCTTAGCGATGGACCGGAGCCTAACAATTAACGTTATCTGTCATGCTAAGTGCATGTTCAAGCTTGGCTTCGCTTAATCATGGGAGAGTGGGAAGCAGATTTACACTATTATTTTGAGATCAAGAGCTGAATCGTCAGTTTCTGTAGCAAATGCTCTAGTTGCCATGTATGCTAAAGCTGGAACTATTGAAATGCGAAACGGTTTTTCAATCAGATTTCATTTATCAAACAGAGATAATGTCACATGGACGTCCATGGGTATAGCGCTCAGCATGGTCTTGGATTAGAAGCTATTGAACTTCCTAAGGAGATGATTGCACGTCAAATGATCATACAACATAAGTTGGGGGTATTATCTGCATGTACCCATGCTGGATGGTTGAAGAAGGCCAAAATTATTTTGGTCTAATGCTGTTGGCGCAATGCGGAAGTGTGATGGATTTATGGAAATGATTTAATTGAAAGAGGATTGGTTTTAGTTAAGTGAGGCTTTGATTAATTGAAATTGGAAATGTTACAAGAGGTTTGGTGTAGCACCTTTGGCTTACACGTCTGGTTACAAAGGAAACTTTGGCTCACTTGGTTTAGCTCTCACTCTCACTCTTATTTCAGTCACCTGAGTTTTCTATGGATTTTGATTGATTCAAAAATGAACCGGAGCTTGCCTATTTATAGGCAGTGAGTGACCGACCACACTCTTTCTAGAATAGTCTAGTATGTATTTAGACTAGAACTTTCTTTCTACTAAACTCATCAACTGAGTTCGTACTTTAAGAACTCTCTAGACATTTGACCGATCAGTCTAGGCTTATTAAGGACTAGCCTAGATCATTCTAGACTTACTTTGTCTAGAAGATTATCTTCTCTGAACTGCCTTGAGCAATCTTGATTTTTCTAGATTTACTGTTTGCAAAATAACAAATTAATGTATATTTTTAACACCCCCTCTTAATTTGTGATGTTGAGCTTGTCTCTAAAATGATTGAACTTGTCCACCGTGACTGCTTTTGTGAAAATGTTCGCATTTTGTTCTTGCGTCGGACAGAATTGGAGCTCGATTTCCTTGTTCTCTACCAACTCTCTGATGAAGTGATGTCATAGCTCTATATGCTTCTTCCGTCCGTGGAACACTGGATTTTTTTCATTGCAATTGTAGAAATATTGTCACAGTAGATAGTTGTTGGTTATTTTTGCTTTTGTTGTAGGTCGGTCATTATTATTCTTAACCATACTGATTCACATGCTTCACTTGTTGATGCTATGTACTATGCTTCGGCTGACGATAGTGCCCCCGTACTTTGTTTCTTAGAACTCCAAGAGATAACTTTTGTTCCCATACAGAAAACATAGCCTGATGTGCTCTTTCGGTCTTCAATAGAACCTGCCCAATCGCTATCTGTGAAGCCAATTAAATCATTATCTTTTTCTCTTGTATACTTGATGCCAAAATCCTTCGTTCTCTTGATATACCGAAGAATTCTCTTTGCGGCTGCATAGTGTAACTTGCTTGGCTCGCTCATAAACCGAGAAACAATACTGGTAGCATTGACGATGTCTGGCCTTGTATTTGTTAAATAGATCAGTGAGCCGACTAGACTTCTGAATAAGGTTGGATCAACTTTTGTCGCTCCATCATTTTTTACCAATTTCTCATTGGTACCCATTGGAGTTGCAATTGGTTTGCAATCCATCATGTTGAACCTTTTCAGTAAGTCTTCTGCATATTTTTCTTGGAAAATAAATATTTCTTCTGGAGATTGTTTTACTTGAATCCCAAGAAAATATCGCATAAGTCCTAAGTCTGTCATCTCATATTCTTTCATCATCTCCTTCTTAAATTTTTCTGCCATCTCTTGTTTTGTACTGGCATAAATTAAATCATCGACGTAGAGACAGGCGATTAGAAAATCTGTACCTTGTTTTCTGATGTAGAGTGATGGCTCACTTGAACTTTTCTCAAATCCATTATCTCGGAAATACTTGTCGATTTTGTTGTTCCATGCACGCGGTGCTTTCTTGAGACCATATAGTGCTTTGCGGAGACGATATACCATTTTTTCTTTTCCTTTGCAGACATATCCTTGAGGTTGTTCGACGTACACCTCTTCTTCAAGTTCTCCGTTTAGGAACGCCGACTTTACATCCAATTGGTATACCTTCATTTTTAGTTGAGCTGCCAAAGCTAACACCATTCAGATTGTTTCCATGCGAGCGACTGGGGCGAATGTATCGTAGTAGTCAATTCCTGGTTGCTGGGAATATCCTTTTGTAACTAGCCTTGCCTTATTTTTTTGAATTGAACCGTCTTCATTATACTTTGTCTTGTAGACCCATTTCAGACCAATTATTTCTTTATCAATTGGATGATTGACAAGCTCCCATGTCTTATTTTTCTCGATCACTCGCATTTCTTCGTCCATGGCATGTCTCCATTTTTCTTCTTTTGCCGCTTCCTCATATTTTTGAGGTTCTAGTGCTATAAATGCACAATTAGATGTATCATAAATATCTCTTAGGGAACGCACCTTTCTAGGTGGGGCATTTGCTTCCAATGAACTTGGACTTTGTTGTGTTGGACTAGGAGATCGCGGGCTTGCTGGTGGAGTACTTTCTTCTTGACGTGGCTGATCTGGCTCGTCTTCAATGAGTGGTGGCAACTCGTAGTTGTCTGCTTCATCATTCCAATCCCATGATTTGAATTCATCAAAAATAACATCTCTTGAAATTACCAGTTCCTTTGTATCTGGCTTTAGAAGTCTATATGCTTTAGACTCTTCGCTGTATCCGATGAATATTAGCTTTTCTCCTTTTTCATCGAACTTTTCTCTATGTTGGGATGGAATATGTGAGTATGCTACGCAACCAAAAATTCTGAAATAAGTTACCTCGGGCTTTTTCTTATGCCAAGCTTCATATGGAGTATTGTTGAGAACTGCTTTTGTTGGCGAACGATTAAGGATGTAGACCGCCGTGTTGAATGCTTCTGCCCAGTAATTGTTGGGTAGCTTCCTTGCTTTCAACATGCTGCCATCCATTTCCACGATCGTACAATTTTTTCTTTCCGCGACGCCGTTTTGTTGTGGAGTGTATCGGACGGTAAGCTCCTTCTTAATACCGTTTTCTTTGCAGTAGTTGATAAACTCATTTGAGGTAAATTCTCCACCACGGTCTGTACGGAAAACCTTTAGTTGGTGACCACTTTGCTTCTCTGCCAACGCCTTGAACTCTAGGAATTTAAGGAATGCCTCGGACTTTTGCTCGAGAATATACACCCACATCATCCTGGTATAATCATCCACGAATAGGAGAAAATATCTTCTGTAGTTGAGTGGAGTTGTTCTTTTCGGACCGCAGATATCGGCGTGCACCAATTCGAGGGGCCTTCTTGCTCTCCACGATTTATTTGTAAATGGAAATCTATGGAACTTTCCAAGAATACAACCTTCACATATTGTATCTCCACCGCTGATATTGGGAAGACCAATTACCATGTTCTTTGATTTTAGAACCTTCAAGGATATATAGTTGAGATGCCCGTACCTCAAATGCCATAACTTGCATTCATCAATATGATTGGTACTCGTTGCACAATTTTCAATTGATGGCATAGATAGAGGAAAGACAAAATTTCCTGACATTTTTACTTTTGCCACCAATTGCTTGTTAATTTTATAATAAATTGTCCATTCTCTGTTCGAAATGTAGTGAGTACCCCTTTCTTATAAGTTGTCCAACACTTAATAAATTTTGAGTTAGGCCAGGAACATAAAGAACATCAGATATGTATCGAGTTTTACCTGACTTTGTACGTACGGATATAAATCCTCTTCCTTCAACATTCTGGAACTTTCCATATCCGAGCTTGACCGGTGGAATCTCTTGTTCCTCCAATTTTACGAAATATTCTTTGTTTCCTGTCATATGGTTGCTGCATCCGCTATCGACGTACCATATACCTTGTGCTTCTTGTTGCGAGGTGAGGCAGGAATAAAATACTTGATTTTGAGAATTATTTGTCTCGGAATAGTTAGCTTCGTTAAGCCAACAATCTTTTTCCATGTGATTTAATTTATCACATTTGGTGCACTTATATTTACAATTTTCGGTTGCATGGCCAAACTTTTTGCAAACATTGCAACGGAGATTTGAGGAGTAATTTTTTCCGTACCTTTGATTGTTGTTTCTGTAACCTCCTTTTCCTCTTCCACGTCCGCGGTAGAAATTTTTGGGCCCTTGATTTGATGTCGACCCTTTCTCATGAGGTGATGTTGATGACAATCCCCCTCTGGAGCTTTCTTTTCTGGCTTCCGTATTTTTCTTTTCACTGAAATTTATTTTTGTTTGAAACGCCTGCTCCAAAAGTTGCTCCGCGAACCTATTTATCCTTTTCTCGTGCGCCTCGAGTGAACCCATTAATTCGTGTACCGAGAGAGTCGATAAATTTTTGGACTCTTCAATGGCAGCGACGATGTGATCGAATTTGAACGGTAAGCTCCTTAAAATCTTTTCTACAACTCTTTTATTTTCTATGGTATCTCCATAACTACTAATTTGATTTACTATACCAGTAATTCTTGAAAAGAAATTCTAGATAGTTTAATGGAGATTACCTTTTCTGATCCTTGGAATGCTTCTTTGAGAATATTCCAGGCCTCCTTCGAAGTTTTCGCCATCGAAATTCGAAGAAAAATAGTTTTGCTTACCCCTTGTTGTAGAAATAGTAGTGCTTTAGCATCCTTCTTCTTGTTTTCTTTGTACTCCTTTTTCTCTGCATCCGTCCATGACGATAGAGCTTCTGCCGACTCGGGTACCTTATAACCATCTTCTACAAAATCCCATAAGTCTTGTGAAATGAATAATGTTTTCATTTGTAAACTCCAATAATCATAACTCTCACCATCAAAAATTGGAATTAGACTTTGGGCATAATTGAAACCTTGAATACTTTGGTTAATTGCCATGAGTAGAGTTTTAGGATTACTGGGTTAGGTTTGCTCTGATACCAAATTTGTTGGCGCAATGCGGAAGTGTGATGGATTTATGAAAATGATTTAATTGAAAGAGGATTGGTTTAAGTAAAGTGAGGCTTTGATTAATTGAAATTGGAAATGTTACAAGAGGTTTGGTGTAACACCTTTGGCTTACACGTCTGTTTACAAAGGGAACTTTGGCTCACTTGGTTTAGCTATCACTCTCACTCTTACTTCACTCATTTCAGTTTTCTATGGATTTTGATTGATTCAAAAATGAACCGGAGCTTGCCTATTTATAGGCAGTGAGTGACCGATCACACTCTTTCTAGAATAGTCTAATATGTATTTAGACTAGAACTTTATTTCTACTAAACTTATCAACTGAGCTCGTACTTTAAAAACTCTCTAGACATTTGACCGATCAGTCTAGGCTTATTACTGACCAGCCTAGATCATTCTAGACTTACTTTGTCTAGAAGATTATCTTCTATGAACTGCCTTGAGCAATCTAGATGTTTCTAGTTTTGCTGTTTGCAAAATCACAAGTTAATGTATATTTTTAACAAATGCAACATATACACACGACACATGATTGCACCAGCTTTAAACTTCATAGAGAAGATGCCAATTGAACCGTGTTATAGCTTGGGGTTCACTATTAAGTGCATGTAGGGCTAATAAAAATGATGAGTAATCGGCAGAATCTGTGGCATCAAATTACTGGAAATTGATCCTGGGAATGGTGGAGATTATGCAGTTAGCCATTGCCAATATATATTCTGTATGTGGAAGATATGAAGATAATGCAAAAATAAGGAAGTTGGTGAATTACAGAGGTGTGAAGAAGAAAAGAAGAGTTAGCTGGCTTGAGAATGAGATCAACAAAACAATAAATGTAGTAAACAAAACCCAACATTTCCTAGCTCCTTGCTGGTCACCATTTCATTTGTACATGTTGCCTGATGATGGCTAATGCTTGTATGTCATTTGGTGTGACAGCGTTTTCTCACCCATTTGGTATGTATTTACTGTTTAAGATATCACTGCAGGGCTAGGAAATAAGCGGAGGCTCTCACCGAGGTTGACTCTTTTCTTGTAGGTTCATACAACTACAGACTCAACAAGGCATTTGCATTGAAGCAACATTTCAGCAAGTACTGGATGGGACTGCATTACTATCTATAGCTCGCAAGAGATAAACACTTTAGAATAGACCAAAGGTTATGTTTATACATGGCCGAGCCCAAAAAAAAAAGAGAAGGGTTATGTTTACATTGACCAGTCAACTGACATAAGACTATTGGTACAACTTGCACATTCATCACAGAGCAAAGGTTACCCACAATCAATTCAATCGATCTAACTATGATTTCTGTAATTACAACTTGAGTTACCAGCTAAGATGGGTTAGGCAATCTCCGAATTTTAGTCTCAAACAAAGAAAAAGAGAATACAACTTAAAGATCTTCAATTTAAACAAATAGATCTCATTATAAAAACATACTCCCGCCATCCCTAATTAGATGAGCTATATCGTTTTTAGTTTTGTCCAACAATAGATGAGCTATTTCAATAATCAAGGGGGTATTTCTAAAACTATCATTTTAATTGATTATTGTTACTATATGAAATATGTATAATTTGATAGTCATGTTTATATTCATTGCGTAGGTGTTTTAAATGCTTTTCAACGGTATAAAGTTTATAAAAAACCGTGGTATAGTTTAAGAGATAAATCGTTTATAAATTTTACTAATTATTATCCATAACGGTATAATTGTAAAAAATACTTAAATGTACTCCACTTTCTTCTTTGCCTTAAAATTTGTGCAAACAACAAATAATTCGTCTAATTAGGGATGGAGGGAGTAGTATATTTCACATAAATATGATCTTCTCTAATAGCAAAGATGGATTAGGTAATCTCAATTCACAGAGATTTAGGTCTTAGATAACAAAAACTACAAAAGAAAATTAAGAACTTCAATTTAAGCAGAGAGATCTCAGTACAAAACATAATCTAAGATAATACAAGTACACATTGAATGGTATTGCATTTCATGCTTCACTGTTATTTTCACTTCTTTCTTGCTGTGATACTGCAACCGATTCTGATTCAAAGGGAAAACGCCATACAATCAAATCAGGGCAGTAGTAACAACTGTGAATAACATAAATTTAAATTTTTGAGAGGAAATATCATTATGCTGGTGCATTTTGTTGTTAACTGATGATGCTCTATAGATCCATCTGCTATGATTAATTGTGTTGCTGTGATGTGTTTGTTGCGATAGATAATAATCATAGATGGGAGATGCTGTTGTTTGTTTGGGGTTAGGGTTTGCATCCTTCCTTCCTTTTAACTTTCTCTACAAACAGACCAAGAAGCAGGCACAAATTGGATGAACAAGTAGAAAAATGTTTACTACTTATAACGATGAATCTGCCCATTTAGTTTAGGTTTTAGATGTTGTCGGTCGATTTCAACTTTATTAATTATCTAACGGCTGATCCATTACATATAATTGACCGTAATTGCTGAACAACATATTGTGTTACACACGGCTGTGAGTGATAATTGCTTTAGAGGGTAGGATCTTTTTGCAAGGTGTCATCTGAGAATGTCATCTACAAGGTATATTCCTGTCACTTAAAATACTTGACAAGGCCAATTGTGATCTCTGACCAGCATTATTTAGATGTGCATTGTAATCTCCAAGTACGGCTGTTCCGTCTTATGGTGATCAGCCATTCTTGTGTTCTGCTTTTCCACTCTTGGTTGATTCTGCTCTTGTTTGCTATATGCATAAACCAAGGGGGACTGAAGTAGCCAGAGTTTCTCATGGATGGTGGTCAAATCAGTTGTTCAGGATATACGGAACTAAAGAAGATCTTTTCTTCATACCATCATCCTAGTTGGACAGAAAACAAGTAACTGCTTTTAAATACTTCAATGTACCCATTCAATACTTCAATGTAAATTCATAATAGTTCCTGCAGTTGGTATATGCAGATTTTAAACCTATCTAGAATAGATCATTCAAAGGCTGGGGTGTCAAAGAAATTAGAATAGTAATATAACGCAGAAGAAAAGCAGCGTTGAGTTGCGGAAGACTTGAATTCTTCTGCATTTTTACCAAGAGGGAAATTCAACCACGCAACTTGTTGAGGCTCTCGGAAGACTTGATATGTGCGCCATGAGTTCTTCTTTTTTCTTCGTGTTTAAAAGGTAAGAGTGAGCACAACTGGAAATTGACATTGTTCTCAAAGCTTTGGCATTCATCAAAATTAGTTTCATCCATTCCATCTCCATTGGGTTCCCAATAAACTCCTTAAAGTAGACCGATTTAAGATGTGGAAATAAGCTACCAGAATCAGCCCCCACATCACGTGTCCAATCATCATCTTCACCCTCAGCAGCATCAGCATCGCTGCCTGCAACATCATCTTCACTGCCATGGTTATCTTCACCCTCGGCAGCATCGGCGTCATCGTCTACAACATAATCTTCTTCTTCATCATCACTGATTGGAGGCTCCGTCTGGATTGAAATTGAAAAAGATAAGACATATGAAAAGATAATTACCACATGTATAATATCCTAGGTCTTGTTATGTTGTTTATATATTTAGCCAATGACAGTACGCGTGCAAAACTGATATTTCTGCAGAATTTACCTTGTTAAATACAAGTAACTTCAGATTAGGTGTTGCTTTGAGCAAAGCAATTAGTGTTTTATGAGCGGTTACTTCCTCAAACATGATCAACTCCTTGGTGTTACGTAATGTAGGCAACTTTTCTAATAGATCGACTGCGAAGGAGATAGCCTATTCGGAAAAAGGCAATAACAAAAATTAAAATAAGTTTCATTAAGCTAAATTAAACAAGCATGTTCAGAAAGTCTTTTTTTACTGGTCATCAACAAAGCACAATTGAGGTCGAAATACATAATCCCTAGACATTGCCAAAACAGAACAAACAATCCTTGAAATATGTGGCCGAGTAACCTCTCAAAATACTTGTTCCTCATCTAAGGGTCCACAATCACCATTGAACAACATTAAAAAACACTGGATGGGTCACTATTTCATGTTCAAATTAGCATTTCAAGCAGCAAAAATCAGGACACAACGAAGATGCAGAGCAAAGGCCAGGAAGGAACAAACAAACCAATTCCTTCAAAATAAGTCTTTGACAATGCAGAACAGTTTCTCAGAGAAAACATAATCCTAGACACCACAATAACAGAACGAACCATCATCAAAATACATGGCCGAGTAAACGCTAAAAAAACTTTTTCAACCTCTAAGGGTCCACAACCACCATTTAGTAACATCACCCAAGAAGAAAACACATATACTGCCTCAAGATCAGAAAACACTTGATGGGTCACTAGTTTTTTTAACTGGTCATCAACAAAGCACAATTGGTGTCGAAATACATAATCTCTACACATTGCAATAACAGAACGAAACATCCCTCAAAGTACGTGTCCGAGTAAACACTAAAAAAACTTGTTCATAAGGGTCCACAACCACCATTTAATAACATTGGCCAAGAAGAAAACTCATATACTTTTGCCTCGAGATCAGAAAACACTTGATGGGTCTCACCAGTTCATGTTCTTTTCAAGCAGCAAAAATCAGGATATGACAAGGAAAAGAAGCAGAAATTACTCTAAAAATTAGCAGCACGCAAATACCTGTAGGGTACCATCAGAAACAAATAGGTGTTTTATATTTGCAAGGGCTCGAAGAAACTGACTTATTGCTGCACCATGACTAATCCTTTGCTTCCTTGTTGCAACATATGGTTTAAAGCGAAATTGGACTGCTGCTCTAACTAGTAAAGGAAAGGCTGTCAGAACATACTCCTTGGCAACACTACCATTGTAATACAAAGTCTCCAGGTTTGGTGCATGAACTTTGAGAGTACAGCCTCGTAATCCGTCGTCCCAATTATCAATCTTTAAATGTTTCAGTGCAGGTGTTGAAATACAGAAATTTGGCATACCGAACCAAGTGCAATGTTCAATTCTGAAATCTTCAAGGACTGGGCAATTGGAAAAGAGCTTCTCATTCCAGTATTCATTGCTAAACTCGACACCTTCAGTTTCAAGGGACTTGAGTTTTGGAAAAGATATAATAATTAGGTAAGCGGACATCAGGGGATATTTGAAGCTTCAAAGAAATCAGTGATTCACAGGTAAAAAGAGAACGGGTAATAAGCAGCGGTTCTTTCTGAATCAAATACAGACTGAGTTGTTGAACGTTATGCCTTACAGCCCATGTGGTCCATGAATTGACTCGATTAACATTCAAATGTTTATACCAGGTGATAGCAAACCTTTGTATATTTTCCCCACTACACCGACGTTGCAATGTTCCATCTACGAAATCCATGAACTCATTGATCTTCGAATCAGTGGGTTCGAAACATCCGGGCTCTTGAAAATCAAGGATTGGGTTGGTCATCCAAATGTAGCTCCATTTTTTGGATAACACGCTAGTTTGAGCAACATGCTTGATTTTAAGAAAGGAGAGGATATGATGTATAAGTGGGTCGGGTAAATTGCTGATCCTATCAACTTCCTCCTCCGCCCTCTTATTCAAATCTATGTCTTCTTCCATTTTATTGTTCAGTGTAAACAAAATGAAAATTTAGGAGAGATTATAACTTGACTAATTAATGTTATTTGAACCCTAAACCTTAAAATGACGAAACAATTATTCAATTGAACTACGTTCTTAGTGTTAAACAGTAACAAAAAGTAGCTAAGGATGCTTCTGATTTCTACAAAAAAATAAAATTGAAAACAGTTTCTAGGGTTTATTCAATTGAACTTTCGATTCATTTACCAGCAAAATTGGTTTTGAACATGAATTCTTCAAATTATAATTTTGATTGATCTAAATTATATTGGCGGAGGAGGTGGTAGCAGTGGTAAAGGTGGTGCTGGTGGTGATGGCGGGACGAGGTGTAGAAAGTAGAAGCGGTGGCGGTAAGTTGTTGCTGGAAGAGGAGGAGAGATAGAGAGTTTAGATCTGATTTTGAAAAATAAAGATAAGCAATTGGTTTTCACTCGGTGAAAACAATAAAGGGTGAAATTGAAATTGAGTATTAAATAATTTCCATTTTTAAAAGGTGGGATATATTTATTATTGGAAAGGATAGTTATGAAGATCCATGAATAATCGGGATAATAATTTAATTTCCACAATACATTATGTACGCCCGACCACTTAGTCTTATCCTATCTAGTCAGTCCTAGGGGAATATATTTAATTTGATGTAACCACCTATCCTATAAAATAGAAAGAGGAATAGGTTGGTAAGGGTAGTCTATTAACTAAGGCTAGCCCCATCTCTCTCAGATGGTCTTCATAGGTCTTCTTCTTCCTCCTTAGAGTTCCATGGGAGCCTCTCCAATGGAGATCTTGTAACACCTCACAATCATAGTGAAACCCGTAGATGTAGGTCATAATTGACCGAACCATGTAGAGCTGGCAAACGGGCGGGTCGGGGCTTGCCCGTTACGGGTTACACGGGTTCGGGTTAATACGGGTTGAAACCCGCGGGTTGAAATTCTTCACGGGTTGTCATTCCTTCAACCCGTGCCCGTAACGGGTTGAACCCGCGGGTTCACTGGTTAGCCCGCCCGTTTCAGAACTGACAAGGGTTGCTAATTAAGCCATCTTTTCTTGTCCATACTGCCAAGGGTTGAACTCAATCGGTTGCACAACCTCGATTAAGCTATTCACTTTTGCTCTGTGTTCATTATACTTATAATTGTATTTGTAAATTGGTGTTTCGCCATATGGTGTAGTTACTACTTCATTAGTCAAGTCGAACCATTTTGGAGTAAATGTGTCGCCGTTGGCTTCTCTACTTTTCCTTTCCTTTCTCTGTCTCACCTCTAGGTTGTTTTTCTCCTTGCTGACTTTTGATAGTTCTCCCTTCTCAAGTGCATATCTATCAGGACGTAAACGAGAATCTGATGCCAACATCTGCCTAGGGTGCAGTATCCAAACTGTTTACCTTATGTGAGAAGTATGTAAACTGATATTTATCCTTGAGTGGAACATCAGGAACTCTCCACATCTGCATATCAAACAGCATCGTTAAAATAAATATATAAGCACCAAAATGCTTTTTCAAAGCGGGAAGTTATACTAGACTAAGAATGCAAATCCATATTTAAACATGTGAACCAATTTGACGAGGATTAAGAAAACGAATAATAATGTTCGATATTAACTCTGACCTCTTTTGGTTCAGTTCCTGAAAGCGGTTTTCCTTCCTCATCGCATGGTTGATAACTCATACTCTCTGTCCATTTTCCAGTCATAAGGATTTTGGGTTCCTTGGAAGCATTGTAAACATACCCATCCACTATAAAGCGAGTCACGGGTTTGCGGGTTGAACCCGCGGGTTCACGGGCCGGGACGGGTTAACCCGTTTACTCACAAGCCGACATTTCTCCAACCCGAACCCGGCTTGTTTCAAAACAAGCCGAGCCGGGTTCGGGTTTTCACGGGCCGGGCACGGGTTAACCCGCGGGTTTTGGCTTGTTTGCCAGCTCTAGAACCATGTAAAAAGATCTGTCTCCCTTTACTTTCCTGCACTTTATCTTCTTTTGTGTGTGTTGATGTATGTTTTGATGGTTAAGATTAGAGCTGGCAAACGGGCGGGTCGGGTCTTGCCCGTTGCGGGTTCCACGGGTTCGGGTTAATACGGGTTGAAACCCGCGGGTTGAAATTCTTCACGGGTTGTCATTTCTTCAACCCGTGCCCGTAACGGGTTTAACCCGCGGGTTCACGGGTTAGCCCGCCCGTTTCAGAAACTGTATATTACCAGTAGTAAACAGAAAGAAAACTCTTTCTCTTCTTCACTCTTCTTCTTCTTCTGCCCGCCTCTCACTGTTAGAACTTAACCAACAGAGTACCCATACAAGTTCATCCCAATCTCCACATGCATGTTTTTCTTCTTGCATAACATCATCATATCCCCCACCACTGTCACCTTCCTATCGTCATAATCCATCCTAATTGCAGATGAAGAACAAATCCCAATTAAGATTTCCACCTGAAATTCAGAAAATAGAGAATTGGGTGATGGCACTGATTCTGAAATTGCAGATGAAGAACAAAGAAGTATTTATGGGTTTTAATGTTTGTCAAGAAAAAGAAAACGGTGATTCTGTAGAGACGAACTAATTGAAGAAGAGGTGAAGTTGTTATCAGATTTATAGGATCGATTGCTGCCGGTGATTTGAGGGGTTGGAGGAAATTTATGGTGAAAAAATTTAATAGGAGGATGAAAATAGGGTTTGCATCAATTTTGGGTTCTAATCTAGTTATGAGAAGATTGTGAAATTAGGGTTCTTAAACAAAGATGAGTAATGGGTTGATTGCCGTAATGGAAAGAGGAAATCTGTCGAGTTGGAGAATTCCGGAATATGCCGTTCAATCTCAACGAACACAGGAATTTATACTTCATCAACAATCAAATAACACGATCTGATTCAAACCAGTTTATGGCTTCTTCTTCAAAAAAGGATTGTTAACCACTGAAGGTGAGATTAAGAAGGGTACTAGATGTTGAACTGGATGGGAATGGTTTTGGAAGGTCAGTTTCAGCTAGTGAGTTCCTCAATTTCAATTTGTTTGTTTTGATTTTAGTTGAGACAGTAATGTTGTTATCTTGGATTCAATTAGAGTTTCATTCTGATAAGAAATTTATCTCTTTTGTAATTTGGGGGTATCAATTGATGTAGTTTTTAAATGTGAAACCGACGAAAAATTGGAGAAAGAAGATATCAATGATGCCATTGAAGATGGTGAAGAATTGACTGGTTCAGTTGGTGTTTGCTGATGGGCTGATTTCAGAAGGGTTTGTGATTGAGTTAGTTTTTTTGAGGTGTTATTGGGATCGAATTAGTTTCTTAGGCTGTGGTGTTTTTCAGTTCAGCTCTAGTTCAATATTGCAGTTATAAATTAGTTTGATTTCAATCCGAAATTGGTAGCATAACAGGCGAATTGATATGAGAAAAATAAATGGATCTCATACTCTCTCTGTTTTATCTTTTTATGTTCTCAATCTTAAGCACGTGTGCAATTTTCACCAAGAAAAATCAACGGGTTATGTTCAACCACGTATTTCTTTTTCTTTCTTAATCTAAAGGGGCTTGCTCGTTGCGGGTTGTACCCGCGGGTTCACGGGCCGGGACGGGTTAACCCGTTTACTCACAAGCCGACATTTCTCCAACCCGAACTCGACTTGTTTTGAAACAAGCCGAGCCGGGTTCGGGTTTTTACGGGCCGGGTACGGGTTAACCCGCGGGTTTTGGCTTGTTTGCCAGCTCTAGTTAAGATCATCATGGGTGTAGTAGCAGAAAATATGCAACTACAATGATTGCATGAATTTTTGTCTTGAGACTTAGGCATGTTAGTCATCCTAGTCAGATTGTTTGAATGATTTCTTGTTGCCTGACTCAGTTAAGCTGACTGAGTTGAACGGTGTTGACCCACCGAGCTACGTGAGTTGACTCAGTGGACCGAGTAGGACCTTGACCCTGGATTTTTGATGGCGTGGACTGTTAGTTGACTCCTTTGACCGTCAGTGACCGTTAATTTGACCCAGATGGACCGGGCCTTATGTATTGGGCCGAGTTTAGTGGGCTTAGTGCCATGTATTCTTAGTTTGATGTTTTGGACCTCTTATGGTCTGAATTAGCTTTTGGTTCCTTTTACAAGGTTGTAGATATTCGTGAGACCTATCGTTACACTATAGAACTAACCGAATTGAATTAGTAAACCTTAGATGTGTTAAATATAGAGAATAAAAAGGTGTAGAATCATAAATGGGCTTAGAACCATTAGATAGTTCACTTAGCTATAACTAGAGTATTGTTTGAGATTATGTTATGAGCCTTTTGGCTAATCTTTATAGTGCTTGTGTGATTAATAGTTAATATTTATTAACAACGATCAATCTAAAGAATGAACCAGCGGATTATGGATCTCAAGGTATGCGAGGCTTGTCATCAAAAGAGGTGGGAATCGATAACGAACTCTCTTGTATTCATTATTGTTTTATAAATCTATCTTTTGTGAAATTCATGCATATCTTTGTTATTATATGATAGTGTATGCATGTATTATATGTGTGTACTACAAACTAGTTTTCTTTTACATATTGAGATGGGCTTGGATCCTTAAAAACAACTAATATCTGTGTTTTGAGAGTATTTACTTATTTTTTTAAATGTGATTCTTTCCATTGACTGAAAAGCGGTTACATTCTTTATTATTTATTACCATGAAAGGGATAAGGTTTCATTTTGATTGGTTTGAGATGTGTGCCCCCAAATTTTATATCTATTTTATGCAAACCTAGATAGGCCTCGTTGGGTGGAATATTATATAGGTCTGGTTTTAATTTGGCCATTATATTTTCCCTATTTCTGTGCGGGAGCAATGCATGTCTCATACGTGGATGTTTATTGTTTCTTTTAAATTACTTTCAAAGTTATTATATTTTTGTTCTAGTATTTTAGGAAAAGAATGTTGGGAATGTTATAGGTGGTTGTTGGTCTTGTTTTATGGAATGAGATGACATTCCATAAAATTTTGACTTTCAGTCAGATATAATGTTTCCATCATTTGTTTTCTTTGAGTACTTGCTATGTAGAGTGCGCTTACATTGAGGTACTTGTAAGGTACAAATCTTATATTACTACGGGGTCGTCAAACCTCAGGGCGCTTTAATGATCATTGAAGGATCCGCAAGAGTCACGCCTAACTACTCCGAAGGACTGCATCGCTTAACTATTATTTCTGTTGTGAATCTGTGTCGCAAGATTGGTTGGTAGAACTTTATATTTACGTCAACTTATTATCTTAATATGCTTTATCGGTTTTCCGTGTTTTATCGGTTTTCAGTAAAACCTGCATTGTTTACAAATCATTCTAATGATTACTTGAAAGTTAGTTGTTATTTCTACTGGGCACCCTTCGGGATGATGTGCTCACCCATTCCCACTTTCAGTTTCAGAGACAGATCAAAATGTTCACGTGGCGATGAAAGCTTCGAGGAGTTGGTTAGCTTCCGCTATGTTTATTTTGTGTTATATTCTATTTGTAAACGAACTCGCTATAAAATATGTATCATTTGAGAGGAGTTCTTGTATTTATTTCAGAGAAGGTTTAGATTCGGGTTAATTTTTGTTTAGAAATTTTAGATTATTTTCTAATTAGATGTTTTAGATCCTTAGTGCCTCTTTTTATAGTTAATAACTTGAATTAGTCAGCTGCTAGCTTAGGGGCGCTACAGTTCTTCGGGAATATAAGTTGGTTCCTGTGCACCTCGATTTATCAAAAGATGGAACAAAACTCATAGGTATTTCTGTGGGAGATAGATTTATCTATTCTAATAGACTTTTCTGTGTGAGACAGATTTGTTTATTAAGTCTTCGACTTTGGGTCGTAGCAACTCTTAGTTGTGGGTGAGATCAACTAAGGGAATCAAGTGTGTAGTATCTTATTGGGATCAGAGACATAAGGATCACAATTGTACCTTTATCAGTGTGAGATTGATTAGGGATCAACTACATTCCAGTCTGAAGTTCATTGGTAGTAGGCTAATGTCTGTAGCGGCTTAATACAGTGTGGTGTTCAAAGATGGACTAGGTCCCGGGGTTTTTCTGCATTTTTAGTTTTCCTCGTTAACAAAATTTTGGTGTCTGTGTTATTTCTTTTCCGCATTATATTTTGTTATATAATAGAAATATCACAGGTTGTGCGTTAAGATCAATCAATTAGATAATCCAACATTTGGTTGTTGATATAAATTGATTGACTGTTGAACATTGGTCTTTGGTACCGTTCAAGTTATTTCTCCTTATTCAATCGGTCTCGCAGATTCTTATTTGTTTGATTGCGGATTGAATTGAGAAGTAGAGATATCGCTCTTTGATATGATTTCCTATAGGTTGAGTCTGACTGTCTAATTTATTTATTTTTTATGGAGAGAGATTATATATTAACTAGAAAATATAGTACAAGAGATTTACAAAATCATTTTTATCGAAAACATTTGAATCAATGCTAGATTTATGAACTTTCTGACGCAAGTTATCAGACACGTGTTGTAGCTTTTTAATCCTTGCCTCCTTTGCAAAAAAAAGTCCGCCGCTGAGTTGTTCTTCCTCTTGATATATTTCACTTGAGCTTGAGGGAGATCGCCCAGTATTGTCCTTAATTCTTGCAAAGTATTTTCTGCTGACCACGAATAGTCCGTGCTTACCTTATTTAAATTGTTCGCCAAGGATTTGCAATCAGTTACTATGCACACACTTGATAATATATTTTCTTTTAGCCTCCGTAACAGCCTTTAACAATGACTTTGCTTCTACGTGGAAAGATGATTCCCACTCCGATCCCGCAGATAGGTTCATGAAAGAGCAAAGGCCATCGACAAATCCTCTTTTTTAAAGGAGGCGTCAATTAAAATAATCCAGACCGAATTTAGATTGGACCAAGAATAATTATATGATGTTGTTTGTTGCGTTTTGATATTATTGTGAGTGGTAATTGACTGGGAGGAGTGTAAGAAATTGTTTATTTCCCCTATTAGGTTGATTGGGTCTGGGTTTATTTTCTCAAAGACGACCGAGCATCTATATTTCTAGGTGAGCCAAAGAGTGGTAGAGACTTTTACCTGCAGACTTTTGACCCAAGAAGAAAACGTGCTGGGTATTTATCTTGAGATTATATTATTTAAGGATAGGCCAAACCAAACTGCTCTTGCAAACGGGCACTCACAGAAGAGATGGGATTCCGTTTCTTGTACTTGATTATTACATAACTGGAAAATCGGGTTGATTTCCTTATTATGTGTACCTAATCTTGCAGAAGTCGGGAGAGCATTTTGAGATAGTTTCCAGATGAAGAGTCTTACCTTTGGGATTGCTTGAATTCTCCAGATCTTATTCCATGGGAACTCTAGACTATTATTAATGTCTTGATCCTGATTGGATAGAAATTTATAGACAATTTTGGCCAAAAATTTTCCTGAGTGATGGCGCCTCCATATGATGATGTCTTGCTCTTGATTCCTTGTACTTAGCGCTTATATTTTTTTTCCTACCCTCTGGATAAAAAAATTGATTTAGATTTTCTTGATCCCACTTATTCTGATCCGTAATTAATTCTTGGACTCTTGTTGGCGCCTGATCATGTGAGTTTGGCACTTTTTGAATTATATCTGCATTAGGAATCCATTTTTCTTTCCAAATCTTCACCGAAGCTCCGTTTTTGACTTGACAAACAAAGTCACCTTGTATTAGCTTCAGCCCTTTTTGTATACTGGTCCAAATCCAAGACAGATTCGAGGTTTTGGATTTTTTAGAGCGTGCGAGTTTGGGAAATATTTTGCTTTTAGGAGTTTGACCCATAATTGGTCTTGTTCCATTACCAGTCTACTGGTAAGTTTAGTGAGGAAAGATAAATTGAAATTATGAGGATTTTTAATTCCCATGCCACCTTGGGAAATGGGTTTGCATATACTTTTCCAATCTTTTATAAAACCTCCTTTTCTTTTTTTCCCATCTTTTTTCCACCAAAAATTCTTCTGAATCCTGTCCAGTTGATCGAGAGTTTCTTTTGGTAGGGCCAGAACTTGCATTTGATAGTTTGGATACGATTGAAGGATAAATTTTATCAAAACTTTTCTACCCGCTTGAGACAAGAGTTTAGATTTCCAGTCTTGTAGAGTAGAGTAATATCGCTGGGAAAAAAAATGGTTGAAGAAGAGGCTCAAAATTGGCTTTTCGGTTCTTATCAAAGAAGAGCGGGGTACCCAGGTATTTATCGTTTTTGGTCATCATCGGAACTTTTAATATTTTTGCTAGAATCTTCCCGTGTTTTGGATGTATTCGTGGATTGAAGTAGACACTGGATTTTTGAAGATTAACTACCTGGCCCCTAATGTTCCCGAAGAGTTGTAATATTTCCAAAAGACTTTTCGCTTCCCCCAGATATGCCTTTGTAAATAAAAAGCAGTCGTCCGTGAAAAAAAGGTGAGATATATTGGGAGCATTATTGTTGATTTGAAATCCATAGATTCTCTTTTCTTCATAGTTTTTTCGAGGAGCCTACAAAGTATCTCCATGCAAATTAGGAACAGGTATGGAGATAAATGATCGCCTTGTCTTAAACCTCTCGAGGTGTTGAAAGTGGGTCCCGGTGAACCATTTAGAAGAATTGAAAAAGAGGTTGTGGATATACATTGTAGTATGAGTTTTGTCCAATTTTCCGAGAACCCAAAATCTAGGAGGATCTTCTTAATAAAAGTCCACTCTACCCTATCAAAAGCTTTTGATAGGTCGAGTTTTAATTCCAGGAATCCTTTTTTTCTTCTTTGTGGTTTTCATCGAGTGAATAAGTTCATGTGCAATTATGATGTTATCTGTAATTTGTCGTCCATGGAGAAATGTCGATTGATTTGGGGAGATTAATTTGCCAAGAACAAGTTTTAGCCTATTATCTAGTATTTTTGATATAATTTTATAAATCGTATTACTGAGACTAATAGGCCTGAAATCTCCCGATGTTTGGGGGGTGAAAATTTTTGGGATGAGGGTTATGAAAGAATGATTAAATTCTGTGTCAAAAATGTCCGAGCGAAAGAATTCTTGGACTGAACTAATGATCTTTTCCCAATATGTTCCAGTTGGATCTAAAAAAACCTGGCTAGTAACCATCTGGTCCAGGGGATCCCCACCGATTCATATTAGAAATGATATTGCCAAATCTCTTCCTCATAGGGTATAATAGTCAAGGAATTACATTATTCCCTTGAAATGCAAGGAGCTATGATGCTAGACAGATCAAAATCGAAGTTGCATTTTGGGACGACCCTATTTGTTTGAAATGCAACTAGACAGTGAGTCTGACTGTCTAGTTGATTCCTTTAAAGTATATTGGAGTAAGTCCTCTTAGATTTCCAAACGAATTGTTGGGTGTGGTTGTTAAACCCTTGATTTTTCAAAACTCAACACAACTTTGATAACTAAACTCAATCAAGCAATAGTGTCTAGAGTTATCTCTCTCCATATCTTGCAATTAGAACGTTTACAGAACCAAATTCGTGAACTTAATTACAAAGAGATAACTTGGACAGTACCAAAGACCAATGTCCAAGAATCAATCAAGTCGTTTCCAACAAACAAGGTCGGATGTATCTATTATGATTGATTAACGCACAACCTGTGATATTTCAATTATAAAGATAAACAATATAATACAAAAAAGAAATAACATAGAACCAGAAGTTTTGTTATCGAAGAAATCGCAAATGCAGAAAAACCCCGGGACCTAGTCCAGATTGAAAACCAAATTGTATTAAGCCGCTGCAGACACTAGACTATTACCAATTAACTTCAGTCGTACACCGATTCAGGTACATTCGTGCTCCGTACGCCTCTTGAATCCCAGCAGGACTCCGCGCTATTGATCCCCTTAGATGACGTCACACCAACTAAAAGTGCTTCAACTCAATTGAAGACTTTGAACCAATATTCATGCCACAGATTAATCCTATATAATTGATTTCCTTTAAGATCAAAACGGATTTGATCAAGGAGGTTTGAAAATCGATAGCAATAGAAAAAGTCTAGACAACCTCAAAATCCAAGCTTATGCAACCTGAAGTGCGGCCTAGATTGTTATTCACCTCACAATTATAAAACTTGCGGAATCACAAAGTTTGAGACGAATAGAAATTGTTGATTTCTATTTATCTTGTTCAAGTGATAAATCAACGATTGAATAAGATCAGGATACTTGAGTTATCAAGATAAAAGATAACTGGACCTGGATTAACGAATCCCTGTGAAGTCTTCGTATTCGCTAAACCCTAAAAGGGTTTTTGGAAAGGACGACTCTAGGTACAACTAGGACACACCAAAAAGTAGTGTCGGGATTCAAAAATCCCAGTTGCTTGGAGTTCCCATTTTATAGACATTCAAACATAGATTGCTTTAGGTTTAAGCTAAGATAGCTTTGGAACCAAGCAAACAATATCCACCGTTAGATGAATCTTCGAATTTGATTTACATAAACAAGATATACACTCTGATTAGGTGAAACCATAACCAAACCGTGTATAAATACTATGTTCAAGGTGGTTAGCTGATGTGATTTGTAGATAGTGGTAAAAAGTGATTCGATTCTCGAACTTATGATGGATAACTTTAGACTTAAATTCAAAATTAAATAGAAAACTCACTAATAATTATAACAAACACTGACAAAGTTGGTATCAATATTAAAAGCACACTGAGGCTAAGATTCCACTATTTTCCAAGTTTAAGGTGATTTAATCCAATCTTTGTATTCATGCAATTTTCTTGTTCAATTTGATTCTTACTATGGCAACAAGTAGATTTTCAAAAGAAATAATTGTAAATACCAAGTATGAAGCATCAAAAGTCTTAAACTAAGCATACTCCATCAAAATAGATCACAATTACTCAAATAAAAATCATATTCGATATTAGTTCAAGGCAAATAATCATAATAAAATTGCAATAAATAGATAAAAGAGAATATACCAATTCTTGTTGGAAAAATAGCTTCCTCTAGTGCCTCAGCAATGGGGTTTAGCTCCTCATATTAACCATGTTCTCAAAATATGTTTTTATAGCTCAAAAGTGTACAAGGAGGTGAAAAAGTGATAACACAGCCGATTCACAACAGTGTGAAGGTGTTGCAGAATCTCTGTTACAAAGAGGAAACAGTAGCTAAAGACCTAATGTAATTACTGTTGATAAAAGATAGATGGGTTCTGTTGTTGAATATCGATAGTGTTCTGCGACAGATACTTGTGCGTCAATGTTCTTCGTGTTCTTCCTCTTCAGCAGCAGCAACAGAATATTGTATTTTCCTGCAACTCGATCTCTGGAGCTCTGTGGTTTTCTAAACTTCTCCTAAGGTTTCATACCAACCCCAAACTCTCTACCCTCTTTCGTAGACCTCACAAAATCCTATATATACACAACAGGTCGATAAATCTCCCAAGAAATCTTCGATTATTTTATTCTTCTTCACGGCCAAGTTACGGATATTTTCTTTCCTTCTAAACTCTCTTTGCGTCTTATGTTACCTTGTTTATCCTAACCTTCCTGTTAGAATGGAATTTTCCAAGTTATACTTGAAGTGATTTGTAGATAGTGGTAAAAGTGGTTCGATTCTCAGACTTGTAAAGGATATTAATTAGACTTAAATTCTAATATTAAAATAGAAAACTCACTACAAATTATAGCAAACTCAATCAAAGATGATATCAATACTAAAATAAACATTGAGGCTAAGATTCCACTATTTTCCAAGTTCAAAGTTATTAAACCAATACTTATATTTATGCAATTTTCTTGTTTAATTTGATTCTAAAATATTGCAACAAGTAGATTTTCAAAAGTAATAATTGTAAATACCAAGTATGAAGCATCAAAAACTAAGCATACTCCTTCAAAATAGATCACAACCACTCAAATAAAAATCATATTCAATATAGTTCAAGGAAAATAATCATATAATTATTGCAAATAAAAAGATAAAATATAATATATCACTTTTTGTTGGAAAAATAGCTTCCTCTATCGCCTCAGCAATGGGGTTTAGCTCCTCATATTAATCATGATCTCAAAATGTGTGTTTGTTGCTCAAAAGATGATTAAAAAAGTGAAAAGTAATAACACAGATTGTTTGCAACAGTGTATTGGTGTTACAAAACAGCTGTTACAATGGAACTGTTACCGAAAATTGTTGCTTTGTTGCTGATTTTGAGACCCTAATATAAGACTGCCCTGAACAACTTAATGTTCTTCAACTGCTAAACAACGACATTGTTCTGGGACTATTTACCAAGCGTCAATGTTCTTCGCGTTCTTCTTCTTCAGCAGCAACAACAGCAGAAACAGAGTTTGGTAAAGCTCTGATTTCTTCTTCTCTGGCTCTCCTTAGGTTCCCAAACTCTCGACACCTCTTCTATATGACCCAAGACATCTATTTATATCAAAAATACCGATTAAATCTCTCCCAAATCTTCCAAAATCTCTTTCCTTCTATTCACGGCCAAGTTGCGGAAATTTCTTCTATTAGGATTTCTACGCGTTTCTGAGCTATCCTTTTTATTCTAAACTCTTCCTTAGATAGATACAAATCTTTGGGAAGGTTTACAACGTTTTAATCTCTCTAAAATTCCCTAAAACAGGTCACACACGTGACTTTCCATATTTTCTGTTGTGAGAAAAATCCGTCGATTGAGCCCAGTTTAATCGATTTAAACACCCATATCAGATTCCTAGACCCATAAGGAGTCTATCCTATGAAAATGGTAGGTTTAATCGACCTCAAACTCCTCCAAATCACGATTGCCAAAACTGTTCTTTAATAGCACTTTTTTCCCGCCAAAATCCCGGTTTTTGAATGTTGAAGATGGTTGCCCCTTATCCATAGAAGGGATGTGATTAGCAACTGCCTGGAAATGGGATGCTCCTTAGTAATTAGGTTACCCCTTATCCAAAGTGAGAGTCCGAATAGCAAATGTCCTCCGGGTGCTTCCGACAATTTTTCGAGCCAATTTTTTCCAAAAATGTTTATTAGCCAAAAATACCTACAAATAAATAAAACACCATAATAAGTACAAAAATGATCCCTAACAATATATAGAATCGAGACAAATCGGACACAAAATTGTGTCTATCAAATACCCCCAAACCTATTATTTGCTAGTCCTCGAGCAAAAATAAAATAGAAATAAAATCCTAACTCACTGTCGCAGGCATCGTCGATTGCATTTAGCGTATGCAATAAGCCTTTAAACCCCTAGGTGTCCCTAGTGGCGGAGTGTTGTCTCCGGAGGGATTACCAGAGGTATACCCACAAAACCTTCATACTCCAGACCCTAGCTATCTACACAGAACCTTGGAAGGCACTAAAGAATCTCCTTGGTTGGCATACTTATTGACTACAGGAGGAAGTACCCTGATGCGAAATTCCAATTGTTGTACACGAGTTTGCACTCAAGCATACTAAAATTCATATGAAGTGACAGAGCTCTACTCAGATAGTCGCACTATGGACATCAATATCCGGAGTCAAAACTAATCACATGGATAGATCAAGAAGATGGATATAGAAAAACATAGATGGTTTTGATGTTTACTAGGTGAACGGTGTTTCTCATATCTGTCTGAAGGCCTCCGCCAAAATGAACCTATCCTAATGGACTGAGATACTAGTCTGACTAATATCAACACACTGGCATATACAAGGGAACCAGTGATTGATAATCCTAACTCTAGGTCAACACAACTGGCATATACAAGGGTTCCAGTGGTCGACTTTATTGAATTTATTCCAGTTGGTCTGATGGTCTGGTCTCTTTTTTTTTTTGTATCTCAATCACTCTAATTCACCCTAGCATTGGTAACAACTTGAATCGTGAGCCCCACCTAATCACTTAGAGAAACATAGTTTAAAAACAAAACAAAATAAAAACAGAAGTGAAAAGGACTCAACGAGATATGGTGAAACTATCATGTTATTTCTAACACCTGAGCTCTGTGCTTTTATGAATAGACTCTTTAGATGTTGCCATCTAGTCAGATTGGTTCCTCAACTCCTACAACCAAAATGCTTCCATCCACTTAGATTGGTTAGTGCCTTAATAGGGATAAATTTCTAGGCTCTGGAGTTTATTTATTGCAACGAAAAGGTAACAAAAAGTTCTACCCCACCCCCAAACTTAAATCTAACATTGTCCTCAATGTTTCTAATCAAAGAACAGTACCAAAATATAAGTACAGAGATGAAATAGTAAAGAGAGAAGTCGGAAAGATAGTACCTGGGTGAAGTGTAACCAAAAACCTACAAAAATATTATACAACATACAAAATCGCCTCGATGGTCAATCAAGGTAAACAGGGTCCTCCAGAGGGACCTCCTCAACATCACCTGTAGGAAAAGGCTCTAAAAAGGGCTTCAATCGCTGACCGTTAACCTTCGAAGAACTACTACCATCTGGTGTCTCAATCTCAACAGCGCCATGAGGAAAAACAGTACGGACCACAAAAGGACCGGTCCACCGAGAGCGCAACTTCCCGGGGAATAGATGCAAACGAGTGTCATACAGAAGAACTTTTTGACCTGGAGAAAATGACTTTCGTAAAATATTCCTATCATGCACAAGTTTCATTTTGTTCTTATACTCCTTAGCACTATCGTATGCATCTCTACGAATCTCGTCCAACTCATTGAGCTGGAGCTTTCTTTGAGCTCCTGCCTTGTCAAGTGAAAAGTTTAAGTTCTTAATAGCCCAATAGGCTCGATGCTCTAACTCAACAGGCAGGTGACATGCCTTGCCAAACACTAAACGATAAGGTGACATTCCAATGGGTGTCTTAAACGCAGTACGGTAAGCCCATAAGGCATCAGTAAGCCTCGACGACCAGTCTTTCCTATTTGGATTAACTGTTTTCTCTAGAATACGTTTAATTTCCCTATTGGAAACCTCTACCTGACCACTAGTCTGAGGGTGATATGGGGTTGCTACTTTATGGGTAATACCGTATTGTTTCATTAAAAGAGAAAACGGTCTATTACAAAAGTGTGAACCTCCATCACTAATTATAGCTCGCGGCGTACCAAAACGTGTAAGTATATTCTCTTTCAAAAACTGGACTACGACCCTGTGGTCATTCGTTTACACGGAACCGCCTCAACCCACTTAGACACATAGTCTACAGCGACAAGTATGTAAAGATAACCAAACGAAATAGGAAATGGACCCATAAAATCAATGCCCCACACATCAAAGACCTCAATCACTAAAATAGGGTTCAAAGGCATCATATTTCTACGGGAAATGGTTCCTAACTTCTGGCAACGCTCACAAGAAACACAATGACTATGGGAATCTTTAAACAACGAAGGCCAGTAAAATCCACACTGCAAAATCTTAACAGCAGTCTTCTTAGCACTAAAATGACCCCCACATGCATGTTCATGACAAAAGGAGATAATACTAGACTGGCCACTCTCAGATACACATCTCCTAATAATCTGGTCCGGACAATACTTAAACAGATAAGGATCGTCCCAAAAAGAAATGCTTAACCTCGGCTAAAAACCTAGAACGATCTTGCTTACCCCAATGTTGAGAGGTTCGACCAGTAACACTATATTTGCATACCAAGGTGATTGGGAAACAGAGAAAAATTGTTCATCAAGAAAGCTATCCTTTATAGGAAGGGAATCACTAGGGGAACTAACAACTAGCCTAGACAAGGGATCTGCTACTACATTTTCTGCACCCTTTTTGTCTCTAATGTCTGGGGAAAACAACATGATATCTTTCTTAGATAAAAGGTATTTCAAAGCAGCATGATCTATATAGATTATGATCTTAGAACCTAATAGGTATGATCTAAACTTATCCAAGGCAAAAACGATGGCTAAAAGTTCCTTCTCGGTAGTTGTGTAGTTCATTTGGGCATCATTCAGAGTTTTGCTAGCATAATAAATCACATGAAGTAATTTGTTTTCTCGTTGTTCTAAAACGACGCCTATAGCATAATCTGAAGAATCACACATAATCTCAAAGGGTAGGATCCAGTTAGGTGCCTGGAATATCAGGGCAGTAGTGAGTAAAGTTTTAAGCTTCTCAAAAGCCTCTAAACAAGCATCATCAAAGACAAACTTAACATCTTTTGCAAGCAAATTGTAAAGAGGTCTAGAAATCAAGCTAAAATCCTTAATGAATCGACATTAAAAACCTGCATGCCCTAGGAATGACCTAATATCGTTTACGGTTTTTGGGACCTGTAAAGTCTTAATAAGGTCAACTTTGGCTTTGTCTACCTCTATACCCTTCGAAGAGACGATGTGCCCTAATACAATTCCTGATTCAACCATGAAATGACATTTTCCCAATTAAGCACTAAATTTTTTTCCTTACACCTAGTCAACACTAATGTCAAATGATGCAAGCACTCATCGAAAGATGAACCAAACACTGAAAAATCATCCATAAAGACCTCTAAGAACCGTTCTACCATATCAGAAAATATGCTCATCATACAACGCTGAAAAGTTGCAGGGGCATTACATAGCCCGAAAGGCATGCGTCTATACGCAAAGGTACCAAAGGGACAGGTAAAAGTGGTTTTCTCTTGGTCTTCTGGGGCAATAACGATCTGATTATAACCGGAGTAGCCATCTAAGAAGCAATAGTGACTATGTCCAGCTAATCGCTCTAGCATTTGGTCGATAAAAGGAAGGGGAAAGTGATCCTTCCTTGTGACCTTGTTCAATTTCCTATAGTCAATACACACACGCCATCCCGTGGTCACTCGGGTTGGGATTAATTCATTATTATCATTCTGGACTACAGTGATACCTGATTTTGGGGAGGACCTGAACAGGGCTGACCCACTTACTGTCTGAAATTGGGTAAATAATACCCGCATCTAACAACTTAAGCACCTCTTTTCGAACTACCTCTTTCATGTTAGGGTTCAGTCGACGTTGCATCTCCCTAGAAGGTTTGGAGTCTTCCTCTAAATGAATCTGATGCATACACACAGTAGGACTTATACCCTTAATGTCTGCTATAGTCCACCCTAAAGCTTCCTTATTGTCTTGAAGTACATTTACTAGCCTACTTTCCTGATCACTATCCAAATTGGAAGCTACAATCACAGGTAAAGTCTCAGATGGGCCTAAAAACACATACTTTAGAGTATCGGGTAGGGTTTAAGGTCCAACTTTGGGGGCTCTTCTAAAGAAGGAATTAGGGTAGTCTCAGAAACTGGTAACGGTTCGAACCTAGCTTTCCATCTATCAGTGTCTAACACAGGGGTAGAATCTAATAGAGCATTCACCTGTTCAATAGTGCTATCGTCGTCAAAATCTAAACCAAAATGGGATAGACAACTTTCTAATGGGTCTTCAGACAAGATGTTTGGTAATGACTCCTGAACTAAGGCTTCTATCATGTTCACCTCCTCAACACATGTGTCATCTAGCTCATGAGGTTGCTTACTGACATTAAAAATGTTCATCTCCATAGTCATATTAAAAGATAAACTCATCACACCATTTCGACAGTTAATGATCGCATTAGACGTAGCTAAAAATGGGCGACCTAAAATCACAGGTATCTGGTTCTCTGGGTCAGGGACAGGTTGGGTATCTAGGACCACGAAATCCACTGGATAAATAAACTTGTCGACCTCAATAAGAACATCCTCGATAACACCTCGAGGGATTTTAACAGACCTATCAGCTAACTGCAGTGTCATCTGAGTAGGTTTCATTTCACCAAGTCCTTGTAAGTATACATGGAATGGCAGTAAGTTCACACTGGCTCCTAAGTCAAGTAAAGCTTTTTCTACCCGGAAGTTACCTATTGTGCAAGCAATGGTAGGAGAACCTGGGTCTTTGTACTTTGGAGTTGTGGTGTTCTGAATGATTGAACTTACGTGACTAGCTAAAAAGGCTTTCTTATGGACGCTAAGTTTTCGCTTTCGCGTACACATATCCTTAAGGAACTTGGCATAAGCAGGAATTTGCCTAATTGCATCTAATAAGGGAAGGTTTATGGTAACTTGCTTAAAAACCTCCACTATGTCATTAAAGTTCGATTCCTTCTTTGTTGGTACTAATAGCTGAGGAAATGGGGCTCTAGGCCTAAAATCAGACCTTTCAGGAACCGAATTCACATCATCAGAAACTTTATCAGTCTCTTCAGCTACTGGTCCTGAGAGGTGAGATCCTGAGGGGTGAACTACAGTATGTTCACTATCGGGCATGGTTACCTTATTGTCTACAACTCTACCACTTCTAAGGGTTCTAACACATTCAATTGATTCGATGGTTTTGCACCTAATTCATGAACTCCTCTAGGGTTGGGTTGTGTTTGACTAGGAAACTTACCTTTTTCTCTCAAAGAATCACTTATCAGACCAACCTGGGTTTTTAACTCGGAAATAGCCTGACTATTTTCTTGTCCTATCCTGTTACTAGCTTGTAGACTCTGTTCTACGGATAACTGGAATTTTGCAGTTTGCTGAGTTAACAAGGCGAGAGATTCCTCTAAACTTAGGATTTTCTTATCTGACTGATTCTGAAACTGAGCTAGTCCTGAAGGATTCTTAGTATAGCCAAAACCTGGGGGAGCATTAGAATTACTAAACTGACCTTGACTTTGGCCCTTAGACCACGAAAGGTTCGGATGGTTTCTCCAACCAGGATTATAGGTTTCTGAATATGGGTCAATCTTTTGACGGTTATCAAATCTAGTGTTATTATAAAGAGCATTGGCCTGCTCTTCAATATTCTGGCCTTCCCAAAAAGGCTCCACTCTACCACTAGTCTGGCCCACTTCTAAGGCTTCTAACCTTTTTGCTATAGCAGCAATTTTGGCATCTGATTCATAGCCTCCTTCTACCCTATTAACGTTTCCTCTACTTAAAAGAATTGTTTTCTGGGGTGCCCTACTATTTTCCCATTGCTGGGTTTTTTCGGCGATTTCATTAAAAAATTCCATCGCCGCATCAACAGTTTGGTTTTCAAATCCACCAGTGCATAGAGACTCAACCATGGTCGTTGTGGAATAATCTAAACCCTCATAAAGGATCTGAACTAGCCTAACCTTTTCTAAACCATGATGAGGACACTGGGATAATAAATCATTGAACCTTTCCAAATACCTATATAAAGATTCTCCCTCTTGTTGTGAAAATGTGCATATTTGCGTCCTAATAGACGATGTTTTGTGCCTAGGGAAAAACTTATTGAAAAAGGCAGATGTAAGTTGTTCATATGTCTCAATTGACTCGGAGTCCAAACTATACAGCCACGACTTGGCCTTATCTTTCAGGGAAAATGGGAATAACCTAAGTTTCAAAGCATCATCATCTAAGCCTCTAATTCTTAGAGTACTACAAATTTCCTCAAAATCCCTAACATGGTAATAAGGGTTTTCATTTTCTTTCCCTAAAAAGATTGGGAGCATCTGTAAGGTCCCAGGTTTCAGTTCATAGGGTGCCTCCGTTTCAGCTAACTTAATACACGAAGGACGGGTAGTCCTAGTTGGATTCAACAAAGCTTTCAAAGTTGCCATTTCTGGCGCTATCGAGAGCAACATGGATTCTCTCCTCAGTCAAAGAACGTTCAAAAACAGACTCTTCAAAAGCCGGACTTTCTAGATTAAGGTAATCGAGACGCTTCGAACTACTAGGTTTCTCTTTAACAAATCTACCTAGTGCGTCTTTTACGTTCAGGCATACAATAGAATTTTCTAAATTGGAAGGGTAAGCAAACACAGATCAAGGCCGACTCAACCAAATCAAACCTATTGATTTCTAGCAAACAAAAAGCATGATGGCTCCACTTAGATTGTTTCTAGACCAGCTTCTAATCCTTCGAACGGGAATTCGTTACAATTTAAGCAAACCCCTCTGGAATCAATCCGAGTTAACGTAAGTTGAATAGAGGCGAGGGAAGCTCGGTGGAGCTTTGATACCCAAGGCCTCACCGGTATTACAAGGCGGCGCAGTCACGCATTCAACTTACAGAAACCGTCAAGAACTTCGAAGTATGCTTAAAAGAGTAACCAATATTTTTCGAATGACTTTCCTGTTAAGCTCGTTACCCTATCGGTCTCGTTCTAGTCAAAATTTTAGGCTTAGGTTCGCGTAGGTTACGTGTTCCTAAAGCGGGCAAGAAGAGAACGGTGATGAAATCCGAACCCTTATCTTGTATGGCCAGGCCTTGCCCTTTACTAGAAAAATAAATGTCCGTATTCAGTCCTCAACATATATGCATACGAAGGAGTCCAGTAACTCGCTGACAGGGGATTCGCGAGTGTTTAGAATCTTACCTCCCGTTCCAGACGGGGGATGAATCGGTTGTAGTCGACTCGGGCCACGGACTCCGATGTCTAGTGTACGAACCTAAGGTGCAGAGACAATATCGTAATTGTCCTCCTTCTCTGCAAAAAATTTATATTTAAAGTACCCTTCCGTAGGGTAATAAAAAAAATAACGTCCCAAAGTCCAAAAGTCAAAAAAAAAATAAAGAAAAATTACAAAAATAATAAACCCTAAGTTTTTTTTAAAAAAATAAAATTAACAAACCCTAAACTAAAATTGTCTAAAATAAAATTGTCTTCTTTTTTGTTCTTTTTGCTTTAATCTTTAGCTCCAAGTCTTTATGAAATCACCAAACTCCTTGGCTCAATTTTCTTTATGATCCAGAAGCTGTAGACACAAGATAAATACCCAAAAACATAAAAAAGGACAAAAATAATAAAAATAAATAAAAATAAATAAAAAATAAAATAAATCTAAAACCCTAAAAACAAGTCCGCGTCAGCGGCGCCAAAAATTGATGTGATTTGTAGATAGTGGTAAAAGTGGTTCGATTCTCAGACTTGTAAAGGATATTAATTAGACTTAAATTCTAATATTTAAATAGAAAACACACTAAAAATTATAGCAAACTCAATCAAAGATGATATCAATACTAAAAGAAACACTGAGGATAAGATTCCACTATTTTCCAAGTTCAAAGTGATTAAACCAATACTTATATTTATGCAATTTTCTTGTTTAATTTGATTCTAAAATATTGCAACAAGTAGATTTTCAAATCAGGTGTTGTGTTGATTTTAAGGATCTGAACAAATGCTGCCCCAAGAAAGATTTTCCTCTTCCTAACATTGATATGCTGGTAGACGCCACCAGTGGACACAGTATATTCTCTTTCATGGATGGGTACAACGGCTACAATCAAATAAAGATGTATGAGCATGACGCAAGTAAGACAACTGTTTGAAATCCTCTCGAAAACTTTTACTATACCATGATGCCTATTGGTTTGAAAAATAATGGCGCCACCTACCAACGCGCCATGACCGCAATTTTCCATGATATGATGCACAATCAAGTTGAAGATTACGTGAATGACATAGTGGTTAAATCAAAAACCCGGGCGGCCCATACAGAGGTTCTGCGAAAGGTGTTTGAAAGGTGTCGCGAATACAAACTAAAGATGAATCCTTTGAAGTGTGCTTTTTGCGTCTCTTCGTGCAAATTTCTAGGTTTCCAAGTGACCGCCGAGGGAATAAAAGTCGACCCAGCCAAAACCCAAGCCATCCTCACGATGCCGCCTCCAGAAACTGTGAAAGAACTCCATAGCTTCATGGGTAAGGTAAACTACATTCGGTGTTTTATACCGGGTTTAGCTCAGCTTGTTGCTTCATTCACCCCCTTGATGAAGAAGGGAGCAAGTTTTGTTTGGACGACGCTACAAAAAGAGGCGTTTCGGAAGATTCAACAGATACTGTCATCCCCAGCCGTTATGAAATTTCATGTACAAGGAAGAACGTTATGTCTCTACACTGCTTTTAGTGATGCTTCTGTTGGAACTCTCCTCGCCCAAGAAGATGATGAAGGAATTGAACACCCTATATACTACTTCAGTGGGACTTTAAGGGATGCTGAACTCAGATATCCTAAGGCATAAAAAGCATGCCTAGCCCTGATTCACTCCATTCAGAAGTTTAGGCATTATCTGCTCTCAAACAAAGTGGTGCTGATATATAAGTCTTATCCTGTGAAGTTCTTGCTTTCAAAACCGGACCTGATAGGAAGGCCAGCCAAATGGCTTCTCCAAATGTCATAGTTTGATGTAACATGTGCTTCCCCAACTATCAAAGGACAAGCGGTCACGGATTTATCAGCGGCTTTCCCAGGAGAAGGTACCACAACACTGCACGGAGACCTTCCTGGAGAGTTTCCAGAAATCTCTTTTGTCAAAGAGGAGGCGTGGATACTATTTTTCGATGGCTCCGCCACCCCTAACAATAATACCGGAGGAGCAGGCGTGGTTCTAGTATCTCCAACCGGTGAAGTTTTCTCGCATTCCTTCAAGATATACTTTCATTGCACCAACAATTCAACAGAATATGAATCCTTTCTCATAGGGTTGTCATTAGCCAAGCAAGCTGGAGCCACACGTCTGGAAATAAGAGGTGATTCTAAATTACTGGTTAACCAGATGAATGGAGTATACGCACTGAAGGAGGTAACGCTGGCCCCGTATAGATCTGAGGCACAAAAGCTGCTAAATTACTTTGCTGATGCGACCATAACACATGTTGGCCGCAACAACAACAAACATGCCGATTTTCTAGACACATTAGCGTCGAAGCTGCAGTTCAAAGGCTTGGAATAAACCCTGACAGTGAAGAGACGGACCGTGGTGTCAATATGGCTTTCGCAATCCAAGGGGACTGAAGCCAATGATTGGAGAACACCGATCATCCAAGAGCTTAACAGCTCGCTTTTCCAAGGAAAGGTCAGCCTCAAAACCTTACAAAACTTCTTCATACTTCACGGGATGTTGTACCACCGGAACCCAGATGGCTCCCTGTCAAGATTCCTCGGAGAAGAAGAGGCACAACAGCGGCTTAAACATATTCATAACGAAATTTGCGGACAAACGTTGGTAGTAACACTTTATCGTCGTATGCAACGCCTTGGCTACTACTGGACAAAAATGGAGGCTCAATCTCGATTGCTCTAAGGATCTTGCTCCAATTGCCAAGCACCGCCACATCAATTGGAAGTTTTCAATGTTGGCTACACTGGGGACTGGAAAAAGTCGTACATCAGTTATCTTCGCGACGGCGTACTGATGAGTGCTAAAAAGTGCATATTTCTATATATTTTTCTTGGCATTTAACTCATCTTTTGTGCATTAATTCTACATTTTATCCCATATTCTGTATTTTCATTGTTTTCAAGAATAAATATTTTTATTAACTAATTTTGCATTTTTAGGTAATAAATAAAGTTTGGATGAATAGCGGAGCGAAAAGAGCAGAAAAGTAGTGAAAAGCCGGGAGGAATTACACAAGGAAGCCGCGAAGAATGTTGTGCACAAGACCAAAAGGCTAGAAGTGGGCTTGAAGAGGAAGAATTGTTCTTAAAGAAGATATGGGCTTGGCATACCCAAGGCCCAAAACCCTCACCCAAATCCATTTCATATATCCATACCCGTTTCCCTTTCTAGCCGTCAGATTGGATCATCTCAGCATCCTACGGTCGCAGCATCGCCAGTACATCAAAGTCTGAAGCTCCTGTCAAACACTACAACACCTAACTCCATCTTGAGCCGTCAGTTTCGTTGTATCAGGCATCCGACGGTCGATACCATCCTCTTCACTTGTAGCCGTTAGATCAATCTATCATTTCCGCATCCCACGGCTGAGCTTCGCAAATCATCAAGCTTGTTATCCCCGCCAAACACCCAAACCTAACACCTATACCCCGCACCAAACAACCCCTTCTCCTATTCTCCATCGAATCCATCTCCTCCACTCCGCTGCAGAGAAAACCCATGTCCGCCATCACCATAACCACCCCTCAACCACCACCATCTCCTCTCAAATCAACCAAACCACCAACTCCACCTGCTCGAACATCATCACCCCCTCTTTCTAGCCCCCTATTTGATTGATATTTCTTCTCACCTTTCTCTGAAACCCTAGAAGAAAATCAATCGATTAGGCGAGTCTAGAGTAGCAATTGACACGTGGGAATGAAGCAAAGGACCAAGGGGAAGAATGGGTCGAAGTCAGAATCAATTTTCAGAGAGTTGGTGAGTTTTAATTTCACTTTTGGTGAAACCCTAATTTTTGGGAATTTTGGGGATTATGCTTGCATGTATAAATTGAGTGCTTGGGGTGTAATTTTAACTATGCCCGGAGGCCGGTGCACCAAGTTGTAGAATTTAATTTTAGTTCATGTTCTAAATTAATCTGCTAGGGTTTGGATGAAACCCTTAATCACATGTTAAGATAATTCAAGTTCATATTATTGTTCTTATAATGCTTCATGGCTTTAGAGATGCTAGTTAGCTACATTGATCAAATGAACCTGTGATAAGCTGTACTGTAAGAAGACAGTTTATGCTAGGGGGGAATTAGTGAAGTTGGTTGATAAGTTATCCATTTGAGATCCCACCATAGAATAAGAACTGTGCTTAATTGAGAAAAGAATGAGAGTTAGCTAATTGAACCAAATTAGCCTGTGATAGGTTGTGCTGTAAGAAGACAGCCTATGCTAGGGGTGAGTTAGGAAGATTAACTGATAAATCATTCTTTGGAGTTTTCTTTGGAAAGGAACAAGAACATAATTTGAATAAATATTGCCTTAGCATAGGATTAAGAAGGTGGATTCAAGACCCTAGTAGTGTTACCACAACTGTTTTACTTTGTTTCTTTGGCTCTTTACTTCACTGCCTTTGGCTCCATGCCATTGTTAACTGTCACTTGCTTCATCACTTTAATTCACTGCCTTAGTTTACTGCTTAGGACAATCTTAGCTTAGGAAAGTAGGAAACCTTCAATCACACACACCAAGTCTCTGTGGATCGACTCGCACTTGCACATTAGCTACATCGACACCGTGCACTTGCAGTATTAGTTTGTGACTCTTTTAGAGAGCCACCAAGTTTTTGGCGCCGTTGCCGGGGACTTGGTTGTGTTGTGTTGAATTTTTCTTGGCTGTTTTTGCATGTTAGTTCATTTGCATCATTGCATACTTTTGCATATTGTTTCATTCTAGATATCATCGCATTGCATTCTTGCATTTTAGTGTAACTTGTGTTTTAGTTTGCTGTGTAGTGCAGCTGACTTCTTAGCTTCTAGCAAGAAACTAATATTCTCCTTGAGCTGTCCAGGTACCTTGCTGTGCTGATGTTCAAAGCTGCTGTGCTGTGCAGCTTGCCTTGAGCTGCTACAGCTGCTTGTTGAGCTGAGCCTGTGTTGCTGGTTCCCCTGCTCTGATGAGCTTCTGTGGCTGCTGTTGCAGCCTGTTGCTGCTGAACTACCCCTGTTGCTGCCTGTGTGTTGTTGAAACTGTACTGTCTGCTGCTAAGCCCCTTTGCTGGGCAAAGCCCTGAACTGGTGAAGCTGCCACTGAAGCTGCTGCAGTGGTAGATAAAGCCCAACTGGGCTGTAAGCTGCAGAAGGTGAAGAAGTTGAACCAAAGCCCAACTGGGCTCAGAAAAGCCAAAGCTTAGGATGATCCAAGCCCAACTTGGCTTTTGCAACCAAACTGAGCAGCTGGGCTGTGCTTAAGAAGCAAGTAAGCCTAAACATAAGAGAACCAACCTGGGGCTTCCATTTTTATTTGTGGGCTTGTAAAATTTTTCCCATCTTTCTGTTGGGTTTGTAATTAAGATTTCTTGTGGGCTTGTTTGTTTAATTTCTTGTGGGCATGGTTTTAGATTATTGGGCCTGTGTTTTAATTAAAGAAAACTGAGCTTTTGAAAGCCCAGTTGGGCCTCATATTTTAGTTAGTAGCTAGCCAAAGCCCAACTAAATTTCTGGGACTGTGGGCTAACATCCATTGAAAACTAAACATTTACACTGTGGGCTTGACCCCAAAACAGAAAACGTTTTTCAAAGCCCAGTTGGGCCTCGACCTTTGGCTATTTAAGATCCCAAATTTCAAATTGTTACCTGGGGTTGTTTCTGAATGTGGCCTGAACCAAAGTTCAAGGGGCCAAAATTTCAAATTCCAAAAAAACAACAGTGAGCTTTACTCACCAGCAGTGGGCCTGTTTTTCAAAAACGCAGCTGGGCTTCGCAAAACCCAACAGTGGGCTTGGTTTCCTTATCCCATTAAAAACCAAATGTCTCCCGACAAAACCAAATTTTTCCCAAAAGTCCAATCCCATTAAAAACCAAATTTTCTTGTAGATAGTTTCTTAGTTAAATCTTTTGTTTCTTTTGTATATATAGTGCTAATCCAATATGATCTCGGCTAAAAAAATGTTGGATTTTTGCCTTGAATAATGGAGTTCTAATTTTGCTTTCGCCGAAATCGGGTATTCTCTTTCCTTTTTCTCTACTCAACATGATCCTCTTCATATGTTGTATTATAATTTTGTTCATATTTTGAAACATTGAGGACAATGTTTAGTTTAGGTTTGGGGGTGAAAAGTAGATACTTTGATAATATGCCATAATTGAAAACAAGAACTCCTTCTTTTTGAAAAAAATTAAAAAAATTGAAAAAGAAAAAAATTAATTAATTAAAAAATCATAAAAAATGGAGCTCATTTACCTTGAAATGTTGACTCTTGTGCAAATATGTAATTATTAGGAGTCTTAGTCTAGATATTTAGGCACCCTGATTCTAGCACAATTCACATAGTGATAAGAAATTTGCACGCGCACGATCTACCAATACATGTATAGCCTCGATCTTCAAGGTGTTTGATAGGAAGTTAGATTTCCAATCACTTTAGAATACTGAATGAGACTTGACTAGCTTGTTCTTTGGTTGGCTGGGATAGAAGTTGGAGGATACGTTAAGAAAAGCAACCATAGAATTTGACCGGATGCATTCGATAAGGGCCACCTCTTGCTAAGAGTCATGTAATTATGTTTTTCTTTTTGTTCATGTATCAAAAGTGTCACTATGTTGTAAAGATCAAAGTTATTTCTTACAAAATAAAAAAAAAATAATAAAAAAAATCAAAAAAAAATAAATAAAAAAAAATCAAGTATTTATTTATCCCATGTTTTGTCATGTTAAAGACAATATTCTCTCTTGTTCCAAAAATAAAAGAGAGTAATCAATGTAAATAAGAGTCATGTAAAGAGTCATCTTTTTGTTGTAAATAGTCTTGTAATAAGCAAGGAGGGTGTAGCCATCGATGTATAACGCGGGTAAACTGAAATATCACCAACTCATTGGGTGAACATTCACAATTCTCGTAAAGCCGGACAGCTAGCTTGGCTTAGAATTCGGTTCTTAGCCTAAAAACTATCTCTTGGTGATTAGTAGTCATAACTTCAGGTCATTCTAGACGCATGTGTAGATACACTTTACACTCTTATCACATGTCTTTTTTTGTTATCAGTGCTAGGATTGTGCCTTAGATAGCTAGATTGACATCTTCATTTTGCTGTGAGCTTAAACTGACTTGCACATGTCACATTTGATGGAATCTGAGCTTATATTTTGACCTAGAACTTTGTAGGTACGTTCTAAGCAAACCTTCACGAGACTTCACTCGTCCACTAGGGACACTTAGTGGTTTAAAAGGCTTAGTGCATACGCTAAATGCATTCGAGAGACCAGCGACTGTGGTATAGGTAGGATTTCCTTAGTTTTGTTTTACTTGAGGACAAGTAAAATTCAGGTTTGGGGGTATTTGATGAGTGCTAAAAAGTGCATATTTCTATATATTTTTCTTGGCATTTAACTCATCTTTTGTGCATTAATTCTACATTTTATCCCATATTCTGTATTTTCATTGTTTTCAAGAATAAATATTTTTATTAACTAATTTTGCATTTTTAGGTAATAAATAAAGTTTGGATGAATAGCGGAGCGAAAAGAGCAGAAAAGTAGTGAAAAGCCGGGAGGAATTACACAAGGAAGCCGCGAAGAATGTTGTGCACAAGACCAAAAGGCTAGAAGTGGGCTTGAAGAGGAAGAATTGTTCTTAAAGAAGATATGGGCTTGGCATACCCAAGGCCCAAAACCCTCACCCAAATCCATTTCATATATCCATACCCGTTTCCCTTTCTAGCCGTCAGATTGGATCATCTCAGCATCCTACGGTCGCAGCATCGCCAGTACATCAAAGTCTGAAGCTCCTGTCAAACACTACAACACCTAACTCCATCTTGAGCCGTCAGTTTCGTTGTATCAGGCATCCGACGGTCGATACCATCCTCTTCACTTGTAGCCGTTAGATCAATCTATCATTTCCGCATCCCACGGCTGAGCTTCGCAAATCATCAAGCTTGCTATCCCCGCCAAACACCCAAGCACCTAACACCTATACCCCGCACCAAACAACCCCTTCTCCTATTCTCCATCGAATCCATCTTCTCCTCCACTCCGCTGCAGAGAAAACCCATGTCCGCCATCACCATAACCACCACCTCAACCACCACCATCTCCTCTCAAATCAACCAAACCACCAACTCCACCTGCTCGAACATCATCACCCCCTCTTTCTAGCCCCCTATTTGATTGATATTTCTTCTCACCTTTCTCTGAAACCCTAGAAGAAAAATCAATCGATTAGGCGAGTCTAGAGTAGCAATTGACACATGGGAATGGAGCAAAGGACCAAGGGGAAGAATGGGTCGAAGTCAGAATCAATTTTCAGAGAGTTGGTGAGTTTTAATTTCACTTTTGGTGAAACCCTAATTTTTGGGAATTTTGGGGATTATGCTTGCATGTATAAATTGAGTGCTTGGGGTGTAATTTTAACTATGCCCGGAGTAGCCGGTGCACCAAGTTGTAGAATTTAATTTTAGTTCATGTTCTAAATTAATCTGCTAGGGTTTGGATGAAACCCTTAATCACATGTTAAGATAATTCAAGTTCATATTATTGTTCTTATAATGCTTCATGGCTTTAGAGATGCTAGTTAGCTACATTGATCAAATGAACCTGTGATAAGCTGTACTGTAAGAAGACAGTTTATGCTAGGGGGGAATTAGTGAAGTTGGTTGATAAGTTATCCATTTGAGATCCCACCATAGAATAAGAACTGTGCTTAATTGAGAAAAGAATGAGAGTTAGCTAATTGAACCAAATTAGCCTGTGATAGGTTGTGCTGTAAGAAGACAGCCTATGCTAGGGGTGAGTTAGGAAGATTAACTGATAAATCATTCTTTGGAGTTTTCTTTGGAAAGGAACAAGAACATAATTTGAATAAATATTGCCTTAGCATAGGATTAAGAAGGTGGATTCAAGACCCTAGTAGTGTTACCACAACTGTTTTACTTTGTTTCTTTGGCTCTTTACTTCACTGCCTTTGGCTCCATGCCATTGTTAACTGTCACTTGCTTCATCACTTTAATTCACTGCCTTAGTTTACTTCTTAGGACAATCTTAGCTTAGGAAAGTAGGAAACCTTCAATCACACACACCAAGTCTCTGTGGATCGACTCGCACTTGCACATTAGCTACATCGACGCCGTGCACTTGCGGTATTAGTTTGTGACTCTTTTAGAGAGCCACCACGTACTCCCTACTAGAAAGAAAGACGCAACCAAGATGAAGCAAAGATCCAAGAGATTCATACTCCATGAAGGAATCCTGTATCGAAAAGGTTTTGGATGAGATTTATTACGATGTCTGGGCGAGGAAAAAATCCCAATCATGCTGAAAGAAATGCACGTAGGCGAGCATCAAGGGAAAAAGAAAACGTTTCTCCAAATACACGAGAGATACTACTGGTCGACCATGGAGGACGATGCGGCTGCTTTTGTTCAAAGATTCCACAAATTTCAAATTCATAGAAATCTTATCCATGCACCCTCTATTCCCCTGCATTCGGTAAGTAGTCCGTGGCCGTTTTATAGTTGGGGACTCGACATCATTGGTAAGATCAACCCGCCATCATCAAAACATCATGAGTATATAATAACCGCAACAGATTATTTCACCAAATGGGTCGAAGCGATCCCTTTACGAGGAACTACTGGAGCCACAACTGCAGCATCTATCAAGGAATGCATCATTTATCGGTTTGGCGTGCCTAAGCACATCATCACTGACAATGGTACTCCCTTTGCCAACAAGCAAGTACTGGAATTACTCGAAGAATATGGAATTAAGCAAGTTTTCTTCACCATTTACTACCCCCAAGAAAATGGGCAAGCTGAGAGAACCAACAATACTTTAATTCAAATTTTCAGCCGGACAGTACACGATAATTCTCTAACATTGCACGAACAACTGCCAATGGCGCTTTGGGCATATCGTGCATCACCAAGGAGCTCTACTGGCGCCTCTCCTTATTCTCTTGTCTACGGAGCAGATGCCATTCTCCAAGCAGATATTAGAATCCCATCGGCTAGGATTGCCATGGCAAGTGGAGTCCGAATCCGATAGAACGAAGCCGAAGCGTCGAGTGCCAGGATAACGGAATTAGACACTTTAGATTCTAGAAGAATTAAAGACGAAGAACATGCTCAAGCGTACAGATATAGGGTCTACAGAGCATATGACAAAGCCGTGAAGCCTCGAGATCTAGATATGGTGTTGAAAACCGCCAAGAACATCCAACAAGACATGTCCTCGACGAAATTCTCCCCAAAGTGGGAAGGGCCATATGTGGTCACCAAAACGTATATCAGTGGATAATACAAGGTCTTCAATGGAAAATGGCTCAAGGCATACTACGCCTGACCATTACCTCACCCCTCGCCGTCTCATAGCACGGCTAGCCAGGCATTTTACCGTTTCCTTCACATATCATTTATCAAATTCCATTTAGTCGAAGCATATCAATGAAAATTCTCTTATTTCTCCAAAACCAATACCAAAAAAAAAAGAAGGAAAATTCGAGACCCAGAAAGAAAACCAGGTATCTCACAACTACATAACTCAGAAAAGCTCGTCCAATAGATTGTAGTTCCTTGAAAGCATCATCTTCAACCTGTTTTGATATCTTTCAGTCCTACTCTTCAAGTCCTGGATTTCCTTTTCCATCTTTTGGGATTCCACGGTCAGAGCCTTCTCCTCTTCCAAAACGACTTTTGTGGCAGGAACGACGTTGGCAAGGATACATGATCTATCAACCTTCACAATGTCAAGGCGATGCCGCAACCAACTTACATTAAACTCTAGGGATTAACTGGTAGACACCATTGTTTCCCACTTTTCAATAGTTGATTCCGCTACGTCGCTGCACCACGTTCCTAGTGGAAATATGGTCATATCTTTTCCATATTTTCGTGTACAAAGCCACTAATTTCTTTTGCACTAGGAATCCACCAACATTTCGGTAGCTAGAAGATAGGCACTTCATGCGGATTTCGAATGAAAAACCTGCATTGGGATATTCATGACAAGAAATACCCAAATCAACATTTTTCAGATCTGCAACGGCTAGTGTGCTCGGATTCGAAGGAAGAGGGGTGGCCAGGTCATCATCATCGACAACGGTCACACACGTTCCAGCTGAATATCTCTGCACAAAATAAAATCTCTCTTTGTCATTTGCTGGTGGTAACAAACAAATATCTATTGGTCAATAAAAGAGTATCGGTATGATCTCTTAACTCGGATGATCCGGACAAGCGAGTTGTCGCAAGAACCAGGTATTTGTCCACACTAAGAAAAGAAGAAAGAAGGAGTGTTATGGGAAAAGAAGATTCATCATTTCGAAAATTAAGAGATGGTTAGAGACATACTCTAGATACAAGCCACTTGAGTTTGACTAAATAATCTGGCTGCTCGAAGATGATTCGTTTCTGCCCGACATGATGAAGGAAATATGGATTCAACAGAGGAAGTCTTTATCTTAAATTGAGAAGGACGATCTGGTTTCACCAGCATATATACTGCGGAAACCCTAGAGAAAAAACGGATGCTGCGCAAACATGATGAGCTAACACGATAGCCGAAAAATCAGCCTGAATTAGAGAAAACGGTCAGATATTCAAAGGAGGAATGCGTTTTCTAGATCGGAACCATGGAATCAACACATACTTGGAATATGTTTGCCTTTCCACGGAGACGAGGAAACAAAACCAACGATGCAAAAATAGAGAGTGTGGGTAATGCCTTTTACATACATCGTATTTTTGGAGTTTGAATAGAAGAAGGTTTCTTCTTTTGGCCACGTACAGAAGAGGACAGATGGGCCCGCAGAGCCGGCGATCCACTACCAAAACCAGCGCACCATCTCTGCGGCTCTGTGGCCAAGGAAGCAGCGGCATTTTTACCACTCCTAGACAGCGCCATCTCCGCCCGCTCCACAGCCAGAGCAGCGCTATCATCACCGGTCGAAGCAGCATCATGGCTCGAGCGCTCTGTAGTCAAAGCGACTCCATCTCTGCCCATTCTTCGACCTAGTCGTCTCCGTCCTCACTGTTTGGTATCCAAAGTTCCAAGTACCGTTTCCACCGTTCCAAGCCAAGCGTCATCTCCGCACGTTCCGTGACCTAGCTAGCCAGCGCCTGTTCCGCGGCCAAATTGCAGTGCCATCTCTACCAATCAATATCCAAAGTTTCATCGTTGACGCCAGCACCCTATCGCCAAGCCAGAGTTACGCAAAGCCGCCAATGCAAAGATCACAGATTCTTCATGCCTCCTGCCAAAGGTTAGCCAAACTTTCCTGGCAATCTCTTCATGACTCGCCATTTTGATTTTATCCTTGTCTGTCACCATCTCATGCTTACCCCGCAACAATGCCACTGTTACGGGCTAAGCAGGGGATTTAATGTTGATGGTGATTTTTTATCTCAGGGTTAAATTTGTAAAACCCTACATCTAATGTGCCGTCACTCTTGCGAGGAAAAGGAGCCATGAGCGTTAGCTTCTCCACCGGCGCATTTATTGAGCTGTTCAATATATTTACATAAAATTTATCCAGACTGGCGCATATAGCAACAATCCCAGACACTCTGTAAATTTCAACACCTTCCTTATATTATTCCCGTGTTCAGTTTCCCAGCAAAACTCTTAACATTGGTATGGAATTACGGATTTGTGTTCACTCGCAGCAGAGTAGCGCAAATTTCCAAGTATCAAGATTAAGGTCCTTGCACGGAATACTCAGTCAGAAAGCAAAGAATAAACAGAGCCGCGGAGTAGGAGCAACAACGAGGAAAGCGTGGACATGCCATAGGCTAGCCGACGCCACTTGGCCACGCCCCATGCTACCCAACCGTCCCTTATTCCTTTGCCGACCAATCAGGTCGCTTTAAACCTGCCACACTCCCAATGAGTTGTGGTTGGGCCCATATTTTCCGTCCCTATTCTCTATCGACCAATCAGGTCACATTAAACCTACCACATGCACCAAAAGGGTAGCCACACCCGTGCTTGGCCGGCCCCCTACTTCCATTGACCAATCAGGTTACTCTAAACCTGCCACACCTTCCCAAAACCACGCCAACATAATAACGGCATGCTAAACATGCCAAAACGATTATGCCAAGCAAACGACATGCCAAGCACGCCAAAAAGCATGCCAATCGCACACGCCAAACATGCATGCCAAGTGCGCATGCCAAACGCGCCACTTACCACGACAACATGCCAAACCTGCCAAACTACTCTGCGTGCGTGACCAGCTTCACAACGGACTTCAATTTGGCTAGCCTAAACCGTAGGCGCGGCCATGCTCTAGTGGCGGTGGATGAAACCCTAATTTCTAAAATTGTGGTGCAAAAAATATGCCACCTCGGGCCCGCAACATGCCACAAGCTGCACAGACTTAGAGAACCCTAAAAAAGGTGCCACACCATGGCCAATCGTGGAAATACTTTTTTCTATGGTCGTTCCTACATGGTGGCCTGCCTATGGCTCCTCCGGCATGACTCTGGCATCGTTTGTATAAAAATCCATGCCACGGCCACCTACCGCATGTTGCATGCCATATGTGCTAATTAGGGTTTCGGCATGCCAAACCCTAACTTAGGCAAAGTTGTTGCGCCAAACAATGTTCCATAGAACATTAGGATCATTGTGACCATTGAAACTGATGGTTCCACACCACGTTTGAGTCTAACACCAATGTGCCAAAAATTTAGTGGCCACGGCTACGCCAGGCGCCACTTGCATAATCATGCCGCTGGCATGCACAAACTATGCCAATCATTCCACCGTGCCACTGGCATGCACGAGCTATGCCATCCATGCCGCAATGCCACTGAAATGCACCAAAGGCGCCACTGTGCCATTATCAGGCGCCAACAGAAGGTAGCCATAATCAACGGCTACCCTTACTCATGAGATGCAATCTCAACTATCCAAGTTTTCCACCGAACTGACAGACTTGTGGCAACTTTTAGGCGACCAGCCACCTAAGTCTAGTGGCCACGGCTACGCAAGGCGTCACTTGCACCACCGTGCCACTGGCATGCACAAGCTATGCCAGCCATGCCGCAATGCCACTGGCATGCACCAAAGGCGCCACTGTGCCATTATCAGGCGCCAACAGAAGGTAGCAATAATCAACGGCTACCCTTCCTCATGAGACGCAATCTCAGCCATCCAAGTTTTCCACCGAACTGACAGGCTTGTCACTACACCAAAACAACTGATTTGGGACGGATATACGCGTTGCAATTAATTTAACCAACGTCTATATCCGTTGGTAACATGGCGTATCAAATTTCTATGCAACGCCAGAATCCGTTGGGAAAATTAATTTTTGCAACATCTATAATCGTTGCTCATACTTTTTAGCAACGTTTTATTTTACAATTGAGCAACGGATTCTTAAATTTGTGCAACGGCTACACTATTTTAAGGTGAAAAAAATAAATTCTGACGATAATTCCGGTGAAAAAAATATAAACGTCTACAAACGGCTACACTATATACGTTGCAAAATTAAGGTGAAAAAAATAAATTCTGACGATAATTCCGGCCGAGTTCTGCACTTTCATATACCACATATACCATTGTAGATACAAGTTCAAACTTACTCAAGATCACACTTCAGAAGTTTACTTCTTTTTTCAATCAATCCAAGAACTGTCCAAAAGATAAAGTACAGATCCAAATAAGAAGAATATGCAATAACCATAAACCCAACGTGTGTTATGAGTGCATTCTCCATCCTTCACAGTTGTAGAGCTTCCAAAACGGTGGTGTAGTACAGCACATCGCCGCTCATCCGCAAATAAAGCTGAGTGGCATAAATCCAATTTTCTGTAGTTATTGCAGTAGCTCAAAATAAAAACACCTTTAAAATTCCTACATATAATTAAAGTGAACAAGAAGTAAAAACCATGACAAATTATCCCGGACACAGCGTGTCAGTACTATGTCCAAATGTTTTATGTTTTTACTTGGTTTTTAATATAAAGCAAAGATCATGGCGATTCATCCAGGACACAGAGCGTGTAGTAGATCATAACGTTTCTACCTGGTTTTTAATTCAATTCAAAACAGATAACCATGGCTGGGGGTTCTTTCACACATTGAAGGTGACGGTGACCCAACTGAATCATGTCTTGACAACCAGCTGAAACCTTAATTCTATGTCCCTACGATAAGGACAACCATATTCGTCAAAGTATCAATGAGTAGGATTAGGATCTACTCTTAGTTTACCTGCAAATCACATTTGGTAGTGAACCACAAACAGGGGTTTCGAAACTCTGCCGCTGGATCAAACTCCTCACACAGACAAATTTTAAGAGATTCCTTCTCAGCACCCGTGAGAAAGATAGGAGTCAAGTAATATTGCTTTATCAATTTTGATCCAATCAACAAGTATAATACTACAAGCGAAGATCCAAGGAAACAGAAAAATGAGAAAAGGATTACCAGAACATTATGTTGAACACCACTGTCAAGTGCACAAACAGCACAACCACGCTTAATGAACTCTAATGCAGCATCTCCTGTATGTGAGATGCAGCCAGCGACATGAGGTAATTCATGAGATTTTCTCCCGCCATTCTGTGATTTATTCATCTTAAAGTATTGAGTAATATCAACGTACAATCTTAAGAAGTTTCTCCATAAAAAAGGAGCTGACCTGCTATACGCATTTACAAATTATAAATCAAAACCACAACTTATAATCTTTGAAACAATCACCAATTCATATAGAATCTTCATCTGTATCTTTAGCCAAACCTGATCTTTAAGAAATGCTGTCTGCGATGTTTTGAAAGACTCAGCAGTGGCACAAGTTATTGATAGAGTGCACAACCATTTCTAGAGGATGCTGTAACTGCAGCTTGCTCTTGTGCGTACTTCCAAGTTTAAACAAAAATTCGGAGACAATTAAAATAAAATGATCCTGCAATACCAGAAGTTCTATTAATAAAGACTGGTATGGAAGGAGTAAGGCATTGAACATCACAGTTGACATAGAAATTCCATGTTACTACTCCTATTTCGTGTTGCTGCTCCTTACACATGTGTTTCCTTGACAATTCTAATGCAAAAAAAGTGAGTAGTATGTGAATGAATGAACATACACAGTAGAAGAAACGACATATTCAGCAAGTCTGCAGTATTATAATACATAATGAGACAAACTCGAGCACCACAAAGAATGGTGAGTTCTCTAGCTTTATTAAGAATCCTTGGCTTTCTATTGGAGTATGTTGCTAGTCTATCAGTTGTGTCCTCTAAAAATTAACTCTGTCTTTCCTCTACCCATATTTTCCGCAGCTAGATCTCTAGTAAGTGTGTGCCAGTATATATTATGTATCAAAACAGGTAACTACAGGAACGTTGGTGTTCAGGAATTAAGGAATTTCAGTTATACCCACAATCCACAATATTTAAGACCCAGGTGGAAGTAGTTCAGGTATATATGCAATGTCAAAACCCTTGCAACAATCAAACTAGTCTTTCCTCAACAGAGATACCCAACTTCTTTCAAGATAGAATACCCAAGAGTAAGAACCATCTAGCTGTGATAGAATTCTCTAGTGACTGGGGGAAAATATATCCCAATAGAACTATGAGTAAATTCTAAGTAGTACTTATGGCACACTTCCAGTGATCAGGTAAAGAAGTTTACATACTTCACGAATCATCTGAAGATAAGAAAAACTTAATATGCAGAGCCAAGAAATTACCTGTATAAATAGAGGCCTCTCAAGCAGCCACGGGCATGTTAGTGTTAGATTTTAGAGTAGTACGTTTCATGACAGATTCTTCAGACCCATCATGTTATGTCACGGTCAATTGAGGGAATCCCATAAGAACTTGCACTATAAAAATAGTAAAAATATTACACCCGTACTAATATAACAAACCCGAGAAATTCTACATCTACATAAAGAAGGTAACACTATAATAAATATAAAGTATCAAAAACAGAACTACTACCTGATCATCTCAATCCCATTAATCATTATCTACCAAAGTTGTTGAGTTTAACGAAGCTTTCACCGGCTTTAGCTATAAAACCTAAAGATCTGCTAGTACTTCTTCCTGCCATCAACATTAATTAACACTACCAAATCAATAAATTACAAATGTTTCCCCAAATGTTTCAGTTATGAAGACAAAGTAATTAACAAACTATTCTTTGAATTAAAGCCAACATAAAATACAAATTAATAGGTTCATTTACTCTCATGTCGAATATTTTCTGTCTAAGTGAAGGCATATTAATTCCTTCATATATGGTCCTGAACTTCTGAATGCCATAGGATGTTGTGATGCACTGCAATACCTATATATTGACAAACAAATCATTAACTTCAAACTCACACAGAGAAGTTATTCAAACTCACACAGAGAAGTTACAGTTGGATTTATACTTATTCCATCTGCGACCTACAATGGCCTAGAAATGCAACAACATGAGTATGAGGTACGCCTTTTAGCTGCCCGTCCATGCATAAACAAGATCCAGCATCATTGTCCACAACAAAACCTTTGAGCTAGCCACCTCAGAGTTATCATCATCATCACCATAAACCATATCTCATTTGATCTTCTCCTAAGCTTCAGTAGCTGTGACACAAGTGGGTACAACTAAGTAAAGAGTGTACAAAGTTTGTTCCTTCATAACTCCACCTGCAATCCATAAAGGGAAAGCCATAAAAGGAATGATTATGTTTTCATATACATGAAAAAGTAGAAATAAACTTGAAATTAACAGGATACCACCTTCTCAGGATTGCACAAGTCCTAATGAATCTTCTAAAGTGGTCAACACTAAACTGAATATATGATTCAATAACTTCACGGAACAACAATAGAAACCCAAAAACCATATCAACCCAATACAAACACCCCGAATTATAGATCTTCGCTCGGATTCTCCGAAGAGAAACCAAAACAGCACCCAAACGAAAAAGAAACCTATAAATCTTAAACCTAAATGATTCTGTCTACTTATAAATTCCGTAATAAATACTGAAAAAAAATAAACCCTATAAAATCAATAAAAACAGATGTGAAGATATACAGTAGCTAGCGAAACTCAAAGCTCAAATTCATAAAAATTGAGAAAATAGTTTATTAGGGTTTCTGACGGAGAAATCACATACGGAATCTAGGGTCGAAACGAAATTGGGATTATCAATGACTGGGTTTAATTTATGAAAGATGGATTTCGATTTGTGAGATGAGGATTTAGGATAGATGGATTTTGGTTTCCAAATGAATCTAAGGTTTGAAACGAAATTGGGATTATCAATGACTGGATTTGATTTATGAAAGATGGGTTTTGATTTGTGAGATGAGGGTTTAGGATAGATGGATTTTGGCTTCGAATTTTCGGGTTTGATTCCGCAAATCTCAATTTGGTGTTGGAAGAGAAGAAGAAAAAAACGAAGGAGAAAACTCGATATAGGAGAGAGATAGGAAAATAAGAAAACAGAAAAGAAATGGAGAATAATAAGGTCGTATAGACTTTTAACCCCTCGTCATTTAAATAAATTACAAGCGCATCTTTTTTCCTTGTTTCGTTTTGATAATCTGTATTTAGTGCAACGTATAAGAAAATCTGTGCAACGGATTAACGTCTGCAACGTGTATATACGTTGCACACTCCAAAAACCACATGTTGCAAAATCCTGGATCTGGTGTAGTGTGTGGAAACTTTTAGGCGACCAGCCAAGACAAGCCTAATAGCATCACATGCTATTTTCCTGCGACAAGTCTCTTGATTTTGACTTGCCACACGTATCAAAGTGCTACATGTTTTCCGCAAAAACACTCGAGACATCAAACATGTCACAAACTTGGGGATACTCATCAGGGTATTGGTCTGGCGGTTTACATCGTGTGGCGTGCAATACGCCCGTTACAAGAAAGTGTCATGAAGCAGGGCGGTTAGTAATGGAAACAATTAATGGTGTAAATGGATCCACTTCCTTCATCATGGAAGCATAAATTCTGACGTTACACGTTACTCCACTCTTCCACCACTCAATCGTTTCCACTTCCTACGAGACCAGGGTACGTTATATTACGACTTGTATAAATAGGTTTCACTTATTTCCACCAGATAACAAGTTTTGGTCGGCAACAACATAGTATCCAGAAATCACCAAATGATAGCTTTTCATTCTGCAAGCCAGATCCACTTTCTGATACAAGTCATAAAACAGGCCACACCTTCAGAATTAACGATTATGATCTCAACACTCTCTTCGCTTCCCTCCCTAAGACCAACCCTTCTCCTTCACTTTGTGACCGAAGCAACCCTGGAACGACCATTTCTTGGTTTAAGCCAGGATTGTACAGATTGATCTCTCGAATCAAAAGTACTCCCGTGCAATGCATTGTTTAGGGTCTAGATTTGTTTCTCATCCACACACCTGAATTTACCAGAACCAACAGAAACAGTTTTCACCCACAAACACCTGGATAAAGTTCTGGAGAGCCAGCTGATAATAAGGAACTGTGTTTGTTGAGAATAAATCACCAAGGATCGCCTTTTGCACCGAAGTTGTCTGACTTTGAGAAGCGAGATAACAGTAGGTACTAGTGTCGGCCATGGTGTAAATGCCAAGTCCACCATATTTGATTGGTAGTTCGTATTGCAAAATATAATCTAGACACACCAGTGCAATTGCGAAGTAGAAGCATCTCACTTTGAGGGTCCTTGAGTTTTTTGATTGCATCCATAAGTTGAACAATCTTGTTCACCCTTTTCAGCATCATATCACTAATAAAGTTCAAATCCAAACTCATCGGTTCAGCCAAAAGTTTAACACCATTGGCAGGTCTACCAATATCTGAGGGGAAAACACCATCAGCTGTGCTTCTAGGATCAATGGAAGGCCAAAATACTTCCGTTTTCTTTATATTGAGATGTACACCCCTATTTGGTCCTTCAGTTTCGATTATGCTCAAAGCCTTGGCTACCTCCAGTGTGTCACCAATAATTGTACCATCATCAAGGTATCAGGCTTGTAAATCGAGATTGCATCGAGAAGCAATAATCTTCACTAAGGGGTGAAGTGTCAATGCAAACAGCAAGGGATCGAGAGGGTCCCCCTGCTGAACTCCAAGTGCAGAAGACAAAATATATTGGTCGTAATAGAGCTTAACAGGTTGCAAGTAGCAAAATTCTACCCAATGAGAAATACCTGGGCAATGAAGACGAACTTCCTTGATGAGCTGAGATCTTCTCACCATGTTGAAGGCATTAGAATAGTCAATGAGCAACATTGACATTTTGTTCGATTGACCTTTCATCTCTAGTAGGCGATTAACAGCATGCAAGATACTCTCCCCCCCTCCCAGCCGGTATACCAACCCTAAATTGGTAGTCACCTAGATAAGAAGTCATCTCTTTGGCAACAGAGGAGGCATCCAATTTCGAAACCAGTCTTCACCAAACCGTACCAACTACAATTGGCCTTATACCACCCTCAGGTTTAAGCAACCGAGTCAAGGGCCCACTAGAAATGAACTCATGTAAACTCTCAGGTCATTTTATGACCAACCAAAGATTGACAACCCCAGTAATCGAAGTGAGTAAATCGTACGCAATTGCTGCTGCAGCCCCACTCATCACATCAACTAAGTGTTGCGCACGTAAACCATCACGGCCACACGATGTGCCTTTTGGGAAGCTCTTGATAGCTCTCAAAACTGTCCGAGAATCCACAACGAATGGGTCTACCATAACAGCATCGACGGGAACAACTGGAGGAGGCGATGGTGGGTGATTAGCTTGCAGATCATTGTATGTATCTTCATTACAAGGACCCACACCAGATGAATATAGGATACGGATTTCAGCAGCAAAATGTCCGCAACTTATCTTCTTTTGACAGGCCACTATATTAGCCACTCCATGCTTCTTCGAATCTGTCTTCTTAGTCCTCAAACAAATAGGTTGATGTAGCAGTTTGTTCACCAGGACAAAGCACCCATTGGGCTCTTTCCAAACCGAAAGTGCTTGATTGATAGCAGCGATTTGTAGTCGGTTTCTGTGACAAGATTTTTCCTCAGGGGCACTTCTCGGATTGAATAATGTTAGAGTACAGATAGAAAGAAGGACAAGCTTTAAACAAGCCGAAAGATTACCTGGGCTAACAATGATCATGTCGAGACAAACCTTCAGCGCTTTAGAGAATGCAAGAGCCTGCACTGATGAGGTATACAGGTAATAGTAATGGATTGTCGTTGGAGCACAACATTGAATAAATCAGTTGAAATAATTCCTACAACAACACCATCATCTCCCTTGCAAACTGCAGAAGAAGGGGTACAACAAACCTCTGTAGAATCACAGCCTGAAGCACTTGTAGCTAAGAAACCATCTCTGTCTTCACTTGGTTTAACTAAACCATGGATTAAGAAATCAGCACCTGCACCATTGAGAGGTCCAGTGATGATATCTCAATGCGCAACTCCCTCTCGACCCTTGCACAGAATTCTCCAAGTATGCATTTGCATACATCTATAGCACAACCACATACGTAAACAAGAAAGAGATTTCTCCCACGCATCATAGATACTCAGATTATTTGCAATCAACTCCCTGCAGATAGTTCTGTTTTCATCACAGAACAAATGCATGTCATGCAAATGTTTCACCAAAGATCCCTTAGCATAGCTCGGTCGTTAACTCCATTCCGACATCCATGAAGGTTCTTGAAGGGGCGATGACAAAACCCGACATTTGTTGTAGCTAAATCTGTAGAGGACGAAGAACTGAAGGGCTCCTGTGAAGAAGGGGTTGCAGTCGTGAAGAAAACAGAGTTAGACATCTCATCGAAAAGCAAACCCTAAAAGAAGAACACGAACCCTAAAAACAAAAAACAAAAACCAAAGGAAAGGAAAGGAAATAAGACGAAAAACAGGGACCAAGTTTGGAAACCGTGGAAAGAAAAACAAAAAAATATTAAAAACGAAAGTAAATCTCAAAGGAGACATGGTGATTCCGGAGAAAGAATCTGGTTTTCAATCGCCAGAATCTGTTCGCCGGAGGCATGCCGCTGAAACTTGAATAAAGAAGAAAAAAAACTGATTATGATTTATGAAATTTGGAAAGATTAGATGAGAATATATATATATATTTTTTTTTATGGTTTTTACAGAAAATAATAACGGATTCGTATTTATATGGATTGGTATTAGTATTAGTTTGAGGCTATCTTGGTTTTTTTAACTATTCACACTCCATATCCATTAAAAAGTTGAGAGAGTAAATTTATAGGGCTCAAATAGAACCCCTAGGCCTCAACCTAGGGAGGCAAGAGATAAAGTTTTTAGTTGTTTTTTATATTTACGGAGAGATAAAAAACAGAAAATGGATATTTCTTTCAAAAATGATGACGAGATTAATGACGTCATCCACTGGGCAACATTTATCCGAGGACCAAACAAATTTTTTTTGGACCAAACAGTGATATATTTTTTTAAGAAAGGACCAGCTAGACATGACCAAACTCACTGATTTATATTAATATTAGGACATTTTGATAGTCTCTACATTAGTTTATTGGTAAGATAACGATTGGTTATGACAAATTTATATGATTGGCTTATTTCGTGAGTGTGCACAAAATCTGACTTCCTGACTTCCAGTATTAGATTGTAGGTGACTTTAGTTATTTCTTGAAATAAGCTTACACATTCCTATTTCCTAATTGAATGAAGGGAATTAGTCATTTCTATCCCAAAGATATGGGCCGATACACATTCTTGCGCCGTTTTTTTCTACACTATTAAAACTATCCTGCCGTTTAAAGTAAACAACCAAAATTGTTTGATAAGTGGGACCTAGTTGAGCTGTCAATTGAAAGTCCAGGTGTTAGTCCAAGTGTTAATATCTTGTAATGGGAAAAGACGCATATATCCTTTCTTCTTCGTTTCAACTCCATCGAATAGGTTAGTATCAGATGTAGATTTCGTTGTTAGAGAAGATGGAGGGAGAGTGGTGAGAAAGATATGGTTTGGGAAGATTACGTGCATGAATTTAGGATATATCCCAAACAACTGCATCTAATGTATCCTTATCAAGATATTTCACACCAGAAATTAGTTAGGGTTTTTCTCAGAATTTTGTTACTCTATCGGTATATAAAGAATCAAGGTCTAAGTTTGTTTCTATCCGTAAACCAGTTGATAAGAGTGAAGTTTATTGAGAAAACCTAAGTAATTTTAGGCGAGTGATTTCTGTATTTTGAAGAAATGGGGAAGGAGATAATGTTTGATGAAGAGTTACTGAACAAGAACTCTGCTGCATATACTAAAAGGTATATTTTCATTAGCTAACTATGCTTTTCATCTTTGTTATTATGAATTTTTGGTTTTCGATTTAGGGATTTCTTACTGGTTCAAATTAGGGTTTTCAATTTTTTCAATTTAAGGCTTTTCAAATCGACTTCAAAATTAGGGTTTCGATTTAGGGATAATCACAATTAGATCTTTACAGTAGTTTATGGAATGATAAGTGTTCTGTTGATGAACATTACATGAATTTTGTTACTGAATTGGTCTATTAATGGTACTTTGGTGGTTTTGTATGGATAATATGCCTCTGTGGCTTAGTATGAGATTTTGAATTAAAACTAAAATTCAGAGGATGCAGAAATGTGATCATGTCTAGAAGCTGTGCTTGATAAAAAAAAATTATCTACTTCTTTTGTAAATGGTGTGATAACCCTCATTTTTCCATTCTCCAAAAAAGCATGTATACAGATAAGATGATCATCTTGCAAGGGTTGTCGTTTAATGAATTGGTTTTTCATAGAAAAAAAAAATTCAATTTCATACAGTCAATTATGTTTGTATATAAGAGTCATAAGAGTTGAAATCTTACATTGATATAAGAGAATTCTGGTTACACTTCTATGAGTGCCATGTGCATATCCTGTTTGTTGTATGTGTACTGTTGGTTTAGTAGTTTGGTCCAAAATACTCTTTAAAGAATCGTCTTTTTTCGGAAAGGTTCAAAGAAATGATTTTGATTGAGAAGTTATATTCCGAGATTCGTATGCTTATAGAGGAAGGGATATCTGTCACTTGATTAATGAGTTCCTGAATCGAATCTTTTCTTTTTGTTGCGTGTCTTGAAATAATTGGCTGATGCACATAGAGATTTGAGAAAGTCTACTGATCATGTATGTATCCGTTTATGAGAGTTCTTTGGCATTTTGTGTGTGAATTTTCTAGTGCAAATCTGTTATAACTTATTTTGAATACTAGTGACTTATTATTTTTGTTCTCTTGCAGTTACATGAGACCTAATTCTGGACATATGGTTGCAAATACTTGGAGACAGGACAAAGAAAATGACAGGTGATTTGTCTTATTATGCTAGTGAAAGATGATGTTTTCTCTATTAGTTGATAGTTAGCCCCTATTGTGTAAGGGATCATATTTTGTTGTGGTAAACCATGCCATAAACTAGGTTTTTTTTTGTAGCATATGATGAATATATTTTAGTGATAATAATCTTCTATTATGTAACAGGGATTCAACACCTCATAAAGGTCCAACGGCAACTTTATCTCCCAGGAAAAGCCCAAGGCTGATTGAAAAAGCTAAGAGGACGGTTGGTGTTAGTTTAACTAAGATGGTTCTGGATTTTGAGAACCATGTTGAGGAGCCGACACAGGCTAGCAGTCAGGGAATTGTGAATCTAGATGATGATTCACTAGGTACTGAATTCTGGAAATCAGCCGCGGATAAAGTAGATGTTGTTGAAGAAGCTGTCAATGCGACTAAGGAATCAGTGTTGCACCTTCAGAATCTTAATGCAGATGATTGTCACCCGGAAGACCAACCATGGAGCCAACCACTCATATACAGTGAGGGTGAAGATGATGCTGATTGGAAGGAGTTTTTACACAATTTTAGTATGAAAAGCAGTGCTGGTAAGGATAGTGAGGAAGACGATGAAGGTAATGTTCATATTTTGAAATTTTAGAATTCATCGATTATGTTATGTTTACAATTTGATATTAATGTGTATTTGTATATGCCTCTGAACATGTAGATGATCATTATGACCAGTTGTTGGAGACGGATGATGAAGTTGAAGGTAGTGTTGGTTTCTCTTTTAAAATTGGTTTTTACAATGATATAATGATACCCGATGTGTTAATTACTTTTTCCTTGTTGATTGTCATGACTTGAAGTTTTCAAAGAAGTTAAGGAACCACTGATTGATTTTGAGATTGAAAAGGGTAAAGGGAAGGAAATTGCTAATGGATTGGAAGATCATTATGGTCCTGAAATGGTTGGTAGGCCATTACCTAATCATGAAGTTAGAGTGGTTGATAATGGGCAACATTGGTTTGATGACAGTGATTTTGAAGATTTCCTTGTTGCTGCTGATTCAGTGGATAATGAGTTATTCCCTGAACCAGAAAATGAAATACAAGTTGTAGTTGATGACAGAATTGATGAGGGGATGGAATTTCCAGACAAGACCGCTTTTAAGAGACATCTCAGAAAATACTGTGTATCTACTAAGACAGAATGCAGGTTTAGTAAGAGTGATAATATTAGAATCAAGGCTGTGTGTAAAGGCTTTGGAGAGCCCATTCTATGTCCGTGGTATATATCTGCAAGGAGGATCCCTGGTGAGGCGACTTGGAGCATAAGAGATTTCCACTTGCACCACACTTGTATTGGGGATCCTTATGGGAGGAATTCATGTGCAAATCCAGAATTTGTAGCTCAACATGTGATTAACAAGCTAAGGGAGTCACATGGAAAGAATGTACCTAAACCTTCTGAGATTGCTGCCGAGTTTTGGACAAGCCACAACACCTTGATCCCGTATCACGTTGCATGGAAGGCTAGAAACAATGTGTTGGAGAGGATAAACGGGAGCTTTGATGAGAGTTTTAGACTCATACCAAGTCTGTGTGAAATGATCAAAAGGACTAATCCCGGATCAATTGCTACTTTCACTTACGGAAGGTAATATTATTTCTTTAATTGTTCGTAAAATTGATTAGTTTGAGTTCTAGTTTTAAAACTTTCCTTGTTTCTTCGTGCAGAGACAATCGATTTGAATCTGTGACTATATCTTTTGATGCCCCAATGAGGGGTTTTATAAATGGTTGTAGAAATGTGGTTGGGCTGGATGGTTGTCACCTGAAGGGAAAGTATGGTGGTTGTCTACTATCTGCCACTGCTCTTGATGGGCAGAATGGATTGGTTCCTTTGGGTATCATGGTTTGTAGAAACGAGTGTGCGGAGAACTGGTTCTTGTTCTTGAATAATCTCAAGCATAGATTGGCTGATCATCCCGTTGAGCCAATCAACTTCATATCTGATAGACAGAAGGGTTTGAGAGACGCTGTCCAAAAGTTGTTCCCTACTTCACCACATAGGTTCTGCTTCAGGTTACAAACTAACCTCCAACCTGATCATTTTATTGTTACAAAATACATAAAGTATGTTCTATATTCATGGCAGGCACATGTATGCAAACTTCAAAATGCACTACAAGGGATCTAAAGTACACACACTATTTTGGAATGCTGCTAGAGCTTATAAGCCTAAACACTTTCAGGTTTGTTTTAGTCCGTAAATGAAATGAGTGACATTTTTTATTCTTAGAAAGTAAAATTCTTGTAACACTAAATATGTTTCAACTGTAGGCACACATGGATAGTATGATGTCAGAGAATGTTAGTGCTTGTCAGTATTTGATGGGCGAGGATCCTAAAAGCTGGTGCAGGGCCTTTTTTGACCACAAGAGCGCTTGTGAACACTTGAGTAACAACTTTTCTGAAAGTTTCAATAACATGATAACCAACATTAGGGAGAAACCTGTCTGCAAGCTAGTTTTGATGTATGGACAGCTAGTGATGGGGCTGTTTTACAAGAGAAGAAATGCTTGTGTTGGATGGGATTCTGGGTATTTGGTTCCTACTGCCAAAAAATTATTGAAGAAGATGTTTAAGAAAACAGGGGAATATAAGGTAGAAGGAGCGGTTGCTGGCAAGCTTTATGAAGTCACAAGCATACATAATACAATATTCACTGTTGACCTTGAGAAACATACTTGCAGCTGCATGCAATGGCAGCTGAGGGGTTTCCCCTGTCAACACGCAGTCTGTGCTCTGCAGCAAATCAGGCCCAATTGGGTTGAGTAAGTGTGCAGAACACATGTAATTTTATCTATGATTATTTCTTTATTACCAATATCTGAAATGTTAAACCTGTTTGTTTTTCTTGTGTGCATTTTTATAGGTATTGTGTCAGATACTACTCAGTGGATAACTACAGGACCACCTATTCCCCTGATATGGTGCCATTGGAAGGGCCTGAGGACTGGGATGAGGTTTTTTCCTAACTCTCAACTATTCATGTTTACTTGTCCTTAATTGGATCTGATTTATGTTTGCACTATGAACTTAGACAACCTTTTACATTACATTATTAGGTTTACCTTAAATATCCGTGTGTATCTACTTAAAAGTACAATTGTGATACATGAATTCAAAGTACTCTGTGAAATATCTGAACTCAATTCTTCTCAGTTCTTGTATGAACCCTGTACCTAGCTACTTAATGGATTTTAGTGTTTGGAAGCCGGATTCCAGACCCTGCAGTAACATATATAGTGTAGATATTTAGGATGTTTAATTTTTGCGGCGGCTAAGTAATCATTTTTAGTATTATGCAATATTAACTTCCTTTGTTATTCTCTTATACAGCCAAGAACAATTATTGTTCCTCCATTGCTCATTAGGAAACCGGGCCGGCCTAGGAAGAACAGAAGGAAGGCCTATAATGAGACCCTATCCGAGAAGAAAGTCAGGTGCTGCAGCAAATGCAAGCTGCCTGGTCACAACAAGACAACTTGTCCTGGTGGTGCAATTGGCTCTAATACAAAGAGAAATGGGTCTACATCTGAAGAAGGCGGACTGGCATTTCAATCCCAATCATCATCACAAGCTGGAAGTGCTGGTGGTTCTATGCCTGCAACGAAGAAGCCAAGAAGATTTACTTGAAACTAGTTTTGGCTAGGATGTCTTTTGTTTTCTTTCAAGTGAGACCTATAAAACTTCATGCATTTGCTCTGTTTATTTGGTTATGTTTTAGATTAGCTTTTACTTTGTTTGGATATTAGCTATCTTCCATAGATATTGTTTTTGGATGTTTTGAGTATTGGATATTTGATTCAATGTTATCAATAAATGGTAGTGTTAGTGTCGTTAGCTTGCCTTGCTCTATTTTTACGATTTTATGGTTTTTCTATCTGGATTTTAACAGGTGAAGAAGACAAAGTTTGTCGATGAGATCCTCCTGAAGAAATGAGGAAACAAGTTTAACTGAAAGGTATATTGGGCATCTCAGGTCATCCTAAATCTGCCACATGTCAGTTAACACCAGTTAACTTGTAACTGGATGGAAATCTTTGTAACGGGATTAATTTGTAAGTTTTGAAAAAAACGGGATTATTTTATAAACAACTTAAGAAACTGGGACATATGTGTAAATGACCCTTGAATGAACTTCTAACAGTCCTAACTAGGAAACTGCCCAATATAATACAATTCTGACCCAAACCGGAAACATTTGGCTCTGCAATCAACCTATTTAATTTGGATTATACATATACATATACATAGGAAGTAACACAATACAGAGTTGACAACTTAATATAATTAAGAAGAAAAAGAAAGATAAATCTCATCGTGAGTGTGAAGAAGAAGCTTGAAAACCAGTATGGATAGATGTTGTTGTTGTAATCTTACGTCACATGATTTAAATCCATGGGATCATCGTCGGCAAACAGAACCGAACGCAAACCAGTCAAATCGACGCCGTTGGATTGGTGAGATATCTGCAATAGACGAAGACGACGATTACAATTCAAGTATCAGTCAAGAGAATCTTGATCCCGCAATGGATAGGCAGATTGAGGACGGCGAGCTTCATGACAGTGATAATGACGAGACTGCGGAAGAGAGTTTAGATTCCAGGAATTCCAATAGCCATGACCTTCAGAACCAAGAAAGGAATGACTACAGGGAAATAATTAGTCCTGTTGGCAATCATGCGCAATCCCTAATTGATAATACAGTTAGGCAATATCGTGAATATAATGCTGGGAATCTTTTATCTCCGGATGCTTCCCTCGTTGAACGCTGAGATAGGTGACATGAGTTATGAGGGATTGATGGAATTGCAAGAAAGGGTTGGCAAAGTAGTAGGTGAGATATCTGACGACGACGGCAACAATTACAATTCAAGTATCAGTCAAGAGAATCTTGATCTCGCAATAGATAAGCAGATTGAGGACGGCGAGCTGCATGACAGTGGCAATGACAGGACTGCGGAAGAGAGTTTAGATTCTACAGAAGGCAGGAATTCCAATAGCCCAGACTTTCAAAACCAAGAAAGCAATGACTACAGGGCAGTAATTAGTCCTTTTCGAAATCCTTCGCAATCCCTAATTGATATGCATAGGAGAATTAGGCCTTATGATGAATATAATGCTGGGAATCTTTGTCTCCAGATGCTTCCCTCGTTGAACGCCTGGGCCACCAACTATAGATGACATAGATGAGACAGATGACCTAGATGGCATGAGTTATGAGGGATTAATGGAATTGGAAGAAAGGATTGGCAAAGTAGGAGGGTTATCAAAAGAAACCGTCTCAAGTCATCTGAAAACAAGAGTTCGCACCACATGTGTAGAGTCGGCGGAGGAGGAGACTGAAATTTGCACCATATGTCAGGATGTATATGAGAACAAGGATAAGATCGGAACTCTTGATTGCCAAACATGAGTACCATGAGGACTGTATTACACAATGGTTGGTACAGAAGAACGTTTGCCCTATCCGTAAAAGCCAAGGTCTGAGGACCACGGAAGAAAGCAAGACACAAGTGAACGGATGTTAGATAATATTTTTCTTTTTACCTTTTGCGTTGTAACTGAATACCATGCGCTTGATTTCCTGTTTCGGGTAGGCAGGCAGCTGCTCATGGGTCCAGGACAAAAATATTAAATGCATATAATATTAAATGAATATTTTTTATTTTATTTTTTTCTTGAACCTTTGGTTTTGTTTTTGATAATCAAACCACTAGTATTTTATTCCAAATAAGAAACGTTTACATGATGGTTTTTAAGAAAAAACAAGTTCAACATAAGCATGAAACAAATACAATAATAGGTGCAAAACGAAAATAAATCGCGAAGAGAAAGAACTATCCACAACGGTAGCACCCAAATCTCGTATATAGAGATTTGAGAAGGAATGGTATTTGAAATCATAATTCGACCATTTTGATTGATTTTCTTCTTGAAAAGAGATACTCCTATGAGGGAGGAGTGATTTGCCCAGAAACTCATGCGTAGCGAGAAGCCTAGAAACCCTAGATTTATTATTCAGTTGAAGAATAATTTGATCTTGCCTCCGTCAAATCGCTGATGTACTTGTATCCAACAAACCAAATCACGAACAAATCTATAGAATGAAACACTATCAAAAGTGCAGATAAAATCGCCCTAATAGCGAAGAGAATAATTGCCCTAATAGCGAAGAAAAGAATCGCTCTAATAGCGAAGAGATTTATTCAGAATAACTAAACAACTCCTAAAACACAAACAATCTTTGCTCGGATCTAACCCCAGAAGGACTAGATCTGAGAAAAGGAGGAAGAAGATGATGGATTTTCTAGACACTTTGAGAATGGGTGAAAGAAGAGAGATCGGTGAACCTTTGGTTTTTGATGTTGCCGTTTTCTTCTTTAATAAGAAATTGATTCGGGTACAAAATTTCAAAATTAACATCTCTGATACCGACTCTATATGAGTTATTTCAAAAAAACCTATAAGCTGCTTAGTAGATCAGTGAACCTTTGGTTTTTGATGTTGCCGTTTTCTTCTTTAATAAGAAATTGATTCGGGTATAAAATTTCAAAATTAACATCTCTGGTACCGACTCTACATGAGTTATTTTACTTTCATTGAGCGTAAATAACCGTCTATATACTCTCTCTCACGCATTCAACTCCAATAAATAAATCATAAAATGAATCCAAGAGCATAGCTCAGTGGTATCCCATCAACTCCAGTAAGGAGGAAGTCAGGATTTCGATCCCCACCGTAGAGGTTTATATTTAATTTAGTTATATAGAGGGGTTTGACGGGATTGGGTCTAGCAATGGAGATAGTCCAACTGGTTGGATTTGGGTAGGGACCTGGGTCCAGCTTTAGCCTATCAAAAAAAAATCATAAACAACAATCTCACATTAAAACTCCAATAAATAAATCATAAACAACAATAATTGCCTATTCTTGCAATAGGACTCGAACTTATTCTGTATTCCACGCATTGAATTAACAACCGATAACAAAAGAAATATCGTTATGTTCCTACTTGTTTCAATTCAATTCCAAAACCTATGGCTACATATTTTTTGCCATATGACTTGCTTTATTATCCCAATTAGTTTGGGAACGAGTCTGTCCAAGTTATGGCAACTCACTGAGTTGTAGTTTACATGGTCACACTACTTTGCGATTGGTTTGATCAAAGTTATAGATTTTAGTAAATGATCTCTATAGATGCTGGAAAACCCACACTACTCCCAAAGATCTATCCTTAAACTCGAATCACAAATATCAATCAAATACTCACAATGTAAAGCAAGCTAGACATGAGAGATTTATATGGTTTAGTGTTAAAACATACATTCACCAAGGTGATATCATTATGGTTTGAAGGGTATTACAAGTGGTCACGGATGTAAAAATATGCTCCCGATATTTCTCTCTCAGTAAGCTATGAACCCTCAAAAAACTCAACCCTCTTATATTGTTTACATTCTCTTCTACAGGAAAAACTCGTTAGTGGAAGACAACTCACTTCTCTCGCTGATATGCTCGGGGGACCGATCTGCTGTAGCTAATTGGCGATAGGGTTCATCTTTGTCGATAATTAGGTTTGTGGGGAAGCTTGTTTGTACACTTCCCTAAAACCGTGATATCCTTCTTTGTTGTGACGAGTAGTCTTTTTCCACCTGTCTAATCAGACTGCAAGCTGGCGAACTAATCGTTTTGATCCTTCTACTCACTTCAAACTCAATTCTTGATCTTTGTTAATGTTTTCCATGTGTCTTAATCTTATATAATGGGCAAATATCTTCCACGCAGGAAAAGTGCTTCTGAAGGAGGTATTTAGTGTTTAACTCAAAAAAAAAATGTTGGAAAAGTTATTTTTAAGACACATACATCGTTTTGGTGGTTGCATAACTAAATTAGCGGATATATGAATTAAAATGTGGTAGATTAAAGAGTTACGCATTTTTTTTTGGTGGCTGCGTAATTCGTTATACTTCCCTTTCCTTTGAATGCTATTTTTTAAGTATGTACATCGATTTAGTGGTTGTATAACCAAATTAATGGATGTATGAACCAAAAATTATGGCTACATAACGTGTTATGCATCTTTTTTGGTGTTTACATGTTGTGTTATGCATTTTTTGTGGAGGCTGCATAATAAATATGTAATCAATTCTCGAAAATTTTACCAGAAAGACCAATCACCTCCTACGTTGTTATTTGTACTCGTTGTGTATATCTTTTTAAAATATTTCTAAGGAGATAAAATTTGTAAAATTACAAGACACAATTTTTAGATAAGTTATATTTTAGTTTACTTTCCAATTATACCCCTGAAAAAATAGGATGTATTTTCCATAATTTCAAATAATTATGGTGTCATAGAAACTGAAAATATTTCGAGCCTAAAAATAAGAGAAATAATATTTTTGGGACTTAGTCTAATTTCCCCTTTTTATAATTTCCATCTTTGCCTCTGTCCATTAGCTGACGAGGGCGAATTTGTTCTCGAATGGCGACGCGGGAGATTCGGGAATTACCTTCCCAATCGCAAAGAAAGGTCATCAGTTTGCAGAAATTAACATTGGTGAGAGACTCCATTATCCGAGATAGAAAATTTTGGTGAAGAAATTGCCGCCTATAAAGCCAATTATGATAATCGATTATGATATTATTATGAAAGAACAGAACGTTGAGAAGCTGACTAGAGACGGTGTATTGTATATGAGGAGAACAAGACTACAATACCTCCCATGAAAACACTACTCCCGAAGAGTACTCCACTGCTAACATGGATATATTGGATAAAGATTTATATAGATATCTAGCAATCCTAAAAACTCCCAGGTATTTGATTAGGATATGTAAGAATCATGAAATATCCATGATATTCAAAACAAATTTATTTAGATTTCAAAAATATCCTAGATATTCAATTTATTTAGGATCTTTTAAGATAATTGAGGCGGAAAATATATAAAGATTCTTATGAATATTTGTAATTAAAATATGTGCATTATTATTATCTCACATTAATCCCAATCCATACCACAAAATTTTCATGGATTCTTATGGAATTTGTTTTTTAAACAACAACATGCTATGTTTTTCCACCACACACCACCACCATCATCACCATCACCATACACCAACCAGCACAAACGCCGCCACCACTAACAAAAAAAATCATTGACTACCAGCACTAACAACCACCAACCGAACCACCACCACCAACAACAACAACCACTAGCAACCGTTACCACATGTACCAACTACTGCCATCGCATACACCGCCACCTCAACTTATGAATGTTTTTTTTTTTTTTTGGAAATGGAGACATGTTTATTACCTTGATTTTTTCAACTATATTACGATTTGGTAACTCACTTTAATTATTATAAATCTAAATGAATCCTAATTCAATCTATTTTAATCTAATTTTATAAATCTAAAATTATATATCTATAAGATTCTTTTAAGATTCATTAGAAATCCACTAAACGAAAGTAAATCAGTACTCACTCTGTTTCAAAAAGACCGTCCTCTATTCCACTTTGATCTATATCAAAATTATGTCCAGCTTCTGTTTATAGTCATATTTTTCCAATGAACTTTCTAATATACCGTTAAGTTTTTATATTTATCAAATCTTTTTTAATGTGACCCAATCTAAAATATTAATGAAATTTGTGTAATTAAGGAAACAATTATATCCTTCATTCCTTTTTGTATTTCCTATAGACAATTCCATAACAATTTTTGGTAGTTTTTATTACTAACATTTTTATTGAAATAAATTAAGCAAGTAATTAAGGGTAGGCGGGTGCAGATCCCATGTCCCCTTCCTCCATGTGCCCTCGTGTCCCACTAGTTAGATTTTGACATGTGGCTTCATTTTTTTCCATAATTCAATTATCCTATTTACGGTTAAAGATAATTATGAAAACATAAAAGCATATATACTGTTACCTTTTTTATCTCCCGAACCAAAAATCCAAGTTTGAGGTTCCGAATGAATAACAAAGTTTTTGTATCAAAAAAAAAATTCATTAAAGGGAAACACATCTAATAGGTTAATGATCATCCAATAGTGAGGATGCAATTACAACAGGTATTTTACTGAGTAGACAAGCAGGCACTCGGGAACATCTTGGATTTATTCCACTTGACTATAAAAATTATTTGCGCACCAAGCGAACAAGAGAAATGAAAACAGGAGATACGGGAGGTGTATTAGAATATCTGCAAAAGAAGAAATCGACTGATCCGAATTTTTTCTATGCCATACAAGTGGATAAAGAGGATTTAATAACTAATATATTTTGGGCTGATGCCAGAATGATGGTAGACTATGATTATTTTGGCGACGTGGTTTGTTTTGATACCACTTTTAGAAAAAACAATGAAGGAAGACCTTTTGCGATGTTTGTTGGAGTTAACCATCATAAGCAATCAGTCATATTTGGTGCTGCACTTCTGTATGATGAAACTGCAGAGACTTTTGAGTGGTTGTTTGACATTTTTGCTAAAACCATGTCCTGGAAGAAACCAAAGAGTATTTTTACTGATCAGGATGCTGCAATGGCAAAAGCTTTAGCATCGGAGTGGCCGGAAACAACCCATCGGTTATGCATTTGGCATATATTTCAAAATGCAGCTAAACATCTTAGCCATGTTTTTGAAAAATTCGATAACTTCGCTAAGGAATTTAGCGACTGTGTATATGATTACGAGGAGGAAAAAGAATTTATAGATGCTTGGAAAAATATGCTTGAGAAATATAAGCTCCAAGATAATGAATGGTTGAGCAGATTATTCAATATAAAAGAAAAATGGGCTTTGGTTTATGGAAGAAATACCTTTAGTGCTGAAATCACCACCACCCAACGAAGTGAAAGCTTGAACAGTTTGGTAAAAAAATATGTCAACTACAAGTATGATATGTTGCGTTTTTTTTCGTCGTTTTGAAGGGCTAGTTGATGATCGTCGTTATGAAGAGTTAAAAGCAGACTTCAAAGCAAGCCAGAGCTTCCCTGCACTTTCATTTCCGGTAAAGATTTTAAAACATGCAGCAATCGTATATACACATGAGGTTTTGAAATTATTTCAGAAACAATTATGTAGAGCTCATGATTGTACCGTGAATTACCTTGGCGACACTAGTACGACAGTTAGAAAATATGGAGTTATTCCTCATGCGCAATAATATCACCGACAGTCATCTTTGATATGGAAAATAATAACATCTCTTGTAGCTGCAGGAAATTTGAATTCGCAGGCATCTTGTGTTCACATGCTCTAAAAGTTTTGTCCCTGCACAACATTAAAAGTATTCCTACTCAGTACATTTTAAAAAGGTGGACGAAAGATGTGAAGTCCGGCAGTGTAAAAATAAGTCCAATAGCTACCACTGCAAATGACCCCAAAGGAGATATAATTAAACGTTACAGAGAGTTGTGTAGACTACACGTTCAGTTGGCGACAAGAGCATCAGAGTCAAGTGAAGCATATGAAATTTCTTTGTCAGGATTTAACAACACACTAGCAAAGGTTGACGACATTCTCAGAGGAATAACAACTAAAGAAAATTCACAAGCAATGTTGCCAACGACCAATAATCTAGAAGAGCCAAGTGTAGTTGTACCCATCCACGGTGATAATGGTAATGTGAGGGGAATAAAAATCAAAGAAAAAGAAGTAGGTGTTAGCTCCAAAAGGCCACAAAGCAGTTTAGAGACAGAGACTAATAAAAAGAAAAAGGGCGTTTTAGAAACAGCCACTACCAAGCAGAAAAGAGCTCGAAGAACCCTGTTAGATCCAAAAAATAGTGATTCCCAGCATGTTATGGCTTCACAAAGCCATTTTCCCCATCCACCTCCACATCCACTCGTACAGGTATTTATTTTTATCATTTTACAGTCCTAAATGCATGTGTATAAGTGTGTGCATATATATGTATTAATTAAGATCCTCTAAATGACAGGATACTGCTTGGTATGGAACAAGGTATATGCCCATGGCATCACAGTTCTTTGTTCAGGTACAATTTTTTATTTGGTCACTTATTCGATCCAGCAATGTTAACATGTCTTACAATCAATTGGTGATTAATTATTTAGCTTTGTAATATTTGACTGTATATATTTTTCCAAACAACAATCTAATGCGGGAGCCTACTACCAACCGTACTCGGACGGTGTATTTAACACCTTCCAGGTAATTTTTGTGTGCTTAACTTTGCTTTGAATACCCTATTATTGTGAAAAAAAAGAAAGAAAATGATGTTTAGCTTTTATTGCAGGAACAACAAGGATTACAAGGACAAGGATTGCAAACGCGACAAATCTATAACTATCGCCAGTAGTTCCAAACAGTTCCAAACCGGAAATGCTGAATTAACATCCAAGTAAGACGAGAAGACAAGCTTTTGAGCCAATCAGTGATCAGATGGCCACAGTAGAATGTTTGGAGTTGCGTCTTATTGTTTAATTGCCGCAATCCTTGTAACAGAAATTTGGATGAGATTACAAGATATTAAGTTCACATTTATTTATTTGATCTAAACTTTGCTGGCTACATTATTTTCTTTGATGGAAAAAACTCATAACTTTATTGATTAATAAGGAGTTAGTAAAGATATATGTAACATCTTCGTACTCGTTTTGAAGTTTACTGTATTACAAGAGTTCAACTCGGAAACCATTCCAAAAGATTGTGATGAACATTCTCCAGGTAATCTCAAAGTACAGTCAAAAGAAAAGAGAAGAAGAATGAGAGATGTAGATTTTTGGTTCGGGAGATAAAAAAGGTAACAGTATATATGCTTTTATGTTTTCATAATTATCTTTAACCGTAAATAGGATAATTGAATTATGGAAAAAAAAAAGGAAGCCACATGTCAAAATCTAACTAGTGGGACACGAGGGCACATGGAGGAAGGGGACATGGGATCTGCACCGATGTAAAGTATTATGGTTTCCTTAATATCTTGACAAAATCAAAGAGGACTGTCATTTTGAAACGGAGGGAGTATCTATTTTTATCTATATAAATCCAGATCCAATACATCCCTAGCCTATAAGTTTGGCAAATTATCTAAAACTGCCAAAGACAAGCAGCGAGAGGTGCATGTGGGTCTCAAGACCAATGAGGGAGGTTTGTCTTTTGACAATAATGAGTCTATTCGAGTCGTTTCAAAAAAGGAGGCCATTGAACACTCCTGCTAACTGTAGGACCACGAATATCCCAATGAAAGACACTTATTTTCATACCTTCAAATGCCTCTTGTAAATTTCTGCAAAAGTGTAACCCGGAAGCACATTGGTTCCTTGAATCAAACTTCACCCACCTGCACTTCAGTCTTATAAGTTTGCACCAGTGCAAACATCCAACTCTTCAGTTCTACAGTAGAAGTATTTTTTGCCTTCTTTCACTTCTCTTTACTTATCAAATACACTCCATAATGCATTCAAACATTGCCATACATTGCCAACAACAATCAGTCAACCAAGAACACTTAGAACATGACACAATAAACTCATTTTATTACATCCAAGGGAAGAAATACAAAACTTTCCCACTTAGGGACTTACACAGACTTGTTCCTCTTGAACCAAGACTTATCCTTACAAAAAATCTCTCAATTCGAGCCTCACACTCTCCTATGTAAGCCTGCCAAATTTTCCATGCCTTAGGACTATTTATATAGCAGCTTTACTGACCAAAAACCGTGCAAAACTGTTGCACACGCATGAGACATCCATTTGTCCCATAAAGCAGTTCCATAACCGCCTATAACTGTGTTAACTGGCCAGTTTCTCTTAAAACCATCACCATCATCCAACACCTGTTCTCTAGCAGTTATGAATACTCTCTCATGCTTCAAAACTTGATTTATAACCGTTTTACATTGTCTCGCGTCTTTGGCATGCTTGTGAAGCCCGTAACTAACTCCTAACTGTCATTTGAGCTGTATTGCACAACTGTTGCGCTTTACTGAATTCGGCCTTGATCCAATGCTCGGTCATCTTGGACCTGCAAGCTTCTTGCTCTAAGCTAATGCACGGTCAATCATTTTGCTTCAATCATCAAGGCCAACTCTTTAAGCTCATTCTGGTTATTGGAGGTTGAAAATGGGTTTTCTCCGTAAAGCAGCAGAAGAACAAGAAAGCCATTCATCTCTCATAGAGATCTTGAAATAACAAAACCTATCCACATGATTCACAATCCATTGATCTTTATACTAGTTGATGATGACTTTTTTCTACTTGATTTTCTTCTTGTAATATTTTCTTGTTATTCCACCTGCAAACATACCCAAATCAAAATAGAACCCTAAAATCTAACCTCAATAAAGAAAAAGCCTGATTAAAAATAATCAGTAAGCAAAAACAAGTAAGAGAATAAGAGAGATGTGATATAATGATTGATTACACAATGTGGTTTGATCACGAGGAAATCCAATTTTAGCTGGTGTGCACTACTGATAGAAAAAAGTAGGAATTTACTAACAGAAGTTAACTCGAACTGGTAGTAACAGGCCAACGACCCAAATACTAAAAGGGACAAACTTAGGATCCAAACTCAAAGAGGTACCAAAACCTACAATCCAAACACTAATTTACTCAAATTCCATTCTCCCGCTTTTCATTTTCTTTTATTTTCTATATTAACAAAACAGGACATGATAAGATTACTTCTTAGCACTAAAACTTGCTAGCACCAGTAGATGTTTTAGTTGCTACTTAACTACATCCAAAGCTTCTAATTACTTTATCAGTTACTATAAAGCATTGAGTTATATCGTAGTTCAATGCATATATAAAAGCGAGCTAATTAACATATCACTATGGTATTGTTGTGTCTTGCAAGAAGTTATTGTTGGAACTCGGAAGCATTCGACATTTTTCACAGATTATCAAATTAATAATTTTCTGGTTTATCTACTGATCCTTTTTTTAATTTATTTTTATTTTTATTTTAAGGGAAAGCTCCTAAGAGGATTTATTTATGAAGCAGGATCGTGTCACAGCCTTAATATCACAGAGTCTGTCACAGTGTTTTATAGCCAACAAATTTTGCGACATTTGATGGCTGAGATATAAGATTAAAACACGCGGGTTTAAGTGATTGGATACCAGGCCCTGTTTTAATAGTTAGAAACTTGTTTGACTTTTTTTATCTTCCATCTCCTTACAACCTTTCCTCACTGGGTTTCTCAACTTTACTACAATAAAGAAATTAGTCTTAATTGCAGTCGATCAACGAAATCCTTGATACTGCTAAAGTGTTAAGATGTTTAAAGCGCTCCTCATTTTTTCTATGTAAGCCAAAATTTCGTCTTTCATATTCAAACTAATTTATTTCTATGGGTTTGATTTGAGGATTGGGATGATGGGTTTTCATATATCGAGAGTGTAAACAATCTGATTCGATACCAATATCTAATCAATGTCTTAGATAAACATTCTGATTCAGCACCATCATTAGTCCTAAACTTCAATTAGTTTACGTTTATTTTGATTTACCAGTTCTTCAAGTTCGTCACCAGGTACCGGCGCTTCTGCAAATTCGTCATCAGAAACTTCAACTTCAATCATTACCATCAGCGATCCAGATCCAAACTTATTGTGAATATTTCCTCTGATATAACTAATAAAGGCAAGGGGACTAGGCCAGAACCTCAAAAGAACAAGAAGGGAAAAGATAAAGAAAATATGTGACAAGTTATCGAAAACGAAACATGGACAAACTTAATTTGTCAACTCCCACAGCCGATTGGATAAAATCAGGGGAGATCCCGTGGTTGTTCCCCACTTCGCTAATAAATCCGCCACAGCGTTACCCTCCGGATAAAAGGATTTTGGTCTATGTGGCTGTGCCATGGCATGTTACAGTCTTCATTTTTCAAGGTGGGCGTTGGCTAGCTTTTTATATTTTATTTATTTGATCGAAAAAAGTAGAGTTGCTAAGAGATTCGAGCCCGGACATGGGGTACAGGTACACCACCAAACACTCTTAACCATCATACCACAATTTTGTGGGTGCGGCTAGTTTTTCCAAGTCCCTCTCTTTTCCATATTAAGGTTATAAATAGAAATGTTAATCAAGCCACAACCACTCTTCACCACCTTTTCTGATCAAACAATCTATATCAATCACTTTGTCTTTCTGCATCTTGTAGCAATGGGGTTGAAGTTATATGGGTTTCCCATGTCGACTCCAACAGAGTGCATAATGACATGCCTGGCTGAGAAAGAACTAGAATATGAGCTTGTTCCAGTTGACCTTCCCAAAGGAGAACACAAGAATCCAACTCATCTCGCCAAAAACGTACTCTAACTATTCCTGCTACTTCTAGGTTATGGATATTGACACAGTTTTTATTTGTTAACGCACGATGCATCGATATATTCTGCTTCTTTTCTTCAAGTAAATAATCTGTTTTCTCCTTATCTCTTAAGTTTCATTAACTTGTATGTGTTTATAATTAACAGCCATTTGGTCAGATTCCAGTTCTTGAAGATGCCTCTGTCACCCTTTTCGGTGAGTTTTGTTATCCATTATCACTAAACATGTATATATAACCATGTTCATGTATCTGTCATTTTACTTCTATTACCAGAGATTCATGGACTATTAATGTAGTTATATTGATTTTCAAATATTAATTCTTGGAACAGAATCTCGAGCAATCACCAGGTACATCGCTCATAAGTATAAATCGGGGGCAGATCTATCTAGGTGCGATAATGTCGAAGAAGCAGCAATGGTTGGAGTATGGGTAGAAGTAGAATCTCAACAGTTCAGCCCTCCTATGAATGCAATCATCTTTGAAAAGTTTATAAAGCCATTATATCTTGGCCAAACTGCTGATGAATCAATCATTAACGAAAACTTGGTGAAACTGGGTATGGTGCTTGATGTTTATGAAGCTAGATTGAGCAACTCAAAGTACTTGGCATGCGATTCTTTCACCCTTGCTGATCTTCACCATCTTCCTTCCATTCACTACCTCTTTAAGACTCCGCATTCTAATGTGATCACTTCGAGGCCTCATGTTAATGCATGGTGGGAGGATATCTCAACTAGGCCATCTTTCATCAAGGTTGCTGAACAAATGGACGCGCATGCATGAATTTCTGATGAATGTTGTGATGAACTTTAGAATCTTGTCATTTATAATTTGTGTAATGGGTTTCAGTTTATTTGTCAATGTGTATCACATTGTTTTTAACATATGCCGAACAGACTACCTCAGTTCCAGGATTTATCTTAATCTTTAATTACCATATGCGCGGAAATCTTGATTAGTGATTAATATGCAATGGTATCATTTCCCCAAATTACTTGCATATGCATTTTAAACTCTAGAAAACTGATGAAATTATCGATCAGGAAAAAAAACTGATATGTAATACAGTTCCACAACAGCCAGCGAAAAAAGAATGTGAATCCTCGGGGGAAATCAAAACACCCAGTGGAGGTGAAAAGAAAAAAAACTGAATTTTCTTATCCAAGAGAAGAACTATAATTCATGGCCAAACTAAACACAGCCTAGTCAAACATGAGTGGCGAGAGAGTCAACCTTTCAAAAATTCTTGGCAGACCGTCCAAATGAATTAATAAATCATTTTGTAAGCTTCGTACAAATAAATAATACACCACTTCTGGACTCGATGTTCGCATTGATTCTTGGCAATAACGAAATAGAGAAATGATGTTTTTGAAAACTCCAAAAATTATAATAAACTCAATTCGTGGGTACCAAGCTCAGCATAAGCACGTGGGAATAGGTATGGATGAGGTAAGTGGTGATGTATTACTAGTTCGTTTCTTGATCATCTCCCAAACAATAAAAGTTGTTGTCGATCATCATTTTCGAGTGGTTGACCTGTGGACTAAATTTCTCCCCAATGCCATTGATTTTATATGATTTTGGGTACTGCTATACTTAAGAGATCGTATATAAATATAAATATGGAACCTTAATCTCACACACCAACTCTTCTTCCTTTCCTTCTAATAAACAATCTGAATCACTCCCTTTCTCTAGCAATTTTTTTCTTTTCTTCCTTCCTCACTATGGTTTTGAAGCTATATGGATTTCCCATGTCAACCCCAACAGCGGCTGTGATGACATTTCTGGCCGAAAAAGAAATTGAATATGAGCTTGTCTACGTTGATCTTTCTAAAGGAGAACACAAATCCCCTGCTTATCTCATCAAAAATGTATGTACTGTTAACACCTTTTCACGGTTTAATATTATCTAGAGCAGTCATCCGATACTTAGTCGGAATTTGTTTTTACTTGGTTATCTCAACATCTCAAGTTTCTTTGTTTTGTTATATGATTTACAGCCATTTGGTCAGATACCAGTTTTGGAAGATGGCTCTGTCACACTTTTTGGTGAGTTTTCAATTCGCTAGCTATTGTCTAGAACATATGTATACAACCAGGCTCATTTATTTATTTTTTTGGTATACTTATTTCTATATACTGTGTACAGTATACTGATCATTAGGACCCGATTTACTCATATCAATCAAACTTAAATTTGAACAGAATCTCGTGCAATTACCGCATACATAGCCCGTAAGTACAAATCTGGCACAGATCTGTCCGGAGATGATAAGATGGAAGCCTCAGCAGTGGTTGGGGTATGGTCAGAAGTGGAATCCAAGCAGTTCAACCCTGCTATCAGTGCTATCACCTTCGAAAAGTTAATAAAGCCATTATTTCTTCACCAAATTCCTGATCAAGCAATCATTGATGAGAACCTCAAGAAACTAGAGATAGTGCTTGATGTTTATGAAACTAGGTTGAGCAATTCCAAGTACTTGGCATGTGAATCTTTCACTCTTGCTGATCTCCATCACCTTCCTTACATTTACTATTTCATGAAGACTCCGTGGGCTGATATGATCACATCTAGGGTTCATGTTAAGGCATGGTGGGAGGCCATTTCAGCTAGGCCATCTTTTGTTAAGGTTGCTCAGCGGATTGAGAGTCGGACTTGAGTAGCGGTGCATTAGTGAACTTATTGTGTTTTCCAATAATTAGCATTGTTTTACCAACCAGAGAAAAACAACCTTGCTTCGGGCGGCATGTGCAAGCAACATTATGAGAAAATTAGACATAACATATCAAATTTATTTTTGAATTTCTATGTATTTTGTTATCAAATTCGAAGTGCTGCTAGTATATCAACCATTAAACTATGTCTCCTTGGGTTTTAATGACATTTTTATTTTGAGAAAATTAGGTGTAAATCCAAAAGAAATAATATTCTTATTGTCAGGCCCACAATTAATTTTAGATACCGTGACATCCAAAATTGTCCGAAATTATTAAGAATCAATACATAACTTGTTAGAGCAAGTCTTATGGTGGAATCCATCCATCTTCCATCTTCCACGCCACCTCATCATTTGGAACTGTGGATGGAAGCGCAAGTGTAATGATGGAATAGTAGAAACGATATTCTTAATGGAGCTAAAAAACGCAATTAAGAATGGAGCTTTTTTTTCAGCCGTTAGATTTCAACAACTCATTTTAAATCTACGGATAAAAAAAACGCAATTAAGAATGAAGCTTTTTTTCAGCCGTTAGCTTTTTTTTTCAAACCATGGAACCTTGCTTGGATTTTCTCTGGAAAACCCCAACTTGGAAGCCACTAGACTTGACATTCCATGAATTTTCCACGTTTGGAATAGGTTGGATTTCACCATAAGACTTGCTCTTATGCATACTATTTTTTTCAGACATAACTCGTTATGCAGCCTAATTTTTTAGGGGTATAATTGGCAACGCAACTTGGACATAACATATCTAAAAATCCGCGTCTTTGAATTTTACAAATTTTATATCGTTTGGAATCTTTTAATCTTTTGTTTTCTCAGCACCGAATTAATTAACAACTAGTTCTAGTTTATGGAAAAGAAAGAAATACCAATGGCAATGTATTCATATGTAGGTATATACTTGTTTCCTAACGATATAGAATAGAACTGATTTTTTCCATGGGACTTGCCATATGTTATATTTCATTACACCGAAACTGATTCATGTCATTTTGCAATACATTTCTCGTAGTAATTTGGAAGCAGAGTTAGAAATGACCAGCAGATATTCGATGGAAAGAGTGACATTAATTCTTAGAGTAATTAGATAGTTAGGCGTTTGAGTTGGTCCATTAAACATCTACTCCAAACGTTCCACAATCCACATTTAATTATGGCAAATCACGCTTCAATATTCATTTAATGGGACATGGGAAAGTGTGGCTAGGTTTGCAGGCCATGCATATGCATGCGAGTATCCACACAATCACGCTTCATTCAATTAACCTTTTTAGGTTTTGTCATTTCAGGCATTTAAGAGAGTTTTAAATAAGTTCTTAAATGGAGTACCTAGTAAATTGTAGTACTATATATCAATAGAGAGACTCCCAATATTCTTCTCTCTATTCAGAGAAAAATGAAGAGAAATTTGGAGTCCAAAACAATGAAACGACCATCTTTTTTCAAAGTACTGATAAAGGAGGATTTTCGTAAGAGACTGGTAAAAAAACTATGCTATTACTTACTGTCCTTGCTGAAACTTTTAAGATGTTCTCAGTTGCATTATGCATAGGCTACCAATAATTTACTGTACTTGTGAATCTATGTTGTTTTCTAATGCTCGTGCATGATTAGATTAACTGACGACTTACTGATTATGCTATTTTTTGGGGTTTGTATGTAGAGAGTACCAAGGGCTTTCATGAAGCATTTGAATGGAAAGTTACCTAAAACTTGCATACTTAGAATTAGTAGCATTAGTAGTAGTAGTTCTAGTTACAATGGTTGGACAATAAAAATGGAAAAGATAGCTTCTGGCAGTGGTGCCAATTATCTCCATGACCTCGTCTTTTCATGTGGCTGGCCAGAATTTGTGAATCACCATTTCTTAGAGTGGAAGGATTTTCTTGTTTTCACATACAAAGGCAAATCAGAGTTTAATGTCGACATTTATGGAAGAAATGGCTGTCTAAAGGAACTTCATTTGGAAAACAAAGGGACGAGTCCTCAAAATGCTATTAAGATCGAAGAAGAAGAAAGAGGATGAAGAAGATGACGAAGAAGAAGAAGAGGAAGAGGAAGAAGGTAATGTTACTTCATTCATGCTTACATATTGTCAGTATTTTCTAACTGTCTATAAGTATCTAATATGATCAAAAATAAATAAATAGAGGCCTTGCATGGACACAACGGATACTGGGCTCATGATGGACAAAGAAAAGCAATTAAACCTTGGGGGATGACGCAGAGAAATAAAGTCGGAGGAGAATCAACAGAACATTCTTTTCCTGTTATTTGGAGGCAGCCTGAAAAAATGGTATTCATACTGATACTGCATGTCTGCATCTTGATTATTATCTAAAGTTTGGACGACTTCCTGAATTCCATTATTTTATTTTAATGTTTTGATCGATCGCAATAAATTGCCTCAGTTAATTACTTAATGGGATAACATATGCAGAGAATTCCAAGGGTTTGGGTGGAAAAAATCGAAGGCCTCCAGAACAAGAAGTGTATAGTGCTTAAAGATCCAAAGGGTAGGTTATGGCGTCTGAGTATGCAACCACAAAAAGATGGTTGTATCGATATTAGAAAAGGATGGGCGGACTTTTCAATAGGAAACAGGCTAACCGAAGGTGATACTTGTTTATTCAAGTTCACAGAGAAAACGAGAAATAGTTCTGACAATGAAGTGAATGTTGGCATCATCCGGAAGGAACCCAAATATGGAGAAATGAAGGAGTTTAAAAGGTCATCATCATCATATAGTTTTGAAAAAAATGAGAATTCCACTAAAAGATCTACTGCTAAGAATACTAGTATTATGACTCATAATGCAAAAGCCAGCAGGGGATTGCTGCTTCCAGCTGCAAAACAAGGAGCAACAAAATCAGCTATGAAATTTGAGTCTGCCAATCCTTTCGTCGAGATTATGATGAAACAATCATACGTTACTAATGAATGGGGATATTTGGTATATATGACTTCTCATTCTTCTTTTAATTTGATCAACTAATTAGTATCCGATTACGTACATATAATTCTTCGTGCATATATTTGTTGATGCAGCCTATACCTACTAAATTTGCGAAGACATATTTAAGATATGGAAGTCAGAGACTGACTCTCAAAGTTTATCTGGACAGCAGCAGCTGGAGAACTTGGGACGTTCTCTGCAACTCTTCAGAATGTAACACTAGGCTACAAAAGGCCGGATGGATGGAATTTGTATCGGACCATCATCTGGAGGAAGGCGATACGTGCATCTTCGAAATAGTCGACCGGATCAATCTCGAGTTTAAGGTTACCATCTGTCGAGGAGACTAGCTTTAGCTTAGATGTTAAATAAAAAAATGTATGAGCAAGGTAAGGTGATGTCTCTTCACAGCTTTTCTTCAATTTTCATATTCCTCCCATGTCGGATTGTTAAATCATAATTATCATCTCCATAATTATCATCTCCATATAAATTTCGTTTTCAAAAACGGTAGAGTAAATATGCTCGTACGATCCGAGTTTGAAACCGAGAGTTGAGACAACACCCTTAACCAACCACTTAACCACCATACTAGCTACTACTACATGTTACTTTTATTTGTTTGACTATTGTAGCATCGGTTACTTTTCTTATTGATATGTTTAATCCATAAAACTCAGTTTAACCCACCCTAATTGATGTGAAGTGAATTAGGCACGGCTTAATGCCGACCTCTTCTTCATTTTTTGTGGACCGGATTTAGATTTCGGCAAAATGAATAATACTCGGAACTTTCACATCCCATACTTCCATACGCAAAATGAATAATACTCGTATGAGTTTCGCATCCCATACTTCCATACGCAAAATCACTAACTAGGGGTTAAAAAGATAAAGTTTTGAAAATGACTTTTGTTTGACCCCTCTATTGAAATTTTGACTTTTATTTTTAATCAAAATAAAGAATGCGTGTGGAGTTACTCGTATACTGCGCAGCCTGCGCTGCTGTAGCTGCTGAGGAAAGCACTGTGTATAAGGACTTGCAGTTTGGATTTGTTAATTTAATTAGTTGATGGACAGTCGCTAACAAGGCCCATAATGATAGTACCTATAATTGAACTCGATTTCCTTTCTCTCCTGCCAAGGCTGCTAAAGTCCGAATGGTTTAATTAGTCTCAATCCAGATGAGATTGCAAATCTTCCAAACACTTCGGAATTATTTGTTCCGATTCATGCTTCAGGAGTTTGTTAATTTGTTTTGTTTTTCTTTTCTTTTTTTCTTTTTGTAGAGGCGAATGCCGGTTTTACGGATGGAACATAGTGACCAACCGAAAGAGGAAAGGTTGTTGGATTAACTTCAACATAGAAGTCACTAACAAGTTGGTTAGGATAAGATTAGGAAATTGATGTAATCCTAAGGGAATTAGAAGTCATCTAGTTCTAAGAAAAGGAAATACATGTAATAAGGTAATAGGAGTAGGAAAAGGAATTCATAATTCTATATATATATGATCACCAAAGTTGTGGTTGATCATATGAGCAAGATTAGAACTTGTGTTTAGTTTTGAGAGATTTTCTAAACATCAATAAAGAGAGTTGTCTTTATATAAGCTAAGTTTCATCTTGCAGTTGCCATTAATTGGTATCAGAGCTTGTCTACACCGAGCCATGGGAGACGAGAGCACCATCATACGTACAAGATTTTTCACAAGCACAGTTGAAGCTTAAGGGGGAGAATGTTGGATTAACTTCAACATAGAAGTCACTAACAAGTTGGTTAGGACAAGATTAGGAAATTGATGTAATCCTAAGGGAATTAGAAGTCATCTAGTTCTAAGAAAAGGAAATACATGTAATAAGGTAATAGGAGTAGGAAAAGGAATTCATAATTCTATATATATATGATCACCAAAGTTGTGGTTGATCATATGAGCAAGATTAGAACTTGTGTTTAGTTTTGAGAGATTTTCTAAACATCAATAAAGAGAGTTGTCTTTATATAAGCTAAGTTTCATCTTGCAGTTGCCATTAATTGGTATCAGAGCTTGTCTACACCGAGCCATGGGAGACGAGAGCACCATCATACGTACAAGATTTTTCACAAGCACAGTTGAAGCTTAAGGGGGAGAATGTTGGATTAACTTCAACATAGAAGTCACTAACAAGTTGGTTAGGACAAGATTAGGAAATTGATGTAATCCTAAGGGAATTAGAAGTCATCTAGTTCTAAGAAAAGGAAATACATGTAATAAGGTAATAGGACTAGGAAAAGGAATTCATAGTTCTATATATATATATGATCACCAAAGTTGTGGTTGATCATATGAACAAGATTAGAGCTTGTGTTTAGTTTTGAGAGATTTTCTAAACATCAATAAAGAGAGTTGTCTTTATATAAGCTAAGTTTCATCTTGCAGTTGCCATTAAAGGTTGTGTCAGAAAAAACTGAAAGAGAGTCTTGTGCAGGAAGGGAACCAAGGCCTGGCTTACCCTGGTTCCACCCCATATCCTTACCTGGCTTTCTAGTTCTGCCACTGGTGATGTGAAACATCAAACATGTACGTACTGCTAACATAGTGGAATGTCATGGACATTTTGGACCTTGGAACTTGCTAAACCATGTTTCATTTCATATAGGGTTTATGAACATTTTCCTTAGTAGAATACTATGCGTCTGCTTCGACTGGTCTAAAATCTTCGCTGATGAAGTTTGTTTCGATTTGAACATGGTCATCACTAAAATAAAATGGGTACAGCTGAACTCAGTCGCAACAGGAAGATAAAGATTTTATATCAGTCAAACTTGTATTATCAGAATATATACTTATGTCTTTCTGGGTCAAAAAATATAAAAATTGGTCAAACAGAGGCTTTGACAGTCCCTTAATTTTCAAACCGGTGCGTACTAAAATTGGGTGGTGGTACTATCCATTAAATGACCTTAATAAAGAACGCCCATTGAATTGTCGTATACATACATAATGCACTAGCTGCTAGGCAAGCACCGTAGTGTTGGTGAAGCAGATGAGACGCCTCATCCCGAATATGCCCTACTACTTTACTGTGATCTCCGGCTTGAGGGTCCAAAGAAGAAGAACAAAACCTTTTAGGGTGCAGTGAGACCTGACCTTCATTTTCCGCTGTCTTAATTATTATTTGGAAAGTGTACTACTACACTCACTAACCTTGTTTGTAGCTGTGCAATGCTCTCAATAAGGGACCCCTAGCCTCTTATCTGGCCCATGTACTTTCGATTGCATCATTTTCTCTCTTTCTAGGTGAGTGGTTATTATCTAGGCATAGCAAACAACTAACACCCACGCTAAAAATGAAGTACACTATTACTAAATGAACTTGGAATCTCCTATGCAACTATTCAGCAGGATGTAACACTAGGCCACAAAAGGCCGGGTGGATGGAGCTCTGATTTTTTAACACTAGGAATATTCTGAGTAGAGATCCAACAGTTGGGCAGCATTATACGTAATGGACAAAGTAGGCTCGGGTGTTTTTGTCAGTCGGGATTTTTCACACGAAAATCAGGACCTATGAGGGGGTTACTCTGAGCTTTAGCCCGTGTAGTTCTCTGATCCATCACTAAAAAACATAAATTATATCCTTCATTTTTACCATTTCTAAGCTTACCAGGCCAAACCAGAAGATCTCGTATCCATTTTTATGTCCATGTAGAGGTATAAATTGGATCAGAGCGGGCAGCCTAACGTGTATCCTTATCTAGGCCAAGTCAGAGGATATCGTATTCAGTTATCCAAAAAAGTTTGTAAGGCAGAGATACCACGTAAAAAATACTTATTTTTAAGCCTACAGCGTGTTCAAAACCTATCCCATTAACTAGACTAGGCGGGCCGAACAGGTTACATGTCGTCTTTTTGTACTTTAACGTTACATAAAAACCGATTTAATTTCAGCTTGCAATTTGAAAATTGAACGAACTATGGTTTAGGATAATCTAAAATAAATAATCTCACAATTATTAGTGTATGAATCTCGATAAGTTATGCAACAACTTATCCATTTTGTTGAGTTGATAAATAAAATAAAATACAAATTATCAAAACGAAATTTAGAATTCTCTTTTTTAATTCAGAAATTAAGTTTATAAACAGTAGTACTTCACTTATCCCCAAGCCGCATGACATATTCCTTGGAATCCCCAACCCGTACACTCGTAGGAGTTTTTTTCTTTTCACGATGGGTGAGACTCGTGGTACTAGGCAGGGGAAAATACGGGACACAACTCACCATAAAATTAGCATATCCGATAAATAAAACATTGAAAATAATGAAATAATAACACTACTAAATTCGAATCTGTATTTGCAACGAGGGTGTTAGTGTGTATTTACAAATAATAACCACTCATCTGAGTTCCAAGGCCACTTATTAGGTGCATGTGACCTCTCGGTTCAAGGTACATTATTATTGGGATCTTAGTTCTATTTCAACGTTCCCGCCCTGCATCACTTTTGCATGACACTGTTGTTGACATGTGGTACAAATCGACTCTTTATTTTTTTTTCCTTTTCTTTTTTTCTAGAACGAGATGAAAAAAAAGCTTAACTCTAGAGGTATTTTGATTCCAATGTTGGAGTTTTTTCCAAGTGTACAACTACACTAACCTTGTCTGTAGCTATAAAGTGTTCTCAAATAAGGGACCCCTAGCCTCTTATTTGGCTCATGTACTTTCTCCATCCATCATTTTCTCCTCTCGCTCTTTCTAGGTGAGTGGTTATTATCTGGGCATAGCAAACAAACTAACACCCTCACTGCAAAATCAAGTACACTATTAATAAATGAATAATAATTATAATCTCTGTCCATATGCCCAAAAGAAAAATATGCCCAAAAGAAAAACAAAATGAAAAAAATCTCAAAAAATCCCACTCTCCATATATATATATATATATATACACGGCCATCCATGTATTTTTGGAGAGCCATTCATGAGTGACTTCAACCACTCTTATATATTAACCAACCTTCCCACCACCTCTTTTTAGCACAGACTGACTACCAGCAGCATCTCTGTCCTAATCTCTAACCCCTTCACTTTTGTCCCCTTCTCCTCCTTCTCCCTCTTTAAGTTGTAGGTATAATTGTCTATATATCTCTTGGGTTCTGATTCTCGTTAGATAGATTGAGTTTAATCAAAACATGTCAGAAGACATGAGTTTGTCTGTTAATGGTCAGTCTCAGGTTCCTCCCGGTTTTAGGTTTCATCCTACCGAAGAAGAACTCCTACATTACTACTTGAAGAAGAAAGTTGCTTATGAAAAGATTGATTTGGATGTTATCAGAGATGTTGATCTTAATAAACTCGAACCATGGGATATTCAAGGTACGTAATTTCATTTACTCTTTCGACATCTTATATATATTCATTCATTCTGATGACTATGATCTTAATTAATTGAAATATATATATATGGGTATCGCTGCAGTGAAATGCAAAATTGGATCAACACCACAAAATGACTGGTACTTCTTCAGTCACAAAGACAAGAAATACCCAACCGGAACTCGAACAAACCGAGCAACCGCAGCCGGTTTCTGGAAAGCTACAGGGCGTGACAAAGTGATTTACAGTAGCTTCAAACGAATCGGTATGAGGAAAACCTTAGTTTTCTATAAAGGTAGAGCTCCTCACGGACAAAAATCAGATTGGATAATGCATGAGTACAGACTCGACGACAACGCTGTTGAATCTAACGTAAGTGATGTGTACAAACTCTATTTTCAACTTCTTGATATGGAGCTTTTTGTTTTAGTACTTTTTAGTTTAAGGTAATTGACTATATATAATGGCCGGCACTACTTTTGTCTTGTTTTGTTTATAGAGAACGAGAAAAAGTACTAAACCCTGACATATTGTTGTTCCTGCAATTCCAGGTATCATCTAATTCATTGATCGTAGAAGGAATTCAAGAAGAAGGATGGGTGGTCTGCCGTGTATTCAAAAAGAAAAACCATCAAAAATCTGTTGATGGACCAGTGAACAACAACAATTCTATCTCTTCGTCGTCAATGATGATATCAAAAACTCAATTATTGAATTCGACAAGTAGTAGTGATGGGGCTTTGGATCAGATTATTCATTATCTTGGAAGAACATGCAAACAAGAATCAGAAAATAATACGAGATTTCTTCGACAATTCGGGAGAGTTATTAATGACGGGGGAGTTATCAGCGACAGATTCATGCAACTACCAGCTTTAGAAAGCCCAACTACTTTACAATCATCATCATCACTTCATCATCATACCAGTAATAACAGAATTCTTGATCAAGAAATGGATAGTATAGTTTATGAATCTTCTATCATTTCAAATCAAAGTAATAACATTGATGAGCATATCTATGAACCAGCTGGTGGTTTGAGCGATTGGGCCGCTTTGGACTGTGTTGTTGCTTCTCATTTCAATAATAGTCAGTCTGAAACATCAAAACAATTTGCTGCTGCTTGTTTTTCCGATTCAAGCAGTCTAGGCGGGTTTTCTACTTCTGGCAATGAAAATCAAGAACTTGTTCATCATTATCAATCTCCGCCACAACAACATCAAATACGACAACTAGCAACAAGACCATCGTCGTCCATGTTTCAAACTTCTCACGTCATAGACTATAACAGCGAAATCGATCTCTGGAATTTCGCAGCAGGCAGCAACAGGTATTCGTCATCATCCATGACAGACCCACTTTGCAGCAGTCATGTGTCGAATCCTTCGACATAACAGAATCAACAACGTATATGGCTTTCAATACTATGTATCGTGATAGTAATGTATGGTTTGTAGCTTTTTTTTTCTCTATATATATACATATATAAGTCAAACTAATATACATAATAATAATGAAATAAAATACATTTTGATTGATTGAATAAGTAATACATATATATATATACTCCAAAACATTCTAAGCTGAGATTTCATTATCAATGGCATTATCTTAACCTACTCAATTATGTCTACCAATATTTAGTCCAAAGAATGTTGATATTATTATTTCAATAGGTTTTTTTGTTGTCGAGTGTGGACCTTGTAGTGTGGTGTGGTTTGTGTAATTAGTCGATCTCATTAATTACACCATCAACTAATATCTCATCATACCTTTAATTTCATTGCTATCATCAAAACTCATTAATTAAGAGGTTTTAATCACTAATTATTAAGGGGTTAAATGAATTGAACCAACACAATTTATGAATTGGCTCAAACATCAAGTTCAATTAGGCTCCGTCCTTGAAAAGATAAAAGATACGGCTCCTTGGTAGGTTTGGACCTACTAGCTAGAAAAGAAGAAGCAGATTCTTTAATCTCTTTTTTGCCTTGGGAAAGCCATACTTAATCTCTAGTAAGAACTCTGATATAAATCAAACGGAGTGTGGATCCACATAGCTGTGCTTGAAGCCCCCCGGACTGGGTTTACCGAGATAAACTCCTGTATTCTCTTTTGGTCATATCAGAATTTGGTGTCGATGAGTTTTCACTATCTCACTGATATCATCATCAGATGATTTTATCATTATACTACGGTGATGTAGTTCTGGTGCCATTTAATTGTTTCAGCTGAATCTCCTCTCCCAACTCCTTCACACCATCAGCTCCACATAGTGTGGGGAAATGGGGTCAAGCATTTTCGGCCTAGACCAGTTTCAACTCAAAATATGATTTGATTATTTACTTTTTTTAACGTAGGACCCATATCTCAAACACATCATGGGTGGTAGGGGTATATATGTATGTCAAATCTCAACCCTGTAAATGTAGTAATGATGGTGAATGTAAGAAATCAGATCAAATCTTTGTGTATCTCCATTTTATCTTTATTTGAAAAATGGTACATACTACATTTTAGTTAGAATATGAAAGCAACATAAACCATTAGAAAATAACTACTAGTACTATGTAGTAAAACCTAATCTTACGAGGAAGAAGATAACTAAAAACGTGACACACGACATAATAGTAAAAAAAAAAGTTAGAAGAACATCATTAGAGAAGAAACTAAACGTTTGTTAGTTATGACGCCACTATCGTTTATCATGATCATTTTTAAGTTCATATGTGCCTATCAGCAATCTTATTTTCTTTTGAATTTCTTCAGTCACCAAACACTCTTACCATCTGTCATTGTAATTTGAGTAATGGCTTGAAATAACTTGGCCAATACACGGTACATACATGTCACAGATATTTGTGCAATACACCGAATAATTTTGATCTGGCAGCTTCATGACCAACCATTTACACAGAATGCGATAATACTCACAGATATATATATGTCAAACGAAGTACATGTTTATACTTTTCTATATTGAATTGTGATGCTCCTTGATCAAAAATGTTTGATCAGTGCGCGAGCAAAACGTTTTCTCGACTTTCCATTTTGGTCTTATTAGATTACAACTTACTAGCCGACTGGTATTAAGAAGTCAAAATTGGTGGCGTGTGTCATTATAAGCCCTTAAACTGTAAAGCCTAACAACCAAATTCCAATAATGAAGCGTGGTTAACTGTATAAGAAATTAGAGGTACAATTAATTGAGGTAATATAGGTTGCAGTTATGCCTTGCAGTCCATATCATTTGCACCAGAATATGCACCAGAATTGACACAATGTATGTCGGGGTCATCTCATACATAATACATTTTAAAAGACCCGGGGAAAGCATTAAAAGAAGGTATTTTTTGTGTGTGCATCAAAGCAAAAATTATAAATAAAAATGCAACCACCGTACACAGAAACGTGAGACCATTGTGATACTATCCTAGTTTTCAAAAAATTAGTCCTCTAGTTTACAACATGTATTCGCCGAAAACACCGTAGTACAGTTATATAAAACTATTGGGGATGAATCGGATGATTCATGGGGGAAGCCAGCTTGAAGCATGTGTGTACAGTCGCACACCCAGCCCAGCTAAGCTAAGCTGGCTACGAAGCCTAAATTTTATGAAAACTTCGGCTCCTCTCCGGGAAGGAGACTAGTTACGTCAGTCTGAAACTCATTGGTATTAAATTTTTATTGACCAAAAAAACAATGTTATTTTATTATACTTTTATTTATTGTTTATGATTAGTAATGAATTTTTTTTTATTTGATCGTTAAAAAAATTAGGTGCTAGCTATTTATTGTTTTGATTATTTTATTATACTTTTATTTATTGTTTTTGATGGGTAATGAATTTGATTAATAATGATTTTTTTTTATTTGATCGGTAAAAATTCGGTGCCTCCCTGGAAGCTGAAATCAAGAAAACCTCCAAATAAATCCCATTTACCACAATTCCTTTCCCTGAAGTAATTTGTTGTTCCAATAGATATATAGTTTTTGGGACTTGATGGATCAAGAATAAAGTCAGTGATCATTCCATCTACACTAAAAATAGTACGAAATTCCTTTTCCATGACAAAGAAATTAAGGCACTCAATGGAGGCACTTAACCGTTGATAGAAACAAAGCCAAGATACTCAATAATAGAGAATCTCAACCGTGGCTCTGATGCCACTTGACGTCGTTATCGGGTTTCACATTCTTAGGGATAAAAACAGAAGTGATTGGAACAGAAAAATCAGATGATTGTGGGTACTCGATTTCAACAACACTAGAACTTTCTTCATTGTCGTTATTTTCTTCTTCTAAGATAGGTGGTAATTGTGAAATAATCTCATCGAATGTTTTTCTAAAATCTTCCAAAAGCTTCTCTTTAAAACCAGCAATAATCTCATCGAATTCTTTCAAAAAATCTGACTTTTTTTGCTCAATGCTATGTTGTATATTGTTTCGAAGCTAGCTAGCTAGTTTCGAACTCAGATTATTGATGTCATTACCCAGTAATTTTACAACTGCACTACCCGCATTTTAGTAACGAATTTTGTGGTGCTGATGAATACCGAGCTCACGTAGATGATATCATCCCAACTCTGACTATCAGTGTACTACTACTATACTACTGTTATTTCATCCTTTTTAGCAACACAGATTAACAGTCTCTAGAAAGTGTGAGTTCCTGTTACTGCACGTGCCTAAACATGACACATCACGAGTTCATCACCATGTCGAAGCCACAAGGCATGAAAGGTTTTGCCGACAGGGCCTACACGGAGAAGATGTTCTTGTTTGTCATAAAAGAAGTTATCATGCCCCATCAATTTCAAAGGTGAATACTAGAGTAGATGGTGTATGGTAAGAAGTTAAAAGAGTGTCAAATGTAATTGCTGTCAAGAAACGAAATCCTCATAATCATTTCAGGCAATTCAAAATCTTAGAGGAGTTACAATCACAAATATAAATTCGTTACGAATTATTTTATTTTAATTTGTTCTTGGAGGCATCTTATATAACACGCACTAATCCCCGAGACTCGTTAAATATCTGACCAGATTAAAGTATTTATTGTGAGAGTGGCCATCAGAAAATCATTATCAGGGTGTTAGTTGTAGGAAATTTCAATGTATTTCAATAGAGTTGGCAAATCCCTTATTAGTCGTGGGGAAGTTTGTCAAAATCTTTTAAAATCTCTGTTAGTGGTGAGAGATTTCTAGGGAGTTTCTAAAACTACCTCAAAATCTCTTAAACTCCCCTGTTAGTGGTGACAGATTTGATTAGAATCTCTTGAACTCCTTGTTAGTCGTAAAACACTAGAGTTATAGGGAGTTTACAATTTGGGGGAGTTTGAGGGAGTTTTATGATGTTTTTGTGCTTGGACCAAATCTCTCAAAAAACAAGAGATTTCGGGAGAGTTAGGGTTAAACTCCCCATAATTGTCTAGACTCTCATACACTCCCTCTAAATTCCTAGGGATTTAAATACATTAAAATCTCTCAAACTTTCCGACGACTAACCCCCTGTACAATTGTCAAGTTTATTTTTGGTTTCACCTATTTGCCACCCTCATTTTTCCTATTTACCACTCTCCTCAAAATTTCTAAAATAATTTTACTTTCCACTTTACTTTTTCCTATTTACCAGGTAAGTATTTACTATATTTTGGTTTCACCTATTGTCAAATATTTACTATATTTTGTGTTCTTCTCTGATGATCTTTGTTTTCATCAACCCTAAGTTGAAATTCTCTTCTATTAGTACATTATTATGTTTAAATTGATCATTTTTTTAGCTCTTATCAAATAACTTGTCGGGAATCAACGATTTAATTGACAAATAATCAATAAATCATTATTGTTCAAGATTCCACAATTAAAAACTGGGGCAAAATTTTCATCCCTTTCATAAACAAGATTGTGGTAATTTAACTGAAAAAACATAATCTTTTTGTAACTTCTTTCTCCATAATGCTGGGACAGCAACATTTGTTCTGTGCCAATCTTTCGACACCCTTTAACACATCCTTCCCAATATGAATCCATTTGAATCAGCTGAAGAAACTATTTGTAACCAAGAAAAAACGGATGAGACAATTCTAAATGGACTTAGTCGTTCATAATTCGACGATTACATCGGGCATGTCCTGAATTTTAATCGTCAAGACTACAACTGTCCTAAAACCTAGATGTGTCACTCGAATTTAGAAGACTACACAAATTACGCAAATTTAGTAGTGCATGCTATTAAAGTTAACTGCATATGAGTTAATTGAATCCATCCTTCAAACAAAATTCCTAAACAGTAAACGAACATGATAATTCATGTATTGTATATGACCTTGCTTATTGTCATTTTAATATAGCAGTTCTAATTGGTATCTTTTTTTTCTTCTTATAAACTCGTGATGCATCTCTTTCAACTGGTTTTGGTGGGAGAGACGGAGTAAAAAAAATGGTGGAAGAGATGGATCAGAAGAAGATACTGGCGAGGGATTGATTGGTGGCTCGAGGTATTTAGCATATATGAAAAAATACATGGGTGGCAAATATGATAATGGGGATGACAATTAATGAGAGTGGTAAATAGGAAAAATGAGGGTGACAAACAGGTGAAACCTACTTGGCCATCGGTCTAAGTTAAAACACTTTATTACCGTATAAAATAAAATTATTACAAATACAAATAACTAGAAAATTCAAAGTTAGGTAAGTGGGACATAAAATTGTAACTTTACAAAAATTGTTCGAGGTAGGTTACATCACTTGTAGTTTGACAACTTATTAATAACAACCAGTAGTTGTGACTTGTGAGTAAAAGATAAAGAGAGGAAAATATGTATTATTTTTCATCATTTCGTGATTATTACAAACTTTTTTTCTAAACCAGAGAGACTGAACCCTCTTGTGCATCAAATCTCTACCTATATGTGATTTGATTAAAAGTTCATCACCTTTTTTTTGTTAACTTTAATTTCCTTATCCTTTGGTGTTCTTCTGTCTGCAGAAGACTATATGTACTCCCTCTAGCTATTTGGTCCCTATAGAAATTTCCATTGTCAACTCGATCGAGTCGTTCTTTTTGTATACGTTTATTCGAGAATTATCATGTCATGACACAATTTAAAGTATATTATAAATATCATATACTGCTGCATATATCTGCATAATGCTCATAGATATCAGATGAACTAACAGCCGTGTCACTGAGCATCCGATGAACTTACAGTACTGGCGAGTAAAATCAATGACAACCAATAATTTCCATTCCTGGTCGTTTTATTTATCCTTGTGTATTTATCTATTTTTAGGTTTTTATTTTTACTAGTTTTCTATTTTTACTATTTTTTTGTTTTGATACAGAAAAAAAAATAAAAAATTATTGCAACGACTAATTACGAAGAAAAAAGGCACGCAGGCCAGAAAAGAAAATAAAGTAATTAAATGAATAATAGTTTGAACCATGGCCTTCTATTGCATTCAAGAGGTGAGGCCTACCAAAGAATCTATCATACCAGGTTGAAGAGACCCAATGCTTGGACATGGCATCAGCAGTAAAATTAGCTTCGCAAAAAGTATCACGGAACATAATACCGTCGTACGGAGGGCAGACCCTTTACCATCCGAATTTGGACCACCTAGGAAACATTTACACACTTAAAAGCTGCAATTGCACTTGAAGAATCCGACACCACAATGATCCTAGATACATTCCAATGAACGAAGACCTCAGCCACGTAGCAACTTTGAATACCCAAGCCAATGACCTGAGCACTTAAACAATCTATAATCTGATGCACCAATGATGTTGCCTAGACAGCGTAACCTGGATATCCCCTCGCAGCACCATCAGAATACACGCCAATGGCCTGAGTAACTAGGAATCTACAATCTGAAGCATTAACACGTTGCCTAGACTGCCAGACGTGGATTACCCCTTGCAGCACCACAGCACACCATAATCTGGTGATCTGCTCATCTTAATGAGGAGACCATTTGCACTCAATAGGTTACAAGTGTTCGAGTCCTCACTTTCGAATATCAAAATAAGCAAGAATTTCCAAATCTTCTCAAGTATTGTGCATATGCCACTTCAATCTAATAAAGTTATCATGAATCATCAAATCCACCTTGATTTTGATATTAAGGCACTTTTGCACCATCAAAAGCAATGGCATTGTGCAGTTTACATAGTTCAGCTCTAACCACTAGGTAGGTTGTTACCCACAGATCATGAAACATTTTCTGAACCAAAGAATATAATCCAAATTCTCTATTTTCCACATTACTTTGAGAACTCACAGAACCAAAGAATATAATCCAGAGTCTCTATTTTCTGATTGCAAAGATGGCATTTGAAGCAATTGGAATACCAATCTCCTTCATTCTAACCTGGGTTGCACAACATTGCTTCTTCAGTAACTTCTGATTTCGAGCAGCCAGAGTTGGATGAATTTCCTTTCTCCACAGCGTATAAGTACTTGCAAGCAAAGCATGAGGTTCCATGATATGATGTGCTGCATATTTGACAGTGAGGATAATTATGATGCCAGCATTTTGATTTATAGGCATATATGTAATGCATTTACAAAGGCCTAACAGTATTCCTTTTACGAACAATGCCATTAAGAATGAGAAGCCAGTCTAAAACAAGAACACCAGAAGACTTCAGCATATCACACCAACACTTCCATCAAAAATCTATAGGTATTATACAATTAAAGAGTTCCGGTTTACTAGGTTCAACAGCATTTTGACTATGATTAGGTCTATCATAAGGTTACAGGAGCATAAGATCATTTGTACAGAAAAAATTGATAAACTTCATACAAAGATCTAACTTGATTGGTTGAATTTCGTGATTGACGATGATATATAGAGAGCTTAATTGAATTCTAAGTATGGTAATGAACACCCTAATCAATCATACTGATGCAGGGGTAACCCATCACATACCCTCTCAAAATTTGACTTCCTTTGATTTCACAACAGAAATTCAGACATCTCGTAAAGTAAACCTATATAGATAAGCTTAGTGATGATAAAGCATGCACCAACTATTATGACATAAATTCTTCATGTACATCAAAGGTGTCAATTTTCATTTCATACCAACAAACGAAACATAAACAAGCATACAAGTAAAACATTGAAGAGAGGCACCAACTAAACAAAAAAAAAGAAAAACCACATATGTATCTATAATGAGTTCTCGACTCCTCAAACCCTTCATGTCAGAAGCAGCTCTTGGATATTCAACTGATCTTGGAATACCTTCAACTCAGGAGCTTCTTCTTCAAATGGTTTCAAAAACCTGTCTGAAAAGGCCTTATCTGTCGTTACAGAGAGTAAGGTCAGAAAAGCTTTTACCTTAATCAAACCCTTGGAGACTAAAATTATGATAACAGAGCACCTAAGAATAATCCTTCCCCACAAGCTGTTATGTAAAATCACTGGGGTTTCAGCAATACTCAATGAATCATAAGTCATAACCCATTTCATTCACAAGGAAATTCATGGTTGGTGAGAGTCTATTACGAAAACTTGTTTCAAGTCTCAAGACATCAAACATATTTGCAGATCCAAAATTAAAGCATACAGAAGAAAAATATATAGTTATTAACTAGATAGATTCCAATGTAAGTAAAGCAAAAAAAGTTACTACACCTATAAATCCCTTGCAGTCACTTGCAAAAAAAGTTACTGCACCTAGAAATTATGTTTTCAATGCCAGCAGTTCGGTTTTGCAACATATAAAAGCATACAAAAAAAGAAGCTTAAGAGCTTCCCAACAAATAAATTGTAAGCATTCAAACAAGTAACTAATTTGATTCTTGGACGGGTCTCATTTTGATTCTTGCCAATACAAAAAGAGCTTGATTGGAGCATAAATAAGCTCATAAAACTTATGAGCCTACAAAAAAACTGAAAATATCCCTTTCCTAAAATGCCAGTTCGTGCTGTTCTCCATTTGTTGAAATTTGAAATACAGAAGTTTTAGATAAACTAAGAGTTGGTTGAATGCATATATATACCTTTGCTGTCAATCAATATAAACTGTCAATAAACTAAATAGACCCAGGGAAAGCCAAACGTAAATTGTAATTGGAAAATTTCAGATTATCTACAGGAATGTTCACATCTTCCTAGTTTGATTTAGAAGCAGTGAATTGTTGATTTACCTACAATAGTTCAGGAACTTGTATCTCATAGAAAACAAAATTGCTTCTAGTCTTTGGTTGTTGTATTTAGGATACTCCTACTACTACTCCAGCATATCCTGGAAAACCAAATTGCATGATACTAGGAGATACAGAGACTACTATTTCTAACTATTCTAGTAGAGACCGAGATAATTTCATGGGCAAGCTCCCGCACAGGGATGATACTGGGCATGTGCAAAGCTAGCATTATGAAATCCTCTTTATCTTAGAATTTGTGTGTGTTCCGAGAGGGTTGGGAAATGGTGATGATATCATGAAGAACATTTTAAGAGGGAATTACCTTTCCCAGAGAAATCTTTGTATAATTGAGCTGTGACATCAACATCAGCCAACAATTTCTTATGAGAGTTCTTTGACCTGAAGGAGACAAAGAGAGTTCGTCAGATTAGTAAGTTAACTAGATTAAGAGGAAAGACTGACATAAATTATAATTCGTAAATTTCCATGTTCACATCTCCTGAATTGATTAAGAAGTCGTAGATTGTTAACTATGATTTACCTTCAATAGTTCAGGAGCTTCTTGCTCATACTTGCTGACAAACTTGCCTAGGAAAGACTCCTTACCCATATGCAAAATTGTTTGTAAGAAAATTTTATCCTTTATCAGACCCCTCAGCTGTTGAAATTCGGTGAACAGGAAGCCTCCGTATAATCGTCTTCTCCAAGAGATAATGCAAAATCATTGGGCATCTGGCAATACGATTCACAAGGTAATCCATTGTCATCGTAATCTTCTTCTCGGAGTGCTTCAAACACTACGGATGTAACATAAATGCATTTTGAATTTGAGCTTCTGACCAACCCCATTTCCTCGCTGTGATTGCCTGAATAGCACTAAGCAATGCAGTTTTGTAATGCCCAAAACCCATACCCATAACCTCTTGTGACATGTCCTTAAATTTACTAGTGCTTATCATCAGTGATGTCGGTTGGTTGATTAGAAACTTGACATTATTTTGATTGAGCGACACCTTCATCTCTCAAAACCTGTATGTTGAGCTTCACTTTCTCAATTTGTTACATAGGAGGAAACCTTGTTCATTGGAGAACCGCAAATCTGTATCCATCAGTACCAACAATGTTCATGATGAAATTGGAAAAAATATGAATTATAAGGTTTTCTAAACTTCTATATAGGATATCTGGGTCAGTAGATAAAGACATTGACAAGTTCAAGTACAGAGACCTCTTTAGAATTGAAATAATCGGATTTGGGTTAAAGGGTTTTATAACTAGCAAATGAAAGGATCCATAAGCTCAAGCAAAGTGACAAATAGAATCTGGATTTGATGTGGTTTTGAAATTGAAAAAAATCTAACCTTGATAGGAATAAGGAAAGAAGCGTTCTGTAGAGAAAGGGGTTCCAAATCTCCTCCATTGATGATCCGATTCCGAATAAAAGTATAAAGAACGAAATACTGATACGGAAAAATGAAAATAAATTATTAGGGTTTTAGAATCGCACTTACAGGTCTCGGCCGAGTTCACTTGGTGGAGAGAGAGAGGAAACGAATTCTGATGGTGAGTGTTTGGCAAAATTCAAAGGATATATCCGGGCAAGAGAATGGGCCTGGATATGGGCCCTAAGGTGTGGCTGCTTCTAGGGTTTTCCCTTGGCCATCTCCTTACAGGGTAATCCAACCCTTCATAACCTTTCCATATGTATTCATGAAAACATCATAGCCGTCCAGATGCCTTATAAGAAGAAAGTGGTGTCCTCTTTTTCTTTTCTCGGTGAAAGAAAAACAATCTCTAACCCTAAATATCAACAGCCAGATCTACTCTCTTTTGTTCGTCTTCATGGTCCATCAACAGTGGAAACAAAAACATTCACTACATGTGAGCTATGTTGAATTCCTCATTTGGTTCCACCATTTTTTTAGATTGTTTTCTTGAGTGAAATGAGTGGTGTTGAGCTGGCATCTCTAGGTTTTTTGAGGTGTTTTCCGATTCGGTTCTTCATTGGGCTCTCCTGAACAAGGAAGTTCAACGAGATACAGAGGCTGTATAATCTTCCCAATCTTAATTTTCCCCGCTGTTCTCTTCTTTTGCTCTTACAGATAAGGGACAGCTTTTTTCACCATATAATTGTTTTTCTTTTCAAAGTGAAGATTTAATTTTTGTATTAGTTAATACATCTGTCACCAGTACTCTTTATTGAAGTGTGAAAATCAAAGTTTGTATGTGAATGTGAATAATCATAATTGAAGATTAATTTTAGGTTGTTAAATACATTTATATTTGTTACTTATTGTCCACGCAGTTTCAGACTGACAGTGGCACCACCCAATATTGTATCCACGACCCTAAAAATCAAAAATCTCTTTTATAAGACATGATTTGTTTCAGGAGCATAGTGTTGCACAACCATTCAAAATTTTATCGAATTCCTCATTCTATCATTTGCAAGTCCAGTGCAACTCTGCAGTTCATTATATGCAACAAAAAAGAAGGGGAGAGGAAAAGCCCATAGAGTGGAATGGGGAGATAAATCTAAAACCTGCATCAGAATTTATCCTTAGCAAGTCCAACACAACCCTGCAGTTATTATTCGATAAGCTTCTTCATTATCAATTACCGAGTAGTTATCTGGGAACTATTCAAGGAATGCAAATAAATGGATCAAATTCTACATAAGCTGAATGGCCAAACAGAGTTTTGTCACTAGCGTCACGACCATACAGATAAGGTTATCAATGATGGTGTTGGAACATGTTAAACCATCTAGTATGCTGCATTGGTGGTTCCCTTTTGGAATGGATCAGTTGCCTAACATTTTACTAGTTACCATACCAAACTACACTTTTCTTATACCGGGCATCACATAAGGTTTTGACTGATACAGGGGCAACCCATCACATAACCTCTAAAAAATTGACTTCCTTGGGAATCACAACAGAAATTCAGGCATCTGGTAAAGTAGTTCAAGACAGATAAGCTTAGTGATGATAGAGCATATAACTATGGTGACATAAATTCTTCATGCAAATCAAAGATAAAACAATTTTCATTTCGGAACCAACAAAACAAACATAAACAAGCATAATATAACAAAAATGTTAAAGAGGGGCACCAACTGAACAAAGAAAGAGAAAGTACATACCTGTAATGAGTTATCAACTCCTCAAACCCTTCGTGTCAGTAGCAGCTCTCGGATATTCAACTCATCTTGGAATACCTTCATCAATTCAGGAGCTTCTTGTTCATATGGTCTCAAGAACCTGTCCGGGAAGGACTTACCTGTCATTACAGAAAGTAACGTCAGAAAAACTTTTACCTTAACCAAACCCTTGGAGACTAAAATTATGATAACAGAGCACCCAGGAATAATCCTTCCTACAAGCTGTTATGTAAAATCACCAGGATTTCAGCAATATACTCAATGAATAATAAGTCATAATCCATTTCAATCACAGGGAAATTTATTGTTGGTGAGAGTCTATTACAAAAACTCGTTTCAAGTCACAACACATCAATAGTTTAACATATTTGCAGATCACCAAAAATTAGAGCATAGAGAAGAATAATGAATAGTTACTAACTAGATTCATAGAATCCAATGTGAGTAAAGCAAAAAAGTTACTGCACCTAAAAATCCCTTGCAGTCACTTGCAAAAAAGGTACTGCACCTAGAAATTATGCTTTCAATGCCAGAAGTTCGGTTTTCCAATAAAAAAAGCATACAAAATGAAGCTTAGGAGCTTCCCAACAAATACATTGTAAGTATTCGAACAAGTAACTAAATTGATTCTTGGACCTAGAAATTAAGTAAAGCAAAAAAGTTACTGCACCTAGAAATCCCTTGTAGTCACTTGCAAAAGAGTTACTGCACCTACAAATTATGTTTCAGTGCCAATAGTTCGGTTTGCAAACATGCAAAAGCATACAAAAAAAGAAGCTTAAGAGCTTCCCAACAAATAAATTGTAAGCATTCAAACAAGTAACTAATTTGATTCTTGGACGGGTCTCATTTGATTCTTGCTAATACAAAGAGAGCTTCATTGAAGCCTAAATAAGCTCATAAAACTTATGAACAACACAACAAAGAGAAAATACCTCTTTCCTAAATGCCAATTCGTGTTGTTCTACAGCTGAAATTCGTTCATTGAATACAGAAGTTCTACATAAACTAAGAGTTGGTTGAATGCATAAAGCAACTGCGCCATGCAGATGTATATACCTTTGTTGTCAATCAATATGCACTTCCTAATTTGATTTACAAGCAGTGAATTGTTTAACTACGGTTTACCTTCAACAGTTCAGGAGCTTGTTGCCCGTAGAAAACCAAATAGCTTCTAGTCTTTAGGGTACTCCTACTGCTACTCTCCAGCATATCATAGCAAACCAAATTGCATGATACTAGGAGTTATCTATCTATCTAGTAGAGACAGGGATAATATCATGGGCAAGCTCCCGAACAGGGATGACACTAGGAATGTGCAAAGCTAGCATTACGCAATTCTCTTTTGTGAGGGTTCCGAGAGGGTTGTAAAATGATGAACATAGCATGAGGTAAACTTTAAGAGGAATTACCTTTCCCAGATAAATTTTGTGAAAGTATAATTGAGCTGTTACATCTACATCAGGCAAAAATTTCTCATGAAAGTTCTTTGACCTGAAGGAGACATAAAGAACAGTTAGTAAGTGATATAGGTTAAGAGGAAAGACTAACATAAATTATAATTTGTAAATTTCCATGTTCACATCTCCTGAATTGATTAAGAAATACTAGATTGTTAACTATGATTTACCTTCAAAAGTTCAGGAGCTTCTTGCTCAAACTTGCTGACAAGCTTGCCTAGGAAAGACTCCTTACCCATATGCAAAATTGTTTGTAAGAAAATTGTATCCTTTATCAGACCCTTATCTGTTGAAATTCGGTGAACAGAAGCCTTGGTATAATGCCAAATCATTGAAGCTATAATGCCAAATCATTGGGCATCTGGCACTGGCAATACGCATTTGATTCACAAGGTAACGCATTGTCATCGATATCTTCTTCTCAGAGTGCTTCATACACTACCGATGTAACATAAATGCATTTTGAATTTGAGCTTCTGACCAACCCCATACTTGATGACGAACTTGTCTAAGACCCATATGCAAAATTGTATATAAGGCGAATTTATCCTTTATAAGACCCTTAGCTGTCAAAATCGTACATAAATGCAATTTGAATTTGAGCTTCTGACCAACCCCATTTCTTCAGTTTTGTTTCCCAGGTAGATTTAGAATAGCACTAAGAAATGCAGTTCTGTAAGGATCAAAACCTATACCCTTAATCTCTTGTGCAATGTCCTTAAATTTGATAGTGCTTATCATCAGCAATGTCGGTCGGTTGATTAGATACTTGACAATATTTGATTGAGGGACACCTTCATCTCTCAAAACCTGTATGTTGAGCTTCACTTTCTCAATTAGTTATATAGGAGGAAACCTTGTTCATCGAATTGAAATAATCAGATTTGGGTTAAAGGGTTTTATGAGTAACAAATAGAATCTGCATCTGATGTGGTTTTGAAATTGAAAAAAAATCTAACCTTGATAGGAAAAAGGAAAAGAAGGGTTTTGTTGAGAAAGGGGTTCCAAATCTCCTCCTTCGATGATCCTATTCCGAATCAAAGTATTACATAAAGAACGAAGTATTGATACAGAAAATGAAAATAAATTATTAGGGTTTTTGAGGCACTTACAGATCTTGATCGAGTTGTTCATTTGGTTGAGAGAGGATATGAAATGAATTCTGGTGGTGAGTGTTGGCAAAATTCAAAGGATATATCCGGGCATGGGCCTGCATACAGGCCCTAAGGTGTGGCTACTTCTAGGGTTTGCCCTTAGCCATCTCCTTACAGGGTAATCCAACCCTTCAAACCCTGCCACTTAAAACATCATAGCCGTCTATAACTGATACTTCATCGGCCAGTTACCTTATAAGATGGAAGCGGTGCGGTTACGATGTGGTCTGGCCACATATTTTGAGCATGTGATTTCTTTTCTTTTTTTGACACGTATCATAAAGTAGAAAACAAAGTCCAAAACAGTGTTATCACACAATTATTTAAGAAACCTGTTATAGGGGCTTCAAACATTGGGTTTTGAGGGATCACAACATGACAAATCGGGTTATGGAATAGCAATCAACAAAATCCTATATCCACCTATGTTTTGTAATGGCTAAAATACCCTCCATGAATTATAAAATTAAATTTATTATCTTCTCCTTCTCTTTTCATTCATAAATCATGATGAAGATGATGATCATATACAAAAAAACTAAATCTATTATCTTATCCTTTTCTTTTCATTCATAAATCATGATGAAGATGGTGATCATAAAAAAGCCATATCATTCTTGTTTCTCTATTCTTCTTCTCCGTGGCGATGAAGATGACGATCACAAAAGAAAAAACTAAGAAAACCCATCACTTATTTTTGCTTTTGAAAACCCCCAAATTCGAACCGTAAGCTAACCTACTATGGGGAAACTTCAATTGAACCAACTGTAGGTAGAAATTACGGTATGGAAGTATGATTTTTTTCAAACTGTACGATTTTTGAATCCGGAATATGCGGTTTGGAAGTTAAGAACTCCAAACCGTAGATGACTTACGGTTGGGAAACCAAACCGTAGGCATTTTCTACGGTTGGGAAACCAAACCATAAGATTTTTGAACCCAGAATATACGGTTTGGAAGTTAAGAAATCCAAACTTTAGATGACTTAAGGTGGGAAACCCAATCGGAGGCATCGTCTACCGTGGGAAAACCAAGCCATAGGCATCGTCTGCGGTTGGGAAAATTCATACTTCCAAGCCGTAGACAATTCTGAAACTGTTTTTTCAAAAACCTAATTCGATCGATTCCTCCTATCCATGCATTAAAACAAATGAAATGAGATGGTTTTTTTTGTTGATTTTTACCTTATTGAAGTCATTGTGGATGGATTAAGTGGTGTTAATCGATAATGAATTATTTTGAGAATTTTTATTTATTTTTTTGAAGCATGAAATTTATTAAACTACTAAGGGACAGTTACAAGAGGGTATATAATACCCCAAGATTCATCAATTACAATTAAAGATAGAATCCATGAACCTACAGTAACATGATACTGGAGCAGAATAGCGATCTTCAGATCGAAGTTGCATCGGGGGCTGATATTGGTGTCGAAGTTCAGAAGGCCTTCGATCAATGCTTTTCACAATAAAAGATGTACTATTGATGGACATAAAAGTGTCCGTAGGAACTCAGATGGTAGTAGATGTGTTCGACGCAAGTAAGTTGCTAGCCACGCTTTTGTATCTTGATGCTGCAGTGAGCTGCCCGACTGATAACCGTTTAATCCTTTGTTTTTCGGCTTGATCCATAACTTTAAAATGAGTTGATTGACTCTTGAGGTAGAATCCAATCTCTTCCCTTGAAGGATTAGCGCTAAAATGCTAAATTGTTATTATAGAGGTATCTGAAAGCTTTCTAAAAATTGATTCTGATCTCTCCCCTTGAATTGCTAATGCTAATACAAAGATTACTAAAACTGCGACTAAGAAACAAACAAAAATACAGACTCTAGATAGATTACGACTTAAGATATTACAACGACAAGGACTAAAGAATCTGATACACTAAAATCTAACAGATAAACAAAATCAAAAGTAAAAACAAACTTAAATGTAAGTTGTTGTCAGTAGAAATAGTGGATAGTCCACCAGCCCATAAAGCACACAAATTAAGGTTCGTTGCTCATAGTTTTGATACCAGGTATTGAAACAAGTTCATGGTGTCCCTGTAGAAAGTGTTGCTGCAGTTGGTGTTGCTGCTTGTGCTGCTTCCTATGATAGATTGACCGTCATTGATGATTAACACAATATGTATTGCAATTTACTTGGTGTATTTAAGCTTAATTCATAAATTTTCGTTGTAAGGTCCCATTCTTCATTATAAAATTACATCTTCCTAATAAAAGTGCTTCTTTCCTAATAAAAGTGCTTCTTTCCTAATTTGGTGTTGCTGCTTGTGCTGCTTCCTATGATAGATTGACCGTCATTGATGATTAACACAATATGTATTGCAATTTACTTGGTGTATTTAAGCTTAATTCATAAATTTTCGTTGTAAGGTCCCATTCTTCATTATAAAATTACATCTTCCTAATAAAAGTGTAAATAATTCAAAGATTCCCCCTACATCTGTAGGTGTTGCGAAGAACCAAAGGACCTTTTGTTGGTTGTTGACCAACGGAAAGCATGGGAAAAGTCTTCAGAAGAAGGGAAAAACGTTAGTGACTCTCTAAAAGAGCTATCTTTCGTAGTTCTATCTGGAAACATAGTTGATCAAATCCAAGAACTAAAAAAGTTCTTGGCATAACCAACTATTGGATTCATGTAACATCAGGTCATAATAAGAATCCGTGAGAAAGCTTTGCATTTTAATCGCCTCGTCATCAATTACTGCCCGAACAAGGTCCGGCATGCTCCAGTCTGGAGGTAATTGTCTATCGGCTCTTACCACCCACTCCGCATATGAATCACAGAGTTGATCAAATATCTGATCACAACCAGGTGGAGCGCTTTGCGCGTCCGACTTAGTTGAAGAGGTACTTGAAGAAAAAGATATATCAGAATCTTTGCTTATAAAATCCAAAGGAGTTGGATTCCCAAAGATTATGAGCTGATTGTTGATTGAATACCACTTTTTTACCGCTCTGCTGCCCCCTAAAAAGGAAAGACTTGTCGAAAATCGCCGGTTGGGTTTGTCCAACCAAGAAAGACATGGGAAAAGTCTTCAGAAGAAGGAAGAAATGACAACTGAACTGAGTCTTTGATTTTGTAACTCCTCTCTCGTTGAATGCTATTAATGAATTCCACGAGACTTATTCTACGATATTAGTTGTGTGTGATATTATTATACTTGGAGTCATTAGGTCCCGCTCTCGACCAACCAATCATCTTGCTCTCTGAACCATGTCTTGATCCTGCGTCGGATGCCATCACTGGCTTCGGCTTCGCTTAGAAATTTAGTATGGTGATGTCCCACTCCCCTCGAACAATAAGAGTCGAACTTATTGGCTTCGGTGAGAGATAGAAAGAATCTACGCCACGCCCGGGAGATCAATTGCTTTCCCACGATAGGCTTTACCTAGAATGCATGCCTGGATTCCGTTAATCTTTCGTCGTTGAAGAATATGCCGATAAGGACTAGCCAGGGAAGCTATGTTAGATTGATCGCTCCAAAAAAAGCGACCTCTCTGTTTTTCTTGCCAAACACAAATTAAGAATATCCTCTGAAGTCTTCATATGTTAATACCAACTGATAAAATCTTCCAAAGCCCCAACTCGTCAGGATCAACCCAACTCGATAAAAACTCTTGCTTTGAAACTAAAACCAGCACCAAACTTATAAAACTCAAACCTAAGCAGAATCTCGAAACTAATGCAAAGATTAAAAAAAAAACATCCTGAACCTAACATCAAAAATAAACAGGCACAAACGATCGAAACCATAAAATGCCAACACGAAGGAGGTATCCACCAATATTAACACAACAAATATGAAGCAACAACTAGGAATTCTGGTGGAGTTTGAGGGAAATAACGCCTATAAAAAACAAGTTCAGGGGAAAACATGGATAGGGCTAATAAGGAAGCTTCACCAGGCCAGAGATTGGTCCGAGAGAGAAAATAGTTTCGGATCTGAAGAAAAATGTTTACACAAACGTGAATATGATAAGACCAAATTGAAGGGTATGAATACCGCAGATGAAATTGGGTGGTTAATTTTTAAGGGATTTAACATTGAATTGAAATATGATTTATGCAGATAATGAGAAATTTTACATAAGATTAAGGCAAAGGTATCCAATCGACAAAGGGATTGAATCAGGACCGAGGGGTATGATTAACCTCTCTAATCAAGGTATTTAAGATTTCAGTAATGGTTAATCAGAAAGATTACCTTCCAATCCAACAAAAGATAGGAAAAAGCCATGAGCAGCAACAATGAAATCAGATCTGAAGATGATTTTCGATGAATAATAGAAGAGGCGAAGACGCCTTATGAACTCAAATCACAGGACCGCAAAATCACCAAAATAGAGAGAAAGCATGAAAAAAAAGGAAGGTATTATTTCAAACAATAAGCAAACGAACTAATTGTGTCTCATAGGGCTGGCGAACCGAAGTTCTAGCCGATTAAAATTGAAGAAATCATGGCGAGGAAATTTTTAGGGTTTGAAAAAGCTTCAAAAGGAGGTGGTTTGAGTGGGAAAGCGAGGAAAGAAACCATTTCACTTATTTTGAGAATTGACGATTAATCGAAAACATAGGCGATGGAGGTGATGGGGAAGAAGAAAATGGAAGAGTTAAAACGAGAGGAATGAAAACAAATTAGTTTTAGGTTTCAATATTTAATAGGTTAAGGGTATTTTAGTATTTTTCTTATGAATTAGGTCCCCTTACTTTCATTGTAGGACATTTGAATCCTTATGAGCCCTCAAAACTCTTTTCTTGGAGCCCCTATAATAGGTTTCTTATTTAGCTAATTTTTTTTTGTTAACTTCCTACTTTTTCTCAAAAAGTGAATTTTTTGCGGGGATTTGGAGAGGGCATGTTTTTAGTTTATATACGTGTCAAAAAAAGAAAATGGGCCACATACTTTGAGTATGTGCCCGACCACATCGTAGCCGAGGCGGATAAGAAAGTAGTGTCCTCATTTTCTTTTCTCAATGTAAGAAAACCAATCCAAACCCCAACCTTAATTATCAACCAACAGTTCTGCTCTCTTCTTCTGTTAAAGATCGACACTAACTCGTTATAAAAACCGTTTTCCTAATTGAGGGATCCCATTGACTTATAAACAATCCAATTAAGACCCATCTAACAAATGTGGGACGAAGGTCCCAACATCCACCATGCTTCCAGACCCAACGTCCTCGTTGGCCTACTCTATCGACACTGGCCCGACAGTATCCCTTTCCTTATGGCGGCTCCATTCGACTACCAGTGTTCAATGCGGGTGACAACTACGCCCATACATAGCTTCCCCGATACTTTAATCTAGTCTGTAGGTCACCCCTTCCGTGGAGGGGGTATGGGTCGTGGTGGTTGGATTTGATACCAAATGTTAGGGTACCAACACTAACTCGTCATAAGCCCATGGGTAGAACTCGACTCGAAAACTGTTCTACTAGTTGAGGAATTCTATTGACTTATAAACTACCCAATTAATCCCCATCTGAAAAGACGAGGGTACCTAAATATGCCTCAATCTAAAACTTATCCTACCTATAAGTCCTTTCTCCGAAAGTAATTGTCTATGGACTGAGTCGAGATAATGCAACTAATCGGTTCACTCTTCGTGTGATCGTCTATGGATACGAAATTGAGACAATACAACTTACGAAGTGTGTTTACTTGATAAAAAGGTTCAGACTTAACCAAACACAATAGGATTCACTTATCAAGTAAATAGAAATTAACTTTTGTGTAATTTACTTTAATTATAATGCGGAAAATAAAAGTAAATGACACAACAAGATTTTGTTCACGAGGAAACCGCAAATGCATAAAAACCCCGGGACCTTGTCCAGAATTGAATACTCTCAGGATTAAGCTGCTACACAAAATTACACCTAACTTCGTATAGTGGAGACCAACCAACTAAACCTATAGTTCACCTAGTTCCGTATGTATTCCCACGCCTCCAACTTATAAATAAGTCACGTACTTGGAACAATTCCTTTAGTTCGTATTCCAAACAGTAAAGGAACAACAAAACTGTTTGGTATCAACTCTTTTCAACCAAGTGATATGAGTCGGACAAAGCTCTTTTGCTTATCTTAACATAAACTCCTTCGTCAGGTCCTTACATTTATATTATGTTCAATTACCAAAGTAATCGTTAAGATTTTGCAATCAACACTCTTAATCAAAAGAATTGTGTTGATGCTGATCTACTCAATTAATCAATCCAATTCTATCACAAGAATAAAAACCGATTATTAATTGGATCCTCTTTTTACCAAATCAAGTATTGTGCACACCAAATATTATGAACCCACAAATCAGAAATCTTCAATATCTTCTTCGTCTTCAAATCTTCTTAGATCTGCAAGAAACACCTGCACACAATCACTTGAATCTCTTGTGATCAATCACACACAGAACGGAGTCTGTTAACAATGCATTATCAAAAGATCGTCTTTAGAACTACAAACAGTATAAAGATCCATGTCGAAACTCTGAACTAGTTTGATTGAATCTTATATCAGAAGAGAATATCCTCAAGCATAAACAAACTAGGTGCAATCAAAGTTCAACCACCGTTAGTCAATCAAATCAATGAAAACAAAAGATAAACCGCAATTATCTAGTTTCCCACCAACGGTACTAATAGAGATTCTCAATCCCAAAGAAGACTTTTAACTGAGCGGTCGTATGGGATTTTCGCCTAATTAGGTTACTCCCCTCTCCGAATAGGCGGCTTCACCAGTAGCAACACGACAAGAGGTAGTTTGCTGTTACGAAGGATTGGTTTGATAGAAATGCAAACTTCAGTATTTATAGACTAGGAAGTTTGGACACCAAGGAATTTCCAAAACCGAAAATATTCTCAAGATATTTATTAAATCAAAAATTCGGTTTCCATGATTCTTGGAAATTTTCTGTCTAAAAATAATGATCGAAATCTCTCAGAAAATCTTTGATTAGTAAAGGCATATTACTATTTCTTATTTTCATAAAAATGAAATTAATAACCTTAATTAAAAGATTCCTAACTTATTTATGTTTAGATCCTGGGATTCTCTTCCCTTAGCTATTAAGGAATAACTTTGAACAATTAAATAATAAACATTCACAGCACGTGTTCAAAGTATGTCGACATCCTTACTTTGCAAATTCTCTTTCATATTTACAACCTTGAAACCGATTTGCCACCCTTCCATACAAGTTTAGAACTGGTTCATCTGACTTTCAAGAACTATGTGATTGATCAAATAACATTGAATCACAAATCATGGGTGTAACGGTTTTACCAAAACAAGTTTCGGTTCACCTCCATGTGAGTATTGTGCATAGTCACACTATCTTTCCAAAATTTGGTTGACTAGGTACTAGGATCGGTTCCCCACATATATATGGTATCTAACTTGGATGTGTTGCACATGTCCATAGGATCGGTTCCCGTTTTCCTAAAAACGTGTTGCACATGTCCATAGGATCGGTTCCCCTTTCTGCTATAAACCTGTTTCACCTCATACAAGGATCGATTCCCCTTTGTGATGTACTGCACCTCTTACTAGGATCGGTTCCCCTTTTCCCAGATTTGGTCAGATATAAAATCACAAACTCGATCATACCATCTCAGGTGATTACTTAAGATCGGTTTCACTAATAAAAGTCATACCAATACATAAGTCAGGCCTTTGTGAATAGTTTTACTAAGAACAGAAACAATTCATGAGAGGTTCTACTAATCACACATATTGGTTGTTCATAAGATATGCAATGAATAACAAAACCAATAACACCTGGCGATTTCCTTTTCGATTCACAAACCAAGTTCATGAATTTACTTCCTTAGAACACATGTAAACATTGTTCCCTAGGATGAAATCCTCACCTCATACCCATACATAATCACAATAGCATTCAAATGATTATGAAGATGTCTTATCTACAAAGTTTAATGGTTAAGAAATAAACCCCGTATTGTATTCCTTAATACTATGTCTATCTAGAGTTCAAACAGGCTTCGGAGTTTTGTTTTCAGTATGCACGACTTGAAAGATAAGTTAGGGAATGAAACAGTTCAAGTCAAATATCACTAACCTCGAGTGGAAGGATGATGTTGTCGTTGTAGCTCCTTGCTTCTTCACATCTTCAGGTCTTCGAAATACTTGTAAAGTCTCATTATCCTAATACTTTCAAGATAACCTTTACGAAGTTGACTCTAGTACATAATCAAGCGACTCTTAACATGATTTTTGATTCACTGAAATATAATAACCAAACTTGACATACCAACTCTTGGTGGGTTCAACCGATCTATGCTCTAACAATCTCCCCCTTTGTCAATTTTAGTGACAAAACTCTGACATCATATGGATAAACAAATTAAGAATTCATTACACATACGCTTGATTCCCGAATTCAACAGCACAGTAAACTGCATATATTCAATCCTCAAAAATGTCGTTGTTGACATTATAATAACAAAGCTAATACTCTAAGGAAGATAGGTAGATATACAATTCGCACGTCTTTGTTATACTACTTAATATGATAAGTTACCCCCCTTAGTCTGTGATTTCACTCTTTCGTTTCGATAAACGTTTAAGCACCAATGTTCTTTTTCTTAGTGATACCAATCAATATAAAATCAATGTCAGTATCACTTGTTTACTCCATATATTTCTCCCCATTTTTGTCACAAAATGACGAAGAAACGAAAAAAATAAAGGACAACATGCAAAGAATCTCACAAATCTCAAAATAGACTTGCGACCTGTAGAGTTAAGCACGAGGGTTCCGCACACCATGTTCTGATAACCAATATCAAAACCGAAACTACAAGTAGCTTTATTTTGATATATTACCAAGGAAACAATTGTACGAAATAATTTTTCCACTTTAGTTTATGTTAGAGCATTGCTCGGTCGAACTCGCATGCTTTGATATCTCAAGCATGTTTGTCAATGTTAGTGATCAAAACTATAAGTCTTGATTTCTAGTCTACTATAGCTAAGTCTCGGACTAGGATAGAAAGTGTAGTTAAGCTCAAGGACTTCATGGAGATTCATCATACAAGAAGAAGAACTACTCAAGGAACCAGTGGAACTTCTCGACAAAAAGGTATGTGAAGACTTGAACTTATCTGTCACTCAAAAGTCTATCTACTCTATCTCCTACTTCTTGAGACAAAAATTCGCATGCTATATATAGACTTAGATTATACACATTTGGTATTTCGAGCCAAGTATACCTCGCCTATCTATATCTCGAAATATGTGTTGGTAAGCGTTTCGCTTCGAACATGTTTATCTTTACCTAGTGACGAAAGTCATGATATGTTTCAATCACTTTAAAAATTGCTTTGACGAGAAATGGTATAACAACTATATAACGTTCTCTAAGAATGTTTCAATGGTTGGAATGAGAGTTTAGATTACATAACCAATGATGGACATAAGTATTGCTGTGTAAATACATATGTGCAGAAGTCTTATCCCTTGAACCAAAGTTTACGAACTTTGTTGATCAAGAGAAACCGGAAGAATGGCTTGTTTCCAAGTCCGCGAACTCCCGAACTTCTCATCTCAAGAAATTCTGCTGGAGTTTACAAACTAGTTGTGTGAGTACCAGTCCGCGAACCCATTCCGCGAACCGGCGGAAAATTGCCGATATTTTCTTCTTCTAAAACCAGGTTAACGACTTAAAGACTTCATTGGGATTGTGAAGCCAGGACGATACTATTTTTATCGTAGTTGTGTGATCTGATCTTGCATCTTCTATCGTACGAGTACAATCAGATTGATTGGCTTGAGATTAATATCTCTGATATGCAAGATATAAAAATTAGTCACAAACATCTTCGTCTCATTGTTTTTGATTCCGCAACATCTTGTTTCGCCACCATACGATTAAGATTGTTGTGAGGTGATTGATTTATCTAGGCCGTTCTTCGGGAATGTAAGACCGGATTATCAATTGGTTCCTGTTCACCTTAATTATTATCAAAAGATGGAACAAAAAATTTAGGGTTTTTCTGTGGGAGACAGATTGATCCTTTGATATACTTGTCTGTGTGAGACAGATTTGTTTATTGTCAAAGCCTGTGATTTTGTGTCGTAGCAACTCTTAGTTGTGGGTGAGATCAGCTAAGGGAATCAAGTGCGCAGTATCCTGCTGGGATCAGAGGTGTAGGGAGTACAACTGTACCTTGGATCAGTGGGACTGATTCGGGTTCAACTACAGTCCAGTCCGAAGTTAGCTTGGAGTAGGCTAGTGTCTGTGGCGGCTTAGTACAGTGTGTGTTCAATCTGGACTAGGTCCCGGGGTTTTTTTGCATTTGTTGTTTCCTCGTTAACAAAATTTATGGTGTTTGTGTTATTTCAGTTTCCGCATTATATTGTTTTATCTTTATAATTGAAATAATACAGGTTGTGCGTTAGATCATCAATTAGAATAATCCAACCTTTTGTTTTTGATTGTCATTGATTGATCCTTGGATATTGGTCTTTGGTACCATCCAAGTTATTCCTTGTGTTTGATTAAAGACTCGTTGATTTCTATTAGCTCAATTAAATCAAAACAAGAGAGAGATATTAACTCCTTGAGATACTTTTACCTAGAGTGAGTCTAACTGTCTAGTTGATTCTCTAGAAAGTATTTTGAAGTTAGTCCATACAGATTGTTAAGCGAAATATTGGGTGGTGTTGTTAGACCCCCGCTTTTTCAATTGGTATCAAAGCAGGAAAATACGTTCAAGACCTTACAAGTCTGTGTTTCTAGCAACTGAGTCTGAGGACAGAATCTCTTACGCATACCAGGATGTCTCCTAAAGCTTTCAACTATATCAGTTGTCTCGAGAATACCTCAAAGGATTGTTCCTTAGTTGATTCTTCCGAATCCCGAGACATGAAGATTGTCTCATCTTGTGTTGATCACTCTTCCTCCAATGAGACATTGGACACAATGGCAAAAGCAGAAATGGAGCTCACCATAATCGCAAAAAATTCTACTGAGTTTGCTGATATTCAGAATCATGATCAAATCATTTATGAATTTTAAAGTCTATTGATCGAGAAAGTGTACTCTATAACATTATTGAGTCATTCTCTAAGGATATTGAGAAACTTCTTCAAGAGAATAATCTACAACATGAAAGATTTGTGATCTTGAAAAGGTTATCAAAGAAGGCTCAATTATAGAAAAACGTTTGATCAAGACGCATTCATCAGATCTTGACGGACTTCATGTTGAAAAAGAGAAGCTAGATGCATCACTTTCACTAACCCATGAACAGTGTATAACCTTGGAAAAGGAAAACTTTGTCTTAAGGAAAAATTCTTGTGTTCCAACTGTTCCTCGTGACACACAGTACATGAAGAAATATCCTCTAAAATAAGATTGTGTCGAGAAAAGTTTATATAACTTACAATCTTCTCACAGGGTTGTAAAGTTAAAACATATGCCGTCTGTTGCGTCTTCTCCACGAACCTGTACTTTTTGTGGAAAAGGGAATCACTATGCTATCCGTTGTTTTGCAGGGAAAAACAAATTTTTAAACTCCGTAATTTGTTTCTTTCCACTATCAATAGGGTAAATAGTCAGTCGACTACTGCAGTGAATCTCATGCTCACAAAACACCAGACATCTTATAAAATGATCTCCTTCCTAGGAATCAATACAGGACTTCTGTGAATTCTAGTGGTATAAAGTCTTATGATGCTGATGAAAGCATGACATGTGCTTATAATAACAACTCTGGTGAATCTAAGTCTAGAGTTTGGAAACCCATCTCAGAAAATCCTCTTGAACCAATCTCTAGAGGTCCTAGACTCAGTAATCAGAAAGCTCCTTCTCTTGATCTTTCAGGATGAGCTATGAGAAATTTCCCTAAAAATGGAAACTACTATGGGAAGACAAGAAATGCTGAGATCATATATCCTGGTGGAAATCACAACTACTCTCTCAAAACCTATGGTGAGACTATATCTCCCTCTGCTACCTAGTAGCAGAAAGTTCCATCTTGTCTAACTTGAGAGATACAAGGATGATGTTTGAGAGATGCTCAAGTAATTAGATGATTTCCATTAGTTTGTATGTTTGATATCTATTGATGTGAGTTTTTAGTATTTCCTTCCTTCTTCACTGTGACCTTTCTTTTTAGAGCTGAATTTTTTTGAAAGCGACACAGTATACAGTTTTCCTGGTGGGGTCCATTCTTTGGCGTATGGCTTAGTCCACGAACGTCCATATCTCCTCAAGGAACTCTAGGTTTTCTATCTAAGGTGTACACTTGAACATATATATATTTCATATATGTGTTCATTAATCTTCAAGAAAGGAACTCAATGGAAATTGTTCCCGAAGAAGAAGTTAACCCTACTGTAGAGGATGATCTCAAAGGAAGTGATCCTGCTCAAGAGTTTATTCTGAAGAAGATGCTTGAAAGGAAAGAGTATAACTCTTGGGTTGTAGAATCTGTCAAGGATTTAATTCTCGTTCAGAATGAAGTAAAGAACGAACTTGATAACCTTCAACTGCAGATCAACCAGCTTATTGATGGACAGGGAAAAATCCTTAGTACTCAGAATATCTTGATCAGGAATCAGAAGAAATTTATTCTTGACTGCGCTAAGGCTCGACACTTTGTTCGCATTGTTGATCGAAAAACTAACGTTCTGACTCATGAATATGGTGTCTCTACGGTCAACAAAATCAAGGATATCAGTGACTCCTATTTCGATGGACCATTCTAGAGGTATGAAATAATCAAGGAAAACTGAGTTTTATTTGTTGCCTAGTCTTCTTTTTGGTTTAGTTGGAAGAATAACTAGTGCGTTGAATAACAATGATTGTGACTACGCATAGCTATTATTTTTCATCTTCTTGTTCTTTTTTAGGTTTATTGGTTTATGAATTCTAAAAATATTTGGAGGATGATGGTTTGCAGTATTTAATCTTTATGATTTTTTATATTGCAATCTGTTATGGGACATTGGTGTTTACGTCCGTGAACTATGTTGTCCCATATTTTGTCAAAAGTAAAGTCGTTCATGATCGGTATTCATGTATTGATTTAAGGATGAATAGATTTTTGACATATACAAAAGTTAAGCCTATATTGTCAATTCTTTGATGGAAGATAGGTTAAAATATTTTATGTTCAAGGATTATGTCTATTAAATATGGTTATGCAAATAGTGATGGAAGATAGAATGAATCCTTGTGTATTCCACAATATTGATCTTCACTGATCCATATTTTATGTAATACTGTGAGGCTCCGTAATGTGTCTTATGTTGAGCATGATACAACCAAGTTGATTAATTTTTGATTAGCTTTGTTAGTTGTTCCATAAGATACTTTATGTTGAGCATTCTTGAAATAAATTAATCATCTTGTTTGGTTATTTAGTTATTGCTCCACAAGTCTTTTTATGTCGAGCAAAATTAATGACAATTAAATTGATTACTTTTGTAATTAGTTTAGTTGTGTATTATAATTAGATTAATTATAGGTTCTCTTGTAATTAATCTAGTTGAGTATTTTAATACTCCGTAAGATTCCTCTTATGTTGAGTATATGAACGACTATCCTATTCATTTTCTAATGGTTATGTTAGTCGTATGCTCTGTAAGTTCTCTTATGTCGAGTATAATCAATTAAGTTGATCACTTTTGTGTTTGATTTGATTGCATATTCCAATTAAATTAATCATGGGTTTACTTGTGATTAATTTGATTGAGTTTTTGGATATAGAAAATCATTCTCATGGTTTTTGGTGTCCAATGAAAATCCTTCTTTTCTTTTGAAATTAAGGTCCCTCTTGTTGTTCCCTTGGGAATGACATCATATGGGGGAGAGTTCTTTTGAACTTGTGCTTAATGGTCATATCTTGAGGGGTGTGCGTCTGTGGATTTTTAAAGGAGTTATCTTGTATCTTTAAACTTCTTGATGAATGCTATTAGCTTCGGCTATATGATTGCATCTAAAGTAGATGGTATGTATTTTCTTTTAGTCATGAAATGTCTCTTTCGGAAATTTCATTATAATCCCGTTCTTGTACGTTTGCCAATTTTATGGACAAAAAGGGGGAGAATTAATATGTAGTTCACGCTACAAATACATATGGTTTTCGGATCATTGTGTAAGAGGGAGTGGTTTCCATGTGAGATGGAGTATTGACTAAGGGGGAGTGATACATATCACCATGGTATTATTGTTGAAGTTGTGATACAATTGGACTTTGACACTGTGTAATAATACTATGGCACTGTATAGCAATGATCGAGACCGATGCTTTCTCATTTTTATAGATACGGATCTTCAATAACGGTGATGCTAAACTTACAACCTTTGGGATCATTGGAGTACTTGGAAGTGACGAAGATTTCGAGGAATGTTGAAGATTAGACATGTGGAATAGGATCTACTAAAGTTTCTTTATCTTTTTTGTGTTCCATATGTATTGATAGTTTTGTCACTAAAATCGACAAAGGGGGAGATTGTTAGAGCATTGCCCGGTCGAACTCGTATGCGTTGCTATCTCAAGCATGTTTGTAAATGTTAGTGATCAAAACTATAAGTCTTGATTTCTAGTCTACTATATCTAAGTCTCGGACTAGGATAGAAATTGTAGTTGAGCTCAAGGACTTCATGGCAATTCATCATACAAGAAGAATAACTACTCAAGGAACCGGTGGAACTTCTCAACAAAAAGGTATGTGAAGACTTGAACTTATCTGTCACTCAAAAGTCTATCTACTCTATCTCCTACTTCTTGAGACAAAAAGTCGTATGCTATATATAGACTTAGATTATACACGTTTGGTATTTTGAGCCGAGTATACCTCGCCTATCTATATCTCAAAATATGTGTTGGTAAGCGTTTCGCTTCGAACATGTTTATCTTTACCTAGTGACGAAAGTCATGATATGTTTCAATCACTTTGAAAATTGCTTTGACGAGAAATGGTATAACAACTATATAACGTCCTCTAAGAATGTTTCAATGGTTGGAATGAGAGTTTAGATTACATAACCAATGATGGACATAAGTATTGTTGTGGAAACACATATGTGCAGAAGTCCTATCCCTTGAACCAAAGTTTACGAACTTTGTTGATCAAGATAAACCGGAAGAATGGCTTGTTGCCAAGTCCGCGAACTCAGTCCGTGAACTGCCGAACTTCTCATCCCGAGAAATTATGATGGAGTTGACAAACAAGTTGCGTGAGTACCAGTACGCGAACCCAGTCCGCGAACCGGCGGAAAGTCTTTGCCGAGATTTCTGCTGGAGTTTGTAAACTCTGCCCGGTTGCTTAAGTCCGCGAACCTAGTGTGCGAACTTAAGAAGGTTATATATATGAAGATGATTTTTGAACTTAAACTTATAAAGACTAGGGAATGCAATTTGCAAACCGTGGCTATAAAGTTCATGAACCGATTCGAGTGAATCAAATCATCTTTGCTTCAATTGTGTCTTGTATAGTACGTAAGATTTCCTTGTAATTAAAAAACTCTCTAACTAGTTCATTTGAGTCATTTGAACTAGTTATGGTGCAGAAGAATATGGTTGGTATGAAATGCTCATATGGCTAACCTTTTGGTTATCTATTGTTGAACCAACAATGTACACGTTTGGGTACAGTTAACAAACCTAGAAGCGTGCATTTCAGTTGTGTATAACAAGCTAAGTTTTCGATATAACGGTTGAGAAATATTAGCTTGAATCTAAATCAGGTTTTCATCTAACGGTGGATATTGTTTGCTTTGTGACCCAGGCGAAACCCTGATTTGAAAGCCTATAGAAGGGGACATTTAACAACTATGCAAAACTAATCCCCACACTGCATGTGTGATACTAGTTTGCGTGCTAGAGTCGTTTCTCATTTAACCTTTGGTTTTTTTTTTCTAAAACCATGTTAACAACTTAAAGACATCATTGGGATTGTGAAGCCAGACCGATACTACTTTTATCGTAGTTGTGTGATCTGATCTTGCATCTTCTATCATACGAGTACAATCATATTGATTGGATTGAGATTAATATCTCCGATAGGCAAGATATAAAAATTAGTCACAAACATCTTCGTCTCATTGTTTGTGATTCCGCAACATCTTGTTTCGCTACCATATGATTAAGATTGTTGTGAGGTGATTGATTAATCTAGGTTGTTCTTCGAGAATATAAGACCGGATTATCAATTGGTTCCTGTTCACCTTGATTATTATCAAAAGACGGAACAAAAACTTTAGGGTTTTTCTGTGGGAGACAGATTGATCCTCTGATAGACTTGTCTATGTGAGACAAATTTGTTTATTGTCAAAGCCTGCGATTTTGGGTCGTAGCAACTCTTAGTTGTGGGTGAGATCAGCTAAGGGAGTCAAGTGCGCAGTATCCTGCTGGGATCATAGGCGTAGGGAGTACAACTGTACCTTGGATCAGTGGGATACTGATTGGGGTTCAACTACAGTCCAGTCCGAAGTTAGCTTGGAGTAGTCTAGTGTCTGTGACGGCTTAATACAATGTGTGTTCAATCTGGACTAGGTCCCAGGGTTTTTCTGCATTTGCGGTTTCCTCGTTAACAAAATTTATGGTGTCTGTGTTATTTCAGTTTCCGCATTATATTGTTTTATCTTTATAATTGAAATAATACAGGTTTTGTGTTAGATCATCAATTAGGGTAATCCAACCTTTGGTTTTTGATTGTCATTGATTAATCCTTGGATATTGGTTTTTGGTACCATCCAAGTTATTCCTTGTGTTTGATTAAAGACTCGTTGAATTCTATTAGCTCGATTAAAGCAAAACCGGAGAGAGATATTAATTCCTTGAGATACTTTTACCTAGATTGAATCTGACTATCTAGTTGATTCTCTAGAAAGTATTTCGGAGTTAGTCCACACAGATTGCTAAGCGAAATATTGGGTGGTGTTGTTAGACCCCCGCTTTTTCAGTTTAGCAAAACAAAAATCAACTAAGCATCTTAGTTCCTTTTCTAAACCGATTGTACAAAAACAATCGCTTATTCGATAAGACCAAAATAAAGATAACTCTATTTTTCTCATCAGGTTCTAATTATCCATAAACTTAGACCTTTCAATTTTAAAAAAGACAAGTCCTAGGTTAGTTAACTAGCATTTCTTGTTAAGGCATTCGATTAGACTTGAATAACCGAAACCTTACTTCGATAAGTCTAACTAAGATCAGAATTAACTTAGTTTCTCTTATCCGAAATTGAATTGGACTAAACAACTAGTCTCGTAAACCTTTTCTTTCGTTAAGCCATAAATAATTCATACAAACCAAATAAATCAACTTGCATAATTATTCACCTCAACCGGAAGCAATTGAAACAACATAGACATTAAAGCACCGCAATTGCACCGAAATTTTGTAAGCCTAAACAATTGATACCATACAATAAAGCAAGACAAAAATATTTTTTATTAACCAGAACCAATTGAGTCACACATACATCCATACACATATAATGGAATAAACATTAATTGTACCGAAATTTTATTAAGCAAAAGCAATAAATATATATGAAATAAACTCAGGCTTTTCTTAAACAGAAAAACAATTAACTAACAACTCGTTAATTACCTCAAATTTCGCATCCACTTCTCCAATAAGTTTGCATCTTCGTCCAGGGAGAATTGATATCGAAATATCATCACGTTGTCATCCTTATGTAAAAACAAAAGAATAACAACAACCAACCTTTACCAGAGAAAGGTTAAAAATCAGTTTTAATAATTGCAAGCAAAAGTTGAAAACCGTAGAAACACATATGCTTTTATGCGAAATCAAAACCAATTCAACATATTGTGACTTTTCACATATTGTTTCTACCAGAACCCCTCATGATTCTCTGATAAAGCCTACCAACATGGGCTAGAACTTAATCCTGCTAAATCAAAAAGTCACCCAAACCACAAGGGTTCACAACATATGAGATCGAATATTAAGGTAGTAAAACCGAAATCAAACATCCCATAAACATACATAGCAATAATATAAAAGCATTCAAGCACATGCTATGTAAACCGAAAATTATCACAAGAAAAATTATAAATCAAATAATTTTATTCATAATAGTTTTATTCATAATAAACCAATATAATCATTGAAAGAAATCAAAAATTGATGTCTATTTTTCTAGATTAAGTATTACAGAAATTAACTTAATCTCTAGTGGTGCTCTTGTTGTTCACTGAGGTCTCTTCAGTGTTCAAACTCTTAAAGCATGTCTCAAGAGACTTGTCCGCAACCACTTCTTGTTTCTCAAGTTTTTCAACTTGAATCTTCATATCAGCAATATAAGCTTTTGTGTCATCAATCTTACCTTTGATCCTATCCTGATTTCGAACCGTTATAATAAGGTTGGTTCTTAGTTCCTCAAAACCTTGGATATAGTCAATCATACTATCAGAACGAATCCACTTGGTTTTGGTCGGATCTTGTAGGTTGTAAGCCAACAGACATGACTCATCTTGTGATGCAACTGAACTATCAGAATCATAATCAGACATGATATCTGATATGCTTTTCTTCTTCCTCTATGTATTGATTCCTTGACAATCCTTAACTTTTTGAGCTTCCTCCTTATTATCCTTTGAGACACTGCGAGTTATTGGAGGCATGCTCGGTTATGTATAAATAGATATAAAATGATTGATCAGGGTTTCAGAATATAGGTAATAGATAGTTTCTCCTTTTAAAAGAGACAACTTTCGGACCAAAAGATCTCAGGAGAATCCGAAAATATTAAAGAATATATTTCGTTTCTTTAGTCCGAACTTCTCAAGCTGGAGGGTTTATTAAAATTCGAAAATTCTAAATAAAACCTTTTTTTGGAAGATCATGTTAAACATGAATATTTTTCTGACATCCATTGATTCGCAGCTATCCATAAAGTGTCGCATAATTTTTTTCTGATAAACAACTACACAAAACAAATGTTCTCCTGTTTTATTGTGCTATTCCCATCCAAGATTATGAGAACGAAAAAGGATGAGAATGCACAATTTTGATACAACTAAGTTGCATTGGAGTAAGCTTTTTCCAGCTTCCAGTGAATATCAGAAACATGGTTCATGTTTCTCTTCGGGAATTTCTGCCCAAAATAATTTCTCCAAAGACGATGATCTTTTCTAACTCTAGAGATATGATCATGTGGAGAACCTGTACTAATGTGAGAATTTTCAGAGATAGATAAATCTCTCTTAATTCTTTCAATGATATTTTCATATGATTTTCTCATTCTAAAGACTTCCTTATTTTCCACATTAGTGTGATTGTCTGAAACAACTATCGGAAATTCCTGATTGTTTCTTTTGGCAGAGATTCTCTCTTTCCCTCTCTTCTGGAGTTGTTATTCATCAAAAATAGAATTTTTTCGATATGGGTGAGGAGGAACCTTTTTCCAGAAGTGATTATCAACTCTTTCCTTTGACTTTTTTGAGTTGATCTTATCGGGATATGGTATAATCTGTCTTTCTACTGAGGAATGATCTTTCAGTTTTTTAAGACAAGAAACTTCCTTCAAAATTTTTACCACCGTATGTTGAAGAAGTATAAGTTTCCTGTCAAGTGACTGAAAATTGTATTCCTTAAGATCACCATTATGGAATCGGTTCAAAGTTTCCTTTGGACAAGATTTCGTTTGATCATTATTAGATCTAGAAGTTGGTTTCTCATCATATTCTAACTTGATGTAGTTAGAAAACCTACCATCATCTTGATCTGTTTCAGATGTGATTAAACCGGTTTTATCACAGTATGTAGAAGTCGAGCAAGGACTTTTAGTTTCCTCATCAGAAGAAATCACAACAACATCATTATTTAGAATCATAGGACGTGTCTCTTTATCTGTAAGAAATTTACCAAGAGCCTCTAGTTCGACAGTGAGATCCATTTTCTCTTTGGCTAGACAATTCAGTTGAATGTCTTTTTCTCTGATCTCCTGTTTAAGAAGATTTGACTCTGTCTTTAAAATTAGTACTTTAGAAGACAGAGATTGTATAAGCTTTAGGAGTTTTACCAACTCTTTATCAGAATCTTCTCTTTCATCAGATATGGACATAGATGTTTTCGTAACTCCTGGATCATGAGTCAACGAAGTAGTAACATCTTCAACTTTTGAGTATTCAAACTCTTGCATAACGTTAACTGAATCGGAGATAGATTCAATTATTTGTAGGTTGGATCGCACCAAACACAGATTGTTAGATCTTTTCATGTTTTCCTTCTCTGATACCAATTGAAAAGACGAGGGTACCCAAATATACCTAAATATAAAACTTTTCCTACCTATAAGTTCTTTCTACGAAAGTGATTGTCTATGGACTGAGTCGAGACAATGCAACTAATCTTTTCACACTTCGTGTGATCGTCTATGGATACGAGATCGAGACAATACAACTTACGAAGTGTGTTTACTTGATAAAAAGTTTCAGACTTAACCAAACACAATAGGATTCACTTATCAAGTAAATAGAAATTAACGTTTTGTGTGATTTACTTTAATTATAATAAAACAATTATAATGCGGAAAATAAAAGTAAATGACACAGCAAGATTTTGTTAACGAGGAAACTGCAAATGTAGAAAAACCGCGGGACCTTGTCCAGAATTGAATACTCTCAGGATTAAGCCGCTACACAAAATTACACCTAACTTCGTATAGTTGAGACCAAACAATTCACCTAGTTCCGTCTGTATTCCCACGTCTCCAACTAATAAATAAGTCACGTACTTGGAACAATTCCTTTGGTTCGTATTCCAAATAGTAAAGGAACAACAAATCTATTTGGTATCAACTCTCTTTAACCAAGTGATATGAGTCGGATAAAAGCTCTTCTGTTTATCTTAATATAAACTCTTTCGTCAGGTCCTTACATCTATCTTATGTTCAATTACCAAAGTAATCGTTAAGATTTTGCAATCAACATTCTTAATCCAAAGAATTGTGTTGATGTCGATCTACTCAACTAATCAACCCAATTCTATCACAAGGATAAAACCGATTATTAATTGGATCCTCTTTTTACCAAAACAAGTATTGTGCACACCAAAGATTATGAAACCACAAATCAGAAATCTTCAATATCTTCTTCGTATTCAAATCTTCTTAGATCTTCAATAAGTACCTGCACACAATCACTTGAATCTCTTGTGATTAATCACGCACAGAAGGGAGTATGTTAACAATGGATTATCACAAGATCGTCTTTAGAACTACAAACAGTCTAAAGATCCCCGTCGAAACTCTGAACTAGTTTGAGTGAATCTTATATCATAAGAAGATCCTCAAGCATAAACAAACTAGGTGCAATCAAAGTTCAACCACCGTTAGTCAATCAAATCAATGAAAACAAAAGATAAACCGCAATTATCTAGTTTCCCACCAACGTTACTAATAGAGCTTCTCAATCCCAAAGAAGACTTTAAACTGAGCCGCCGTAAGAGATTTCGCCTAATTAGGTTACTCTCCTCTCCGAATAGGCGTCTTCACCAGTAGCAGCAGAACAAGAGGTAGTTTGCTATTACGAAGGATTGGTTTGCTAGAAATGCAAACTTCAGTATTTATAGACTAGGAAGTTCGGACACCAGGGAATTTCCAAAACCGAAAATATTCTCAAGATATTCAGTATAGCACAAATTCTGTTTCCATAATTCCTGGAAATGCTCTGTCGAAAAATAATGATCGAAATCTCTCAGAAAATCTTTAATTAGTAAGTGCACATTACTAATTCTTATTTTCCTAAAAATGAAATTAATAACCTTAATTAAAATATTCTTAACTTATTTATGTTTCGATCCTGGGATTCTCTTCCCTTAGCTATTAAGGAATAACTTTGAACAATTAAATAATAAACATTCACAACACGTGTTCAAAGTATGTTGACATCCTTACTTTGTAAGTTACCTTTCATACTTACAACCTTGAAACCGATTTGCTACACTTCCAAACAAGTTTATAATTGGTTCATCTGACTTTCAAGAACTATGTGATTGATCAAATAACATTCAATCACAAATCATGGGTGTAACGGTTCTACCAAAACAAGTTTCGGTTCTACCTCCATGTTAGTACTATGCATAGTCAAACTAGCTTTCCAAAATTCGGTTGACTAGGTACTAGGATCGGTTCCCCACATATATATGGTATGTAACTTGGATGTGTTGCACATGTCCATAGGATCGGTTCCCCTCTACCTAAAAACGTGTTGCACATGTCCATAGGATCGGTTTCCCTTTCTTCAATAAACCTGCTGCACCTCATACAAGGATCGATTCCCCTTTGTGATGTAATGCACCTCTTACTAGGATCGGTTCCCTTTTTCCCAGATTTGGTCAGACATAACATCACAAACTCGATCATACCATCTCAGGTGATTACTTAAGATCGATTTCACTAATAAAAGTCATACCAATACATAAATCAGTCCTTTGTGAATAGTTTTACCAAGAATACAAACAAGTCATGAGCGGTTCTACTAATCACACATATTGGTTGTTCATAAGATATGCAATGAATAACAAAACCAATAACACCTGGCGATTTACTTTTCGATTCACAAACCAAGTTCATGAATTTACTTCCTTAGAACACATGTAAACATTTCTCCCTAGGATAAAATCATCACCTCATATACCCATACATAATCACAATAGCATTCAAATGATTATGTCGATGTCTTATCTACAAAGTTTAATGGTTAAGCAATAAACCTCGTATTGTATTCCTTAATACTATATCTATCTAGAGTTCAAACATGCTTCGCAGTTTTGTTTTCAATATGCACGACTTGAAAGATACGTTAGGGAATAAAATAGTTCAAGTCAAATATCACTAACCTCGTGTGGAAGTATGCTGTTGTCGTTGTAGCTCCTTGCTTCTTCACATCTTCAAGTCTTCGCAATACTTGTAAAGTCTCATTATTTTAATACTTTCAATCTAACACCATCTAACTAATGTGGGACTAAGGTCCCAACATCTTCATGGTTCATCAACAATGGAAACTAAAACACTTAACATATTCATCAACAACAGTAATAACTTGCTTCGCACAATGATTTCTCCTCTCAATGGATTATATTAAATTATTCATCTTGTTACACCCTTTCTGTAGCAGATTTTTTTCTATATGTGTAATGACGGTGGTGTTTAGCTAGCATCTCTAGTTTTTTGAAGTCCTTTTCAGTTTCGGTTCTTCATTTGGCTCTTCGGAAAGAGGAATTCCATCTTAATTTTCCGTTGTTATCTTCTGTTACTATTCACAGATTATTATTTATGTATTGGTGATGCCGAGCGGATTTTTATTGGATAATTTTTTTTCGCCATATAATGGCTTTTCTTTTCAAAGTGAAGGTTTAATTTTTTTATATTATTAGTTGATCCATCTTTAACCAGTTACCAATCTTTATTCATTATTGAAATGTGAAAATCAAAGTTTGTATGTATTTGAGTGAATATATGAATAACTATAATTTGAAGATTAATTTTAAGTTGTTAAATTGATTTGGTTACTTATTGTTTTCCCTATGAGCATGTACATAGTGACACTGGCAGTCACAACCCAATACTTTATCTAAGACCCTAAAAATCAAAACTCTCTTTTATAAGACATGATTGATTTCACGAGCTAGCATAGTGTTGCACAATCATTCAAATTTTTTGGAATTCCACATTTTATCAAATGCAACGCTGCAGTTCATTATATGCGACAAAAAATGAAAAAAAAAAGAAAAGAATGCACAGTTCATTATATACGACAAAAACGTAAAAAAAGAAGGCTAGAGGAAAGCCTGTGGAGTGTAATGGGGAGATAAATCTAGAACCGACATCAGAATTTCTTTTGAGCTAAATGAAGTTGTTACTCGCTAGTCTAATGTTCAATTAATATATTGACTAACAAACGTATGCATAATGGTTGAAAAATATAAGAGTAACCAAATGACTAATATAACCATGACCTAGCGAGATAAAAAAGTGGAACCTCAATGTACTACTTCCGTTTCTAGAAAAGAGGTACTATCAACCTCCGTATACTACCTCCGTTTCTAGAAAAGAGGTACTATCTGTTGATAATGTTTAAGGGAATATTCTGGAAAGTTCCGGAACACACTAGAAATCTCTAGTGTAGAGAAACATAAGGTTTCCTAGTTTAGGTTGATTTCCATATTTGGATAGGTTACCTAAATAATGTACATTAGAATTCCTAGTTGCTTTGGGTTTCCTTTTCCCAGGAGACTAATACTTGGGAATCAAGTCATGAATATTATACAAGGAGGCTTATATCGTGATTTTTAGACACGGAATTTTAGAGGTTTTCTAGAGAATTAGAGAATACACAATGTGGTTCTCTAAGGTTTCTAGGGATTCCATTACACCTCTTGGGGTGGAGTTTAGAGAAGAGAGAGAGACCGTTCTTGGGTGTTGTAAGATACAACGTTGGTGTTGAAAGAGTACATCGTTATGGTTTTATGAAGATGTGGAAGACATCGTTTAGTGAAGAGAAGATCGCCTCGTTCGTTGATGGTGAAAAAGACATCGTTGGTGTTGGAAGTGACATCATTTAGAAGGAGATCATCTGGTTATGTGAGATATGTATTATCTTGTTTGGTTAGACATTATTTGGGTTTATGGAACGTTTTTTCCAAGAGAGTTATTTTAGGGTTTATGATCAACACAATGTTTGCTCGTAGTTTGTTGATTGATTCGTCAAACGTTAAGGTGTGTAATTCTATATTTAGTGGTTCCATAACAATGAAGAAGTCATAACCATTTTGGTGGATGTAGGCATATTGCCGAACCACGTTAAGTCTTATGTGCTTTACTTATTTCTTCTAATGTGCATCGTTTATCTTTCATTCTACGTCGATCAAAAGATCTAGTTTTTTGTAGTTAGTTCTTATAGTTAGTTCTTATTGGATTTTCCCAACAAGTGGTGCAGTTAGTTTGGCTGTCTCCCACAAAAAGTGGTGCGGTGAGCATGGATAGGATCGAAATTAGAAGTGGGGATGTTTTTGTTTTCTACAGATATCCAATTTTTTTTGGTTTGATAGGATTTGATGTTTTTAAATATTCAAGTACAAAATATTTGAGGTTATCAAATATTCGAAGATGCATATATTGATGTTATCGAGCATTCAAGTTTGAAGTTTTGATGTTATCAATTTTAGGTATGAAGCAAGTTAAAGTGTTTCGGAAGAATGGGATATTTTGATATTCCATATTCGTTTTTGGTAGTGCTCTACATCGAAGGATTTGACGTTATACTTCTTGAAGCATATAACCCTATGCATTCCGCATAGCTCCAAGTAAGTAGTTGTGTAACCATATTTTGGTTAGTTGATTGTGTTTTTTACTTCGTTTCGTTTAGTATGAGGCTCTTGTGGACTATTTTGGAAGACCAAGTTTTTTTCATTTGGGTGTATTTGCTTCGAGAATCATGTTTTGAGAAAGCAAGAGCATTGTTGTAGTTGAGATACAAGTTTTGGCTTGTATGTTTGTTGAAGTAAATAGGATAACTTCGAGAATCAAATTCTTATTATTGTTTCGGTACGAGGGGTACAAGTTTGATATCGGTCGTCATCAATTAGATCATGTTATTGTTAATATTTTGACCTAAAAGTCGAAGGATGTCAAGAAGAAATTAGACTCAAAGATTTTTGTGGCTTCAATTGCATAAGGCAGTGGAGATTTGGTGAGATCTTTTTGAAGATTTTGTTTCGGAAATTGTTGACCGTTATCAAGGATTAACATGTTTCAGTTTCAAAGAGTTTAATTTCGTTTGGATTACTTGTTGCGCATTGGTTGCAAGGAAGCTGAAGTGTGATGATCATTTGATGAGATGTGGTATGTTTTGGACTTCGTATACGGGGAATTCAGTTGTGGTGGAGCTATGGTTTCTTATTATTTAATGAGAAACAATTTTGTTAACTCAAGTTATGAAATATACATCTTAGGAATATTATTCCGAGAGCACCATCTTATAAAGCGAGCTCTATCAAGAATGACATCAAAGAGTTTTATCTCTGTTTCCCAATGTAATCAGCAAATCAAACAGATATGAATCAGTGAGCCTGATTAATATGAGAAACAACTTGGACGGTACCAAAGATCAATATCCAAGTGTCAATCAATTTGTATCCAATCCAAAAGGTCAGATTTAACAATTGATTGAACTACGCACAACCTGTGATATTTCAATTATATAAAAATATAATGCTAAAAAAGAAATAACACAGACACCAAAAGTTTTGTTAACGAGGAAACCGCAAACGCAAAAAAACCCCGGGACCTCGTCCAACTTTGAACACCAGACTGTATTAAGTCGCTACAGACACTAGCCTACTACAAGTTAACTTCGGACTGGAATGTAATTGAGCCCTAACCAAGTCTCACACCGATTAAGGCACAGTCGCGTTCCTTACCCTCTAGATTCACGCTGGATTCTGCGCACTTGATTCCCTTAGCTGATCTCATCCACAACTAAGAGTTTCTACGACCCAAAGTCGAAGACTTATAAACAAATCTGTCTCACACTGATAAGTCTATTCTGATATTTAAATATATCTCCAACAGAAGTACCTATGAAGCTAGTTTTGTTCCGTCTTTTGATAAATCAAGGTGAACATGAACCAATTGATAATCCGGTCTTATATTCCCGAAGAACATTCTAGAAATATCAATCACCTCACAATAACTTTACTATATGGTAGTAGAAGAATTTATTGTGGAATCACAAAGAATTAGAAGAAGATCTTTGTGATTACTTTTTATATCTTATCTATCGGAGATAAATCTTGAGAAAATCTTGGAGAAGATAGTACTAAATAGGATAGAACAAGTAAGATCAGAATACACAACTACATAGAAAATAGTTGGATCTGGCTTCACGAATCCCAAATGACGTCTTCAAGTCGTTAACCTAATACAGTTTTGGAAAAACCTAGGTTAAAAGAGAATCGACTCTAGTCGCAACTAGGATACGATAAAGTGTCGGGATTGGGTTTTTCAGTTGCTAGAGTTCTCCCTTATATAGTCTTTCAAATCAGGGTTTGCTTACAATCAAATCTAGGGTTAGCTTAGTAACAAAGAAATTGGTATTCACCGTTAGATGAAAACCTGATTTAAGAATATTCAAGCTAAGTTTTATTAAAACCAAAGCAATATATCTCCACCATTAGATGGTCTTAGCTTGTTATACACAATTTAAATATACCTTCATTTAGATATGGGTAACCGTACCTAAACGTGTATATTGTGTTGGCTCAACAATAGTTAACTGAAGTTAGCTATATGAACACTTTTGTCTTAACCACATTCATCTAACACTTCTAGATCAAATATGATGATCAATCAAACATGAAAGATAATCAAATTAATCTAACTGTGTGTTCAATAGAGTTTTTCAATTGTTCATCATTGAATATAAATATATACGAACCTTTTGGAAGAAAATCGATTTGATTCATAATTGTACAAAGTACTTGTATAAGAATCAAATCATGAACATTTAGCCACGGTTTGCAAAGTTTTCATTCCTTAATTCGTAAATGTATTTATTCATGAGTATGAGAATCATACTTAACCGATTTTAGAATTTACCAACTAAGTTTGCAAACGGGTATGCAAACTATAATTTCCGGACTTTGGTCTTGTCCAGCTGTTTGCAAACGGGTATGCAAACAGCCGTCCCGGACCTAACTCAGGTAGAACCGTTCACATACTGGTATGCACAAGGTTCCCAGACTTTTCAGTTAAAACCGTTCGCATATTGGTATGCAAACAAGGTTTCCGGACCTAAATTATACCAAAACAGTTTGCATACTAGGTACGCATACTGTATTGTATCCAGACAAAGGTATTTGTTGTAAACTCCCATTTCAATCATTGAAACATCCTTAGAAGACGACAATAGTTGTCTCACATAAAGTATTAGTTTATAAGTAATTTTCAAGTGATCGAATGATCAATACGAGACCTTCCAAGCCGACATCAAATGATTGTCTCACACAAATCATGTAAGATGTTTCAAGGCAATTTACACATGATCATCTTTTGACTTATTATTTAGTTTCCAACAAATAACTTGTTTCCAACTAAACTCACCAAATATAATGATGAACGTAGCTAAAGTAAAAAACTTCCAACACATATTTCGAGAAATATATAAGCGAGTTAAGCTGAGCTCGAAATATCAAATGTGTATAATATAAAAGTCTATACAGCTATACGACTTAGTCTCATTAGGAGATAAAATAGAATAGACTTCTTAGTGATAGATGAGTTTCAGTCTCCACATGTCTTTTGTTGATGAAGTTCCTCCAAGCTCCCTTCAGTAGATCTTCGTCTCCAATCGATGAACGCCGTGAAGTCCAAAACTCAACTACACATTCTATCATAATCCGAGACATAGCTATAAGTAGACTAGAAATCAAGACAAATAATTTTGATCAACTAAACTTGACAAACAAGATTGAGATAGAAACACTTGCGAGTTCGACCGATCAGTGCTCTAACAGGGTGTCCCTCTACCCCGAAGGAATTATGTTTCACCTTCTCTCCTTCAACTTTCTTTTTAATATTTGCGCTCTTAATTGGACTCTTTGCAACTACCTCTGTTTCTTTTGATTGGTTATCTATCTTGTCGACACTATCCGTGGACAAGTATTTCCATTGGTAAGGAAAGTCACTTGAAAAAAATGAAATGAAACATGTTTCTGCACCCTAGACGACTTGGCCCCATTACTTGCAATCTTTACTGGACTGTTTGTTGTCTTGAATGGACTCTCTTTAGGTGAAGCCTGTTTCTCAGAATTTCCCTTTTCAGTAGAAGAAAATGTTTTCTTTATCATGCTGCAGCCTTTTTCTGCTTTTTTGTCTAAATCAACTTTCACCACTGCACCTTTAAGACCCTGCCCTATGTTTGAATTATTTGTTCTCATATCAGCAGCCTCCTCATTAGTTTCCATGACCTCACCCAAAACTGCTGAAACTTGTTCATCTTCTCTTGTTATGTCTGTCACTTCGATTGCACCACTATTATCTCTCATATCATTTACTTTTATTATTACCGTGTTGTCCCCATTCATAACCCCTGTCTTCACATGTGAATCCTCTGCTTCATTCTTTTCATTAGTTCCTTGGAGGCTATAATGGAATTTCTGAAGAATTTTTCCTTGCTTTGTTGGCGCCCATCTAGTTTTCCTGTTCTTGTTGCAACTTTTGGATAGATGGCCAAAAACCTTGCACGAATCACACCTTGGAGGCTTCCATGGATATTCCACAGGAAGCTCCACATAAATTTTCCCATCAATCATTTGGGGGATACTCTCAGGATAGGTACACTCAATGTTTATATCTACACATATCCTTGCGTAGACAAATCTTATTCTATTAAGAGTACATTCATCAGATAAAAGGGGTTTCCATGAAACTTGAAATTAAACATAAACCTTCATTGTCCCACATATGTAATGGTATCCCGTAAATCAACACCCAAATGGGTTCTGTCCTAATACTAGAAACTGATGATTCAATCATGTTAGACCATGGACTCAAGGTAAAGAAACATTTAGAGATGTAGAAAGAACGTAATTGAAGCACACTTTTGTGATCTTCATCATCTTTAAATTCAAAATTAGAGTACCGTTACCATGAAGCTTGATGCTCACCTCATTCTTGAGCTTCCAGTGCTGAGAGACAACCTCCTTTACTGCTGGGAATGATAGTCCTTTTCTAACAAAAAAATTCACAGCGCTTGATTCCCTTGAATATATCAACAATCGATGAATCTACCACCCTCTGACCATTCAGATCAACAGGGTATGTGAATTTTAAACTTGGTTGAGGAGCGATTGGAGTTGGGTGAGGAAACAACATCCTCAAATTATTTGAATTAGGGTTTTCAGAACCCCCATTTGAATCCTTCAATTTAGTATTTTTTGATCTGTTTGAAGCTTTGCAACTATCCTCATTCACTAAAAAAATCTTTAAATTGCTTCGATTTGATTCATTTGCAGCACCATTGCATCTTAAATCATTTTGCTGGCTCCTTAAGCTATGATATAATGAAGGACGCCACAATTTTGATTGTTCAGTCAATACCTTAGGGCATCATAGTTCGTACTTCCACGACTTGTTTTTAACAACTAACCATCACAGATGATATTGCTCAAGCCCAAAGCAGCAAATTTCACATTGTATTTTTAATCCAAAAGCACGTTCTCAGCCTAAGATCTCGATGAACTACCATGTTTTTGTGGCAGTATTCCATCCCGGAAATAATCTAGTTCCAAATTAAATCCATATCAAACATAAATTTAAGAAGCAAAAACCAACCTTATCCCGTAGTGAACAAACATAAGCATCACTAAAATAATTCCGAACTTAGAAAACATGTATCTCTACCCGCTGAAAAAACTTTCTAGCTTCATCCTCCTGTGTGCTGCACTTCAGAATCATGTGATCAAACAGTTCTCCAGACTTCCCGCACTCCATTACAACGCATATGTCACTGGGGTCTCTATGACCTCATAAAGTCTTATAATATGGGGGTGCCTTAACAACGTTAGTATTTTGATTTCTCGTATAACTGCAAGGTAACAAGCACAATAGAATCATCTCAGTAGCCTCTAGCTAACAAGAATATAACTCCAACTAATCAAATTTCGTGAAACATATACAGTAAAACCTCTCCGGAGGAATATTCCATATAGGAATAAACTTCATATAAGAATAAAAATTTATCATCCCTACTTGGGCCAGTTATATTTAAGAATAAACTCTATATTAGAATAAGTCATAAGTTTTTCTTGTCCCGTCTTAAGGAACATACCTCCATATAAGAATAATTGACATAATAATATAAATATATAGCACTCGTGATATATCAAAGTGGAGAGATTCTTATAACCATATTACAAGTTTTTTTTGCTTAATTCAAAATGGATTGTTTGATTTTTTGTGCACAACGTAATACGAATATCTTCATACTTATTTGATTTGATTTGTAAATTTTTGATGTGATAATTGTAATGTATGTAAAATTTTTTATTACAAATTTTGTAATACATAAATATAAAAAAGAAATCCTCATTTAAATAGTTTTTGTATATACTTAGATACATTTTTGTGTATCCTATGCATATGCATGAATATGCACAAATACACATATGAAAAAAATTATTTTGGTCTATTCAAGTTAGACCTCCATATAAGAATACTTTTTTTTGGTCCCTAGGATATTCTTATACAGAGATTTTACTGTATACCCCTCGTTTCTGTTGCTTACAGAATTATTTTGGAAATTTAGAGTCGAATATGGCACCTGACAAGGTCTAAAAAACCAATTAATTACTATCAAGTAACTAATAGAGTGGCGATCCATTAAAATATCTCTTAGCTATAGCAACAAGAAGGAAAAATATAGTATTAGTGTGTAGGAAAAATGCGATAAGGTGCAGGTTATGAATCTCACATTTTTCCTCCATTTTCTAGATCTTTTTTTTTTCCCGATTAAGAATTTTAATAGAAACTTGGTGTCCAGTCAGTACATGTTCTACACTTTTCAATTTCTAAAGTCTTCCCAAGTTTATAATTCAGTAAAAACACATTAATATCAGTGCTGGTTTCGCGACTTGAACCATGATCCTTTTACCTGTAGCAGAAACCAAGACAAGAAAAACAATTCAGGACTTGCATAAAGAACATAACAAAGAAAAATTGTGTTCACATATGCTGGTTTTACAACTCACCTGATGCAAAACCTTATTCTTAGATATAACATCGACATAATATCGTATATAGTTTTATGATTATGTGTATAGGTTATTATAAATAAGATAGTAATTGTGTATAGGATTGTTTACAAAATGATTCCTTAGACTATATGATAGAAGATTTTGCATCAGGTGAGTTGTAGAACCACTTTTGAATTATTATAGATAAGATAGTTACCTAAGAATCATTATGCATATCGAATAATAGTAATAGATGATCATTAATGAATTGTAATCAACTTGTTTTGTTGCTAGTTTCTACCTATAATGTGATATCTATGTGATTATTTTCCTAAATAAACCATCAAATATTCGTATTTCCTAATATTGTATATAATTTTATGATTATGTGTATAGGTTTCTAGATAGATATAGTGTGACATGATCATAATAGTATGGTCATAGTACTAAGGAATGATGTTACGAATTATTACCGCTTATCTTTTGAACTTCGTAGATATAACATCGACATAAGAAGTTTTTCTCTTTTTTTTTCCTTTTCTGTTTTTGTTCATGTGGTTGTTCTGTTTTGTAAACAATCCTCTAGCACTTAATATCTATCTAGAAACAATCTCTCCTCCTCTCTATGTATATCTCAATTTTATTTTTCAATTTTTACAGTCAATAATTCTCTATATAAATAGCAGCAAGATCTGCATCAATTTTTCATCATTTGATATTTTCCCTTCCATTGATCGCTTCTTCGCTCTACTAAAATCAACTATCAAGAATATTGAAAGTGCCTGCACAAAAAGAATAGAATATATGCTTATATGTTTGTTTAGATCTTTCTTTGTTTATACCAGTCTTCTTATCAATTTGGGGCATCCTGAATAATATGTGATTGACGAATCTAAGTTGTTATTTGATTTATTAATTGATTATTCGAAACCTAAAATTTTAATATATGTTTGGTCAGATCTAATATTAAATAAATTTATTGATTTAAAATGAACTAAATTGTCATATACATATGCAAATCAGGGATTTTAAAGAGTTGGTAGGGATGGAGGATATATTTATTAATTTTGATGGGTTGATGGGTAAGTCGCGGGTTGGCCCTTGCCCGACATGTTTTCTATTAGGGTTGTATATGCCAACCCCAACCCGCCCCGTTTAGGAAACTAGCCAGGCCGGGTTGAAACAAGCCGTGTTAGGGTCAACCCGCAGGCCGAGTTATAAATTGACAGCTCTAGAGCTATGCTCTAACAATCTCCCCATTTGTCAATTTTAGTGACAAAACTCTATTACATATGGAGATAAACTAATTGCAAAATAACCCATTCTTGATACGCCTGATTCCAAGTTTCAACAGCACAATAACCTGCATATGTTCAAAAATAAATGTCGATGTTGAAATTTGAATAACATAAGCTTTAATACCCCCTCCCCCACCCCACCCCACCCCACCACACACACAAAAAAAGGAAATCTAGGTAAATATTCAATTAGAACATCTTTGTTATTCCCCCTTTGTAGTATAAAATGCTACACAACAAGGTGATATGTTTCTCCCCCTTAGTCTATGCTTTACTCTTTCGTTAAATATAACATTTAAACACATATATCATTTCCTAATGATCATAAATCACTTGTTTACTCCATATATTTCTCTCCATTTTTGTCACTAAAATGACAAAGAAACAAACAAACAAAAGAGCAAACCGAAAGGATCTTACAAATCCCGAAGACTTGTACAACCAATAAGAGTAAGCACAAAGGTTTCAAATACCATTTTAGATAACCAATACTAAAACAGAAACTACAAAAGTAATCTTGTTTTAATATGTTATCAAGGAAACAATTGCGCGAGGAAATTTTTCCTTAGTCGACAAATCAACTAAGATAACTTTGTTATTAACCAAACTTATTGTGTATGTACAATCGATTTCTTCGATAAGACACAAATAGAGATCAGAATTAACTCAATTTTTCTCATCATGCTCTAATTATTTCATAAAATAACTTACACCTCCATTTAGACAAGACAAACACTAGGTTAGTTAACTAGTTTTTCTTGTCAAGGTCTTCGATTAGACTTGAATAATAAAATCCTACATTTGATAAGTATAACTAAGTTCAGAATTAACCTAGTTTCTCTAATCCAGAATCAAATGAACTAAACAAATAATCTCGTAAATTTCGTTAAGAAAAACAATGGAAACAAATCAAATCATTGAATTGTCATACTTTTTCTCAACCGGAAGCAATTGAAACAAAGATAATCCAATGTAAGCACCACAATTGCACCGAATTTCGTTAAGAGATGTTGATAAATATAGGCCTATTCGAAACCAGTTTACAAATATATACCTGTCTCCACTTTTGCATTCATCTTGGTTAAGTCACACTGTATTTTTACTTATCTACCCTTTACTCATTTCCACGTTGACCTTCTTCATCATTTTTAAGGTTCGTTGATCTAGGTTCAGAATCGTTTCACCATTATAGGTTTGTTACATCATCCCCCAAAAGGTTTCATCATTCACAAGTTCAGAGTCTAGGGTTCAGGATTCCAAGTTTTTTCATTCAGGGTTCATCATTCTTAATTTCAGGGTTCAGGGTTCCCAAGTTTTAGGATTCAGGGTTCCCAAGTTGTAGGTTTCATGGTTTTTAGTTGGTGGAAAATCAACCTTGCACAAATGAGATGTGGTTGAGGGGTAAATAAGACTTTTTAATAGGTGAGACAACTTCCACCTTGCACTTAACTGGATGGAATCCGTTTTTTTCAAAAAAAAATAGTGGGACCAAGTCAAAACATGGTTATATTCGAAAAGTTTTTCAAAAAAAAAAAAACAGGCATATATATTTCCAAATTCGCCCTTTCATTAAGAAAAAACATTTGATACCAAACAACAAGAAGATACCAAATCATTAAGTCAGTAGGATTGACACAGTTTTTCTTAACCAGAAAAATTAAATCACAATAATCAATCCATACATAATAATGGAACATATTAATTGTACCGAGATTTTGTTATGCAAAAGCAAAATATTTGTAATAAAATCAAGCTTTTCTTAAACATGAAAAACGATTAACTAATAGAATAAACCGTTACCTCGATTCCACAACCACTTCTCCCCAGAAATATATATCATTTAAGCACCGGTTCAATAATAACTCTCCCCCTATTTGTTGTCATCCTCTAGCAAGGACAAAAGAACAACAAAAAGAGAAACTTTACCAGAGAAAGGTTGAATCGGTTTAACAGTTGAGTGTCAATAGAAAAAGTTTAAACCCAAATCAACCTTTTCTTAAACAGGAAAAAAGATTAACTAACAAAATAAATAGTTACCTCGATTTCCACAGATACTTCTCCCTAGAAAGATATACCATTTAAGCACCATTTCAATAAGAACTCTTCACATGTTAATTTGTTGTCATCCTCTCGCAAGAACAAAAGAATAACAACAAAATAAACCTTTATAAGATATACCTTTCCAAAGTCCATATGACAAAGTTGCAGAAGCAAAATATGAGATGACACTATCAGAGATCGTCGAATTTATCCACGTCATTGTTGTTGCATCTTCATCCATCCAATTTGTGTATAATGGATTTTTTGCACCATTGTTGGCATTAACACGAGTTGTAAATTGAGGTGGACATTCATGAGAACCATCAAGAAATTTCACAATCTTGAACTTACGTATTACTGGTAGCATTAAGCCTTTCCAAATAATAAAATTGTCATCCTTGAGTTTCAGTTGAACAATACTTGTTAGTTGATTAACCGGAAACTTAGAAATCGAGAAATAAGTTGGACTTTCCATTGATTAGATCTGTAATGCTTAAAGAAGAAAAAAGAATATCAAGAATAGAGAAAGAAGGTCAAGAAAGAGAAATTTAATAATTATATCTTGAGATCATACAGACATATTGATGTTTGTAAAGAAAAACTAAAAAAATTAATGAATAAGATGAAGATTAGATGAAGATGATAGACAATGAAGATCAGAATCGAGTTGCAGAAAGCGAGATTGGATCGATTTGGTCGTCTGATACCATAGTTACACTTAGAAAGATAGAATTTAAAAATTTTCATAAACCAAGAAGATGTACGTAAAAGACAATAAATATAAAGAGAGACATAGACCAAATGAATAACAGCCACACACGTGTAGTAATCCTACACAAACTGTTAACAACAAACAGTTATGACAACTAATAAGAGCTGTAATGAACAGACAATGAAAAATGATAAAAAGAAAGGTTTTTATTGTTACTATATATATATCACTGGTGATTGAAATAATAAGAATTAATCGATGATAAAATGACGATAACGAAGAAAAACAATCTACATACCAAAACCATAATGGAGCCATATTTAACATGGTTTGGCCAACATAGTACAAAAAAATACGGAAGGTAAATTATTTCATTGATCATCATAATAGTCCGAGATAATTTTACACTGATAATAGATTTCTAGTTTATAGAGTAAATTAAACCTAGAAGATAATATCAAATATCTTTGACTAGGTAATGTATATCTAGAAAACTAATTGCATATATAATATACTCAAGATTTAATAGCTGATTTGGTCTTCATTTGACGTGGAAGGATAAGTACGGTTATACTTGGTCTTCACTTCAAGTACGATCACCATGATCTCTTGTTCACACAGTACATAATATTCCAATATTTATTTACAACAAATTTTATTATTTATTTATTTTGTTTGTGTGTTAAACTATGTCTGAGAATTTCCCGAGCATTGTATAGGCTTAAAAAATAGTCCTAGAATTATTAACCAATGTGCATAAGCGTGTTCATTTTATTTTTAATTATTAATTCCTTCATTCTAAATGAATTATGTTAGTGAATCTTTTTGCTGGTTTTTTCAAATACTATACAATCCAACAGATGATTATACGATAATATATAAACAGAAGAATCATAGTATTGGGTCTTGAAGAAGATTGATTTTGGGGGGTTTATTATGATAGTTATAATCAAGATGTAGATCTGGAGGGCCTAATCTGCATAAAAGTTCAAAACTACCCTAAATAAATATAACTTATTACCCTTTTAACCTTCTATTAACTAATTAATCTAATAAAAAAGTAAAAAGTATTAAATTAAAAGAAGTCGACGGGTTTCTTTCTTCTTTTCTTCTTCCTCCTCTTTTTTTTTTCTTCTCCTCTTCTTAGTTAACGATTATTCGTCTTTTCAAAAAAAAAAAAATCATCGTCGATTAAATTCATTGTATAAAACCACGGTGAAGACAAAGTAAAAGAAAGGATCGTCGAAACAACCTGCTCCTGAACAAGATAAATCAAATTCTGAAAGTGAAGATGAAACTGAAATTCAAGAAGAAGTGAATGGAGGAGATGAACCAGCCGCCGAGACTCCCGGTATGATTGCAATAAGGTATGAATCGAAAAACCCACTATTTATTTAAGCGTTTGATTATTCGGTTGGTTTCGAAAAACTAAGGTATGAAATTAAAAAACAATTTATGAAACTGCTTACGGCTGGGAGTTCTTGTTTACCAACCTTAAATACCGACTACGGTTGGGATCACTAAGAACTCCCAGCCGTAACATAGGAGATGCGAATGGGAATTGAGAAATCTTAACTGCAACAAATTTTTTAATTCCTAGCAATATCTTCTTCTGCGTTCGAAATTTAATTCAGCGGCAGTGTTTACGTCTAGGTTATTCCTATCCGTAATTTGTTTTCCTAACCGTGAAATCTTTTTTCCTAGGCGTTAAGCTTGTTACGGCTTGGCCGGTCGATTACTCAAAGTCCCATCCGTAGTTTTCACGACTAGGTTATTCCTAGCCGTATCTTCTATTATGTTAATCCAGCGGTAGCGTTTACGGCTAGGACTTTCGTATCCATAATTTGAGAAAACCAAGACGCAAATTTATTTTCTAGCCGTTATTTATGTTACGTCTTGGTCGATTGATAAACGTCCCATCCGTAAACTGCGTTGCGTCTGGGACTGTCAATTTTTCTTAGCCTTTTATTTGTGTCATGAATTGGTCGTTCCTACATTTCCCAATCGTATTTACTTATTTTCTTTTGTTTTTTTGGTATTATTTTAATTGATATGCAATCAACTTCGAACAAAGGAAATTAAAGGAGGAAGAAAAGATAACAAGATGTAATTAACACCTTATAATGTCTCGACTGCACTACCTCGTGACAGAAAACCATTGAATGCAGATGCAAGGAATACAAATGGAGTTGTCACTGGTGGATAAAGTGAAGGTGGAGCAGTAGAAGGTGGAGTCAATGATGGTGGATAAAGTGAAGGTGGATTTGGCATTGGTGGAGGAAATGCGGGTGGAGTTTCCATTGATGGGGAAAATGAAGGTGGAGTTGCCACTGCTGGAGGAAGTGGAGGTGGAGTTGCCACTGGTAGAGGAAGTGCAATTGTGGTTAGTAAAAAACCAAATCTAGAGATTGGAGAAGAAAACTTGGCCGAAACAAGTGTTTTTGTTGTTGCTTGATGAGGTTGTCAACCTATCAATAATAATTCTCTTATGTTATACAAATCTATAAAGAAGTAGTGAGGCAAGTTGAGTTCGTATCCACAAGAAGATGTGAGTTTTAAGTTGCAATTTAAGACAAATTGTTGTTGAAAGACACAAACTTTTAAGATTGTAAAGATTGTAATTCAAATTATAAGATGGAATTGATTAGAGATTCATTCGCCACTACCAAACAAGATATTATTAATCATACAATTTCTACTTTCAATAAATTTTGATTGTTAACAACTTAAGACAAGTTATAAGCTCAACTAATCTTTAGATTCCTTAAATCACCACATAGAATAAGTTCTCTAGCGGATTCTAATCAAATGAATCACCTAAAATAAGCTCTCTAAGTGTAGTTCAATCAATTGATAAATTTGTGAATCAAGTTGCTCCTAGTCACATGTTCGTAAGCTCGACACATTAACCTAGGGTTATCTTTTACACACTATTGCATACAAAATCCCTTTGCGACAAATAATGCACCGCTACTTATGTAAGGATTGCTCTAACAATTACGGATCAAAGTTCTCAATACTAGCATTAGAGTTGCATACGAGTTACCTAATTGCGCACTTAGATACCAAGCATACTTCTCATGGTCATATAAACATTGAAAGATAATCAACCAAAGAATATTTATGAAACAATAACTTGCTTGAATTGATTAATGTAACATGCTTGGAGTTTTGAAATCCTCCCCAATCAATAAGATTATTATATACTCATAGTTTTGGTTTAAGCACAAAAATATATTGAAAATAAATAAGGTTTCAAGGATTAAACAATTGCGAAAGAAAACCACCGTGAGATATTAAGCAGCTGCAGGAATCAGATGTGGAACTGTTGCTTTTGTGTAGCTTCTCTTTCAGGAATTCTCTCGAACAGCTGCAGGCACAAAACTGGTGATAAAGAGGTAGCTTTTCTCTGTATTATGCGCAGCTTTTATATCTTCTCTCCCTGTAAAATTGTGACTTGATGCATACCCACTTTCCTTGTTTAATATTAACTCTAAAAATAACCAACAATCACGGCCATGCAATAATCAGCCGTACAGAGAGTACTTGTGCCCTGTTTTCTCTGCAAGAAACTCTTTTCATACCTGAAATAAACTGAAAAAGCGGGGGTCTAACAACCACACCCAATATTTCACTTAGCAATCCGTATGGACATACTCCAATAAACTTTATAGAGAATCAACTAGACTCAATCTATAAAAAGTATATCAAAGAGTTATATCTCTGTTTCTCGATTCAATTCTTACTCAAGCAAATAGAAGTATGCGAGTTTAATTGAATACAAGAGAAAACACTTGAACGTTATCAAAGACCAATGTTCAAGTATCAATCAATTTCAATCAACAACCAACTTGACTGATTCAAACGCACAACCGGTGATATTTCTATTATATGACAAAATATAATGCGGAAAGCAAATAACACAGACATCAGAATTTTGTTAACGAGGAAACCGCAAATGAAGGAAAACCCCGGGACCTAGTCCAGATTGAACACGCACTATATTAAGCCGCTACAGACACTAGCCTACTTCAAACTAACTTCGGTCTGGACTGTAGTTGAACCCAAATCAATCTCACACTGATCCAAGGTACAGTTATGCTATGCTCCTACGTCTCTGATACCAGCAGGATACTACGTACTTGATTCCCTTAGCTGATCACACCCACAACCAAGAGTTGCTACGACCCAAAGTCGAAGAATTTAATAAACAAATATGTATCACACAGAAAATTCTACAGTAATAGATAAATCCGTCTCCCACGAATATACCTACGAGTTTTGATCCGTCTTTTGATAAATCAAGGTGAAAAAGAACCAATTGATAATCCGGACTTATATTCCTGAAGAACAACCTAGTATTATCAATCACCTCACAATAGTCTCAATCAGCGCAGGGAAAAAATATATTTTGGAATCACAAACGATGAGACGAAGATGTTTGTGATTACTTTTTATCTTGCCTATCGGAGATATAAATCTCAAGACAATTATTACAATTGTACTCGTACGATAGAAACAACAAGATCCGATCACACAACTACAAGAAAGTAGTATCGGTCTGGCTTCACAATCCCAATGAAGTCTTTAAGTCCTTAACCTGGTTTAGAAGAAGAAACCAAAGGTTAAAGGAGAATCGACTCTAGCTTGGCACAACTAGTATCACACAAAATGTGTAGGGATTAGGTTTCACAGTTGCTAGAGTTCTCCCTTATATAGTCTTTCAAATCAGGGTTTGCAATCAATGTTAGCTTGGTAACAAAGCATTCAATATTCACTGTTAGATGAAGACCTGATTAGAATAATCAAGATAATATTTATCAACCGTTATATCGAAAACATAGCTTGTTATACACAAATTAAATGCACGTTTTTAGGCTTGTGTAACCGTACCCAAACTTGTACATTAGTTGGTTCAACAATAGTTAACCAAATGGTTAGCCATATGATCACTTTCATATCAACCATATTCTTCTTCACCATAACTAGTTCGAATGACTCAAATGAACTAGTTAGAGAGTTGTTCAATTGCAAGGAAATCTTATGTACTACACAAGACACAATTGAAGCAAAAAATATGTGATTCACTTGAATCGGTTCATGAACTATATAGAAACGGTTTGCAATTGCATTCCTTAGTTAATATGAATAATTTCACAAACAACGTTTTTAGATATAATCTAATCAAGTTCGCGGACTGGGTTCGCGGACTTAAGTTCCCGGATGGAGTTTACAAACTCCAGCAGAAATTCTCGGGTTTGAGAACTTCGCCAGTTCGCGGACTGAGTTCACGGACTTAGCTCACGCACTACTCCGGTTCACTTGATCAACAAAGTTCGCAAACTTCTTTTCATGGAATAAGGACTTATACATATATGTGTTTCCACAACAATGCTTGTATCCTCCAATGGTTATATAATCTAAACTCTCATTTCAATCATTGAAACATTCTCAGAGGACGTTATATAGTTGTTATTCACAAACTATTTTTCGTCAGAGAAAATTTTCAAAGTTATTGAAACATAACATGACTTGCGTCAGTATGTAAAGATGAATTTGGCTAAAGCGAAAGCTTACCAACACATATTTCGAGAAATAGATAGGCGAGATAAACTCGGCTCGAAATACCAAATGTGTATAATCTAAGTCTATATAGCAAAATGACTTTTGTCTCAAGATAGGAGATAAATAGACTTTATAGTGATAGATAAGTTCAAGTCTCCACATACCTTTTAGTCGATAAAGATACACCTGTGCCTTGAGTAGTCCTTCGTCTTGTATGATGATTCCCATGGAGTTCTTGAGATCAACTACATTTTCTATCCTAGTCCAAGTCCTTAACTATAGTAGACTAGAAATCAAGACTTATAGTTTTGATCACTAACATTGACAAACATGCTTGAGATAGCAACGCATGCGAGGTATACCAAGCAATGCTCTAACAATCTCCCCCTTTAACAGTTTTAGTGACAAAACTATCAATACATATGGAATACAAAAAATATATAAATAAACTTTTGTAGCTCCTATTCGACATGCCTAATCTTCAACATTACTCGAAATCTTCGTCACTTCCAAGTACTCCAATGATCCCAAAGGTTATAAGTTTAGCATCATCGTTTTTGAAAATCCGTAGCTATAACAACGAGAAAAAAAGAGTTCTCAATCATTGTTATACAATGTCATAGTATCATTACACAGTGTCAAAGTTCAATTGTATCACAACTTTAACAACAATACTATGGTGATATGTCACTCCCCCTTAGTAAATACTCCATCTCACATGGAAACCACTCCCCCTTACATAATGATCCGAAAACCATATGTATTTGTAGTGTGAACTACATATTAATTCTCCCCCTTTTTGTCAATAAAATTGGAAAAGGTACAAGAACGGGATCCTAATGAACTTTTCGAAAGAGACATTTCATGACCAAAAGAAAGCATATATCATCTTATTTGGATGCAATCATTAATCCGAAGCTAAATACATTCATCAAGGAGTCTATAAAGATACAAGATAACCCCTATAATATTCCACAGCCGCACTCCCCACAAAGATTTGGCAATTAAGCACAAGTTCAATTAAGAACTCTCCCTCATAAAATGTCATTCCCGAAAGAACAACAAGAGCGACCTTAATTTCAAAAAAGAAGAGAAGGATTTCTTTGGACATAACAAATCACATACAAGTATGAATTTTGATTCCAAAATATTCAATTAAATTAACCATTAGAGAACCCATGATTAATTTAATCAAACATGCTCAACATAAGTAAACTTATGGAGATTTAAAAACACTCAATTATATTAATCACAAGAAATACCATAATTAATCTAATCGGAGTACACAACCAAATTAACCACAAAAAGTGATGATTTTGATTGGATATGCTCGACATAAGAGAACTTACGGAGCAACAACTAAATTGACCACACAAGTATGATCAATTCAATTGGTCATGCTCAATCTTTAAGGATTCTCACGGAGCAACAACTAAGTTAATCATAAAAATATAACCAACTCAGTCGATATTGCTCAACATAAGAAAACTTACGGAGCCTCACAGTAATACATAAAAGATTATGGATCATGGAAGATCAATACTGCAGAATACACAAGGATTCATTCTATTTTCCATCACTATTTGCACAATGACATACAATATACATAATCCTTGTAAAAAAAAAGACTTTGACCTATCTTTCATCAATAATTGACATAATAGGCTTAACTATTGTATTTATCAAAAGTCCATTCATTCTTTTATCAATACGTGAATATCGACTTACGAAAGACTTTAATTTTGACAAAGTATGGGACAATCATAGTTCACGGACGCAAACACACATATCCCATAACACATCGCAATATATAAAACCATAAAGATTAATACTGCGAAAATCATATTTCAAACAATTTTTTAGAATTTAAACAAATAAACCTAAAAACATGAAGATGAAAACGTTGGACATAGCTATGTGTAATCACAATAATGGCTATTCCAAACTCTAGTTATTCTTCTAAATAAAACAAGAAAAATAGAAGATTTACTAGGCATTAAGACAAAATCTTAATGCACATATAAGATGATTTGTCCTTAGAGGGTATAATCAATCTTTTTCGCCCGTATTTACACCAAGAATAGCTACCAAAGGCGTATAAAAAGATTTTATTAACAACAAAGAAGAACATACAAAGTCATTAATGACCACACACCATAATTCACATATGATTGTGAACATTCAAGAATCCCATAGTAATGCGTGTTACTGCCCATTCTTGAACTTCCTTCTTTGTGATTCACCAACAACATTCTTGTAAAAGATACAAATGATATTAGAAGAGTAGTACTCCACGAATAACAAGTGCCCAAGTCCAAGAGAAGTGGAACAAGTACGACGAAACGGAGCAAAACACTCAAAAACAATAGAAGGGACAAAAACAAATCTTAACTCATCCAAATACAATAATTTTCATATCCATTTTTAAGATAATTCAAAGGAGAAGAGAATGCAAAAAGAATGAGGTCATTCTGAGTTCGGACGAAGAAGTTACGATAAAAACAAGTTTACCGAATATCGACGTCTACAGGCAAGTACGCATACGGGTTTGCAAACGAATTTTCTTGACCTGGAGCAGTATGCAAAAAGGTATGCGTACTTTAGTCCCTGGATTTTGATTTAAATGATGGTATGCACACCAGGTATGTGTACCATGAAGTCCAAACATCCTGAACTACTATTTTCAAACCTAAACATTTAAGAACCTTAAACACAGATCAAGTTAAGTAGAAATGAATGATAAGAAAGGTACATGGATCATTATAAAAACACAAATCTTTCTCAGATTTATAAACATACCTTTTTAGAAGAATCTAGTCGAATTCTACAGCCTTACCGAACATAATCTGTGTGCCCCAATTCTCGTGCTTCCTTCACCGTATACATAGCAAGGCATTCCTTGGTGAGGATGCACTTACAACACAATCAAGTTGCGTTGGGGTGAACAATGTCTTGCTCACCACAAGTGACCTTTGGATTATCGTGAAAGAGATCGCTTTTAGAACTTTTCACATCCAATTCCATTTTTCCAAAAAACTTGTTAAGTTCCAACATTATGGATACTGCCTTCTCCATAGTCATGGAATTTTCTGGAAGATCATTCCTTTTCACACTCAAAGCATCATTGGATTTCTTTGGTACTGTTAATGGTGGTTTTTAGCTTAGGGTCAAAATCGTAAAACAGTACATCTGACATGACGTCACTATGACCATTAGCACATTTATTGAATCAATAAGCATGCCTACGTAAGAATTACCAGGGTACCCTTTTTTTTACATGGGTCATGTTCCACGGCAGAACCCTTAACACTGACCGACATCATCTATTCCAAACCCTAATTCTCATGCTACCGCGCCAAGGCATGCCAACCATGCCATCCGCACCACTGTGCCAATGGCAGACCATGCCAGCCACGTCACCGTGCCAAGGCATGCCAACCATGCCATCCACACCACTATGCCAATGGCATACCATGCCAGCCACATCTCCGCGCCAAGGCATACCAACCATTCTATCCGCACCACTGCGCCAATGGCATGCCATGCCATCCGCACCTCCGCGCCAAGGCATGCCAACCATGCCGCCGCACCACTGCGCCAATTGCATGCCATGCCAGCCGCACCTCCGCGCCAAGGCATGCCAACCATGCCAGCCGCATCTCTTCGCCAAGGCATGCCAACCATGCCATCCGCACCACTACGCCAATTTCATGCCATGCCAGACACACCTCCGCGCCAAGGCATGCCAACCATGCCAGCCACACCACTGCTCCAATGGCATGCCATGTCAGCCGCACCTCCGCGCCAAGGCATGCCAACCATGCCAGCCGTACCACATGTGCCAATGGCATGCCAACCACCTTGCTGTGCCATACCATGCCGACCTTCCCTATGCGGTTACCAAAATGAAGGCGTGCGATGATCAACGGCCACCCTTGCATCTTAGATGCAAATATTAGCCGTCCAAGGTCGCCAAACAACGCATGGTAACCTTTGGCCCAAATCCTAGTTTTGGCCACGCCAAACTGCGCCAAGGCTTGCCATGCCACATGTGCCAATGACATGCCAACCACCTTGCCGCGCCATACCATGCCGGCCTTCCCTATGAGGCTACCAAATCGAAGGCGTGCGATGATCAACCACCACCCTTCCATCTTAGATGCAAATCTTAGCCGTCCAAGGTCGCTAAACAACGCATGGTAACCTTTAGCCCAGCGCCAAAACCATCCCAAGGAATGCCGACCATGCCACATGTGCCAATGGCATGCAGCGCCATCCTCCTTGCCGTGCCTAAGCCATGCCATGCCGGCCTTCCCTTCACGGCTGCCAAAACGAAGGCGTGCGACAATCAACGGCCACCCTTCCATCTTAGATGCAAATCTCAGCCGTCCAAGGTCACCAACCAACACATGGTAACCTTTGTCCCAACGCCAAAACCCTAGTTTGGCAGCGCCTAAACCACGCCAAGGCATGCTGACCATGCCACATGTGCCAATGGCATGCCGCGCCATCCAACTTGCCACGCCTAAGCCATGCCATGCCGGCCTTCCCTTCACGGCTTCCAAAACGAAGGCGTGCGACAATCAACGACCACCCTTCCATCTTAGATAAAAACCTCAGTCGTCCAAGGTCACCAGCCAACACATGGTAACCTTTGGACCAACGCCAAAACCCTAGTTTGGCCGCGCTTAAACCACGCCAAGGTATGCCTACCGTTCCACATGTGCCAATGGCATGCCGCGCCATCCACCTTGTTGCGCCTAAGCCATGCCATGTCGGCCTTCCCTTCACGACTGCCAAAACAAAGGCGTGCGACAATCAACGTCCACCCTTCCATTTTAGATGCAAATCTCAGCCGTCCAAGGTCACCAACCAACACATGGAAACCTTTGGCCTAACGCCAAAACCGTAGTTTTGGTCACGCCCGAACCGCGCCAAGGCATGCCGGCCATGCCACATGTGCCAATGGCATGCCAGCCACCTTGCCGCGCCATACCATGCCGGCCTTCCCTATGCGGTTACCAAAACAAAGGCTTGCGACGATCAACGACCATCCTTCCATCTAAGATGCAAATCTTAGCCGTCCAAGGTCGCCAACCAACGCATGGTAACCTTTGGCCCAAAACATTAGTTTTGGTCACGCCCAAAGCGCGCCAAGGCATTCCATGCCACATGTGCCAATGGCATGCCAACCACCTTGCCGCACCATACCATGCCGGCCTTCCCTATGAGGCTACCAAAACGAAGGCGTGCGATGATCAACAACCACCCTTCCATCTTAGATGCAAATCTTAGCCTTCCAAGGTCGCCAAACAACACATGGTAATCTTTGTCCCAAAACCCTAGTTTTGGCCACGCCAAACCGCGCCAAGGCATGCCATGCCACATGTGCCAATGGCATGTCAACCACCTTGCCGCGCCATATCATGCCGGCCTTCCCAATGCGGTTACCAAAACAAAGGCTTGCGACGATCAACAACCATCCTTCCATCTAAGATGCAAATCTTAGTCGTCCAAGGTCGTCAACCAACGCATGGTAACCTTTGGCCCAAAACCCTAGTTTTGGTCACGCCCAAACCGCGCCAAGAAATGCCATGCCACATGTGCCAATGGCATGCCAACCACCTTGTCGCGCCATACCATGCCGGCCTTCCCTATGCGGCTACCAAAACGAAGAAGTGCAATGATCAACGGACACCCTTCCATCTTAGATGCAAATCTTAGCCGTCCAAGGTCGCCAAACAACCCATGGTAACCTTTGGCCCAAAACCCTAATTTTGGCCATGCCAAACCGCGCCAAGGCATGCCATACCACATGTTCCAATGGCATGCCAACCACCTTGTCGCGCCATACAATGCTGGCCTTCCCTATGCGGATACCAAAACGAAGGCGTGCAATGATCAACGACCACCCTTCCATCTTAGATGCAAATCTTAGCCGTCCAAGGTCGCCAAACAACGCATGGTAACATTTGGCCCAAAACCCTAGTTTTGGCCACGCCAATCCGCGCCAAGGCATGACATGCCACATGTGCCAATGGCATGCTAACCACCTTGCCGCGCCATACCATGCCGGCCTTCCCTATGCGGATACCAAAACGAAGGCGTGAGATGATAAACGGTCACCCTTCCATCTTAGATGAAAATCATAGTCGTCCAAGGTCGCCAAATAACGCATGGTAATCTTTGGCCCATAAACCTAGTTTTGCCCACGCCAAACCGCGCCAAGGCATGCCATGGCACATGTGCCAATGGCATGCCAACCACCTTGCCGCGCCATACCATGCCGGCCTTCCATATGCGTCTACCAAAACGAAGGCCTGCAACAATCAACATCCACTTTTTCATCTAAGATGCAGAACTTAGCCGTCTAAAGTTACCAGCTAACGCATGGAAACCTTTGGCCGTAGTTTGGTCGCGTCTAAAAAAGGCCAAAACACTAACTTTTGGCCGCTCCTAAACTAGGCCATATTAAAGCCATACTGATCATTCTTTCATGCCACTGGCTACCAAAATGAAGGCCTGCAACAATCAACGACCACTTTTTCATCTAAGATGCAGATCTTAGCCGTCCAAGGTTACCAGCTAACGCATGGAAACCTTTGGCCCTAGTTTGGTCGCGCCTAAACAAATCCAAAACCCTAACTTTTGGCCGCGCCTAAACTAGGCCATATTAAAGCCATACTGATCATGCTTTCATGCCACTGGCTACCAAACGAAGGGTTACAATAATCAATGTCTACCTTTCCTCTTAAGATGCAAAATCTCGACCGCCGAAGGTCACCACCGAGTCGGCAAGTCTCCCAAGCTCAACTTTCCAGAAAACAACAACATGCTACATGTTTTCCACAAAAATGCTTGAGACATCAACACATGTCACAAACTGGGGGATGCTCATTGGATATTGGTTTGGCGGATTACAGCATGAGGCGTACACTACGACCGTTATAAGACTGTGTTCTAAGGATGAGGCGGTTAGTAAATACAGGGAGTAATGGTGAAACGCTTTCTTTTATGGAACATCAATTCCAGGCGTTACCGGTTACCACCTCCTCCCATTTACTCACCCGTTTTGCATTTCTTAATGAGACCAGAGTACGTTTCACTTCGACTGGTATAAATAGTCATTACCTATTTCCACCGAACAACAAGTTTAGGTGAGGATGATACAACACTCAGAAAATATTTGCTAGCTTTCCATCTGTTAGCTTTCCACTTTCTGATACAAGTCGTGAAAAAACTACTCTTCCAGAATCAACTATTCTGGTCTCCACATTCTCTTCGCTTACCTCCCAAAAACCAACCCTTCTCCTTCACTTTGTGACCGAAGCAAGTCTGGAAAGGCCATTTCTTGGTTTAGGCCGGATTTGTACAGATCGATCTCTCGAGTCTAAAGTACTCCCTTGCAGTACATTGTTTAGGATTTAAACTCGTTTCTCACCCACACACCCGAAATTACCAAAATCAGCAGAAATAGTTTTAACCCTCAAACAATTGGCGACCACAGTGGGAGGTCGATCTTTCAGTCACGATGTCAATTTTCAATCCTCGATCTCATACCTCGACCCAGACGTCAGGACAGTAAAATAAAACGATCCGTTCAGGAATCGACGTCTCAGCTACTAGGCGGCTCGATTACCAGTCGTGACACGCCAAGGGACGATTGAGGACTTCCGAGGGGTTATAAGCAAACGATCCTCCCAGGGATCGGCAACACGACAAGGAATGACTGGGGATTTTCCACAGTCACGGCGATGTTTCCCACAAAAGTCGGTCCTACATCCGGGAGATTCCTTTTTCACCAGAAGATCCAAAAACCGAGTAAGTCTTGCCTAGAAAAAATACGTGGTTTACTACTTCAGGTTTTCACAGGAATGATGAAACCAATAGCCATGTTATGTTTCATCTCATGCTCTCTGTTGACAAGCAATGCTCACGATTCAGTGGCTTTCCTGGGATGTTTGCACCATTCGCAATAGTAACCAAAAAGCATCGTTATTCTAAAAACAGTTTGTTCCAAATAATAATCCAAAACCCTCAAGGTAACATTTGTCTTTCAAACCAAAAATACAGGAAATCAAAACCGTAAACTAGGCGTTTCATTTGCCTTTCAAAAAAAAAAAAACCTAAAATAAGAAGTTCAGAAGACAAAAATGCGTTCAAGGAAAGTTTTTCAACAATGGCTTACTCTTGTTGGCAAAAGACTCTTTCGTGCTTTGGATAGGCTCCCTCTTCAACTTCAGCTTCAGCTTCCTGGAAAACTTTTCAACTTCCGCTTCTTGCTTCTTCACCATATCCGCATAAGGACCTTCGACTGTTTCGTCCAGCAACTTTTCAACCTTAGAGAAACCTTCAACGAACTAAGGAACATTGAACTCGAAGTTTACACACGTGTCATGATGCAACCTCCAACCCGAGACTACATCCTCAGAAACAGTATTACCAGTGACATTGCACATATCGTCAATTGAAGACAAAGATTCCTCCACACTCTTAACCAACGCAAATCGACTAGTAATTTTATTGGTCGTGGCGATATGTCCGTATCTTTCCCATATCCTGGTGTATAGGGACGCGTGTTTGGCTGGCACGCTAAATCCCTCGATCAACACATGATCTGGATGAGGAACTAGATATGGAGGGTTAAAAGTGGCGCCTGCGACTGCATCAGCAAACGACAAGGGATTCCTAACGACATTGCACCTGCGGCCACTGGAGTACTCTCCATTTTCTGAGTCACAACGACGTTTTCATCTCGATCAACATCCAATTCAAGGTCGCCCGATGCGGCTGTCACAGTTGGAGACAAAGCTGTATCTCCGCCAGTCTCCATCTCAGGGCCATCTTCAGAAACGGCTTCCCCCTATGATATCACAGATTAGATGTTTCCCAAAGAGAAAGGAAGAGAGGAAAGAAGAAAAAACATGCGGGAGACTCACTGATTCGCTTTCAGACCGACTAGAGGAAGATTCAGCACTGCTGCTGGAAGAACTACTCTCGCCATCACTGGACTCTGAACTTTCATCCTTCTCGGGTTCCCCATCACCATGGATAGGCTCAGCACTCCCACCCTCCGTCTCGAGAAACGATGTTTTCTGATTACTTGCAAGTTTGGTAAAGGTGTTCACGCTGCTGAGACCCTGGGAAAGATACAAAGACGGATACTCAGAAAAGAAACAAGGATATACGTGATCCAACTAAAATCAAGACGAAAAACATACGTACCCGCATATTAGACGAACTGAAAATCGGTAGATGTCGAATCTGACTAGGAACCATCTGCACGGATTTTAGACCTTCGCTCCTTCACTTGAGGACTATATGCATTCGGGTTAACGTATTTTATCTTGGTCGAAGAAGGATCCCTCAGCAGTGGGTGCTCTGCTAAAACCGCAGGAGAAGACTTACCGCGACGGTTTTCTACCACATCATTCACGAATCCATGGATAGCGAGAAACTCATCCTGCCAAAATATGTTACATTTGGAGGTTATTGATGGATTTCGTTCGGCGAGCGGAAAAGGGAGACTTTTACCCGACACAGGAATACTAGCATCGAGAACTGTTGGCAACGAGTCTTCTGGAACAACCGGCTGACGAACGAGTGGGAACCCTTGGTCAAAACCCATATGCCGAGCCTCCCTATCGATATTGTAAGAAACTGCTTTGCAAGATCCTCGAAAGAAAGATGACACATGACCGGGCGTGCAGCTTCGCATGAACACCATATCTCCAACACTCATATTCTCTTTATCAGAAGACAAAGACATGCTCGGAGCAGAAGAAAAGTTATTGATCTGATTTATGGACGCATGCACCGGATCCCATGGACGAAAATTGACCATGTGCGAGTTGTCAAGGAATCCAACCAGGTTCGAACCAATCTTTGGGCGCCTATTCGACCAGCGCAGTATCCTAGAACCACCCCAAGACTCGGGAAGTACGACCAAAGGTTTTGGAGCATACATTTTGAAGTGCTCCCATAGCCACGCTTGGAGAAAGGCGACATCAATATACGAATCCACTTTCATGTAGCCATTTGAAGCGCATATGTCCGCGACCAGATGATCCAAGTGTGTGTACAAAGAACCAAGCCGCCAATAGGGAGAACGACACCTTTTGCCAATTTTATGGCAAACTTGATAAGTTCATGTCTTATCTCCTTCTTACCAGAGCCATCATCGAAAATATCTCTGGATAAACAAAGAGCCGAGAACGCTACGACATGAAGTGTACTATTTTTCTGATTTGGCTCCAACTCATCAGGAAACCATTGATATCCCACCATCCATAGAAGCACCTCGTCTCGTTTTCTTTCCGAACGAATCCTTTTGATTTCGCAACCAGAGAGGTGCACATTTCTTCTTCATCTGCAGACAACTTGACATCGAGGTTTCCTATTACGGGAAGGTTCAGCAAGACGACCACGCTCTCTAAAGAGATAGTCATTTCACCCCACCTGCATATGGCCGTGTGAGTGTACGGACACCATCTGGAAATAAAAGCAACCAAGCCTGAATTATCATTCCTAATTTGAAGAACTGCGGAAGCTGCGACAGTATCAATAATTTGCGCCTGGGTCAAACTGGCTTTTACATATTCCTGGCTTATCATGAATCGCATCCATTTCACAAAGGGACCCAACGGACTCACACATATTTTAAAGTCAATGGGAGAAGCAGAATACTCTTTCCTCTGAAAACAAAACCTTATTACACCTCCAAGCCGAACTGACCGGGCCTCTCCTTCACTTTCCGGACCAGTCAGAAGAATCGACACATACTTGGGATGATTTTTCCTAATTGTGGCGGATGTTCTGAAGAACTCATCGTCTATGTTTGGCTTGGAATTTCCAACATCTTTCGTTACGGCAAAAATTTTCTCAAATGACATCCTAACGAAATTCTCTGATGCTACTTTCACCTTCGAAATAACTACAATGGAACAATACGAAGAGAAATTATTACGGAAATTGCATGAAAATTATTTTATTAGACACAGGAGATCCATCCTGGACGAAAACCAATTTGTTGCAAAGTCATAATGCGCACGAGCAATGAAATGAGGACTGATAGACCCTGCATCACCACCTCATTCCAAGGCCGTATCCTGCAGCAGGAAATTTGCGCCCGGACGAGGAGGCGTGCCCCACCATGGAAACAATACACACGGCGACACCAGGAAAAGGGAGGAAACCCTAGGAGCTAGGTTTTCACGGGAAAGGAATGACAGTTACTAGATCATGCATGCCTACTTTGCACAGTAATTGAGGCGGCCAACATTACTACGGTATGCACGCCTAAATGTTACTACAAGTTCACGCAAAGCATATTTACGGATAGGATTCATACCAACACAAAAGAACAATATTTTTACAAGTTCATGAAAAGGCACGCCTACAGCTAGGGTTTGCACTAACACAAGAAAACAAGAAAAAAAAGTTAAAGAGGAAGTGCTAGGGTTGCTGGAAGACATACCTGGGATTCGCTCGTCCGCTTTACTGTTACCACATGGCCAGAATAAAAAAAAATATAAAGGTGTGAAATAAAATGAGAGGCCGACCCCCTTTTATAGGCGTGGTACTTGGGAGTTTGAATAAGGAAATGACTTCCTATTTGAGTCAGGTAAGGAAAAGAGGCAACCGGGCCCGCGAAGACAAATCACCATGCCAAGTCGTCCGCGCATGCTTTGCATTACCAAACCGCGCCATTTTCTTGACCCCACCATGCCAAGCCGTCCGCACCATGCCTTGGCCCCACCACACCAAGCCGTCCACATGCTTTGCCTCACCAAACTGCGCCTTGCCTTGACCCCACCATGCCAAGCCGTCCGCGCCATTTCCTTGGCCCCACCATGCCAAGCCGTCCGCGCCATTACCTTGGCCCCACCTTGCCAAGCCGTTCGCGCCATGACTTTCCGCGTCAACACCAACAACTCGCCAAGCTAGCGTCATGATGTTCCTTAACCCAGCCAAGGTGATACATGGCCAGATTAAGCCGACGATCTTCATCTCACCACTTCACGGTCTACACCAAAAATAGAATCTACCCAAGGCCGTAAAACATGAGGATCATGAACTCTCCTTACCTCTCGAAAAAGGTTAGTCGGACTTTACTGACCATATTTTCACGACCTATCATTTAAATTTTTGTCCTCGCTTGTCACCATCTTATGCTTACCTCGCAACAATGCTCCTGTTCCGAGCTAAGAAGGGGACTTAATGTTGATGGTGGTTTTTAGCTTAGGGTCAAAATCGTCAAACTGTACATCTGACATGACGTCACTATGACCATTAGCATATTTATTGAATCAATCAGCATGTCTACGTAAGAATTACCGGGGTACCCTTTTTTTTACATGGGTCATGTTCCACGGAAGAACCCTTAACACTGACTGACATCATCTATGCCAAACCCTAGTTCTCATGCTACCACGTCAAGGCATGCCAACCATGCCAGCCGCACCACTTTGCCAATGAAAGACCATGCCAGCCACGTCACCGCGCCAAGGCATGCCAACTATGCCAGCCACACCACTGTGCCAATTGCATACCATGCCAGCCACATCTCCGCGCCAAGGCATGCCAACCATGCCAGCCGCACCTCCGGGCTAAGGCATGCCAGCCTCACCACTGCGCCAATGGCATGCCATGCCAGCCGCACCTCCGTGCCAAGGCATGCCAACCACGCCAGCCGGACCACATGTGCCAATGGCATACCAACCACCTTGCTGCGGCATACCATTCCAGCCTTCCCTATGCGGCTACAAAAACGAAGGCATGCGATGATCAACGGCCACCCTTCCATCTTAGATGCAAATATTAGCCGTCCAAGGTCGCCAAACAACGCATGGTAACCTTTGGCCTATACCCTAGTTTTGGCCACGCCAAACGGCGCCAAGGCATGCCATGCCACATGTGTCAATGGCATGCCAACCACCTTGCCGCGCCATACCATGCCAGCCTTCCCTATGCGGATACCAAAACGAAGGCGTGCGATGATCAACGACCACCCTTCCATCTTAGATTCAAATCTTAGCCGTCCAAGGTCGCCAAACAACGCATGGTAACCTTTGGCCACGCCTAAACCATGCCAAGGCATGCCGACCATGCCACATGTGCCAATGGCATGCCGCGCCTAAGCCATGACATGCCGGCCTTCCCTTCACGGCTACCAAAACGAAGGCGTACGACAATCAACGGCCACCCTTCCATCTTAGATGCAAATGTCAGCCGTCCAAGGTCACCAACCAATGCACGGTAATCTTTGGCCCAACGCCAAAACCCTAGTTTGGCTGCGCCTAAACCACGCCACGGCATGCCGACCATGCCACATGTGCCAATGGCATGCCGTTCCATCCACCTTGCCACGCCTAAGCCATGCCATGCCGGCCTTCCCTTCACGGCTGCCAAAACTAAGGCGTGCGACAATCAACAACTACCCTTCCATCTTAGATGCAAATCTCAGCCGTCCAAGGTCACCAACCAACGCATGGTAACCTTTGGCCCAACACCAAAACCATAGTTTGGTCGCGCCTAAACCACGCCAAGGCATGCCGACCATGCCACATGTGCCAATGGCATGCCGCGCCATCCACCTTGCCGCGCCTAAGCCATGCCATGCCGGCCTTCCCTTCACGGCTGCCAAAACGAAGGCGTGCGACAATCAACGGCCACCTTTCCATCTTATATGCATATCTCATCCGTCCATGGTCACCAACCAACACATGGTAATCTTTGTCCCAACGCCAAAACCTTAGTTTTGGTCACGCCCAAACCGCGCCAAGGCATGCCGGCCATGCCACATGTTCCAATGGCATGCCAACCACCTTGTCGCGCCATACCATGCTGGCCTTCCCTATGCGGTTACCAAAACAAAGGCTTGCGACGATCAACAACCATCCTTCCATCTAAGATGCAAATCTTAGTCGTCCAAGGTTGTCAACCAACGCATGGTAACCTTTGGCCCAAAACCCTAGTTTGGTCACGCCCAAACCGCGCCAAGGCATGCCATGACACATGTCCAATGGCATGCCAACCACCTTGTCGCGCCATACCATGCCGGCCTTCCCTATGCGGCTACCAAAACGAAGGAGTGCAATGATCAACGGACACCCTTCCATCTTAGATGCAAATCTTAGCCGTCCAAGGTCGCCAAACAACGCATGGTAACCTTTGTCCCAAATCCCTAGTTTTGGCCACGCCAAACCGCGCCAAGGCATGCCATACCACATGTGCCAATGGCATGCCAACCACCTTGTTGCGCCATACCATGCTGGCCTTCCCTATGCGACTACCAAAACGAAGGCGTGTAATGATCAACGACCACCCTTCCATCTTAGATGCAAATCTTAGCCGTCCAAGGTCGCGAAACAACGCATGGTAACATTTTTCCCAAAACCCTAGTTTTGGCCACGCCAAACCGCGCTAAGGCATGCCATGCCACATGTGCCAATGGCATGCCAACCACCTTTCCGCGCCATACCATGCCGGCCTTCCCTATGAGGATAGAAAAACGAAGGCGTGAGATGATCAACGGCCACCCTTCCATCTTAGATGCAAATCATAGTCGTACAAGGTCGCCAAACAACGCATGGTAATCTTTGGCCCATAAACCTAGTTTTTCCCACGCCAAACCGCGCCAAGGCATGTCATGCCACATGTGCCAATGGCATGCCAACCAACTTACCGCGCCATAACGTGCCGGCTTTCCCTTTGCGTCTACCAAAACGAAGGCCTGCAACAATCAACATCCACTTTTTCATCTAAGATGCAGATCTTAGCCGTCCAAAGTTACCAGCTAACGCATGGCAACCTTTGGCCCTAGTTTGGTCGCGCCTAAAAAAAGCCAAAACTCTAACTTTTGGCCGCTCCTAAACTAGGCCATATTAAAGCCAAACTGATCATGATTTGATGCCACTGGCTACCAAAACGAAGGCCTACAACAATCAACAACCACTTTTTCATCTAAGATGCAGATCTTAGCCGTCCAAGGTTACCAGCTAACGCATGGAAACCTTTGGCCCTAGTTTGGTCGCGCCTAAACAAAGCCAAAACCCTAATTTTGGCCGCGCCTAAACTAGGCCATATTAAAGCCATACTGATCATGCTTTCATGCCACTGGCTACCAAACGAAGGGTTACAATAATCAACGACTACCTTTCCTCTTAAGATGCAAAATCTCGACCGTCGAAGGTCACCACCGAGTCAGCAAGTCTCCCAAGCTCAACTTGCCAGACAACGACAAGATGCTACATGTTTTCAACGAAAACGCTCGAGACATCAACACATGTCACAAACTGGGGGATGCTCATTGGGTATTAGTTTGGCGGTTTACAGCTTGCGGCGTACACTACGCCCGTTATACGACAGTGTCATGAGTATGAGGCGGTTAGTAAATAAAGAGAGTAATGGTGAAAATCTTTCTTTTATGGAACATCAATTCCAGACGTTACCGGTTACCACCTCCTCCCATTTACTCACCCGTTTTGCATTTCTTAATGAGACCAGAGTACATTTCACTTCGACTGGTATAAATATGCATTACCTATTTCCACCGAACAACAGGTTCAGGTGAGGATGATACAACACTCAGAAAATATTTGCTAGCTTTCCATCTGTTAGCTTCCCACTTTCTGATACAAGTCGTGAAACAACTACTCTTCCAGAATCAACTATTCTGGTCTCAACACTCTCTTCGCTTCCCTCCCAAAACCAACCCTTCTCCTTCACTTTGTGACCGAAGCAAGTCTTGAACGGCCATTTCTTGGTTTAGGCCGGATTTGTAAAGATTGATCTCTCGAATCTAAAGTACTCCCTTGCAGTACATTGTTTAGGGTTTAAACTCGTTTCTCACCCACATACCCGAAATTACCAAAATCAGCAGAAATCGTTTTCACCCTCAAACAGGTACCCATTTCTGAGTGCGTTTAGGAACAGCCAGAACCTTCTTCCCATTACTCTCTTCAAGATTTCTCGGAAGAGAATTGGGTTGACTATTCTTTTGCAAGTTAGTGTTTCTCCAATTGGGAGCATTGGATCTTGTCTTAGTCTTTACGAAGTTATCCTTTTGATAACCATTACGATTGTGAAAAGGATTCGTATGACGTTAATAGGCAAATCTAGATTTATCACAGCACTGATACCTTTTCCTAAAGGTTGGACAGTCACAACCTGTAGCGTTAAGGGGATCAGTCTTAACATATGATCTTGGTTTCACAACTTCTTGTGATGCCCAAACAAGAACATCATGAAGTTTCTCATTCCTTATACGGAAAGGACGTCTCCTTTCCAGGTGAACTTTATTTCCGCAATAGTGACAAACATAAGGAATGTTCTTACCTCGATCCTTGTGTGCTGACTTTGGAGGTTGATATACTTTTCTTTTCGAACCTTAACTTCCAGTGAAGGTATTTCACTTTTGCCATCAGTGGAAATCTTATGTTGAGAAGCATAACTAGCCTTGACAAATTTTACCTCTTTGCTAGTACTTGGAGAATCTATTCCCGTATATCCCAATCCTCGTATATCACGATGATTTTTACTTGCTCCTAGCATAGTGGTTAATTTGCTTGAACTAGTATTGAACTGTAAGGACCCTCTAGCTCGTCAACGCTATTAGACTAGTCAAGAGACGATTTAGCCGCTAATGATTCGATTAGTTTAGCACGAACGTTAATTAATAGAAAATAATCTAACAACGATTTATATATGAAACTAGTACCGTCGGATAGATCTCGAAAGATTACGCGGCATGGACTGGACTTTAGTTAATGGGACGAGTTTAGTGAACTTGGGCTTAGAGTTGGTTTCCTTAGTTTGATGTTTTGGACCCCTTATGGTCTGAATTAGCCTTTGGCTTCTTCTACTAAGTTGTAGATATTCACAAGACTTATCTAATGGACTATAAAACTAACCTAATTCAATTAATAAACCTTATTTATGATAAAGATAGATAAATAAAAGATGTAGAACCATTAGATATACTTGTATGATTCTTGTGTGAGCCATTTTGGCTAGATACTTAGACTTCTTGTGTGGTTAACAGTTAGTCTATGTTAACAACGATCGATTCAAAGGACGAACCAGTGGATCGTGGATCTCGAGGTAGGAGTGGCTTGTCATCAAAAGAGGTGGGAATACTTTTAACTCTTTTAAAACCATTGTTGTTTCTCTTACAAAAGCTTATGTTCTACAAACTAATGCATTGTCAGCTTGCGCATTTCATGCATTGTTTAGTTTGTATTATGATTGTTCTGTTGATTCTTTGAATCTTTCCCTGAATTGGAAAGGACCTGTAATGTTTTGTTGTCAATATGAATTGTTATGGGAAATGAGAATTTCCACGTGTGGTATATAGGATACGCTCCTTCATTTATATCTACATGAATTCAGCTTTTATGCTTATTAGGCGTGGAACAACCCGACATCAATATAGCTATGTATGTGTGGGAAAACCCGGCATCACTAATATATATTGTTTGAAAAAGGAGTTTTTCCATATACATTGTTTGTGCATTTCCAGTGACTTAGTCACTTTGATGTTTGGGAAAACATGAATTGTTTTCCAAATCTTACTCATGATTTCTTTAAAGTTAAATGTTATTCCTTCTGGGCACCCCTTCTAGGGATGATGTGCTCACCCTTTCCCACTTTCAGTTTCAGAGACAGATCAGAGTTGTGCAGCGAAAGCTCCGAGGAATTAACTTCGTTAATTAGTTAACTTCTGCTATGTTTATTATGTTGTGTATTCTTTTTGCAAACCAAATGACTATTGTATATGTATCATTTGAGAGGAATTCTTGTATATATTTCAGGGAGGGGATAGTTCTTGGGTTAAGTGTTTGTAGCAGATTTCTTAATTGTTTCTTAATTATTTGATTTAGATTTTTAGTGCCTCTTTATTTAGTTAATATCTTGGATTACTTAGATGCTAGCTTAGGGGGCGCTACGGTGTTGGTATTAGAGCTCACTATTAGATCTTATATGGGAAAAGATTGAAATTATCCAGTGCCAGTTAGTGAAATTTGGGTTGTGAGATAAATCTTAATCACTAAAAGCTATCAATAATTAAAAGAATTATTTGATTGATTGATTTGTTTGTTTGGTTGTTTTGTATGTAATGAAGTAAAAATTGTAGGGTACACCAATAATTTTATCTAATAAAGATTAGAGAATAAATAGTTTAAAATTATGAACACATATACAATCCAATACTAGAAAAATAGTGAGATTAATATTATTGATAAATCTTGAAAGTCACATATATATACTTATTTAACACCTCGATTTATACGTAGGGTCAATAATCTATAATCACATAAATGTTAATAATATTTTTGGGAATCAATAATAATTGGAAGAGTAATTAGAATAATAATTCGACCATCGATGTTAGCAATAAAAATATTATTATAGTAATTATAGATGATAATAACAGTAATAATAATTTTAATAAAGTAATATTAGCATTTACTAATTAGTACCATATTAAATTTAATTGAAAATTTCAATAGGGATATATGATGATAAAAATAATAATTATGGAAAATTGATAACGCTTATTTACGATTAAGTTTTGTAGATTAAACTAATTATAAATGTATGTTTTGCGTATAAACTAGATATTTAATATAATATTTATTAGACGTTAGACTTGAGAAAGAGATGACATAATATATAAAATTAAAAGACTCAATTTGTTAGTAATTTTATACAGAAATTATCTTTAGTCTAACAAATAATTCAGTAAATCTTTAAAAATAAAATGAATGTTCATGAAGTACTAATAATAGTATTCAGATGTTTAATGTAATATTATAATTAAAAGAAAATAAAATTTAATTATTAATAGGATACTTTACACTAATAGCAAAGGCTAATTAATCTTAATAAATTAATATTTAGGCAATCCAGCACTGGGGAATAGTGAAGGTTGTATTTTCTCTGTTCGTAGGAAGGCATTGTTGGGCTTGTCCAACCTTGACAGGGCAACTGCATTCAGAGATGACCGATCATAGAAGTTTAATATAATTCTTTAGAAAACCGATAATTATAAATTCACTTAGAAAGATTCGTAGAAATTTCCTTGTAATTGGAGACATGCATTTTGTAACACCCCGAGTTCCGGACCAGGGTCAAACCCGTATGGAGATCCGAACTCGAAGCATTACGGATCGGAAAGAGACAACTTTTATTTCTTTTTCTATATTAATTTCACTTTGCATAAAGAATTTCTTTTGTACATGATTATAAATATAATTAACAAATTTCATACAAAATATTAAAACTAAAATACATATCAAATGATAATAACAAAAAAAACACAGTCAATAATCCATCTAATTTAAGTCCCACTTCCGCCATTAAAGAAATCTGCAAAAAATGTCAATTGGGGTGAGTTGACGGCTCAATAGGCATACTTTCACTTCCACTAAAAATATACAAACATCACAATAAATCAAACGAGGAATGCATTCAATGATTTTGATTATAATTTCACATTACCCGATTAGTTCTGAATTATTATTCATTTCATTTAATTTTTGAGTTCACGGTACGAATGTCCTTGGTTCGTACACCCACCTATCGTTTGGCACGGACAGCCTCCATCAATGGTCAGGAAACACAAGTTCCTATGGGGATCATACCCATTTGCTCACAGGGATCATTACCCATTTCATTTTCGTTATCCGGCACGAACAACCGCCATTGATGATCAGGAAACACAAGTTCCTATTGGGGATTATTACCCATTTAAATCACGGGGATCATTACCCGCCGTTAGCATGAAACATTTTTAATCTAACGGTAAAACATGAACTCTTTCTTATTTAAGTTATTATTATTTTTTATCTTAAATAATCTTTGCATTCCAGATTCATGATCATTCATATTATCAAAATAATAATTATTCATACTTACTCAACTTGATTCAAAATACAACATAAAAAGAAATCATTAGTCTCAATCCAAGAAATTACAAAATAGAATAAAAGAAGAAGACACCATTTCCAATTAAAGAAATCACAAACAAATATTTAAAGAAGATGAGTTAATAGACCTACCTTTTTATAATTTACATCACAACATTTAAACTCCAACCAATAAATCATCCATACAACAACATGCTTCTTCCATTCCATAAATCACTCCAAATATTGTTTTCCATATTTTATGAAATAGAAATTAGTGTTAAGAGCCTAAAGACTAGAATTTATAGTTTTTCCATTATATAAATTAATGTAAGAAACTTAGACTTCCCTATATGATAGAACTTAAATCAACGTAATTGAACCTAGAGCTACAAATTTTAGATTTTAGTTGTAGAGCCATATAGGTTTGTGCTTTGTTTCATGTTGTTTGCGCTTAGACAAGAGATGGGATTATTCTATAAGGTGGGGAGATTTTTTTTTAAGACTTGAAGGATGGTTAGATTTTCGAGGACGAAAATGTATAAGGTGGGTGGAATGTAAGGACCCACTAGCTCGTCAACGCTATTAGACTAGTCAAAAGACGATTTAGCCGCTAATGATTTGATTAGTTTAACACGAACGTTAATTAATAGAAAATAATCTAACAAAGATTTAGATATGAAACTAGTATCGTCGGATATATCTCGAAAGATTACGCGGCATGGACTGGACTTTAGTTATTGGGCCGAGTTTAGTGAACTTGGGCTTAGAGTTGGTTTCCTTAGTTTGATGTTTTGGACCTCTTATGGTCTGAATTAGCCTTTGGCTTCTTCTACTAAGTTGTAGATATTCACAAGACTTATCTAATGGACTGTAAAACCAACCTAATTCAATTAATAAACCTTAGTTATGCTAAAGATAGATAAATAAAATATGTAGAACCTTAAATGGGCTTAGAACCATAAGATAGACTTGTATGATTCTTGTGTGAGCCATTTTTGCTAGATACTTAGACTTCTTGTGTGGTTAACAGTTAGTCTATGTTAACAACGATCGATTCAAAGGACTAACCAGTGGATCGTGGATCTCGAGGTAGGCATGGATTGTCATCAAATGAGGTGGGAATACTTTTAACTCTTTTGAAACCATTGTTGTTTCTTTTACAAAAGTTTATGTTTTAGAAACTCATGAATTGTCAGTTTGTGCATTTCATGCATTGTTTAGTTTGTATTATGATTGTTCCGTTGATTCTTTGAATCTTTCCATGAATTGGGAAGGACCTGTAATGTTTTGTTGTCAATATGAATTGTTATGGGAAATGAGAATTTCCACGTGTGGTATATAGGATACGCTCCTTCATTTATATCTACATGAATTCAGCTTTTATGCTTATTAGGTGTGGAACAACCCGGCATCAATATAGCTATGTAGGTGTGGAAAAAAACGACATCACTAATATATATTGTTTGAAGAAGGAGTTTTTCCATATACATTGTTTGTGCATTTCCAGTGACTTAGTCACTTTGATGTTTGGGAAAACATCTGTTAGAGCACTGCTCGGTCGAACTCGCATGCGTTTCTATCTCAAGCAGGTTTGTCAATGTTAGTGATCAAAACTATAAGTCTTGATTTCTAGTATATTATAGATAAGTCTCGGACTAGGATAGTAAGTGTAGTTGAGCTCAAGGACTTCATGGCGATTCATCATACAAGTGGAAGAACTACTCAAGGAACCGGTGGAACTTCTCGACAAAAAGGTATGTGAAGACTTGAACTTATCTGTCACTCAAAATTCTATATATTCTATCTCCTAATTCTTGAGAAAAAATTCGTATGCTATATATATAGACTTAGATTATACACATTTGGTATTTCGAGCCGAGTATACCTCGCCTATCTATATCTCGAAATATGTGTTGGTAAGCATTTCACTTTGACCATGTTTTTCTTTACCTAGTGACGCAAGTCATGATATGTTTCTGTCATCTTGAAAATTGCTTTGACGAGAAATAGTGTAACAACTAAATAACGTTATTTAAGAATGTTACAATGATTGGAATGAGAGTTTAAATTACATAACCAATGTTGTACATAAGTATGTTGTGGAAACACATATGTGCATAAGTCCTATACTGGAAGAATGGATAGTACCCAAGTCCGCAGACTCAGTCCGCGAACTGCCGAAGTTCTCAAACCCTAGAATTTCTGCTGAGTTAACAAACTGCTTGCGAGAGCAAAGTAAGCGAACCCAATCCGCTAACCGGCGAAGTTCTCAAACCCGAGAATTTCTGCTGGAGTTTGTAAACTCTATCCAGTACCTTAAGTCCGCGAGCCTAGTCTGCGAACTTAAGAAAGGTTATATATCTGAAGATGATTTCTGAACTTAAACTTATAAAGACTAAGGAATGCTTTTGCAAACCGTGGCTATAAAGTTCATGAACCGATTCATGTGAATCAAATCATCTTTGCTTCACATGTGTCTTGTGTAGTACATGAGATTTCCTTGCAATTGAACAGATCTTTAACTATAGTTCATATGAGTCATTTGAACTAGTTATGGTGAAGAAGAAAATGGTTGGTATGAAATGCTCAAATGGCTAAAGTTTGGTTGACTATTGTTGAACCAACAATGCACACGTTTGGGTACGGTTAACAAACCTAGAAGCGTGTACTTCATTTGTGTATAACAAGCTAAGATTTCGATCTAACGGTTGAGATATATTAGCTTGAATCTAAATCAGGTTTTCATCTAACGGTGGATAGTGTTTTCTTTGTGAGAAAGGCGAAACCCTGATTTGAAAGACTATATAAAGGAGACATCTAGCCTTATGCAAAAATAATCCCCACACCTTACATGTGATACTAGTTTGCGGGTAGAGTCGGTTCTCCTTTAACCTTTAGTTTTCTTCTTTTAAAACCAGGTTAACGACTTAAAGACTTCATTGAGCCAGACCGATACTACTTTTATCGTAGTTGTGTGATCTGATCTTGCATCTTCTATCGCACGAGTACAATCAGATTGATTGTCTTGAAATTAACCTCTCCAATAGTGAAGATATAAAAAGTAATCACAAACATCTTCGTCTCATTGTTTGTGATTTCGCAACATCTTTTTATCGCTACCATACGATTAAGATTGTTGTGAGGTGATTGATTAATCTAGGATGTTCTTCGGGAATATAAGACCGTATTATCAATTGGTTTTTGTTTACCTTGATTTTATATTAAAAGACGAAACAAAAACTTTAGGGTTTTTCTGTGGGAGACAGATTGATCCTTTGATAGACTTGTCTGTTGAGACAGATTTATTTATTGTCAAAGCCTGCGATTTTGGATCGTAGCAACTCTTAGTTGTGGGTGAGATCATCTAAGGGAATCAAGTGCGTAGTATCATGCTGGGATCAGAGGCATACAGGTGCAATTGTACCTTGGATCAGTGAGAGACTGATTGGGGTTCAATTACAGTCCAGTACGAAGTTAGCTTGGAGTATTCTAGTGTCTATAGCGGCTTAATACAGTGTGTGTTTAATCTGGACTAGGTCCCTGGGTTTTTCTGCATTTGCGGTTTCCTCGTTAACAAAATTTCTGGTGTCTGTGTTATTTCTATTTCCGCATTATATTTGTTTATATAATTGAAATAATACAGGTTGTTCTTTTGAATCAATCAATTGGAAATCTGACCTTTGGTTGTTGATTGATATTGATGGATCCTTGGATATTGGTCTTTGACACCATCCAAGTTATTCCTTGCATTTGATTAGAACTCGCAGTTCCTGCTTGAGTAAATCAAATCAAGATAGAGATATAAACCCGTTGATATACTTTTAATTGATTGAGTCTTGTTGATTCTCTTAAAAGTATATTCGAGTTTTTCCATACAGATTGCTAAGCGAAATATTGGGTGATGTTGTTAGAACCCCGGTTTTTCAATTGGTATCAGAGCAGGAAAACATGTTTAAGACCTTACAAGTCTGTGTTTGTAGCGATATGACTCTATGGACAGTAGTGGTATCTCAATAAATGCACCACCAGATCCAGGGATTTCAGAATTCTCTTCCATGACTGATTTAATAAAATTTGTAGAAGAAATACTATCTAAACCTCCACCAGGTTTAAAATCCCTTGAAGTGTTTTCAGGGCTTGAAAAGAAGCTTGAGAGCTTATCTCTTGATGTTGAGTTATACCTCCAGAAAGAGAAAGAATCTTTTGACAGGCTAAATCAAGTTATGATGAATAATATTCATGTTGAGGTTGATATTGATTTACTAATCAGTGAGAGCAATGCTCCTCCTCTGCGTAATCCAATTAGTTGTGATAAACTAAACGAATTACAAGAGGAGTTTAAATCTCAGTCATCTGAGTGTATCACCTCAAAGCATGAATTGATTCGTTGCTCAATTCCTGATACTTCCTATCAAGATAGTAGTATTGTCTTCTTTTATGAAGAATATATGACATCTCTTTTTATCAAAAGAGTTTCCCTTCGCATTACTAAAAACTACCTGCAGAAAATGTTTTTTATAAGTTGGAAAACAAGAAATCAGAAACACAAATCCTTTTGGGTTCTCTTGAAGTTCTTTGATAGACTTATAAAAACAGTTCCTTGGGTGTTTCTCAACACTAAAAGATTTAAGAGTTGTTGGAAAGAAACTCTTTCTTGGTGCCATGGTGGGCAAGACATTGTTCACCTCAACACACCTTGTTGAGTTGAAAGTGTATCCTCACCAAGAAATGCCCTGCTATGTATACGGTGAGGGAAGCACAACAACTGGGGCGCACAGATTATATTCGGTAAGGCTGTAGAATTCAATTAGACTATTCGAAAAAGGTATGTCTATAAAACTTGAGCAAGTTTTATGTTTTTATTACTTGTTTGAGTACTTATAATGATCCATGTAACTTGATTATCGTTCATTTCTACCTAACTTGATCTGTGTTTAAGGTTCTTAAATGTTTAGGTTTGAAAACATTAGTTCGGGATGTTTGGACTTCATGGTACACATACCAAGTATGCATAACATCATTTAAAACCAAAATCCAGGGGTTTAAGTTCGCAAACCCCGTCTGCATACTGCTCCAGGATACGAAAATTCATTTGCAAACCCGTATGCATACTTGACGTCGATATTCGGTAAACTTGTTTTGGACGTAACTTCTTCGTCCAAACTCGGATTGACCTAATTATTTTTGCACTCTCTTCCTATTTGAATTCTCTTTGAAATGGAGATGAGAAGTCTTGAATTTGGATGAGTTAAGATTGGTATTTGTCATGTATCTTGTTTTTGAGTATTTTGCTCTGTTTCGTTGCACTTGTTCCACTTCTCTTGAACTTGGGCACATGGATTCTTGGATTACTACTCTTCTAATATAATTTGTAGCTTTTAAAAGAATGTTGTTGGTGAATCACAAAGAAGGAAGTTCAAGAATGGAAAGTAGTACGCAGTGCTATGGAATTCTTGAATGTTCACAATCATCCCATGTGAACTATAGTGCATGGTCGTTATTGACTTTGTATGTTCTTTTTTGTTAAGAAAATATTTTTTTTACGCCTTTGGTAGCTATTGTTGGTGTAAATCCATGCGAAAAAAATTGATTCTACCCTGAAAGGACAAATCATCTTGTATGCGCATTACGAGTTTGTCTTGATGCCTAGAAAACTTTTTATGAAAGTTTATTCTTATTTTTGAGAAGGATTACTAGAGTTTGGAATAGAAATTATTGTGATTACACATAGCTATGTCCAACGTTTTCATCTTCATGTTTTTATATTTATTGGTTTAAATTCTAAATTTGTTTGGAAGATGATTTTTGCAGTATTAATCTTTATGGTTTTATATATTGCAATATTGTTATGGGATATCTGTATTTACGTCCGTGAACTTGATTGTCCCATACTTTGTCAAAAGTAAAGTCGTTCGTGAGTTGATATGTATGTATTGATGAAAGAATGAATTGACTTTTGACATATACAAAAGTTTAGCCTATATTGTCAATTCTTTGATGGAAGATAGGTTAAAATCTTTTATTTTCAAGGATTATGTCTATTATTGTCGTTATGAAAATAGTGATGGAAGATAGAATGAATCCTTGTGTATTCCACAGTATTGATCTTCATTGATCCATATTTTATGTATTACTGTGAGGCTCCGTAATGTGTCTTATGTTGAGCACGATACAACTAAGTTGATTAGCTTGGTTGGTTGTTTTTTAAGATATTTTATGTTGAGCATTTTTAAACTAAATTAATTATCTTGTTTGGTTATTTAGTTATTGCTCCGTAAGTTTTCTTATGTCGAGAAATACAAATGTCAATTAAATTGATTACTTTTGTGATTAGTTTAATTGTGTATTCCAATTAGATTAATTATGGGTTCTCTTGTAATTAGTCTAGTTGAGTATTCATATATTCCATAAGTTTCCTTGTGTTGAGTATATGAACGTCTATCCTAATCATTTTCTAATGGGTATGTTAGTCATATGTTCCGTAAGTTTACTTATGTTGAGCATAATCAATTAAGTTGATCACCTTGTGTGTTTAATTTGATTGCGTATTCCGATTAAATTAATCATGGGTTTACTTGTGATTAATTTGATTGAGTTTTTGGATATAGAAAATCATTTTCATGGTTTTTGGTGTCCATTAAAAATGCTTCTTTTCTTCGAAATTAAGGTCGCTCTTGTTGTTCCCTTGGGAATGACATCTAATGGGGGAGAGTTCTTTTGAACTTGTGCTTAATGGTCATATCTTGAGGGGTGTGCGGCCGTGGAATTTTAGAGGGGTTATCTTGTATCTTTAAACTCCTTGATGAATGCTATTAGCTTCGTCTATATGATTGCATCTAAATAAGATGATGTGTATTGTTTTCTTTTAGTCATGAAATGTCTCTTACGGAAATTTCATTATGATCCCGTTCTTGTACCTTTGCCAATTTTATTGACAAAAAGAGAATTAATATGTAGTTCACACTACAAATACATATGGTTTTCGGATCATTATGTAAGGGGGAGTGGTTTCCATGTGAGATGGATTATTGACTAAGGAGGAGTGATACATATCACCTTATTATTATTGTTAAATTTGTGATACAAGTGGACTTTGACACTATGTAATAATACTACGACCCTGTATAACAATGATCGAGACCAATGCTTTCTCATTGTTATAGCTACGTATATTCAACAATGGTGATGCGAAACTTATAACCTTTGAGATCATTGGAGTACTTGGAAGTGATGAAGATTTCGATGAATGTTGAAGATTAAACATATGGAATAAGAGCTACTAATGTTTCATTATCTTTTTGTATTTCATATGTATTGATAGTTTTGTCACTAAAATTGACAAAGGGGGAGATTGTTAGAGAACTGCTCGGTCGAACTCGCATGCGTTGATATCTCAATCATGTTTGTCAATGTTAGTGATCAAAACTATAAGTCTTGATTTCTAGTATATTATAGTTAAGTCTCGGACTAGGATAGTAAGTGTAATTGATCTCAAGGACTTCATGGCGATTAATCATACAAGTGGAAGAACTACTCAAGGTGGAACTTCTCGAAAAAATGGTATGTGAAGACTTGAACTTATCTGTCACTCAAAAGTCTATCTATTATATCTCCTACTTCTTGAGACAAAAGTCGTATGCTATATATATAGACTTAGATTATACACATTTGGTATTTCGAGCCGAGTATACCTCTCCTATCTATATCTCGAAATATGTGTTGGTAAGCGTTTTTCCTTGACCATGTTTTTGTTTACCTAGTGACGCAAGTCATGATATGTTCAAGTCATCTTGAAAATTATTTTGACGAGAAATAGTATAACAACTATATAACGTTATCTAAGAATGTTTCAATGATTGGAATGAGAGTTTAGATTACATAACCAATGTTGTACATAAGTATGTTGTGGAAACACATATGTGCATAAGTCATATACTGGAAGAATGGCTAGTAGCCAAGTACGCGAACTACCGAAGTTCTCAAACCCGAGAATTTCTGCTGAGTTAACAAACTGCTTGCGTGAGCCAAGTCCGCGATCCCAGTCCGCGAACCGACGAAGTTCTCAAACCCGAGAATTTCTGCTGGAGTTTGTAAACTCTATCCAGTACCTTAAGTCCGCGAACCTAGTCTGCGGACTTGAGAAAGGTTATATATCTGAAGATGATTTCTGAACTTAAACTTATAAAGACTAAGGAATGCTTTTGCAAACCGTGGATATAAAGTTCACGAACCGATTCTTGTGAATCAAATCATCTTTGCTTCAATTGTGTCTTGTGTAGTACATGAGATTTCCTTCCAATTGAACAACTCTCTAACTAGTTCATATGAGTCTTTGAACTAGTTATGGTGAAGAAGAAAATGGTTGGTATGAAATGCTCAAATGGCTAACCATTTGGTTGACTATTGTTAAACCAACAGTGCACACGTTTGGGTACGGTTAACAAACATAGAAGGGTTCACTTCATTTGTGTATAACAAGCTAAGATTTCGATCTAACGGTTGAGATATATTAGCTTGAATCTAAATCAGGTTTTCATCTAACGGTGGATAGTGTTTGCTTTGTGAGCAAGGCGAAACCCTGATTTGAAAGACTATATAAAGGAGACATCTAGGCTCGTGCAAAACTAATCCCCACACCTTACGTGTGATACTAGTTTGCGTGCTAGAGTCGGTTCTCCTTTAACCTTTGGTTTTCTTCTTCTAAAACCAGGTTAACGATTTAAAGACTTCATTGGGCCAGACCGATACTACTTTTATCGTAGTTGTGTGATCTGATCTTGCATCTTCTATCATACGAGTACAATCAGATTGATTGGCTTGAGATTAACCTCTCCGATAGGCAAGATATAAAAAGTAATCACAAACATATTCGTCTCATTGTTTGTGATTCCGCAACATCTTGTTCTCGCTACCATACGATTAAGATTGTTGTGAGGTGATTGATTAATCTAGGCTGTTCTTCGGGAATATAAGACCGTATTATCAATTGGTTTCTGTTCACCTTGATTTTATATTAAAATACGAAACAAAAAATTTAGGGTTTTTCTATGGGAGACAGATTGATCCTTTGATAGACTTGTCTGTGTGAGACAGATTTGTTTATTGTCAAAGCCTGCGATTTTGGATCGTAGAAACTCTTAGTTGTGGGTGAGATCAGCTAAGGGAATCAAGTGCGTAGTATCCTGCTGGGATCAGAGGCGTAGGGGTGCAACTGTACCTTGGATCAATGGGAGACTGATTGGGGTTCAACTACAGTCCAGTCCGAAGTTAGCTTGGAGTAGGCTAGTGTCTGTAGCGGCTTAATACAATGTGTGTTCAATCTGGACTAGGTCCCTGGGTTTTTCTGCATTAGCGGTTTCCTCGTTAACAATATTTCTGGTGTCTGTGTTATTTCTATTTCCGCATTATATTTGTTTATATAATTGAAATAATACAGGTTGTGCTTTTGAATCAATCAATTGGAAATCCGACCTTTGGTTGTTGATTGATATTGATTGATCCTTGGATATTGGTCTTTGGCACCATCCAAGTTATTCCTTGCATTTGATTAGAACTCGCAGTTTCTGCTTGAATAAATCAAATCAAGAGAGAGATAAACCCGTTGATATACTTTTAATTGATTGAGTCTTGTTGATTCTCTTAAACGCATATTCGAATTTTTCCATACAGATTGCTAAGAGAAATATTGGGTGGTGTTGTTAAACTCCCGCTTTTTCAACATAAATTGTTTTCCAAATCTTACTCATGATTTCTTTAAAGTTAAATGTTATTCCTGCTGGGCACCCCTTCTAGGGATGATGTGCTCACCCTTTACCACTGTCAGTTTCAGAGACAAATCAGAGTTGTGCAGCGAAAGGTCCGAGAAATTGACTCCGTTAATTAGTTAACTTCTGCTATGTTTATTATGTTGTGTATTCTATTTGAAAATCAAATGACTATTGTATATGTATCATTTGAGAGGAATTGTTGTATATATTTCAGAGAGGGGATAGTTCTTGGGTTAAGTTTTTGTAGCAGATTTCTTAACTGTTGCTTAATTATTTGATTTAGATTTTTAGTGCCTCTTTATTTAGTTAATATCATGGATTAGTTAGCTGCTAGCTTAGGGGGCGCTACATGAAATTTTTCAAGTCATCTTCCAACATCTTGATTTTATCAAGAGCAACAGTTAAATCACCCTCAAGGCGTTTTTCTCGAGCGAGATAAGCGCTTTCTCTGTTGTCAAAACTTGTTTGCTGGGAGTTAACCTTGCTTCAGATTCAACAAGGTTTTCTTCCAACAAAAAATACTTTTGATAGAGATTATCACATTCAAGTGACTTCATACGCGTAGGTTTTCCTCAGAATCCTTGAGGATTGATTTGTTAGAACAAGTCGAAACATAAACACCTGCGTAACATCTTCTCAATTTCTTGTTTTCTTGATAGAGAGGAGTCATAAGAGGAGTGACATGAGAAGTTGTCATCTTCTTCTTCTCTAACGAATTCAAAATATTCCCATACTCAGAGACTTCCTCATCAACATATCTATCAATATCTGAAGCACCTTCATCAGAAAGTTCATCCAACTGTTCTTCTAGGCGTGTTTCCCAGACTTCAACATGTTTTACATTAAGAGAATGTTTAGATACTGACCTAGATGTGACAGTCCAATCCAAGCTTTGAAAATCATCTGGTAATTTATGAATAGGTACGTTATTAGAGATAGACTCGTCCATAATCAGATCGCTACAAACATAGACTTATAAGATCTTTAACGTGTTTGCCTTCTCTGATACCAATTGAAAAAGCGGGGGTCTAACAACCACATCCAATATTTCTCTTAGCAATCTCAATGGACAAACTCCAATATACTTTCTAGAGAATCAACTAGACTCAATCTATAAAAAGTATATCAAAGAGTTATATCTCTATTTCTCGATTCAATTCTTACTCAAGCAAATAGAAGTATGCGAGTTTAATTGAATACAAGAGAAAACACTTGAACGGTACCAAAGACCAATGTTCAAGTATCAATCAATTTCAATCAACAACCAAAGGTCGGATTTCCAATTGACTGATTCAAACGCACAACCTGTGATATTTCTATTATATAACAAAATATAATGCGGAAAGGAAATAACACAGACACCAGAATTTTGTTAATGAGGAAACCGCAAATGCAGAAAAACTCCGGGACCTAGTCCAGATTGAACACACACTGTATTAAGCCGCTACAGACACTAGCCTACTTCAAACTAACTTCGGTATGGACTGTAGTTGAACCCCAATCAATCTCATACTGATCCAAGGTACAGTTATGCTCTCACGTATCTGATCCCAGCAGGATACTACGTACTTGATTTCCTTAGCTGATCTCACCCACAACCAAGAGTTTCTACGACCCAAAGTCGAAGGCTTTAATAAACAAATCTGTATCACACAGAAAAGTCTACAGTAATAGATAAATCCGTCTCCCACGAATATACCTACGAGTTTTGTTCCGTATTTTGATAAATCAAGGTGAACAAGAACCAATTGATAATCCGGACATATATTCCCGAAGAACAGCCTAGTATTATCAATCACCTCACAATAGTCTTAATCGAAGCAGCGAAAAAAAATATTGTGGAATCACAAAGGATGAGACGAAGATGTTTGTGATTACTTTTTATCTTGCCTATCAAAGATAGAAATCTCAAGCCAATTATTACAATTGTAATCATACGATAGAAACAACAAGATCAGATCACACAACTACAAGAAAGTAGTATCGGTCTGGCTTCACAATCCCAATGAAGTCTTTAAGTCGTTAACCTGGTTTAGAAGAAAACAAAGGTTAAAGGAGAATCGACTCTAGCTTAGCACAACTAGTATCACACAGAATGTGGGGGGATTAGGTTTCCCAGTTGCTAGAGTTCTCCCTTATATAGTCTTTCAAATCAAGGTTTGCAATCAATGTTAGGTTGGTAACAAAGCATTCAATATTCACTGTTAGATGAAAACCTGATTAGATTCAAGCTAATATTTATCAACCATTAGATCGAAAACATAGCTTGTTATACACAAATGAAATGCACGTTTCTAGGCTTGTGTAACCGTACCCAAACTTGTACATTAGTTGGTTCAACAATAGTTAACCAAATGGTTAGCCATATGATCACTTTTCATATCAACCATATTCTTCTTCACCATAACTAGTTCAAATGACTCAAATGAACTATTTAGAGAGTTGTTCAATTGCAAAGAAATCTTATGTACTACACAAGACACAATTGAAGCAAAAACGATGTGATTCACTTGAATCGGTTCATGAACTATATATCCACGGTTTGAAATTGCATTCCTTAGTTAATATGAATAAGTTCACAAACATCGTTATTAAATATAACCTACTCAAGTTCGCGGACTGGGTTCGCGGACTTAAGTTACCGGATGGAGTTTACAAACTCCAACAGAAATTCTCGGGTTTGAGAACTTCGCCAGTTCACGGACTGGTTTCGCGGACTGAGTTCGCGGACTTATCTCATGCACTAATACGGTTCACTTGATCAACAAAGTTCGCAAACTTCGGTTCAAGGAATAAGGACTTATACATATATGTGTTTCCACAACAATGCTTATATCCTCCAATGGTTATATAATCTAAATTCTCATTTCAATCATTGAAACATTCTCAGATGACGTTATATAGTTGTTATTCACAAACCATTTTTCGTCAAAGAAATTTTCAAAGTGATTGAAACATAACATGACTTTCGTCACGACGTAAAGATGAACTTGGCTAAAGCGAAAGCTTACCAACACATATTTCGAGAAATAAATGGGTGAGATAAACTCGGCTCGAAATACCAAATGTGTATAATCTAAGTCTATATAGCAAAATGACTTTTGTCTCAAGATAGGAGATAAATAGACTTTTGAGTGATAGATAAGTTTAAGTCTCCACATACCTTTGAGTCGATGAAGATCCACCTTTTCCTTGAGTAGTCCTTCGTATGGTATGATGATTTCTATGGAGTTCTTGAGCTCAACTATAATTTCTATCCTAGTACGAGACCTTAGCTATAGTACACTAAAAATCAAGACTTATAGTTTTGATCACAAACATTGACAAACATGCTTAAGATAGCAACGAATGCGAGTTCGACCGATCAATGCTCTAACATAAACTGGTACCCATATCTCCATATCATGTAGGCTTCTAAATCAGGTGCAAACTGTTGCCAGAAAGCCCTTGTACACAACCCATAAGATCACATCAAATCAGTCTACAAAAGCATATTCTTTTACTGATTTCCCGACCAAAAATACAACCCAAACAATTTCCAACCTTGATTCACCCGTAGCCTTGTTATTCCCAGCATCTTCCATTCATTTCCAGGATTCTAACTCGAGTCCCAAGCCACATTCTTCCGATTTTAAAACCCATTTGAACCTCCTCCATATCTTAGCAGCAACTGCTTACTGTCTGCAGCATCAACACAATACAACAGCAACACTTCGACTGCAGTTTAGCTCCGAGTACCATGCTAGTAGCAACCCATTGTAAACAACCCATTCTGGCCTCTTCTCCATTGAGATTTAGTTCTGAAACTCCACCAGGTTGCTACACATTTGAACCACAGCTCCACAATCACACACAAATTGGATATCAACAACTTGTTTCTCTTCTCGAACTTGCACCACATAACACCAGAATCAAAACCCTTGGAAATCTCCAGCTCTCAGTAGCACCATATTTATATTGCACACTGCACCATCCAACCTTGTACATCACCACCAGCTATACCAGCTCATAGTCAGTTCACACTTTAAACGACATCATACTCCCTTTCCGTTCTGCCAATTCCATCTCTACATTCTTTGTAACTCCATGTGCAGCCATCTCCCTCTACACCAGTACCAACTTCAATTATGCAGCTTCATTAGTAAAAAACGCACCTAAAACCATCACATCCATATTAGATACGAGCCCATTAATCAGTGGAAGCAAACACCTGCAATACCATGCCAGCAACCACAAGCCAATACCTTCACAACCATTATCCATTGAAGACAACCATTCAGTATCTTCCTTGTTTTCTCCGGTTCAGAACTTCTCATAGAGATCATAACACCAGTCCAGACCCATAACAGCTTCCTCCTTCATATCTCAGCAGCACACTGGAGAAATCTTCTTCTTCGTTCTTCTCAGCATCAAAGTCCTGTCCTTTATCCACAAAACTTCTACAATCATTGGTAACAGCATACTCTCTTCCTATCTTTCCAGCTCAATTCCAGGCCACAGTCTTCAGGGTTGAAAACCCATTTCAGCTCACTTCCTTGCTGTTCTTACTCAAACTCCATAGCACCATCAACTATCTTATTGCCTTGTAGCGACACAAATCCATCACATTCTCCTCGCAGAAGCAACACAACCTCTCTTCTCGCTGCCTCGGCTAACACTTGGTTCGAAACACCGTGATAAATTCTACATCTTAGCTCAGACAATCATGGGAACATTTGTTGAGCACAATGCAGTGGTATTGCTTTGCATAGAGAATCACCTTCATTTCCTCTCCATATCCCTGCATAATTGAAACTGAAACAAACCCATATACAACCATTAATTCATAATCTCGTTCATTTGTAAGCCTGGGAACAAGGAAGTCAACACCATCTTCTCTTCTTCAAATTGAACAAGCCATCAAAACCCATTGTTTCAACAACCTCAGATCCCCTTTCTCTACTGATATTGTACCACCAGCTGCCCATACACATCCAGTTCAACCCAATTGAAATTCTAACCTAGCCGAAACATCAATCATTTAAGCACAATCTCATCGTCCCCACTCTGAGCTGAGAATTTCTTAAAACCCATCTCTCTTGAAACAGGAAATGAGTCTTCATCTGGAACATTGGTTTCTATGGAAACCTAATTTCTCTCTTGCACATGTGTGACTCCCTTGAGGTGAAGTCCACTCACAGTTTTGAGTTATTCTTTATTATTATTTTTTTATTTTTTTTATTATGTTTTTTTTTTATTTTTTATGAAATGAAATGCACTCCATGAAATGTCCACATGACCGCCACACAAGTTCCGCTTTGGTGTAACCAAATTGAAATTACGATGGGTTCATGTCTTGGGAATTTTCCTGATACATTTAAGAAAACAAAATTAGTGGTGCTTTTCCTTCCTTTTCGCAACTTCAAGCCATGATACCTAAAAACAAAGAAATATGCGTAATATACAAAATCCAAGAGAACTAAGAAGAAAAGTGTAAGAAAGCGTTACTAAAATTGGATGTTTTAGACACCTATAAAATTCCCCCACACTTCATCTTTGCTAGTCCTCGAGCAAATTAAACTAATCTAATATATAACAACTCCTTTTCATCGAGGCTACGATTACTTTTGACAAAATGCAACAAGCCTTTGAACCCCTAGGCGTCCCTAGTGGACGAGTTATAGTCTCGTGAGGGTTTACTAGAGGTCTACCTACAAAACCTATACTCCAATTAATAGTTTCTTTTGAAAAATAGAGAATGAACACTAAACTAGCTATTTAGTTGGCATTTAATCCCGACTCGGCTAATATATACACCTCATCGTTTTGTCTACATCAATTTTTTTTTTATGGAACCCTTCCCCCAAACTTAAACATGACATTGTCCTAAATGGAAAATGGGCTCTAAGATATGATTCAAGAAAGGGCATTCCTAATATGATGCAAGCATGATAAAATACAAGAAAAACTAAAAACTAAAAAAAAAAAATGAAAGGTAAGGTAAGAAATACGATACAAGTGGGTTTCCTCCCTCTAAGCGCTTGGTTTAAAGTCATAAACCCGACTTTCATCTCCAATTACTCCTCCAGAGGGAGTGGATCACTCAATTCTATGACTTCTTGATTCTCAGTCACAAATTGCTCATAGTATGGTTTTACTCGATGGACGTTCACCTTGAAAATCTTCCCTGTATTGGGACTATAAAGCTCAACGGCACCATGAGAAAACACATTAGTAATAACAAATGGTCCAACCCAACGGGACCGAAGTTTACCGGGAAACAACTTAAGACGAGAATGAGATAAGAGAACTTTCTGCCCTATAACAAAACTTTTCCGAGAAATCATCTTGTCATGAAAAGCTTTAGTTTTCTCCTTGTAAATGCGCGAACTTTCATATGCATCATTACGGATTTATTCCAATTTATTAAGTTGAAGCTTTCTTTGTTTCCCTGCAGCATCTAACTCCATGTTGCACGTCTTGATGGCCCAAAAAGCTTTGTGTTCAAGTTCTACAGGAATATGGCATGGTTTTCCATAAATCATCCTAAACGGGGACATTCCAATGGAAGTTTTGTATGCTGTCCTGTATGCCCATAAAGCATCATTGATTCTAAAGATCCAATCTTTCCTTGTAGTATTCACCATATTCTCTAAAATGGACTTGATCTCCCGATTAGAAATTTCAGCTTGTCCACTTGTTTGCGGATGATATGGTGTGCTAACTTTGTGAGTAACGTTTTATTTCTTGAGAAGAGCGTGGAAGGATCTCTGAAAATGGGAACCTCCATCACTAATCACTACTCGAAGTGTGCCAAACCTAGAGAATATTTGTTCCTTCACAAACTCACAAACAACTTGAGAATCATTAGTCTTGGTGGCTCTAGCCTCCACTCATTTAGAAACATAATCAACGACAAGAATAATATAAATATTCTCATTCGAATTCAAAAAAGGCCCCATAAAATCGATACCCCAAACATCAAATATCTCTACAGGGAGAATCAGTGTTAGTGGCATTTGATTTCTAGCACCTAGATTGTCGGTTCGTTGGCACCTATCACAATCTTTACAAAACAAGTATGCATCTTTGAATAAAGTGGACCAATAGAAACTACTCTCAAGAACCTTGAGAGATGTCCTTTTGGACCCAAAATGGCCTCCACAAACATATGTGTGACAGAAATTAAGAATAGATTGAAACTCAGAGTCTAGGACGCACCTTCGCATTATTTGGTCTGCACAATGCTTCCATAAATATGGCTCATCCCATGTATATTGCTTGGACACTTTCTTGAGTTTCAATTTCTAGAATTAGACATGGTAATAGGTACTTGTCCCATCACCAAGTAGTTCACAATATCAGCGTACCATGGAGTTATGTTATCCACCGCAAAGACTTGCTCATCCGGAAAACTATCATGCAAAGGAATTGCTTCTTCGGATGCAATCAATCTACTCAAGTGATCCGCCACGGTATTCCCACTTCCCTTCTTGTCCTTAATTTGGAGATGAAACTCTTGAAGAAGTAGAATCCATCTAATGAGCCTTGGCTTAGCATATTTCTTTGTTAGTAAGTACCGGAGTGCAGCATGATCTGAGAAAACAATCACTTGCGTACCCACCAAGTAGGATCTGAACTTTTCAAGTGCAAACACTATTGCCAAGAGCTCCTTTTCAGTGGTTTAGTAGTTGATTTGTGCGCCATTGAGAGCTATAGAAGCATAGTAAATGGCAATAGAACTTTACCATCTCGCTGTCCCAACACGGCTCCAACAGCGTAGTCACTAGCATCACACATCAATTCAAATGGTTTGCTCCAATCAGGTTGTTTGATGATGGGTGCAGTAGTCAACAACTCTTTCAAGGTATCAAAACCCTTCTTACATTCCTTGTCACAATCAAAGGTAACATCTTTTTGCAAAAGTTGGCACAGGGGCATTGCAATCTTAGAGAAATCCTTGATGAATCTCCTATAAAAACCTGCATGGCCAAGAAAAGAACGAACCTCCCTCACAGTTGCGGGGTATTGTAAATTTTTAATCACATATATCTTAGCTTTGTCCACTTCTAACCCCCTAGAGGATACAATATAGCCTAGCACATTATCATGGTTCACCATAAAATGACATTTTTCCCAATTAAGCACAAGATTAGTTTCTACGCATCTTTTAAGAATAAGTGTAAGGTTATCTAAGCACTTGTCAAAAGAATCGCCATACACACTAAAGTCATTCATAAACACTTCTATGATGCCTGCAACATAATCTAAAAATATGTTTACCATACAACGTTGGAAAGTTCCAGGAGCATTACACAAACCGAACGACATACGTCTATACGCAAATGTGCCAAATGGACAAGTAAATATCGTCTTTTCCTGATCTTTCGGAGCTATGAAAATCTGATTATACCCTGAAAAACCATCAAGAAAACAATAGTGAGAGTGTCCATCCAATCTCTCAAGCATTTGATCAATAAATGGTAAGGGAAAATGGTCTTTTCGGGTAGTAGAATTCAGCTTCCGGTAATCAATGCACACTCTCCAACCGGTCTGAATTCTAGTTGGAACTAGGTCATTATCTTCATTTTTCTCCACTGTGACACCGAATTTCCTTGGAACGACTTGGACAGGGATTACTCATTTGCTATCGGATATGGGATTGATAACCCCTACATCCAACAACTTCAGGATTTCTTTCTTCACCACTTCCATCATTGGAGGGTTTAAGCGACGTTGAGATTACCTTGTTGGTTTTGCCCCCTCCTCAAGAAGTATTCGGTGCATACACATGGAAGGGATGATTCCCTTGATATCTGCAGTGGTCCACCCTTTGGCAGACTTGCATTCTCTTAACACACGAATAAGATTCTCTTCTTGCACCTTGGTGAGGTTTTTGGAAATAATCACCGGTAACTCTTCCTTCTCACCTAAATAGACATACTTGAGGTGATCTGAAAGAGGTTTCAATTCAAGGACAGGTGCTTGAAAAATCGATGGCAAGAGTTTCTCATTAGTACAAGGTAAGGAAATATAAGAAACATCATTTCTAGGTGAGAGTTCTTGTAATGCAGCAAGAGAGCAAATAACTTCTTTAAGCTCATCACACATTTCTATATCACTTTCATGTCATCATGCTTTGCACAATCTAAACTCTTCATTATGGATTTCTCTAATGCATCATCACCGTCTAACTCAAATAATTGTTGAGACAAAGAATCTATCACATCAACCGAAAAACAGGAATGTACGTCACTAGGATATCTCATAGCCTCAAAGATGTTGAAACTTATGGGTTCACCGTCAAACTCCATACTTATTGTGCCTTTAAAGACATCAATTTTAGTTCTAGAAGTTCTCATGAATAGTCTACCCAACAACAAAGGTGTACACGATGGTGAATCTTCATCCCTCATATCTAGAACATAAAAATCTGCAGGAAAAATAAGCTCGTTAACCTGCACCAAAACATCTTCCACAACCCCTTTCGGGTAAGTAGTGGACCTAACAGCAAGTTGAATAATAATTCCGGTATCCTTAAGAGGACCAAGGTCTAATGATTCATATATTGAGGCAGGCATAACATTAATAGTTGCACCTAAGTCTAGTAAAGCAGGATCAAACCTGGTTGTACAAATTATACATGGTATAGTGAAACTACCGAGATCCTTCAATTTTGGTGGAAGTTTCTTTTGAAGATACGCGGAGGCATTCTCACCCACATACATAACTTCATTACCGATCAATTTGCAGTTGTTACCGCACAATTCCTTCAAGAACTTTGCGTAGAGAGGAACTTGCCTTATCGCCTCAAAGAGTGGTATGTTCACTTGGATATTCTTGAAAATCTCATAAATCTCCTTGTATAGTGTCTCCTTCTTGGACTTTGCAAACCTACTAGGAAAAGGAGGAGAAGTGACATTAGTAGAAACAAGAGGTTTAAAGTTAGAATCTGGTACCAAATCAGCCTTGTTAGCGGCTGTTTCATCCTCTTGGTGCTCCAAAACAGATTAATGGTGCTCCGGTGATGTTGCCGGTTTCTCTACTTGCTTTCCACTTCTTAGCTCAATAACATTGACGTTCTCCTTATGGTTCAACGGTTGTGAAGGAAGTTTTCCAGACCCTTGTGCCTTGAGTTGATTCATGTCACTAGCCAGTTAACTAATTTGGTTTTGCACATTTCTCATAGCCATCTCGGATTTCTGCTGGAATTGGTTGAACCCTTGCACTGACTTTGAAATCTCTTGCATACCTTGCATCATAAGAGCAAACTTTTCATCTACACTTGTTCCCTGAGATGCTTGTTGTGGTCTTTGCATGAATTGGTAGCCTCCTTGTTGATTGAAAGTAGGATATACTGCAGCTTGCTTGTTGGCGTAACTGAAATTTGGATGATCTCGCCAACCTGGATTGTATGTGTTGGAGTACGGGTCATATCTCGGCCTTTGATGATTCTGGTACATAACATTTGCGTGCTCCATATTGCCTTCACGCGATGGAACAATCACTGCAGATATTTGTTGCATCATCCTCTCCATATTACTCATCCTTTGTTCCATATGAGAAGCTTGACCAACCTCATTCACCTTCTTGAAGAGAGTTTCTGATCAGGTGGAGTATTCTTGCGAATTAGATGCCATATTCTCAATGAAAGCTCTTGCTTGTGCGGGTGTCTTGTCAACTAAAGCTCCACCACTTGCTGCATCAATCATTGTCCTATCATTTATCAAGAGTCCTTCATAGAAATATTGGATGATAAGTTGCTCCGTGATTTGGTGATGTGGACAACTTTGACATAATCTCTTGTAACGCTCCCAATACTCAAACAAAGTCTCACCCGCCCTTTGAACAATGCCACATATCTCTTTCTTGATTTGTGCTACCTTGGATGCGGGAAAGTACTTCTCAAGAAAAAGTTTCTTCATACCGTTCCATGTAGTAATACTACCTGCTGGGAGACTATAAAACCACTCCTTGGCCATATCCTTAAGAGAAAATGGGAATGCTCTAAGCATAGCGTTATCAGTTTCAACGTCTTTTGGTTTCACACTTACAAGTACCATGTGGAATTCTTGGAGATGACGGTTTGGATCTTCCCCTGCTAAACCATGGAACTTGGGCAATGAGTTGAGCAAAGGAGGTTCCAAATCAATTTCTTCCTCCAATTGAATACACAAAGGTTGAGTGTTCAATTGTGGTGATGCAAGATCCTTGAGTGTTGCCATAACTACTTGTTCTTCCTCTTCTTCTAAGTCTGCGAATTCGCTTGATGTTGAACGAGGAAGCGGAGTGTTAACCGCTCCAAATAAGTCCTTTAGTTGAGTGCCGGATCGAAGACGGATACTAATAAGACTTAGTCTCCCCTCTTTAAGCATTCACCAAAGAAATAGTACCTGAAAATAGGATTCTCAAAAATTGTATTAGTAATCTAAAAGTGAAACAAAAAGCAAAAGAAAAGCTAAAAATAAAAATAACAACTTAATACTACCACTGCCTCCCCGGCGGCGGCGCCAATTTTGATTAGGTTGTCAACCTATCAATGATAATTCTCTTATGCTACACAAATCTATAAAGAGTAGTGAGGCAAGTTGAGTTCGTATCCACGGGGAGGTGTGAGTTTTAAGTTGCAATTTATTACAAATTGTTGTTGTTGAAAGACACAAACTTTTAAGATTGTAAAGATTGTAATTCAAATTATAAGATGGAATTGACTAGAGATTCATTTGCCACTACCAAACAAGATATTATTAATCATACAATTTCTACTTTCAATAAATTTCGATTGTTAACAACTTAAAACAAGTTATAAGCTCAACTAATCTTTAGATTCCTTAAATCACCGCATAGAATAAGTTCTCTAGCGGATTCTAATCAAATGAATCACCTAAAATAAGCTCTCTAGGTGTAATTCAATCAATTGATAAATTTTTGAATCAAGTTGCTCCTAGCCACATGTTCGTAAGCTCGACACGTTAACCTAGCGTTATCTTTTACACACTATTGCATACAAAATCCCTTTGCGACAAATAGTCACCGCTAATTATGTAAAGATTACTCTAATAATTACAGATCAAAGTTCTCAATACTAGCATTAGATTTGCATACGAGTTACTTAATTGCGCACTTAGATACCAAGCATACTTCTCATGATCATATAAACGGTAAAAGATAATCAACCAAAGAATATTTATGAAAGAATAACTTGCTTGAATTGATTAATAAAACATGCTTGGAGTTTTGAAATCCTCCCCAATCAATAAGATTATTAGCTACTCATAGTTTTGGTTTAAGCACAAAAATATATTGAAAATAAATAAGGTTTCACGGCTTAAACAATTGCGAAAGCAAACCACTGTGAGATACTAAGCAGCTGCAAGAATCTGGTCTGGAACTGTTGCTTTTGTGTAGCTTCTCTTTCAGGAATTCTCTCGAACAGCTGCAGACAAAACACTGGTGATAAAGAGGTAGCTTTTCTCTGTATTATGCGCAGCTTTTATATCTTCTCTGCCCTGTAAAATCGTGACTTGATGCATACCCACTTTCTTGTTTAATATTAACTCTAAAAATAACCAACAATCACGGCCATTCAATAATCATCCGCACAGATAGTACTTGTGCCCTGTTTTCTCGGCAAGAAACTCTTTTCATAACTGAAATAAACTGGTACCCATATCTGCATATCCTGTAGGCTTCTAAATCAGGTGCAAACTGTTGCCAGAAAGCCCTTGTACACATCCCATAAGCTCACAACAAATCAGTCTACAAAAGCATCTTCTTTTACTGATTTCCCGACCAAAAATACAACCCAAACAATTTCCAAACTTGATTCACCTGTAGCCTTGTTATTCTCAGCATCTGCCATTCATTGCCAGGCTTCTAACTCGAGTCCCAGGCCAGAGTATTCAGATTTGAAAACCCATTTGAACCTCCTCTATATCTTAGAAGCAACTGCTTACTGTCTGCAGCATCAACACAATACAGCAGCAACACTTCGACTGCAGTTCCACTCAGAGTACCATGCTAGCAGCAACCCATTGTAAACAACCCATTCTGGCCTCTTCTCCATTGATTTTTAGTTCTGAAACTCCACCAGACTGCTGCACATTTGAACCGCAGCTCCACAATCACACACAAATTGGACATCAACAGCTTGTTCCTCTTCTCGAACTTGCACCACATACCACCAGAATCAAAACCTTTAGAAATCTCCAGCTCTCAGTAGCACCATCTTTATATTGCACACTGCACCAGCCAACCTTGTACATCACCACCAAGTATACCAGCTCATAGTCAGTTCACACTTTAAACGGCAGCATACTCCCTTTTCGTTCTGCCAATTCCATCTCTACATTCTTTGTAACTCCATGTGCAGCCATCTTCCTCTACACCAGTACCAACTTCAATTCTGCAGCTTCATTAGCAACCAGCCCACCTAAAACCATCACATCCATCTTAGATACGAGCCCATTAATCAGTGGAAGCAAACACCTGCAATACCATGCCAGCAACCACAAGCCAATACCTTCAAAGCCATTACCCATTGCAGACAACCATTCAGTATCTTCCTTGCTTTCTCCGGTTCAGAACTTCTCATAGAGATCATACCACCAGTCTAGACCCATAACAGCTTCCTCCTTCATATCTCAGCAGCACACTAGAGCAATCTTCTTCTTCGTTCTTCTCAGCATCAAAGTCCTGTCCTTGAGCCACATCTACAAGCATTGGTAACAGCATACTCTCTTCCTCTTTTTCCATCTCAATTCCAGGCCACAGTCTTCAGGGTTGAAAACCCATTTCAGCTCACTTTCCTTGCTGCTCTTACTCAAACTCCATAGCACCAGCAACTATCTTGTTGCCTTGTAGAGACACAACTCCATCTCATTTTCCTCGCAGAAGCAACACAACGTCTCTTCTCTCTTCCTCAGCTAACATTTAGTTCGAATCACCGTGATAAATTCTACATCTTAGCTCAGACAATCATGCGAACATTTGCTGAGCACAATGCAGTGGTATTGCTTTGCATAGAGACTTACCTTCATTTCCTCTCCAAATCCCTGCACAATTGAAACTGAAACAAACCCATATACAAACATCAATTCATAATCTCATTCATTTGTAAGGCTGAAAACAATAAAGTCAACACCATCTTCTCTTCTTCAAATCGAACAAGCCATCAAAACCCATTGTTTCAACAGCCTCAGATCCCCTTTTTCTACTGATATTGTACCACCAGCTGCCCATACATATCCAGTTCAACCCAATTGAAACTATATCCTAGCCGAAACAACAAGCATTTAAGCACAATCTCATCGTCCCCACTCTGAGACGAGAATTTCTTAAAACCCATCTCTCTTGAAACAGGAAATGAGTTTTCATCTGGAACATTGGTTTCTATTGAAACCTAATTTCTCTCCTGCACATGTGTGACTCCTTTGAGGTGAAGTCCACTCACAGTTTTGAGTTATTTTATTTATTTATTTATATTTTTTCTTTTGTTTCTTTTTTCTTATGAAATGAAATGCAACCCATGAAATGGCCACATGTCCGCCACACATCACATGACCGCCACACAAGTTCCATTTTGGTGTAACCAAATTGAAACTATGATGGGTTCATGTCTTGGGAATTTTCCTGATATAAAACATTTAAGAAAACAAAATTAGTAGTGCTTTTCCTTCCTTTTCGCAACTTCAAGCCATGGTACCTAAAAACAAAGAAAGATGCGTAATATACAAAATTCTAAGAGAACTAAGAAGAAAAGTGTAAGAAGGCGTTACTAAAATTGGATGTTTTAGACACCTATCATTGCTATGGTATATGCATGATGGAAAAGGAAAAGAAGGAGAAGTATCCACCAAAAGACTCATCAATACAAATCATTGATGCTCTGCAGTTTTTACCTCCCAAGAAGAATGGGAGACATTGGGGGTGAGCCAAACGTTCGATCTGTCTTGTTTGGTTACACGTCATCATGGGATGCTAGGGTTTGTGCAGCAATGTTATTAAATCAAATTTAATGCATGTTATTTTAATTTTATTATTATGGATTGTTAATTGTAATAACCAATTTTTTTTATTATTTGTAGTTTCCTGATAAAGCGGTCCCCAAACTAAAGCACCAACAAGGAAAGTTTTGGTCGTTGGATAGAGAGCATCCATACGTGTTATCCTTGGTAAAAACTTCGAGATTATGGTCTGGAACTGAGGCTTTGCAGAAGATCTATGATGTTGTAACTGTTTATGGGTTTAGAGAAAGATTCTGGCCCGAAACCATGACTTTTTTGTACTCCCGTTCGACAAGATGACTATCATTCCGGATGATGCAAATTATTGGTCTTTCTTTGGAAGGAAATGATATGTTTGAGGGTTTCAACATTTCTATTCATTTTGAAGAGCTTTATGTCTTGGCAAAAGACTGTCTTGGGTAGGGAAAACTTGAAACGGGAGAAGAGTTTAATATAGGTAGCGGAGCGTTTCCTAGAGCTAAAAGGCCATTCAATATACCAGGTTAGCGTCATGAAGATGACAAAGACGATTACACATGGTTCATTGGATGGAGAAGTTTGAGGATTCCGGCCCCAAGACTGCTAGTGGACATGTGGTGATGGACGGAGCAAGAGACCGACATATAACTATAGCTTACTTGTTGCACTCTCTTGGCACCGTCTTTTTTCCCGATTTCTCGGAGAATAATTTGAATGTGGTTGAAGTCTCTTAGTCTCATTCCGGAAACAAATAAAGTACCCAGGCACTCGTGGGGCCTCCTTTCTAGTGTGATGGACAATCTTTACAAAACTTTTAGGTGGAACGAAACACAAATTGTGGGATGCGTCAACTTATCCAGGTATCTTTTGGTTTCCATATAACAAATGTTTTTTTTTTACTTTCCTATTGTATTGTGTGTGTAATATCTTATTTATAATTTATTTTTTCCTTAGTGTTGGGCTTACGACCATTTTAAATGCTTGCTGTCATCTTGAGATAAGAACTGGGATCTAGAGAAACCTACAGGAGGAAGATACCCCTTCGAGGACACAAGTCTAACGAGACGAAAATGGTCGAAATGATGAAAAAGTTGAATGTTGATGATGTGGTTTTTTATCCATATTTGATACTTGATGAGGATGCAATCGATGAAGTTGATGAAAGAGTATTTTCTGATGTGGCGACCTACCTTAGACTTTTGTTTCATCCAACCGGTTCGTCCTTTTAGATCCTCGTATAACCCTTAGTCAAATTGATGTTGTCCATAAAAGAGTACTTGAAGCCTCTATTTTTAAACTGAGAGTAACCAACTCCTAATTTAAGGGGAAAAAATGTTAAATTGGCCTATTAACCAGCACTGTTGATCGATCATTGGAATGCCTACTCTGAAGTAATAAACCAAATGAGTAGAAGTGGGCTTGAAGATTCTTATGGCACTTCCGATGCGCATGATAATTACATGTAATGGTATCAAGAGTGGACTCGGATACTCTCTCCAATGAGCATGTTCAATTAAAGAAAAGAAAAGGTGGTCGAGGTGGACGTGATGGTGGTAAAAAAACTCTAGTTCAAGGTGGCCATGAAAGAGGTAAAAAAACTAGAGTTGTAGAAGAGGTTGTGGAAGAGGAGAAAGAGGACGACGATTCGGATAAGGTATCGCGATCAGGCGAGGAATACAATGAATGACTAATGGGGATGTAGTGGCTTTTTAGAATTTTACTTCATGGATTTTTTTTTATTATCTGAGACTTTGTCTATTTAGTATTTTTGTTGTTTGGTTATGGATTGGACGGATGAATATTTATAACTTCGCATATATGAATGAATGTTAGTCTTTTTTTTGTCTAAAATAAGTACAACGATGAAAATATCAACATAATGGAAATTGTTGAGCACTTACCGCCAGGTCGTTTCTTCACATTACCTAGCCATAAGTGCTTATAATTTTTCTCTAAAAACATCCTTCCTTCTCACGGCTGGGTTTACCAACCGTAAGTGTGGTAACACGGTTGGGAATCCGAGCCGTAAAAGACGAAACGATTAGGTAAACTAACCGATATCTTTTAACAGTTGGGTATTACCTAGCCGTTTCTTTCATTGCAGATAACATATAAATTTATCTCAGAAAATGGCACTGAGTGGTCTTGGGAGGTCTCTTGAATTTGAAAACTATTTTTAGCTGATTTTTGAAAAGAACTTTCAGCCCATTTTTACTGCTCTTAATTACGTTGTTAATTGTGCTAGTTATGGTATGATTAATTTGCCCGTTTTTTTTACTGTTATGGAATTTATAATATTTGCAATAAATTCAATATATTTTGCATTAATTCGTATTCAATGCTTGGGCTATAAAAATCAGTTTTGGAAGCAGAAATAAAATAAGTTTTTCAACACCATTGTTTTTTCCGAGAATCAAGAGACCAAGTTTTCTGAGCAAGAATAAGAGTGTGAAAGTGATCGATTTCTCACTGTGTGCTTGAGAGATCGACGAGAGTTTTTTCTCGGCCGTTTTATCCTGGGGACGTTGTGACGAAAATAGACTACTTGCACGAAACTCAAAGCAAAGCCACGAAATCTTAAAGAGAGTGACCGACGCAAACCTCATCCTGAATTTTATATTTAACCCTTCTTTTGCGGGTGTTAAATCGGCAATTGTTCCAACAACTAGGGAAGACAACACTTGCTCAACTCGTTTACAATGACGAGTTGGTAACTAAACACTTCGATCCAAGAATTTGGGTCTGTGTATCAACAAATTTTGATGTGGAAAACATCTTAATAGAGATTATGGAATCCGTCACTCAGGCTAAGTTTGAGTATGTGTCAAATTTCGATCTGTTGGTGAACAATGTTCAAGAAAAACTCAAAGGGAAGAAATTTTTGCTAGTACTGGATGATCTGTGGAACGACGATATTCATCAACGGGAGAGGCTCAAAGGTCCGCTGCTCGTTGGTGGTCAAGGGAGTAGAATATTAATCACTACACGAAACATGCAGGTAGCAGATGTTGTAAAGGGGAGCATCCTTCCGTACCAATTGGAAAAGTTACAAGAAGATGAATGTTGGTCTATTATGGAGAAAAAAGACTTTTCTCCCGGTGGAGCAGTAAAGACTCCAAACATGACAAACATCGGAAAAGAGATAGCTAAAAAATGTAGCGGCTTACCCCTTGCATCAAAATTCCTTGGAAGTCTAATGCACTCGAAAAATATAGAAAGCGACTGGTTGTCGCTTGCAGAAACTAGCTTTTGGAATACGCACGAAGGTCAAAGAGAAATCCGATCAATACTAAAATTGAGTTATGATAACTTGTCGCCTCATTTGAAACAATGTTTCTCTTATTTCTCCATCTTTCCCAGAGGTTGGGAGATTAAGAGGGAAACTTTGATTTATTTGTGGATAGCGGAAGGATTCTTAGAGGCATCTTCCAATGCACGATCCATTGAAGACATCGGAGAAGATGGAGTTGTTTTTTGGATGGGGTGAAAAAGAATGAGGTAGATGACATAACCACGTGCAAGATGCATGATCTTGGACGAGACGTTGCTGTGAATCGTGATTGTGCAGTTTTCAAATTAAGTGAGTTGGAAAATACTTCTTATATATATCCGACGTTTACAATTAGTATCGTCAGATATCGATGATGCCTCATCAGCAGGATGTACCAAAGCCTTAATCGAATTGAAGAAGTTGCGGACAATGATCGTTCTGGAACAAAATGATAGTCTTAAGGGTTATACATTCTCAAGTAACAAGAAATTGCGTGTGCTACATCTGGGCGATACGGCTGAAGGCTGTTCAGATGTTGCATTACCAGCTGCTAATAAGTTGAGGCATTTAAGGTACTTCCACCTTTCCAACTTAAGTATCAGTAAACTTTACAATCTGCAGACGTTGGTATTAAGTGGGTGTCACTCTATCCAAAATCTTCTTCGAAACATTGGTTGTTTGAAAAATCTTAGGTTCCTTGATGTCTCGTCTTCGGATGTACAAGAACTACCTGATTCTGTCACGAGTCTATGTAATTTGCAAAGATTAAACCTCAGTCATTGCAAGATCTTAACCACCTTTCCCGAAGCTGCCACTGGTTTGAAAAATCTAAAATCTCTTGATATGTCGTTCACATAAGTACCTGGTTTCATCATCGGCCTTTGCAATTTGCAGACGTTAGATGTCAGTAGCTGCGAGAAATTAAAGCTCTTACCCAAGAGTGTTGCCGGTCTTTCTAAGTTGAGGATATTTAATTTCCGAGATTGTCCTTTACTAAAAGCAGCGCCAGCAGATTTTGGAGAATTAACAAAGCTATTGAAGCTCTCCAACCTCCCACTGGTTTGACCGAGTTGGCTCTTCAGAGATTCGGATATGATCTTCCCACGTGGATGTGTTATCCATCTGGTCTTCCTAATTTGGAATGCTTGGAAATCACAAGCTGCAGAGGAGTAAACCGGCTACCACCATCTATTGGGCAGCTCCCACGTCTCAGGTTGCTTGAGCTTGGAGATCTAGCTATGGAGATTTTAGATTTTCATCCTTGATGCATCTTAAAATTGCTGGTATGCCCCCCCCCCCCCCCCCCCACCCCCCCCCCCCCCCATCTAGAAGAACTAAGGTCTTCATATCCTCATCTTCAGGAACTGACGATTATTCTCTGCACAAGTTTAATAGAGATCCCTTTCTTTCCTTCTCTGTTGTGTTTGGAATTAAGTAAGAACGACCGCCAGTTGGGAGAAGCCAGACATCTCTCACACACCTGATTTTGGAGAACATTTGAGTATCTTACGTACTTCCCGGTAAGCATACTCCGAAGTAATCCCAATCTTGAATTACTGTGTATTGAAAATTGCAATCAGTTCCAAAGCTTTGGTGTAAATTATGATGATGAGGAGGAGGACGACAACAAGGCTGCTCTGCCTTTCCCTGATCCGAATAACCTCTCTCTTCAGAATTTGTATTTCGTTGATTGCCCAGTCCTCAAGCTTCTTCCGGATTTACAAAAATGGACTTCTTCAGGAATTAGTCATCAGGAATTGTCCACAAGTGAAGGAATCTTTTGCCTATGATCTCAGAAGCCAAGGATTTCCAAGAAGGTCGACCACAAGTTAGTGTTGATTTTATTCAAAGAGACGAGCAGCGAGGATATCCATCTAATATTCATTTATATAGTGGTGGTACTCTCTGTCTCTCCTTGATGGAGTGCTCTTCTAGTCCAAATGTGGTATGTATTTTGGTATTTTCTGTGCATGTAAACAATTTTCTATCTTAAGGAGAGCACATTTTGGAACTTGTGTTTCTAGTTTTAAGAGTCATTGGAATTTTAAGAGTCAGCTTGTTGTATAGCAGTCGCTTACAAGATATAGCCTCCTAACACCCGACTTTTATATCCAATATTCTACAGTAAGCAAGTATAAAAATTGCACTCCACATTGTTTGTTGCTTTCACAGTAGTGGTTCCAGTTCCACTGAACTCGCCTGTAACATTAAATAGGATAATTATAATGCCAGCATTTCGATTTCAAGCATATATGCATTTACAAAGGCCTAACAGCATTCCTTTTACGAACAATGCCATTAAGAACGAGAACCCTAGTCTAAAACAAGAACACCAAAAGACTTCAGCATATCACACTGGCACTTCCATCAAGGGACTAGGTATTATTTATACAACTACAGAGTTTCGGTTTAAATGCAAATTTGATAATTTATGCATGTTTGTGCTTTCTTAGAAATTACCAAAACCAATTTACTAAGTTCGATATCGTTTTGACTATGATTAGGTTACAGAAGCATAAGAGCTTTTGTACAAAAAAAAGCATAAGTTTTATACAAAGAAGCTAACTTGATTGGTATACAACAACTAATAAGACATAAATTCTTCATGTACATCAAAGATAAAACAATTTTCATTTCGAAACCAACACAAACATAAATAAGCATATGACTAAAACGTTAAAGAGAGGCACCAACTATACAAAAAAACAAAGACTACAACATACTTGCAATGAGTTATGGACCCCTCAAACCCTTCATGTCAGAAGCAGCTCTCGGATCGGATGTTCAACTGATCTTCGAATACCTTCATCAATTCAGGAGCTTCTTGTTCATATGGTTCCAAAAACCTGTCCGAAAAGGACTTATCTGTCATTACAGAAAGTAACCTCAGAGAAACTTTTTCCTTAACCAGACCCTTGGAGACTAAAATTATGATTACAGAGCACCCAAAAATAATCTTGTCCTACAGGTTGTTGTGTAAAATCACTGGGGTTACAGCAATAATCAATGATTCATAAGTCATAAGACTCGTAACTCATTTCTAGATAAACTAAGAGTTGGTTGATGCATAAAGCAACTGCCTCATACAGATATATATATATATATATATATATATATATATATATATATACCTTTGTTGTCAATCAATATGAAAAAACTAGCCTGTTAATACCCTATGAAAAACTAACATAAACTGTAATTCGAAAATTTCAGATCATCTACAGGAATGTCACATCTTCCTAAATCGATTTAGAAGCAGTGATTTGTTTAACTATGCCGCATATCGATCAGTTAGCACAGAATTTCTGCTCAGAGCCAAGTGCAAACTTCATTATATACTCAACCAAACTAACTAATCCTGAGTTTGAATCAAACCTAGCCAAATCAGAACAAACACAACCACAAAGACATTGAACAGGTCGAATCGACGAAAAGGTAAAGGGACAAAGGTACCATCAAATTCCCATCCTGACAACAAATCAAACAATCCTGCTAGACTAACCTTGACTGGACTTCAGTTTGTCCATGAAACATGAAAGGAACCCATAGTTAAAAAAATCCAGACCTTGCTAATTCTGAGAGGTGGAGATTGACCTCCACCCCACAGGACTAGCAGGGGCTGGATGTTACACCGTGAGTCCCTCCCCTATCTCACTTAACAAAATGCATTCATCACACATATGAGATGCAGTTCGTAGACAAACATCGCAAATGGTTGTCTTGCTGCTACCAATTGATAGAACTAACCAGTAATAACGATTGCAATGATATCAGAGTCAACTAACCCAATGAATGCAAATATTTGATCGAGCAACAAAATTAGTACACACTATAGATATAACAATAGGCTCATACCAAGTGTAATTTTGACTCAATCACTGTGGGGAGATGAAATCAATCTGATATCATAACAAAAGAGGAGAATAGATATTCAAAAAGATACCTTATACCTTTGAACTACAGATTTACATACATGATTGCAACAGGGGATACCAATTTGCACTACTAGGACAGATAGACATCATAGACAAATTGAACCTTTCGATCCACAGAAGTGGCATCAGAAAGTATTCTTTCTCCAGGCTGTCGTAGTAAAAGTAGATAGTGAATACAAGTACAATTTTGGACGAGTTAAAACAGAGTTGGTACTGGTTGTATTTCTAAATTGATGGCAGTAGTTCCCCTAACAAGCTACACCACACTGGTGCACTGAAGAAGCAAATTAATAGCAAAAACAAATACCATGCGACGTCCGTAAGTACAAGGGAGACTATTTTTCTAATGATATTCATTTGCTGTTGGTGGCCTATCATTTTCCTCCAATTTCGAAGGAAAAACAAATAAATAATGTTCTTCCCGTTAAAATCAATTGCACCAATAAATAAAAACGATCATGATTCATGAAATGCTCAGAACTGCAATAATTAAGGTGAGGAGACGTTTAAACGTATTTGTACTTGTAAAACCAAATTTGCTTTAACTGTCAAAACTCAAATGCACACCATTCAATCAAGCATATCGTAACTCTGTAAGCAATACCGTAGAACCCAAACGGAAACATCAAATAACAGTTTCATGTTTAATTAAAATTACCCAAGTTAAACAGAAAGGCAAATAAGATGCATTACTAAATGTCAGAGTATTACCAAGGGTTTCATTATGTACTACTAGTACTAATATCTGATGCCATTTTTTAATGATGATGATACTTAAATATTGTGCTTTTGCTTGTAGAGACCTTGATGTCAGTCTTTTTTCAATATAATGAACAGTTTAAACTTAAACAAAGTCTCGTACTCACAAATTTCAAAAGAATCAGGAAAATGAATAAAGGGAAATATCAGAAGCCTGAATTGTGAACATATGAGTAGCTATTGAGTAGTAAGGATGAGCTAATCAAATAAAAGAAAAAAGTCAGGTTGACATTGCTCATCGGATTCTTCATACTAAATTGAATCATCCCAGACCCCAACCCAGTTATAGTCGCATCGGTTTCCAAACATTGGTTTTGTGGCAGGATTGGTCTGTACCACTCAAAGTCTCTATTCAACATTCACATTTCCCCTACCAATCAACTAATTCTACTCCTAGCACTTGAAACACTTTAAACTAAATGAGATTAGCAACATAAAAACTTCGTTCTGATGAAATTCTAGTAAACATGGAAGAGAATTCCACACCACTCTCTGAAAATACAATGGTAACCATTACACTGATCCCCCACGTGTTTCTTCCTTAATATGTTCAAACTCTTCACACACGCAGACAGAAGAAGAAGAATGCTGCTTAGTACTAATAGAGACTTTCAACATACCTTAAAATAACATCAGTCATCAGATAGTTGTTTAGCAATAGCAGGTGCTTGCTCAGCAGGCCGACCAGGCCTACCAATTGACGAACAAACCGGAGGTATATGAAACTCAATAGCTATGCAATCCTTCTGTTGATGGCATCATGACTTCCATTTTAATAGCAGCCAACATACTCTACACAAGCACACACCAGTTCATTAGCTCATTTCATCAAACACCATAAGTCCATTAAAACAACAGAAAGAGATTAGTTATACATACAGTGAATATCAATCGTTGTTAAGGCTGAAACATCAGCAGATGGTAATCTTATGTCTACTTCAGGCACACAAAAAAGGTTCCTGAGTAGAATCATTAACCCTAGGTGTTTACGTGCTTAATAGGTTCCAAGGAAGCAGATGTAAAAACCATCATGCAATCATCAGGGAAAAGGGATTTTCAATAAGAACCTGAACAAAAAGCTACAACCAGTGGAACAGCAATCTCTCCGCAATCAAACAACATATTCAACTGCTATATATCTAGATAGTACAGAATCAATCCATGATCGAGGATTCACTTAGACTGAACCTGATAATGTGAGTGAGAAAATCAATTCAGCAACACCTGTTGTTGCTCCAACTAATAAGAAAAGAAAACAATAATACAGCTGGAAACTGACACAATGCTCACTCCAACTACCCATATCATGGCTCAGTACTTTCGCAAGAAGTTTCATGGTATGTCTAAAGGGGTTAAAGTCCATATGAGAACAATGTTTCAACCTTCACTCTAACGTAGAAAAACTTAATTTTCACAAGAGAAACAATGAACAATGTCCCATAAGTACTTTGTATAAAAATGATACTGGGAGGAAGACAAACCACAGTGTAGTGTATGACTAATCTAGGAAAACCATACTTTCAGCGTAAGGACAGAAATTTATTGCATCTAGATGATGGTGACATTCACACCTAGCAGAACATGAATTGAATTATAAGTTTCTTATGCAAAGAAAAAAATAATAATGGGAACGTCGGTGACGGATTCTACAAAGTAAAAGGGTTTACGCAATAAAATACAAGCTACATATGAAAGTCTTTTTTTTTGATGAAACTACATAGAAAGTCACTCACCATAAAAGCTGACAATTCCATTTGGAAGTAAAAACATAATAATCACCATACGACACCAACTAACAATCTACATCTGTCGAGACGTGATATCTAGACCGTCAAAATAAAAATATAATTTTACTTTCAATATACTTGATAGCTATGGTCTGTATTCATTTCTCAACCTGTCTGGTACACTGAGCTTTCTCTTTTTCTTTCTTTTGTTCATTTATATCATCCTCCATTTATAGTTACATGATTTGCTGTAACAAATGCTCAACTACTCCATATGTTTCCACTGTGAATCAATTATTTTCTACAAGACAGTGGTCTTCTAGCTCTAAGCTGTAGCTTGTTACCAAAATTGTATTCCATTATTGTAGGGTGGTTTTTACCAGAGAATCACTTGGTTCTCTTTTTCCCCGCTGTTTCCGCGTTGCACTTAGCCTTCAGTTCAAATCGATGTGTAGTCACTTAATAGCTTACTTTAATTCTTTATGTAACTCATAGTTGAAAAATGCATCCATCATGATCTACTTTTTTCTGCAAAATCATTATTGCTAGTTGCTTCATGGGCTAAACAAAAACATTGAATTCGTTTACTCCTTTTTACCCAATTCAAAAGTAAAACAAAATTCTTGGTATTTCATGGTAGTTTCCTTTTTACTAAAAATTCACTCTGCACTGCAACAAAAGACTTAACCGCGTGATGTAGTTTTTTCTCCACTACTTAAATTCACTCCGCGTGAGTTGTGCGGCCTAAATCCATATATACAGATACAGCAGTTGCTCTTAGTTTCTCATATCAGCCTCATGGGGATCCAAATCAATTGTTCACATAAAAAAAAAATTCATGGAGCTTGTGATTAATATTGATCTAATCTTACACTAATCACTTTTTAGTCTAACTAATGATTACACTAATTGATAATTACACGAACTAATCATTAGACAAACTTAATTAGGAAGTTGGCCCCTTTTATTAATTATTAATATTGTGTGCAAGGCACATTTAAGGACGAAGGACATGTGTGAGGGAAGGTCAACGAAGGTTGACTTTGGGGCAGCACGTTACAGGGGCAACATAATTAGTTTTTCCTCTAAGGGTGTTTTTCTGAGGAAAATAAAACTTAAGGGTTATGTCGTGATTACAAATAAAAAAAGGACTTATACCTAAGAGTCTTAGGGGCATATTATAAATAATGAGTTCCTTTAATGGCTTACTTCTCAACATATAAAAACAAAAGTGAAGAGTAATTCAGAGACTAATCTTTTTCTCTCGGATTCTCCAAAGAATTCATCCCCTTATTCTTTTTGGTTTCCAGTTTCTCATCCTACCCCTACTTCCAGTTGAGCCACCATCCTCACCGTAGGTAAAATTAAACCCTCAATTCAATCATAAGAATTGACAGGAGAGCTACAAAGAATTTGGAAGCTTGTTGTCTGAGATGAAGAGCCTTGGTTATGTGCAAGATTACAGTATCATATTGCCCACCGACAGGACTGCCTTGAGATGCAATTTAAAGAGTCAGCACAGCTGCATGAGATGATTGATTCCTTAGCTCGTCTACAGGATTCCCTTGCTAGAGTTCCAGCTTTAGATCACGTTACTTCAGCTGATGTTGACACTGTGGTTCGACTTTGACCTCTTGAGGCATTCTTTTTATTTATGTCGTTCGTGGTACTAGTATTATAACGTAGTATACTATACACTTCAGTGAACTGCACACGTTGCCAGTTTAAATTCTGGGGTACCATGATAATGTCATTTATGTGCTCCTTAATTCCTCTTATTGTGGTACTTCCTTAACATCGGTGACAAAATTTGTATCTTATCTATCATAAGCAGGTGAAGGTGCGAGGCGTTCCGCGTTACTCAACTTTGGATCAGCCAGTGGATATTAAGATTGATTTGAAATTTGAATCTAATCTTTTGATTTTCAGTTAGTATTACTTAATTGTATTTTTAGGGCAAAAATTTGAACCCCCAATTCAATCATAAGAATCGTATATTCTATGATTTGCTATACGGGAGGTGTAAGGAAGTTGGGAAAAGATGCATGACGCTATTATCCGGCATTTCTTGAAGGGAAGGAATGGTTGCGCATTTGGTGCTAGACACAAAATTGAAAGGAATGGGCGGTTTCCATCAAACATATACCATTTTTCTTTGGTTGTCTGATATGGAGAAGTGTAAGCCATAAGTGTACATTTGACTTTATTTAACTGGGAGACTGAGTGACATATACAATAGTGAAACATTGCTCTTTGGCTGTAATTGTCACTTTTTCATTAACCTTTTCAGTAAAAAAAGAGGTGGAGTTGGTCTTGCTTTAAGAGCTGCAAATGGGGCAACAGTTTTGCTGCCGCTTTGGGGCAGCAAAATCTCAGGGCCGGCCCTGGTGCAACCTGCAAAGATTTGATCAAAGATACTTTTCATGTTTAAGAAAACAAAGCCAGTTCATGATATTCCCCATGATTTGCATGCTGGATAACAATAATAATACGCCAATTCTCTATCTCACCCATCCACCACACAAATGATTTTGTGGCGATTTTTAAAGCATATAAAACTACAGTATAATTTCGGCTTCTTGGGGTTGGGGGAGGAAATTGCAACAGCTGAATATTGAATACACCACATTTTTGCGGTCAAAGGTCAATAAACTTTTGTTCCATCTCTGACATGCAGTGTCATTATGCACACAACAACAAGACAGTTCGACAAAATTTCAGTACTAATTAATTATAATTATTACTACGTACCATTTACGAGCAAATGCTTAAACTAATCTGTTTAAGAAATGATCTACATAATAACTAACAGTTGTTAAGATTCAACTGTTTATTTTCAGTACGTACATTGTGGATTAATGGTTGTGAACTACATAGTTTTACAAATGTGATGATAAAAGGGGCCAACTACAAATTGGTTAGGCTAAAAAGAAATTGTGTGTTATGTCGAACGAAGTTGTTCATGAAGCCAGGTGCACAGCTTATTCACTCATCTAATCCTCCAACAACCCAAGATTTAAGTGAAGATCGTCCACAAAGGGAAGAACCGGAATCAAACCAGTCAACTCAAGATGCGACATCTGCAGTAGACGACAACAATGACAAGAACAACAACAACATAGGTTCCAGCTCAGATCAGGAGACAGCTGACAGTTTACAGCAAGCCAATAGCCAATGGGATTGGGGTTTGCCGTCCGAGTACGCGTCATGGAAGGGAACTGGAAAAAGTGAACGAGTGGTTTACGATGTGTTTTCTTGTTTTGAAACAAGTGAACGAATATGAGCTTCCCTCTTTAGGAAATTAAAAATGGGGAAATTAGGCTCAGACCCAACCCATGGATAACCCATAATATGAGGCCCTTAATTAAAAAAAGTTTAAATCTAGGCCCCGAGTTTTTAAAAGACCTTGATACCCTTATGCATGTTGTCAAGCCCATAATTAAATAAAATTTAAATCTAGGCCCAAAATTATTAAATCTAGGCCCGAAATTATTAAAATACAGTGTGAAGGTGTAAACAGAAGTTACACATGCATATGGCATGTGTAACCAGAAGTTACACATCTTATGATATGTGTAATGCAAAGTTACACTTGTATATATATATGTAGAAAATAAACATCAAAAAGAAAACACAAAAGAAATACATGTATTACTTTAATATTCATTTACAACAATTTCTTAGCATGTGTAACTAGAATTTACACACACATCTGTCTAGTGTAATTGAGAGTTACATATGTGTCTATCTAGTGTAATTGAGAGTTACACATGCATCTGACTTGTGTATTCAGCGTCAACTCCAGCTCCAGCGAGACCATTACCACATTTAAGCAATTAGCTTTTAAGAAGTTATCTGAAACCTAAAATATAACAACAAACAATCAGTATTTATAAGATTAAAATGAACAGTACATACAACAGTGTATATTCAGTTTCACAAGCATCTGACTAGATGCATCTGAATTGTGTAACTGAGAGTTACACATGCATATAACATGTGTAACTAGGAGATACACATGCATCTGGCTTATGTAACTAGGAGTTATACCTGCATATGAAATATGCCATTTATCATGAACTTGCAAGCGTAAGTTACCTAAAACAAAGTATGTGTAAGTAAAGGTTACACATCTAATTAGCATATGTAACTAGAAATTACACATCTATTTAGATTGTGTAACTAGAAGTTACACATGTAATTAGCATGTGTAACTAAAAATGACACATCCATACCAAAACACCATCATTAAGACAAGCAGAATGTAAAGTAGATCCAAATTACAATGTCTAACACATCCATACCAAAACACCACCACTAAGACAAGCATAATGTAAAGTAGATCCAACTTACAGTGTCTAATACAGCTCTAACATCCATACCAAACCTCTCAGCTTCATACCAAAACACCACCACTAACTCCAAATACAAATTATCCTCCAAATATGATCCAGTACCACCACCACCACCACTGCTTCCTCATCCTCCTCCAAACCTGCACCTCCACCATCAACACCACCACAACTTAATAACCAATAGCTTCCGACAAGCTAAACAAAAATGAGTCATCAACATACTCAACAGGAGAAATATATCATATGCAGAAAGCAATAGATACAAATGTGTCTTAAAGATACAAATGCTACAACTATTTACAAATACACATGCAACAGGATATATATGTGTAACTTCAAGTTACACATGCTAAAAAAAACTGGATATACGTGTAACCTCAAGTTACACATACTGTAACAAAAAACAACATGACTACATTATCAATTGAAGTTGTTCTTCTGAAACAACATTGTTTCTTCATCCTCTTCTCAGTATAAAAAAAAAAAACTCACAAAAAATTCACAAAAAACAAGAGACAAACAGAAAAATAAAAATTCCATGCTAAAAAACAACTGGATATATATGTGTAACCTCAAGTTACACATACTGTAACAAAAAACAACATGACTACATCATCAATTTGAAGGTGTTCTTCTGAAACAACATTGTTTCTTCATCCTCTTCTCAGTATTAAACAAAAAACTCACAAAAAATTCACAAAAAACAAGAAACAAAGAGAAAAATACAAATTCCATGCTAAAATACAACATGATATATACGTGTAACCTCAAGTTACACATACTGTAACAAAAACAACATGTCTACATCATCAATTTAAAGTTGTTCTTCCAAAACAAGATTGTTTCTTCATCCTCTTCTCGGTATCAAACAAAAAACTCACAAAAAATTCAAAAAAATAAGAAACAAATAGAAAAATACAAATTCCATGCTAAAATACAACAATATATATGTGTAACCTCAAGTCACACATACTGTAACAAAAAAAACAGCATGTCTACATCATCAATTTAAAGTTGTTCTTCTGAAACAAGATTTTTTCTTCATCCTTTTCACAGTATCAAACAAAAAACTCACAGTAAATTCATAAAAAACAAAAAACAAACAGAAAAATACAAATTCGATGCTAAAAATACAACAGGATATATATGTGTAACCTCAAGTTACACATACTGTAACAAAAAAACAGCATGTCTACATCATCAATTTAAAGTTGTTCTTCTGAAACAAGATTTTTTCTTCATCCTTTTCTCAGTATCAAACAAAAAACTCACAGTAAATTCATAAAAAACAAAAAACAAACTGAAAAATACAAATTCCATGCTAAAAATACAACATGATATATATGTGTAACCTCAGGTTACACATACTGTAACAAAAATTCATTCACTAAATTGCTGTAGAATTGGACAACACAACGTTTTAGCCCTTCTTTAATCTCATCAGCATAAGCTACGTAATCTATAGCATTAATAAGATAACGATTCGTTGATATCAAATCTGAAAACAAATTTCAGTCGAGAATTAAGATAAAGAGATTGATTGATTCTCAATAAAGAAACCTAGCAAATTTTTGTAATATGTTTTCAAGATTTTCATCTAAAAACCAATGTAAACAGATGTAAACTCCGGTTACGAGTTCATCAAATAATATCATTTGAAATAGTAAAAATGTTTCTAATCAAAGCTGTTTACAAATCTGAAATCAAAAATAAAGATTAAAATCATATTACGAATCTGGAAAAAAATCCCTGACAGATATATGCAATTCATTTTCATTTGACTATTCCTCTGCGGCTCTACAAGAGCTTTGATTTTTTTTCTTCACTGTCCAAGGAGACAAATACAGCGTATGAGAGAGTCTTAACAAACCAAGAAATGAAAGCGAAATGCATTAATAGAAGATGATACTCATACTTAGATTTTTGATGAATTCATGTTGAATCTGCGGATCTATTAATTCGAATCTGTTTCGTGGATTTATTTTTTCTACTGAAACTGATACTCCTCCTTCTCCTGGTGGTGGATTTGTGATCTCCATCGTCGCCATCAATGACAATAATTTACCCTGATAGAGATAAAGATGAATCTCAGAAACCCTATAAACTATTTTTCTACAGCAGAGAGAGAGATCAAGATGAGAGAGAAAGAAAATAGAAAAATGAAAATGTATTATGATATTACTCTTGAATAAATACTAAAGGGTATTCTTGGTATTATTAAAATTCGTATTAATTAATTATGGGCCAGATCTGAAGAAAATTTGATTCTTTGGGCCTAGCAATATCATTTTCTGAAAGTATGGAGTTGACAATATATGATCCATTTGGTGGGGCTTCAAAATATTGAACCCATATAATAGGGTGTTTCTAGTATTTTTCACATTAAAAAAAGACAAAAAAAAAACACAAAAAAAAACAACAATGTTTTCCCTTCGGCAAAGTTCATTGAATATGGAAGTTATACCTACGTTGTGCTTGATCCCTGGTTTTTGGTTGCCGAGCTAGGCATCTGTTTCACTTTTTCAATTTATAAGACCAGAACCCATAGTTTTATCTTCTTAGGTACCATGTCCCCTGATGGTTTGGCTATCATGTACCTAAGCGATTTATTCCTCTATTCAAGCCCACAACCGCAGATCTGTCAAGAACTTCTTAGGAATGCAAAATAAAAGGGCATATGAGAATCCTTGACAAACAAACATGCAACAGGAATATGACTTTTCAAGCTATGACATACACACACCGAGTACATACTTTTTGAACAGAATAAAAGCCAGCCAGAGAGTGAGGGATGGTATTGTTCTTAATGGTGCTATATATGTGTGGAATGGAAGAGAAGATTGCTTTTTTACTATATTGTAGAGTGGCTTTTTGAACGAGCTTGTAATGCAAGTGGCAAGGAAGCTGCCTCAGTTGCATAACTGATGTAGTGCAAGATATGGCAGAATCCTACTTGGAAGGAAGGGATCGACGAAAGAATATCCGTTAGCCATGTATGAATATTTTCCTATTTGTTATTTTGTTAGGAAATAAGAGATATCTTGCAAGTATTTGCATGATATCATATTTATTAGGATTTCCTCTTTATTAGCATTAATCATAAAAGATATTGGCATATTCCATAAGGCCTATATATGGCCACGTTTGTAAGGAAGAAGATTTTAAAGAAAAGAAAACTCTTCCTTTGAGAAGTTTTATATTGTGTGATTTCTAGTACTAACATTCTACACCATTTGGTATTCAGAAACTGGGTATCGATCCTTCCAACATGGTTCGTGGTAGAGGTCAGGGTGGTCCTCGCGAAGCTTTGGTTGAGGAGGTAATGGAGAGAACGAGATACGATGAACTATCACGCACGGTTGAGCAGCTCGCCGGTCAGGTAGCAACCCTGTTACAACGACATGAGCGCCGTCATCCTCCTACTGATGAGTCCAATTCATCTGATGAAGATGACGATAATGATACTGATAACCCTTTTGCTGGGCGTGAGCGTGAATCTAGGAGTTGGGAATCATCATTCCGCATCGAAATTCCTGAGTTTCATGGTAGCGGGTTGACACCAGAGGATTGTATCGACTGGTTTTCTACTGTGGAGGAAGTTCTGGAATTTAAGAGGGTTCCTGATGATCGAGTGGTTCCGCTTGTGGCTACACGCTTTCGGGGTAGGGCTGCTGTTTGGTGGCGTCAACTGAAAGCTTCCCGGATTCAAAAAGGTAAAACTCCTATTTCTTCCTGGGCAAGGCTTGAAAAGTGTATGCGTTCAGCCTTTTTGCCATTTAACTATACCAGAGAACTGTATATTCGTTTACAAAACCTTCGTCAGGGTTTTCGATCCATTGATGAATATACGAAAGAGTTCTATGATTTGGTCACTCGGTCAGGTATTACAGACACCGATGATCAGCTTGTCTCCCGCTATATAGGTGGTCTGCGTGAGACTTTCCAGGACACACTAAATATGTTTGATTATTTTTCTGTGTCTGAGGTTCACCAACGAGCTCTGCGTTTGGAAAAACAATTATCCCGTAAGTCAATTAGAGCAGCTGTTGGCCGTCCTACTATTACTCCTTCACAGATTGCTTCCGCTCAACAGAATGTTAGTACGTCTCAGAGGCCTGGTCCTAAATGCTACCGATGTGGTGATCCTGGTCACTTGGCGAACGATTGTCGTAAGGCTGGTCGACCTGGCAAAGCTTTACTTGTAGAGACTACTGCTGCTGATGATGTCTTTGCTGATGCGGAGGAGACATCAACTGAGTTCGATGAAGTATTTCTGCCAGGGGACCAAGGTGACTGCTTGATGATTTCTCGACCATCGTTCCTGACGCCGAAGGTTGACACTGATGAGTCATGGCTCAGAAAGAACATCTTCCAGACAACGTGCACCATAGAAGGCAAAGTCTGTCGAATGATCATTGACTCAGGAGCTGTGAGAACGTGGTGTCTGAAGACTGTGAGAAAGCTCAAGTTATCAACAGAGAAACATCCTAGTCCGTACTCTCTTCACTGGCTGAGTAAAGGTTCGGAGGTAACTATTTCCAAACGTTGTCTTGTGAAGTTTTCCATTGGTTCTGTATACGAATGCTTTGTGGTGTGATGTCGTGGTTATGGATGCTTGTCATCTGCTATTGGGACGACCTTGGCAATACGACAGGGAGGTAATTCACGATGGTAAACTAAACACATATTCATTCTTGTTCAAATCGACTCGCATCACGTTAGTACCTGCCAAGGAGACTGTGCACAAACCACTCTCTAATCTGGCTTCCAATTTTCTGTCTTGGCGTACGTTTGAGACCGAGATGATAGATGAGGGTATTGTGTTCATCTTGTGTGGTCTTTCTCTTGCATCTGCGACGTGTGGAGGTTCCGTCATGTATCCAGGGAGTATTATCGGACTTTGCGACATTTTTCCTGTTGACCTTCCGGAGGGTTGCCTCCATCTCGAGCTATTCAGCACCGGATAGACTTAGTACCAGGATCGGTTCTCCTAATCGAGCTCATTACCGTATGAGCCCAAGAGAACACGAGGAACTACAACGTCAGGTAGGGGAGTTATTAGCCAAGGGTCTCATCAGGGAGAGTCTTAGTCCTTGTGCAGTTCCGGCGTTGCTCATTCCTAAGAAGGACGGTTCATGGCGCATGTGTGTGGACAGTCGTGCTATTAATAAGATTACGGTGAAGTATCGTTTTCCCATCCCTCGTCTGGATGATATCCTGGACCAGCTTCATGGTGCTACGATTTTTAGCAAATTGGATTTGCGTAGTGGCTACCATCAGATTCGTATACGGCCTGGAGATGAGTGGAAGACCGCTTTTAAAACTAGGGAAGGACTTTATGAATGGTTGGTGATGCCGTTTGGTCTCTCCAATGCTCCAAGTACGTTTATGCGTGTCATGAATGAAGTATTAAAACCATTCTTGGGTAAGTTTGTGGTCGTTTATTTCGATGACATTTTGGTTTATAGTACTAACTTGGATATGCACTTGCGTCATCTTCGTGAGGTCTTAGTAGTCTTACGCCAGCAAAATTTCTTTGTCGCTACAAAGAAGTGTGTCTTCGGTACAGATCGCATTTTGTTTCTTGGATACGTCATATCCAAGGATGGTATTTCCGTGGATGAATCGAAGGTTGATGTTGTGCGTACTTGGCCTTGTCCGCAAACAATCCATGAGGCCAGGAGTTTTCATGGGTTCGCGTCCTTTTATAGAAGGTTTATTCCCCACTTTATCACTATTGCAGCAGCAATCACCGACTGCATGAAGAATGGCAAGTTTTCTTGGACAGACGCAGCTACAACAAGCTTCATCTTGCTGAAGGAGAAGCTTTGTTCTGCCCCTATAATGTCTTTACCAAATTTTTCTTTACCATTTGAGGTTCATACAGACGCCTCTAAGGTTGGTATAGGTGCAGTCCTCAGCCAATCCAGCAAACCGATCGCATTTTTTAGTGAGAAATTAAATGGAGCTAAGCGAAATTACAGCACGTATGAACTAGAGTTTTATGCCATCATCCAAACCCTAAAGCACTGGCGTCATTATTTGATTCATTCTGAATTTGTATTGTTTACTGACCATGATGCTCTCAAGCACATCGGCAATCAAGACAAGATGAATGCACGAAAAGTTAAATGGGCTAATTATCTACAGGATTTCACATTTGTCCTCAAACACAAGGCTGGCACTCAGAACCGTGTGGCTGATGGTCTTAGTCGTCGACGAAGTCTGCTAACGTCACTACGGACGGAGGTCTTAGGTTTGGAGTCGTTTGCTGATTTGTACAAGACTGACCCCTATTTTGGCTCAATTCTGGACGCTGTGCATGCTGGCAACAGTGCCCAGTTCACGCTGTTGGATGGTTTTCTCTTCAAGGGAACTCGACTTTGCATTCCAGACTGTAGCTGGCGTTTACGTATCGTTCAAGAACTGCATAACGAGGGTCACTTTGGTCGTGACAAGACCTTCCAGTTGGTTTCAACATCATACTTTTGGCCGCGCTTGTTTAAAGAGGTACAACGTTTCGTTTCTCGTTGTCATATCTGTCAGGTATCTAAAGGTTCTTCGACAAATGCTGGTCTTTATATGCCATTACCAATTCCGTCTAAGCCTTGGACTGATATTAGTATGGACTTTGTTGTGGGTTTGCCTCGCACTCAACATGGAATGGATTTTGTTTTTGTCATAGTTGACAGATTTTCCAAAATGCCACACTTTATAGCTTGCAAAAAAACTACGGATGCGGTTCATGTGGCATTTTTGTTTTTCCAACACGTGTATCGTCTTCATGGTCTCCCAGAATCCATTGTATCGGACCGTGATTCTAAATTTCTTAGTCATTTCTGGAGGTCTCTTTGGAAATTATTGCGTACGGAGTTGAAATTCCGCAGTGCTTATCACCCTCAAACGGATGGGCAGACAGAGGTTGTTAACCGATCTCTTGGGAACATACTTCGCAGCCTGGTGGGTTCTCACACTAAACAATGGGACAGGCATTTGTTTCAAGCAGAATTTGCCTTCAACAGAGCCATTCATAAGAGCACCGGGTTTAGCCCTTTCTAAGTGGTCTGTGGATTTAATCCGCGTTCACCCCTTGATCTTGCGCCTGTGCCAGATTTACAACGAGTGCATGCCACTGCTGATGAGTTGGTGCATCACTTACAACAGATACATGCCGATGCTGCTCAAAACTTGGTGGCGTCCTCTACGAAGTACAAAACGGCCGCCGATAAGCATCGTCGTCACGTTGAATTTGAGGTAGGTGATTTCGTTTGGGCCGTACTTATTAAGGAACGTTTCTCTACGGGCACATACAACAAATTGGGTCCTCGCAAGATTGGTCCTTTTGAAATTATTGAGAAGATCAATCCTAATGCTTACCGTCTGCGACTTCCCAGTCATATTCATACTGCTGATGTGTTCAATGTACGTCATCTCATTCCCTACCACGGCGACTTGTCTGATGATGATTTTTCTACCCTGCCTAATTCGGGGGCGAATTTCCTCTTTCCCCGGGAGAATGATGTAGTGCAAGATATGGCAGAATCCTACTTGGAAGGAAGGGATCGACGAAAGAATATCCGTTAGCCATGTATGAATATTTTCCTATTTGTTATTTTGTTAGGAAATAAGAGATATCTTGCAAGTATTTGCATGATATCATATTTATTCGGATTTCCTCTTTATTAGCATTAATCATAAAAGATATTGGCATATTCCATAAAGGCCTATATATGGCCACGTTTGTAAGGAAGAAAAGCAGATTTTAAAGAAAAGAAAACTCTTCCTTTGAGAAGTTTTATACATTGTGTGATTTCTAGTACTAACATTCTACACCAATAACCCAACAAGTCTTATGGGACTTCCCTTGCAGAAGATGCCAATTTTCATAGATTAGATGGGTCTCAAATATAATGTAAATCGTAATGAACCAACACATTCTTTTTCTAAGTTTGCTTATCATTTCTACTGACAGTGTGAACAATAAAACAGTCGTATCCTGAAAATTCAATGCTGCAGGTACGTACAGTAAATGAAAAGCACAATCAGTAGTGGAGTTTCTCCTAATTTATTTGCAATGAAAGAAAACACAATACTAAGTACTCACATTTTATCTTGGTATTATTTATAAGTAGATGCTAATACAGTAGCCTAACCATACATCGGTCAAGTGTGTCGTTGAACTTTGACAAGCTTTTACTTAGATATCGTAGTTTTCCCTGAAATAGTCGGTAGACGTAAGCAACGTGGCACTTGCATCGTTATAGTTTCCAGTTTCAGATGCAGTATTTTGGGTCTTCGGAGCAACTGTCAAGTCATGAGTTAAAGTTCTTTGGAAACAACATGCCTTAATGATCCTTACATTTTTCCAGCGAGATAAAGGCCCTTGTTCTGTCATTTGCATTTTGTTAAGCACTGTATAAAGTTAGTAAATTGCAAGTTTCAATTGCCGAATTCTGGGTCTTGGGATCAACTGTTAACTGTCAACATGCCTTAATGGGCTTTTACATTTTTGTGAACGTGATTTAAGGTCAGTCCTTGTTCTGTCATTTGCATTTTGTTCAGTATAAAGTTGTTAAATTACTACCTTACTTTTTGTGTTTATATACTTGGGTGTTTGTAAGTAATGGCATTTGTATGCACTTCAGATGCATTCTTGTTACTCCTATAACATATCTCTTGTTTTTCCTTTAGTAAAAGTACTGGCACGAGTCTTAGTCGCAAATTAACCTTGTTGGGTTCCTGCAGTTTCTATGGTGTTAAAAACCCAATCGACTTCTCATCATGTCCTTCATACATGTTATTGTGAGTCATTTCCGAATTCAAATTTTGAATTTGCATTTCATCACCACCCTCAGCTACAGTAGGGCCATATTCCAGATTCATCGTCATCAAAAATTCCTCTTTTTGATGTTCAGAAGACGTATCCACATGTTCAGTATGTTGGCAGGCAATGTGAATTAGGGGAACCCTAAGGTCCCTAACTACTGGGTCCACTCACACATTCGCTTTCATCTTTATATATCCTTTTTTTTTTTCCTCCCACTTACATTGAGCTGTTATGTATAGCTGTGGTGTCTCTGCATAAAAAGATACTTACAGAAATTTGGATAAATTTGGTCATTGATTGAGTCAATTCTCCTAAACTTATGCTCAGAGAATTACTAAACCATAGCTTACTAGATAAAAGCGTCATGTACTGGTTCACTGGTTGTATTAATTTACTCTTTTCTTTAGCTGTCGTTTTGCATTTTGGTACGCGTGGTTGGTCACTTGGTCTTCAGTGCGTCCTTGAATTATGTTTTCTTTCCCCCATTTATATTTTTTCTTGTTACGAAAAAAAATTTACATTGTTGCTGCTGAATTAGCCCTGACCTGGCTCATGCTTAGGTATTTTCTTATTTTCTTCTTGTGTTCCAAGCGCAACTTGTTCCAGTTTAGGGAAATATCATCACCATTAATATAACTACTACACGTAAACCCCAGAAAAGTAATAATCTCTCTTGCACTGATCTTGCAACGGGACGTGGCTTCTTCTTGCAATCAGTTTGAGAACCATAGTGCTATAATGAAGTCCGGCTTAGCCCGAAGTTTGATGTGAAACGGTTTAACTCATCTTAAGAGTGTCTGTCAGATAAAACTTGGTCATCTTATGCTGCTCAAGACCATGCCGGCCTTTGGACCATCAAATCAACTGAGACCGACTTCTCTTTTCATGAAACATGGTCATCAAATTAACTCACGTTTTTAACAACATAGTTAAACGGAACTTTCACTTTTCATGAAAGAAAATATAAGTCTGGTGAAGTTAATTTACCGACGATAAGTTCACCCATTTTAATTAGTCCATACGTTAGTCAAGTTCCTTGTCAAGTATTGCGTATCATGTTGGTAAAACAGAGTGGTCCATATCAAATTGCCTTGATGAATGTTTTGTGAGTGTTCTATAAAATGGTCAGTGCCTTGGTTTTTACAAAATGGTCATAAATAAAATTTTCCATCCGATTAACATTTTCGTAACGAACGGTGTTATTTTTTCCCCAAAATGCCCATTAAGTGATTGAAGTGATGATGGAAGTGGTGGCGGTGGCAGAAGCTTCACTAATCCTCATAGGAACCCTTTAGCTAGAAGCCATACAACGGTCCTGAACCCTTTAGTAAGGCTTTCCACCTTTTTACTTAACCATTGGCGAGAAGCATGGGGTGTTTAGAGATCAGCTAAAGGCTTCACCACTTATTTATGTTTGTTGAGTCCATAGAGAGAGCAGAATACATGAACAAATTCTTGATTTGTTCACTCCATAGAAATTGCCCTTAGCAGCGGAACTCTCTAAAGATTATAGTCCAAGTAGTTTTAGATTTTGGATATATGGGATTCACTGGAACTTAGAAAGTGTGGATACATGATTCCCTCTGGCTTGGACTCATTATTGTTGCTTCACTTCCCCTGGTGATTCAGTTAATGTCTGTATCTCACCTAACGGGTGAAAATTCTGTTAGTTGAAAAATTCCTTGGATAGGTACTGGTCCTGTTTAATTGTTATATATTCCATGTGGGACGGCTGAGTGCATGAATAGCTTAGGATTACATATATGAATAAGTTATTTGGTCATGACTGATCATCGAAGTCAGTAGGTTTTCTTTTAGAGTCTTAAATAGGGAAAATTACTGAGGAAAGTGAGGTACGTTCATAATCATGGATGTCCGAACCGAAATAGAGTAATAAAATTCCATTTTAACGTACTGAGGAATGAGAATAGGTGTGAAGGTCGGGATATAGTAATCTTTGGTACCCCGTCAATCCATATTTTCAAAAGCTAATAAGGCCTGAATTGATATCTCCCGGACGTTTTTTTTATTTGATGAGTTGTTTTGTTGTTCAGAAAGTCGTTGTAGCTTATGATAAAAATCCATACTCTCTTAACTAACTCTTTAGTTTGATAGGCCTTAGCGTTATTGTAGATAAGTTTAGTTTAGCAAGGATAAAAACTCAGTCAAATTGGTCATACATATCTCATCAACTGTAACCTCCTGTATCTAAGTAATTGAAATGAATACCACACTCAAAAGAAGTGAGAAACCCTAATTTAACTCTCTGTTTCCGTTTGAATGGAGTCTACCTAGTGCTATGTAGGCACCACCTACTTCTTTTCACGCAGTAATTTTCTTGATCCAATAATAGTCGTCCATGTGACGATATACGACATCAACGAATCACATGTTTTACTGTGCTAAAATTTTCCGCAGTGGGCATCTGTAGTCAAGGAAAGTGACTGGTTTTGCTTATTTTGACTAGTGTATAACAGAGAAGTAAATAATATTGAATCAACATCAAGCAAAGCTGCAAAGCCATGGGATAATGATGAATAAATTAAGAGGAACAAGGATGGATGCTTCTCTTGGGATCTTTTAATCCAACAATCCGTACCTAGAAAGAAAAGGAAAAGATTATTACGAGAAGTTTTTTTCTTTCTATGAATTTAATAGTCAATTTATCATTATTATTATTTAAAAAAAAATTAATCTGACAGTCAAGTTACTGCTAATGTTATTATGAGAAGTTCTTTTCTTTTGTGTATCAGTCTATATATAAGAGGAACCGGTAAAGATATAAAAAACTCTGGTTGATCATTGTATACTTGTGTATGTCTTGCGCAACTTGACTTGAGAATGACACTTACAACTTGACCGTTCAGCTGCACTCAGTTCCATCGCAACCATTGAAATGTCGAATCCAACGGTTGAGCTAGAAGATACCAAAATACAAGACCCATCATATCTTTTAGAGGAAGCTGTATACGCTAGCTCATTGCAGTTAGTCAGTTACCAGTACATGAAAGCTATGGATTTCTTAGTGGAAGTCACCAAATATTTACCAAATATATAAGCAGCTAGTTACCGTGTGGACCTCACTAAGTATTCTGGGCATACATAGCTCATGTGCAGGGCATTATGGGTGTCATCTATGGAAATTTGATCAGAGTCCTGCTAAAAATGCAAAAAGTTTTAACTAGTCAATGTTAAGGTCGGTTTGCAAAGAATTATTGAAGAGACTAGGTCTCTCTATAAGACAGTAATATCCACAACTAGAAAATTAAAAAGCACTGGTTCATGGAAGGGAAAGCAAACCTGTGAGATTTCAGTTTTAACCCATCTTAAAATAAATTTTTCCATCCCATTAACATTTTGGAAACAAACAGTTATTTTTATTTTTTTTATCAAAATACACTTTCTCATTTAACCCAAGGGTCTCTTCTGGCTAAAATACCATCCTCATCTATAAAAGCCACTATTTTCAATCACACCACAACACAACCCATTCTACTACTACAACCATTTCCAATGTCTCTCTCCTACTTAGCCACCACACCAATCTCGTCTCCCACCACCACCATCTCCGGCAACCCTCTTCCAAGGTCGGCAATAAACACTTGCAGATCTATTCGTCTTTCAAACCGCACACCATATACCTCTTGTCAACTTAACCAACAAAATCAAGAACCTACTCGTAATGGCTCTATTGATAGGAGAAATTTGCTCTTTGGGTTGGGAGGATTATATGGAACCGCTGCTGTTACTAAGAATGCATTTGGAAAGCCACTACAACCGTTTGACTCTTCAACTTGTCACGATGCAACCGATCTTGTAACCGGAGAAAAAGTTCACTGCTGCCCACCTTATAAAACAGCCAATATGGTCGACTTCACACCACCATCACCTCGAGACCGATTACGAATCCGCAAACCAGCCCACAAGTATAATTCTGATGACATTGCAAAATTTGAGGCAGCGATTGCTAAGATGAAAGCGTTACCAGATAATCATCCATGGAGCTTCAAGCAACAAGCTGCAATTCACTGCACTTACTGTGATGGAGCTTTTTATCAATTGAATACAAAAACCGAACTTCAAGTTCATCAAAGTTGGTTTTTCCTTCCATGGCATCGCTATTACCTATACTTTTGGGAGAGAATTCTTGGAAAACTCATTGGTGATGATACTTTTGCTATCCCTTATTGGAACTGGGATACTCGTGAAGGGATGTGGTTTCCAAAGATGTACCAGAAGAGTACCTCTCCTCTGTATGATGAAGCTCGGAACACAGATCATTATAATAAGCTTATGCATTACGGGTGTGAAGAAGAATATTGTAACAGAAAAAAAACTGATGAGCTTATCACTTATAATTTAGCTCGGATTTTTAAGACATTCCAAGGTGATAATTTGAAAATTCCGTCACTGTTCATGGGGAACGAAACAAGGGCTGGGGAGGAGTCTGTAGGAGGAGGGAGTTTGGAGCAATTACTGCACAATGGTATTCATGTATGGGTTGGACAACCAAATTCTCCTTACCATGATATGGCAAACTTTGTGACTGCTGCTCGTGATCCGGTGTTTTTCGCTCATCACGGCAATGTGGATCGTATGTGGTATATCTATACCCAACTCCGAAAATGGTCCGGAGAGACCGGTAGATTCAAGTATGAATCAGATTGGCTCGAATCAGCTTTTGTCTTCTATGATGAGAATCACCAAGTTGTCAAGGTTAAGGTGAGTCATGTCCTCTCTTTCCCTCTCATAATGGTATTATATTCATATTTGTGTCTCATAATGGTGTTATATTCATTTATGCAGGTGAAGAACTGTCTAACCCCAGAGAGCCTAGGATATACATACGATTCTGCCGAAACCCATGAATGGGCATCCATTCGTCGGAAGTACAAGAAGCTGAGGAATATTGCAGAACAAAATAGGAGGGAAGGTGACTCACTGAAACTAAACCCAGCATCCGAGTTTGGTTCCAAACCAAGAAACTTAACTGAACCAATCCGAGCACTAGTGCAGAGGCCACCGACATCAGGAACCAAAGATGAGAAACAAGATTCAGTTGAAGTTTTATTCATAGAAGATATCATCGTTCCACATGGATCACCAGCAAGGTTTGATGTTTACGTGGCAAAAGCAACTGCTGAAGGACAAGTTGGTGAAGGGGAATTCGCTGGTAGTTTTGTGAACGTTCCACATTCTAATCATGAATCATCTAATGGTGCTCATGGTTCAAGTTTGCAATTGGGTATTAGTTCTTTACTCAAGGATATTGATACTGAAGCGTCAGAGGAATTGGTTGTGAGTTTGATTCCTCGAAATGGTGAGGTTACTGTTGGTGGAGTCAAGGTAGGATTGGTCCATGTTAACTATGATGACGACGTTTAGCTAGTTAATGACCGGGTTAGCAATCTGTGTGCAACATGCCTAGAGTCCTTATTTCCGATCATCATGCATCTTCTTCGTACAATAAGTGTTTGTTTTCATTGAGCTATGCATATCTCTATCAGTCATGTAGCTCACCAGTCCGTAGAGTTGTGTTTTAATTTCTTGCAATTGGGTTATATATGTTTCCCAATTTGAATTTAGTGTGTTTGGTATTGCATGTAGTTAGTTGTTTAGGAGTGTGATAATAAGGAGGTGCATTTACATGATCAGTACACTGATATCTGGTACTTTACCGGAACAGTGTTACCTTGACACTAAGTGCATCTTTGTTCCATGTCTGTATTTCTCTTAATATATAAATTACTAATTTATTTAATTTTGGAGTTTTTACTATAATTCTTAATTTTCAAATATAGTGCTCTGTATATATACTTCATTCAATTCAAAGTATGGTCTTAGTAATTCCCATCCACATTATTGACAGTATTGCACTTCCCATGCATGTATTCTTTTGTGATCAACTACATGATAGCTGCCATACTCTTTGGCTCAATATACAAATATATATATAGTAGATAGAATTATTTTGTGTTTCTCTTAATATATAAGTAGACAGCAAGAAGCAATCATCTTAGTTGAGGAGTTTCTAGCTCTAGGTAAAGGTGGAGTTGTTAGCGTCATGATTCATTTCAGAAGGCGACGCATATCAACTATAACTATCAGTTCACAAGTTTATTAGCTTGTCTTGAAGGCTACTGCTTGTAAAGAGTATAATGCATCTGACATTATGCCTCAAGGTCTTGATAATGATCTGATTTTTTTAGTCTTCTTCCACCAACCAATGTCCTTTAGCTCTTTTTAGCAAAAAAACATTGTCTATCAACCAGATTCTGCTAATGGTTGCAGAATAAAAGAAAATCCCTTAACCACAATAACAAATTTTGATCACCAGGAACCCTCTAGGCCATCAATAACATGATCTTGGAGTTGGTAGCGGTTAATTAATTCCCATGCCCCCATCATAAAACGCCCCCATCGAAAATTTACTCAATATATACAAACCCATCGCAGAACTCTATAAGCTGCACTCTCTCTAAAAATGCCATCACTTACCCTCTGAATCTCCAACTCTCATATTTCGGTATTTATCATGCATGGATTAGACAATTAAAAGAAGCAATGGTGGTATAATCCGAGTACATGTGAAGGCCAGCATTCCAATACAAAATTACTAAGAAAAATGCAGCAAACATAAATTGGGTATTAGTAGACTACCAACCATGACAACACACTAAAAATAATTCAACTAAATATCTTAGAGAGTACAGATCACACTAGCTACTAGCCAAGAAGCAATGCTCACAAATCAAAATTTTGAGCTACAAAAAACAAACTTAATTGAAAATTTTTAGTCCCCAGAAACAAAATGTGTCACAGAAAACGTACGTATCTACTTGTGAAATCCAAACGTACATATCTATTTTTAGTCCACCTCTACTACCGTATCCTACACACCGTGTTCTCAAGTGGGTGCATTATCAGATGCACCATTAAAATTTAGCCCAAGATACGGTGTTCAATTTATTTATTTTTAACTGCACCATAACAAAAAATAAAATAAAAATGAGGGTGCATTTTCAACCCACACCAGGTGCTTCCACTAAGAAAGGGAAACATTTGCACCCCGGTTAGGTGAGGGCGAGCACAATACTCTCCAAGTATAATTAGCTAATTTACTTATGAATTTAAGTCTGAGATCAGTGTTATTGAATATTGATGGTATAAACCAAAAGAAAGACTATGGTCATGTGTTAAAGCACAATACTATCTTCCACTATTTCTCCTAATTAGTGGTCTATGCAAGTGATGTTGGGGGAGACTTGCCAAAATCCGAGTCGCTATGTGCAATACGAAAACCACACAAGCAATGAAACACAATGCGGAAATAATACAATTATGATGATATAAGAAGCAATCACACAATATAGGCAATTACGTGGAAAAATCACTTCAAGGTGGAAGGTAAAAATCCACGGGCAAATCTTCCACTATAATCAAACAATAGGTTACACACAATTCTCCCAATTTGGGGATACACCCTTCTTCAAGGTGCATGTAGCACTTGGATAACAATTGGCCTAAATTATACTCACCCCAATGGATGGATCAACAATCATTCACCTAATAATAGAAATACTAGATGAGATTCACAAAGATAAGAACAATAGCAAGTGATTGAGATACTTATTTCTAGGATTTGATCAAACCCTAGGTTTTTCCTCCTTTTGAAGAGATGTGAAATTAATTGTTGGGTTTCACGTCTTATGGCCCAACAATAGGAGGTATCCCCTTAACCATTTAAGGGATGAGCATAACACCTGTCTAAGTTAGGTTATAACTTAAAAGGCATCAATCTCCCCTCACGACTTATGACGAGGTACCCATCACTACCAAACCTGCCCTGGTGCAGAAATGCACATGCTTGTACTTTGGTAGCGGGTTTGTTTTCATATCAGAACCATTTTCAGTCTTGATTCTATATACCCACTTGTTCTTCAGAATTTTCTGATTCTTTGGCTTATCAACCAACTCAAAAGTGTCGTTCTCATTTAAAGAGCTCACATCTTCTTTCATGGATTTCAACCACTTCTGGATTTCAGGAACACTAAGAGATTCTTCATAAGACTCTGGTTCACCTGCATCTGTGAGCATCACATACTCATGTGGTGTGTACTTTGTTGAAGGTAATCTGGTCCTGCTGGATCTTCTCAACTCAGCTTATGGTTGTTGTTGTTGCACTTCTTTCTCAACATCACCCACTGGAACATCTTCATGAGCTTTATATTCATGATTGTGTTCTTGTTCTTCATTACCATTACCATCAACATCATCATCACGTTGTTCAAGAGAAGGAACAACTGGATTTGGATCCAAGAACATGTCTTCTTGAAGCTTTGGCTTTTCGATCTTCTCAAAGTCTTCAATAGTTTGGTCTTCAAGGAATACTACATCCCTACTTCTGATAATCTTCTTATCAACTGGATCCCAAAATCTGTAACCAAACTTCTTTGTTTCATAGCCTAGGAACACACACTGCTTCGCTTTGTAATCAAGCTTTGACCTCTGATATTTTGGGATGTGAACCAATGCCCTGCAACCAAACACTCTCAAGTGTTCATAAGTAGGCTCTTTGTCTCTCCAAACCTCTCTGCTACTTCTCCATCTAGCGATCTTGAAGGTGATCGATTGATCAAGTACACAACAGTATTCATTGCTTCACCCCAAAAGTGCTTCTGCAACTTGGAATGAGATAACATGCACCTAATTCTCTCAAGAATAGTTCGGTTCATCTGCTCCGCAACACCGTTATGTTGTGGAGTCTTCGGTACTGATTGTTCATGACGTATACCCATGATCTTGCAATACTCTTCAGGTGGCCCAATGTACTCTCCCTCGTTGTCAGAACGAAAGCACTTCAAGGTTCTACCTGTTTCTCTATCCACCATGTTGTGAAACATCTTGAACACAAGAACAACATCATCTTTGGTCTTGATTGCATATGACCAAACCTTCCTTGAAGCATCATCTATGAAAGTAACGAAGTAAAAGGCACCACCAAGTGTTTTGACCCTTAAAGGTCCACATACGTCAGAATGAACAAGATCAATAATACCAGAACTACACTTGAGTAAAGCTTTATGAAAAGAAACTCTAGTTTGTTTACCAACTAAACAATGAGTGCACTTACCCAATTGCTTACCTTTCTCCTTTGGCAAGACTTTCCTTTTGGTGAGGATTTGAATTCCCTTCTCACTAAGATGACCAAGTATTTTATGCCATAGCTCGGAGGTTGAATCTTTATCAGCAACATTAAACTCACCTTTCAACACCTTCACTTGTGTCTTATACAATGTGCCACATTTTTTGCCTCTTGCAATAACCATGGAGCCCTTAGTTAGTTCCATTTTCCATCACCTAAGTGATTGTTTTACCCTTCATAATCTAATACTCCTGGTGACATTAGATTTAAACAAAGATCCGGTACATGTCGCACATTTCTGAGAACCAATGTGCATCCAACACTGGTCTCGACCTTTACATCACCCATTCCTACAATCTTCGAAACACCACTGTTTCCCATTATGACTGAACCAAAATCCCCAGCCTTGTAGGAGATAAACACATCTTCTCGAGGAGTAGCATGATAGGATGTACCTGAATCTACTATCCATTCTGAACCGGAAACTGCAGAACTCACACATACATCTTTACAATCATAGAATGAAGTAATATCACTACTTGTTACCACAACTGTAACATCATTGACTTGTCTGTCATTTACATTCACTTCCCTTGGTTCTTGCACCGTCTTCCTACATTCATTTGAATAATGACCTTTCATATGGCAGTTCCATCATTCAACGTCTTTTCTAGACTTTGATTTACTTCTCGACTTTCCACGGTCAAGAGCTTTGCCACAAACAGATTTTTGATCATATAACTCCTCTATCTTTGACCACAAAAAATGTGCTAGTTTCTCGCTAGACACATGACGGAAAATATAATCATCAACCCACTGCATAATGAAACTAACAACTTTACGGTTAGCAACACTCCATACTTTATCTTCTATCATCTTAGGCTTTACTCCCTTGCTCTCTATTGGATCATAGAGATCTTCACAATATAACCAATCCTCCATCTTCGTCTTCCATATCACAAAGTTTCACCGGTCAAAATGACTATTCTATTACTAGTGCTAGCTTCCGTCATTGCTCACGATTATCTCAACCTCGCTCTAATACCACTTGTTGGGGGAGACTTGCCAAAATCTGAGTCGTTATGTGCAATACGAAAACCACATAAGAAATGAAACACAATGCGGAAATAATACAACTATGATGATATTGATGGTGTTTCAAAAGTGATTGTAGTAGTGGTAAAAAGGTTCTTTTCAGACTTGTGAAGGAAAAAAATTTTAGATTTAAATTAAACTAGAAAGTTAAATAAAGTTGTTCAAAGTTATATAGAAAAACACCAAGCCACTGGATTCCACCATTGTCCCATTAAATGATAAATTTTATTCAATATTCATGCAATTTTTTCCTTTTCAAGTGATTCTAATATTTGCCTATAATAAATTTCTGAAGTAATAATTGTAATCACAGAGTATGAAACATCAAAAGTTTTAAAAAACCCAGCATGCTTCATCAAAATAATTCACAACTACTCAATAAAAATCAATTTATCTATTTCAATTCCATGCAAATAATCATATAAAAAATATTGCAAATAAATAATAAAAATAGAATTATACCAATTAATCTGGGACAATGGCTTCCTCCGTTGCCTCGGCTAATGGGCTTAGCTCCTCATCCCAAAAACATAATCAAAAGATGTGTTCATGACTTAATAGGTGTTTTTATTAATGAAATAGTGTAAAAAGAAGTTTGCAACGCTGTAATGGTGTTACAGTGTCACTGTTACAAAGATAAGTGTAGCTGTAAACGATATATTTTTGTTGCTGTAAAACAACGACACTCTATTTCTCTTTTAAGACTGTTGAAAAACGACTGCCTTAGCTTGTCTGTTCTTCGTGTTCTTGAAGGTCTTCAATGGCGGCAGCAGCAGCAACAATATCTCTCTGTAACTCGATTCTCTCGTCTCTCCTGACCTCTAAACTCTCTCCAAAACTCTCTTTTTTCACTAAGACTCGAAACCACCTATTTATAGCTCAACAGAGTCCCTTAAATTCGATCAAATCTCTGATTTCTCTTATCTGCCAGTTGGAACGATAATCCGTCCTGTTTTTATTTTTCACGCTCTGTTAGCTATTAAATAGGTACCAAACTCTTCTTAAGACGTGAACAAGACTAAATACATGAATTTCCAGCGCCAAACTCTCCCAAATATCTCTCACAAATCTTTGAAACTTGAACAGCAGCGTACGTGACCTGTTTGGGTTCTGTTTTGTTTCTCCGGCTATTCCAGCCTAATTGGCTGGGTCCAAACACATGTACATGGTCTTTTATCCTCTATGAAGTCCAGCCCAGTTGATTCCCACGATAAAAACAGCCCAATGATTCGAACTCTTCGTTGTTCTTCACTGCAGCAACATTTCCCGCCAATTTTTCTTTTAAACCGTGAAGAAGGTGTCCCCCTTATCCAATCCTGATGTCCCCTTAGTACATGCCCTGAAATGGGTGCCCCTTATCCAACTTAGGAGTGCCTTTAGCAATTCTTCTGGGATGTTTACCGCACTTTTTCGGGGTTCCTCCGGGGTATTTCTGGTAGTTATCAACGGAGGTCCAAATGCCGCATTTTTAGCCAATTTCGCCACAAAGCCTTATTCTTCCAAAAACACCTACAAATAAATAAAATAACCAAATAAGTACGATATCAAGCACTAACAATATATACAAATGAGCTATAATAGACACATAAATGCGTTTATCAAATACCCCCAAACTTATTATTTGCTAGTCCCGAGCAAATCAAAACTACAAAATAAAATCCTAACTCACTTTCGCAGGCATCATCGATTGCATTTAGCGTATGCAATAAGCCTTTAAACCCCTAGGTGGCCCTAGTGGCCGAGTTATAGTCTCGGGAGGGCTTACCAGAGATATACCGACAAAATCTTTACTCCAGACCCTAGCTATCTACGCAGAACCTCGGAAAGCACTAAAGAACCTCCTTGGTTGGCATACTTATTGATTATTGGAGGAAGTACCCTGATGCGAAATTCCAATTGTTGTACACGAGTTTGCACTCAAGCATACTAAAATTCATATAAAGTGACAGAGCTCTACTCAGATAGTTTCTGGACATCATAAACCGGAGTCAACCAATCACATGGATAGATTAAGAAGGGGGATTTACATGGATGATGTTGACTAAGGTGAACCTATCCTAATGGACTGAGATATTGGTCTTGACTAATATCAACACACTGGCATATACAAGGGAACCAGTGGTCGATAATCCTAACTCTAGGTCAACTCAGCTGGCATATACAAGGGTACCAGTGGTCGACTTTATTGTATTTATTCCGGTTGGTCTGGTGGTATGGCCTCAATTTTTCAATTTTTTTTTTTTTTTTTGGAATCTCAGTCACTCTATTTCACCCTAGTAATGGTAAAAATAAAACAAAAAGAAGTGATCAGGATTCTTTCGATGTTTCCATCACGAGGATATGGCGAAACTACCATGTTTTTTTTTTCTAACACCTGAGCTCTGTGCTTTTATGAATAGACTCTATAGATGTTTCCATCTAGTCAAATTGGTTCCTCAACTCCTAAAACCAAAATGCTTCCATCCACTTAGATTGATAGTGCCCTCCTTAATAACGATAAATTTCTAGGCTCTGGAACTTAAAACTAACAAAAAGTTTTTTCCCCACCCCCAAACTTAAATCTAACATTGTCCTCAATGTTTCTAATGAAAGATCAATACCAAAAGAATAATAACACGAGGCAAAGGTAAAGAGTGAAGTTAGAAAGATAGTACCTGGGTAAAGCGTAACAATCCTTCTACAGAGACTAAGGAAGAAAGTAATAAACAACATACAGACCGCCTCGATGGTCAATCAAGGGTAAGAGGGACCTCCACAACATCACCTGTAGGCAAGGTCTCCAAAAAGGGTTTCAATCTCTGACCGTTAACCTTCGAAGAACTACTACCATCCGGTGACTCAATTTCCACAGCTCCATGAGGAAAAACAGTGCGAACAATAAAAGGACCCGTCCACCGAGAACGCAACTTCCCAGGGAAAAGATGTAAGCGGGTATCATACAGAAGAAATTTTTGACCTGGAGAAAATGTCTTTCTTAGGATATTCCTATCATGCACAAGTTTAATTTTGTTCTTATACTCCTTCGCATTATCATACGCATCTCTATGAATCTCTTCCAACTCATTGAGCCGGAGTTTCCTATGGGCTCCTGCCTTGTCAAGTGAAAAATTTAACTGCTTAATAGCCCAATAGGCTCTATGCTCTAACTCAACAGGCATGTGACATGCCTTTCCAAATACTAAACGATAAGGTGACATTCAAATGGGTGTTTTAAACGCTGTACAATAATCCCATAAGGCATCATTAAGCCTCGACGACCAGTCTTTCCTATTAGGATTAACTATTTTCTCTAAAATGCGTTTAATTTCCCTATTGGAAACCTCTACCTGACCACTAGTTTGTGGATGATACGGGGTAGCTACCTTATGTGTAATACCATATTTCTTCATCAAGAGCCTAAAAGGTCCATTACAAAAGTGCGACCCTCCATCACTAATTATAGCTCGCGGTGTACCAAAACGTTTAAGTATGTTTTCTTTCAAGAACTAATTATAAATGCGTCTATCAGATATAAGAAGCAATCACACAACACATGCAATTACATGGAAAAACCCCTCCAAGGTGAAGGGTAAAAACCATGGGCAAATCTTCCACTATAATCAAACAATGGGTTACAGACAATTCTCCCAATTTGGGGATATACTCTTCTTCAAGGTGCATATAGCACTTGGATAACAATTTGCCTAAATTATACTCACCCCAATGGATGGATCAACAATCATTCACCTAATAATAGAAATACTAAATGAGATTCACAAAGATAAGAACAATAACAAGTGATTGAGATACTTACTTCTAGGCAATGTAGTCAATATCGGCCGATATATCTCCAAAATATCAGATATCGCTCTGGAACGATACAAGAAGCAGTATATCGGCGATACGATATTTTCCCAAAAATATCGGTCGATATGAAATTTTCACGATAATCCGGTATTGGTTTTTTTAGTAATTTTAGGTAAAGACCAAGAGTATTTTAGGTTTTTCATAACATAAAAGGGATTAATCCCTAAAAATCGATCTGAAATGAAGTGTTCTTCAGCTGAAAACACACAAGTGGAAGGAAAATAGACCGCGTTATTCTGAAATTTAGTTCAACAAATCATGTTCTTCTTGTAATTGCATATTTTCTGACTACTACATCCAAGTAAGATTAAAGACTAAAAACTACTAAACATACAAGATTCAATATGAACAGGATTTAAAGAGCATGAAATGTAAAGATTGACGCAAGCATATAACGTGGTTCGGCCATGAAGACTTACATCCACGGGAAAGAAAATGTTTTCTTATTGATTATAAGGTCTTACCCTTAAAAGTGTTACAGATATCTTCTAGATTTCTCACTTTCTCTCTATCTAAATCTCTCTCAGGAATTCTCTATAGAAAGACCATCTAGGATTACATCAGTTGTCCATCTCATTGTACATGGAATGGTATTTATAGACAAAATAAACTCATGGTGGCTTGATCGCCCGAGTTGGGTGATCTGTGTTCCGTCGCCTTGGTTTCCTCGGACTGGTTCTATACTATCCCTCGTGATGGCTTGTTTGGTTCTCTCTCCGAAATATCTCGCTTTTCTTTGGATCGTGCTACCCTTCTGTGGAGAACCTCGTGCTCTATCGCCTCGGGGTCGTAGTATAGATCGTCCGAGCCTTCCGTCACGATGCAAAACTACCCATGTCTTGTTCTTATCCTTCATTAAATGCGGTCTTACTTTTTAAACTTGACCGTCTGATCAGATTAGACCTTTACTTACACGCGTCATTCATGTGAAGCTCGTGCAGTTTCCTCGACTGAGACAAACTCTCCTTTTTAGAGGATGATTCGATGCTGGTATCTTATCATCATGTAGTGTGTTCATCCCTTGAGATGTTGACACGTGGTCGTCGGGTATTTTACCCACACATTTTGATCTTTTTCTTTGCAACTTGTCGGGGGCATGATGGAAAGAAAACTGTGTAACCGTCCCACCTTTTTCGCCACCTTTACACTTTTAGTGCGCTTTTACCCACTGGAATTGAGGTGCCGGTTGGTGGTCCTTTGGTTTCTTATAAAATCTTTTGGAGGAGAGAATGTCGCCTTTAATATCTCTTTTCAGAGTTCAGAACTTTTTCATTCTTTCTCTAATTTGTCTCTTACTGTTTCTTCTTAACTTCTTGTCTCTTATAAAGAGATTTATAATATCTGGGAGGAACTCCCCATCTCTCTCCTCAAGACGTTATGGTCCCTTTTCCTTGCCTTTTCTTTTGTTTTCTCCGATGGTTTTCATCGTTTTTTGGATTCTGTAGTCATCCCGTTTGTTGGTATCAATGATTATTGTCATTTCTCCATCTTCTTTTTTGGGTTCTGTGATCATCATGGTCACTTTGACTGATGATCTTCCCTTTTTTCTCCGGCCGTGAAGTTTTGCAGCCATTGTTTCCGGTTGTTCTTACCGGTGTATGTTTATTTTGGTCTGGCCTTTCTTTGCTTTGTTTGTCGTTGTTCTAACTCTTTTTTTTTCTTACTTTTTTAGCAATACTGGGAAAGCTCCGATGAGAAACCCCATTTCCGACCGTTCTTCTGGCATATCTGATGATGCGTTCTTGGAATCGGCGAGGGTTAGGCATCATCTTCAACGGTTTCGAATTTCTTTTGCCACACCTGAGGTCAGTTTGGTGTTCTTTCAAAGGAACTTTTGGAGAGAAACCCATGTGGTCCTAATGAGATCATTGTTGCGGTGGGTCAACTTGACGCCGGCCTTCGTCTTCCCCTGTACTGTCCGTTAAATCCCTTTCAGTATGAGATATTATGCAAGCTTGATCCTCAGCGAGCCATATATCAACCTAATGGTAATTTCTATCGGATCGTCGTGCAATCGTCAATGTTAAGGTAAGGTCAACCAGCACGAGTTGAATCAATTCGTTCCCGCTCAGAGGGAGTTATATAATTCCGACACTTTCGTGGAGAACTATTGGTGTCACCAGTCCGATACTTATGATGGCTTCGGAGTTGGAATTTCTAGAACTCGAAGAGGCGTCCGAGCCCCTTTTCTTATGAACGACTTGGATCCTCCTATTGCCAGCCAATGTACGCTTCGTAAGACTCACGATCCCAAGTGGCTTGTTGCTCCGATTCGGGTTATGGGGCCTTACATTTATGGTTGGGATGAAATTGGTAATGTTCTTCCTTGTATTCCTGATATGCATGCCCATCTTCCCGCCTATAGGCCTTGGGAGCTTAGATGGATTGTCTCTCGTAGGCGTTTGGCTCATTCTGCTCGGGCTACTGAGGATGTAAGGTAAAAAACATTGTCCTAATGTTTTGACGTATATATATACCTTGCCCTTGTTTTTTGCCTTAGCAACCATTGTTTTTCTGTGTTTGGCAGAGGAGGAGATTAGCGGATGGTTCTGGGCCATCGAATGCTCCTGCCGGTGTAGCCGAGCATGCCATGAAAGTTGATGTTGGTGCTTTATTTGGTGAGAATGAAGTGTTGGATGTTACTGAGTCATTCTTTGAGGATCTTGATCAAGCTTTGTTGATTGATCCTACCGACCCGATGCCACATTTGGATCGGAAATGAGTCTGCCCCAGGCGAGGGATGTCGCTGACAATGGTGCTCGGGTTGGTGGCGAGGAGGTAAGCAGCAGTCTCGCTGCAGCTCCGAGGGGTGGTACTCTTAGCGTACCAAGTAACTTTGTTGGTGGTTTTCCTTCTGCTCCAGCGAGTCCGTCCAGTACTTCTCCTTCTATGCTCTGGTTTAGTGGTGGATCTGAATCGATAAAGATCATATGCTCGGATAGGTATGCTCAGTTGAGCGAGGACGAGCAGGCTCGTATCTTAACTTCCCTGGATAAGTCTGCACAGCAACAGCTCGTGCTATCGGTATGTGGTGAACAACTTTTGTTTTTTAGTTTCTTATGATTGCATTTTTTTTGCCCAGTCTTGACTGGTATTGTTATCTTTATGTGCTTAGAGAAACAATTTGAGAACTGGTATGCTATCCGAGGCTCGTGTTGATAGGAAAAAAGTCAAAGCTGCTGAACAGGAGGTTCAACTGCTTCGTACCGCTTTGGATATGGCTAAGGATGAAACGTTGGCCTTCCGTCGGGATAAGAAGGAATTATAAGGTATTTATCTGCTCAGTTTTCTTAATATTGTGTCTCCATTGTAGGGATTAGACTTCTGAATTAGTCCATGTATTGGTAGTTACGGTCAACCGATTGGAGGAGAAGTTAGATAATGCTAGTCATAGACACGCTAGAGAGTGCAGTGGTCTTAGACTCGATGTGAGTGCGGACCAGTGCAAGATTGACTCCTTAGAGCAAGAGAATGCAAGGTTGCAGGAAGATGTTGAGGTACATCGGAAACGTACTGTGGAGCTTCGTGGGTTACTGGATAAGGCTAAGAAAGTATCCGTGGATTGTTCGGATGAGATCAAGATGCTTCGTGCGCAGAAGGATGGGTTTATTGACTGGTAGTGTGATTATATGCCTCTATTATCACAGGCAGAGGATGATGGGGAAGCACTGAGAAAACTCAAGCGGGATTATATTGCCCTTTAGAGGGATCGTGATAGAATATGCTATCATGACCCCATGGTGATATGTCCGTAACTCCTGCAAAAGGCAGACTTAGTGCTCTAGATACCGAAAAGATTCGATTAGAACATAACTTAGCCACCGTTTTACTTGAAAATGAAGGTTATTTATTAAACAATTTGTGCATCGTTTTGCCGTGATATTTTCCTTAAGTTAATCATCTTTGTTTTGTTCTTGCAGAGTCTTGAAAGCAAAAGGCCGAGTTGGAAAGGCAACTGGAGGAAGAGAGAGAATCTAGGCGGAGCCTTGATGAGGAGCTTAATGAGTTGGTGAACCAACATGAAGAGGAATTGGTTACTGCTCATGCGGAGAAGGATGAGAAGCTGAGTAACCTGCATGCGGAGTATAAGGTTTTGATGACAAAAGCTTGTAAGGATGTTGTTCTTCGGGAACATCAACGAGTCGCCGCGGGGGCTACTGCGAACATCGTGGTCCCTCCACCGGTTGTCTAACCCGAGACCGTGCAGAATGTTACTGACGTCGAGGATGGGGAGGGCGATGAGCAAGAGGCTCCTGATGACGGACATACCTGATCTTTCCCATGTTTTCATGCAAGTGGTATCTCTTATTTTAGCTTTCTTCTCTTAGTCTCTCGTGTTGAGCATAAGTTTGTAGGTTTACATGCTCCTTTATGGAAACATTTTCGTCTTTTTAGGAAGTCCTCAATTGTGGGAGGCATGACTTTGCTACTTATTTTTTGTAAGTCCTCCTGTATGGGAGGCACTTTTGACTTTTGCTGCTAGTACAGTTGGTGGCCTCCTTCTTTAAATCATATGATTATGATTTGGCTGTGAAAGATTTTTGAATGTACATTGTCGGTCCAACCTTGGATAACACTTCCAAGGAGTGATCAGTTCCTTAATTGGACATGCTACCTCTTATGGTGTTGGGCTTAGGTTGTAGCAACTTTCGTTTAGACTTTATATGTTTTGTTTAGTGCTCATTATAGGTAGCACTTGTCCCTTGAGTTTACTGCTGAAGCATGTTTTCAAGGGTGATACCTTGGTTAAATGATTCTTACCTTGGATTAAGGTAGGTATGTCAAATCTGGGTATCTCCTGTTAGAGCAGGACATCGTCCGATATCATGATCGTGGCGGTATTACCTTAGGTCTATCGTCTGTGTAAGGTAACTTAGGTTATTTACCCGCATCATTCATTGGAAACTGGGAGGTGTGGCCAGCACCATGCCATATTTGTTGATGGACTTGTTTGTTTTGTGTGGTTTTGGAAGTGCAAGTATGATGTGATTAATCTAAATGCATATATAAAGAAAAAAATAAAAGTAGACACATGCGATAATAAAGATTTTAATCTAGGGAGTAGAACCATAATGTAAACAAGCAATACAGAAAAGGAGTAGTTTTATTAATTCCAAAGAGGGTGTGAACCCTTAGTACATTCCAAGGGAGGTTTCATGACCTTCTTTCAAGTAGGGGATCGAAGCCCTAACCTCAAATGTGAACCTTCTAAACATCAACCTTCATGGGCTGTGCGTTACTCTTAGTAAGAAGTATGCTATAGGTGCGTTAATGCTTCCCTATTAGTTTTGAGCAACTTTTGGGCTTTGTTTCCAGCCCACTTTGTAAAGTAAGCTTGCTTAGGGATTTGTTGTCTTGTAGTAGCCTGATTTGGCTTGGTAACGTTTGCTGCCTTCTTGATGAATGGACAAGGGTTCAATATAGCGCCAGAGGTTTTAGAGAGGGTGTGCTCTCGTCTGTGCATGTCATGTCCTTCTGGGGTGGGCATATTTGTTTGTTCAAGGCGTTTTCTGGGCCAATGATAGTTTTGCGTTCTAGTCTTGCTAGTGCATGGGTTGTAACCCGAGTATCAATCTATTAAGGATAGTAATGCACCTGTGGGTGCGGCATCTGTAATCCAGTCAACAACAAAATTTTGTGAACTGTTGTCGAAAGAGTCCTTGTTTTTGGGAGCCGATATAGGTTGTTTTGTTCTTAGGTCCCCTTGACGTCTTGTTTGCATCAAATGCTGATGATTGTGGTATGGCCTGCCATGGGTTTGCTTGGCCTGGTTCCTTAGAGGTCGCCTGTTGGATTTGTAGCAGCCTCCTCCGTTCTAGGTTGATCCCTGGGTGGTTTTCTCCATGGCTTTCCTTGATAGTGCCTTTGATCTCGGTGTAAGAACGAGGTTCGATTTCTCCCTCATCGGGGAGGTCCTGTGATTGCTATAAGAGACGTGTAGTCAGTTTCGAGGCTATGATGTTGCACGAGGCTGAGGCGTCAAGCGAGTGTGTTGGTGCGTCACTTATTTCCATGTAGTAGTGAGCTTCAACCAAGTTATCGACACCTCTAGCCCTCCTTGCCTGTGTTTTTGGGGAATTTACTTTGTTCTCGCCATTTTGGACGTCCATTTTGTAGCAGTATTTTGCTTCGCCAGAGTCTCCAATGATTTCTGCCACCCCATCATGCGTGGGGAATCTTAGCCTTTGATGGTAAGTCGAGGCCACTCCTTTTATCCCGTGGACCCAGGATCGCCCGACAATGGCTTTATAGGGTGATAGTACATCTACCACACAGAAAGTAGTTAAGGTGAGGATTCTTCCCACCCAGATTTCTAATGTTTCCTCGCTTCTTGGGCGGGTCGATGACCCGTTGAATCCAAATATGTTATAAGTAGAGGGTATGAGACACTCTTCTTTGAGACCCATTTGCTTAAATGTTTCATAGAATAGGATCTCGACAGAGTTGCCTCCATCTATCAAGATTTTGGGCATCTCCCATGGCAGTGCTTTTGTTTTTGCTTCCTCGCCCTCGTGTTCGGGGAGTGCTATGGCCATCGTGACCACTAGTGGGTCGTTGTGGTTTCGTCCTCCCTCAGGCGCCTCTGAGGTTGTGAAGCTAATGGGTAATTTCATCCATTCCTCCATTGGGGGCTCTCTGGCTACGCTGAAAACTTCATCACCTTTGAAGTTTCTCTTGTGGATTCGCCCTGTAATATTTTCTTCTCGTATAGGAGTGGTAATCGCCGACTGTGATATAGTATTGCAACCTAAATATTGTGCCTCTCGGGGGATATCCACACAATGTATGGGTGCCCCGGCGGTAGGCTGAATTTTCGGTTGTGTGATGTATCCTACATGAGTCTGTTGTGTGGCCGTGGGATTGGTGGAACTCGCAGAAGTCAGTTCTATTTTTGGTTCGCTCTGGTTGCTGACCTCTGTTATATGGATAAGTGATTTTATGTTGTCCATCGATCTTTTTGAGGATCTCGGATATGGGGGTGTTTAGTTTCGTATAGACTGGGTATATGAACTCCCCCTTGTTTTGTTGGGTATGATCTCGCCCTTTCCATCCTCCAGTCTGATGCTTGTCGAACTGGGTTGACCCGTTGTTGGATCGCCCCGCTCCTTGGGCTGGCACCTGAGGGTTTTGTGGCTCTACCACATTTGATCCTCTACTAGTTCCTTTTGCCATATTTTCATAAGTTCCATCTTGGAGTTCCTCCAAGGCCACATAGTCCTCTTGGATCTCTCTTAGTTTACCCAAGTTCTTTGGCATAGCTTCATACACGCGGACAAAGAGAGGGTCTGTCTTTCTAAGACTGTTTTTAAAGCCTAAGATCGCATAGTCCTCAGGAACCTTTCCGATCTCAGCAACATAATTTCCTCCATCGTGTCACCAGGGAGCGAAGCGACTCGTTTGGTCCTAGTGACATCTGGAATAGTGCATCAACTTCTGGTCGGATTCGACTATTATGAATGTACGTTTCTAAAAACAGCTCGGATAGGTGAGCAAACAATTTGACTGAGCCTTTGGGAAAATTGTTGTACCATAGTAGGGCTTCATCCCTTAGACTGGCTGGAAAAAATTTACACAATACCACATCGTAATGATCCCATTGGGTCAGTGTCATACGATAAGTTCTAAGATGCTCAATTGCATCTCCCGTTATAGTGAACGGGGATGCGAACATTGGTAGGGAGCACTTCCTTGGAAATGGCAATCTTAGTAGATTTTCAGATAAGTGGAGTTGTCCTGCTTCTTGGTAGGTTTCTCTGTAAATTTATTCAAGCCCGTCGAGTCAGGCTTGGAGTTGGTCATCATTTCGCCTCGTCTCGGCCTTCTTTCTTCTTCCTAGAGCTCTCTCGGGTGAGAAAGATGGTTCATGGTGGCGATGCCTTGATCGCACTGAGTCATCGTCTGATTGTTCGGTGTAAGACACGATCTTAGAATGAGTTGACCTCGAGTTCTCCCCTCGCTTAGGGTTTATCGCTGCGAGGTTCTCGTCCTCGCAGTTGATTTTAACTTCGTCGATTTTATTCTTATGTCGCCTATGTTTGGGGTCGACGTCTGACGACCCTTCAGATGGGCTATCCTCGTGATCGAGTACACCTTTGCTTCCCTTAGGAAAGCGATCCGCTGTTTCCTCGTTAGAGGTGTCAGGTATGTTAATTCGTTCGTCATCTTGTAGATGTTCAAAGGGGTTTTCCTCCCATGGGATGTCTTCAACAGTAGTGAGTTGCACCCTCTTTTTTGCTTTTCGTTTCAGCCTGCGGTTTCTCCGCTCAAGCCTTTTGTTACGTCTTTCTAGTTTCTCCATTATCTTATCCTGAGCTTCTTGGGCTTTCAGGATGGCCGCGATGGAAACATTGGCATCACCGAGGTTTGAAAGGTTGTCCTTCTTGACCTCAGTGTTCGTCGTTCGCCTTGGCAAACGGTTCAACCCTCCTAGTTGAGTCAGATGGACGTCATCATGCTTCTCGAAGGGGTTTCTCTCTCCTTCAGAGCTAGAATTATCAGTTAGTCCTTCCCGATACTGGTCATCTGGTTGTCCCTCGCCTGAGACTTCACCATTCATCAGAGCCTCGCTTGGATCCATATCGTCGATTCCTTCTGGTTGGGCTCCGCCATTTTCACCTTGGCTCATGCGAGCAGATCGTCGCATCACCATTACCTTCCCTGCAATATATGCAATAATACTTAATTTATCTTTTCTTTAGAAAAATGGGACCCTAAATTTGCAGGTCATGTGAAATTACTAAGTCATAGTTCAGACTGGACAGTTTAGTACAGGAGGACTTTGCAGTAAATTTTGGAAACATGCGAAAATGTCAAAACATTCCCTCTTTGCATGAGGTGTTGATGATGGAGAAAAGGTGTTTTTTTTTTTCAGTTCCCTTTTTTCGAGGAAATACCTCTTTCAACACGCCATACCTTTATAGGGAAGAAACCAAATTATGACGATTGAGTACTTCTTCCCATTCTAGGAAATATATCTCATCATCTTTTAACTTTTGATTTCGAGCAAATTTTGAGTTTGATGATTGATTATGTACTCGTTAATGCTCCCCCTTGACTTAGATTTAGACTCTTAAGAAGGAGATATAGGATTGTGTTGAGCTCGATGATGAACATCATGAAAAAATTCGTCCTTTCAACTCTCATAAGGTGATTTCTTCCTTATGTAGTTTACTGACTAGCATTTCTTCCCAGCCCTTTCATGGAGGAGATCGTTTGAGCACCGAAGTGTTTGAAACTTCATATTTACTCCGATCTACAACTCTCCTGAGCTACTAGAGGAAGGAGCAAAAATCTTGGAAATGACAAGAAATCTTAAAGAAAATTAGTGAAAAAGCATAGATATGTTGATCTTGAGGTTCTTCTAGACTTCTCAGATCGTGAAGATCATGTTTGGCTCCGAGATCTACTCATTCATCTCAACAGAAATCTACTTTGTAGCGTGAAAAACACTTCTCTCATGGATATTATGAAAACAATATAGAGTTGTTGTTAGGGAGGTAGATTAGATTTTCATACCTCCCTGTTTCTAGCGCCAAAATGTAGTTGTATATTTTCTGACTACTACATCCAAGTGAGATTAAAGACTAAAAACAACTAAACATACAAGATTCAATTGACAGGATGTAAAGAGCATGAAATGTAAAGATTGACGCAAGCATATAATGTGGTTCGGCCATGAAGACCTACGTCCACGGGAAAAAAGATGTTTTCTTATTGATTATAAGGTCTTACCCTTGAAAGTTTTACAGATCTCTTCTAGATTTCTCACTTTCTCTCTATCTAAATCTCTCTTAGGAATTCTTTGTAGAAAGACCATCTAGGATTACATCAGTTGTCCATCTCCTTGTGCATGGACTGGTATTTATAGACAGAATAAACTCTTGGTGGCTTGATCGTCCGAGTTGGATGAGCTGTCTTCCTTCGCCTTGGTTTCCTCGGACTGGTTTTATACTATCCCTCGTGATGGCTTGTTTGGTTCTCCCTCCGAGTTATCTCGCTCTTCTTTGGATCGTGCTTCCCTTCTGTGGAGAACCTCGTGCTCTATCGCCTCGGGGTCGTAGTATAGATCGTCCGAGCCTTTCGTCACGATGCATAACTACCCATGTCTTGTTCTTATTCTTCATTAAATGCGGTCTTGCTTTTTATACTTGACCGTCTGAGAAGATTAGACCTTTACTTACACGCGTCATTCATGTGACGCTCGTGCAGTTGCCTCGACTGAGACAAACTCTCCTTTTTAGAGGATGATTCGATGCTCCTATCTTATCATCCTGTAGTGTGTTCATCCCTTGAGATGTTGACACGTGGCCGTCGGGTATTTTACCCACACACTTCTTCTCAATATCATTTTAGTCAGTGAACTTTAAAGTTATTGAAGTTACTCTTTTGTGTTTTTGATAAAATTGACGGTATCTATCATATATTAACTAAAAATGTGTAAAGAAAATGTCTGCTATAAAATTATAGTCTTAAATTTTGAAACCGATATTACACCGATATTTCAACGATAATATCCCTGATATAAAGTCGTACTAGTATATCGGTCCCGGCCGAGATAAACCGATATCCTATATTAGTTACATTGCTTCTAGGATTTGATCAAACCCTAGATTTTTCTCCCTTTTAAAAAAATGTGAAATTGATGGAACAAACTTCACCACAATCAACCAAATGGATCCTTAATAAGAACCCTTTCTTCTTCAAAGATTAACTCCAAATCTCACAAAAGATCACTGGTGGCTACTCTCTTTCTCCCACTCACTATCTCTCTGCCTCTCTTTTTCTTCTTCACGGCTTGGAAGAGATAAGCTCGTGAGACAAAACATCTCCTGATGTTTCACTTGTTATAACCTAACAAGACAGCCACTAGTTAACTCCCTTCATTGGTTAAGGGGCATCCCTAATGTTGGGCCATAAGACGTGAAACCCAACAAGTAAGAGTATAAAATTGGTCCCAGTGAGATTGCATTTGCATTTGCATGTGCATTAACTCTCCCATTTCTCTTTTTTTTTCCCCTCTAGCTCAAGCGCATGCAACGCGATTTTGGATGGACCCCCTCCAAACTCTATAAATACCAGCTCTCCATCCCCTTGCATTCTCACTGATTTGTGTTACAGATTCTCTTCTTTCTAATATTATTGTTAGCTGAACAAATGGCTTTTCATAAAAGAGTTACGAGTGTTCTTTTCATTCTGTTAGTAGCGTTGAGCATCTGTTCTGCTGCTAGAAATCTCCTTACTGTTCCTCCAGAGGAAGAAGCTGGCTTAGCTTTTCATTCTCGTCCATCTGGAGTTGGATTAGTAGGAGAACATGGAGCAGGATATGATAGTGGTGCTGGAGAAGTTGGAGGTGCAGGTTATGGAGCTTTTGCACGTTTCATAAACACCGTCCAACGTTTTGTAGATGCTGAAAGAAATTGTATATATGTTGCACAACTTGGAAAAAGGAGACTGCTCTAGGACATGAACTAGCCATATTGCAAAGTGCAAGGTTTAGACTATGACAAGCACATGGCATATGAAAAGCTTTAGACCCCTTTGTTTTTCCAGTCATATTAGCTCCATTATCGTACCCTTGCCCTCTAACGTTCTGAATATCAAGGTTTAGGTTCTGCAAGAGTTCTTCAAGTTTGTTAAAAAGTCCTCTTCCAGTTGAGTCGTCCACCTTTACAAATCCCAAAAAGTACTCCTCAACTTTGGTCGGAGACGTGGAAACATCTACACATCTTATAATAAGAGACATTTGTTCTTCATTACTTATGTCCGGGATACAATCAAGTATTACGGAAAAATATTTTGTTTCTTGAATTTTCTGAACAATTTTGTCTTTCACATGACGTGCCAACAATGCAATTAATTCATTTTGGATTAATGGACCAAGATAATAATGATAAACTTCATGGTCTTTAATATGTCGAAGATGTTTCTTGCATTACCAAATCAAATTCTGCAATCATTTCAACAAAGCTTAAGGAGTTAACGTCATTCGATACCTCAACCTTGTCGTTTACTCCACGGAATGCCAAATTATTTTTAGCAAGAGTTCTTATAACAGCAACTATTCTTATTAAGACTTGTTTCCAATATTTTTTCTCCCTCTTGATTTTTCCATGAATCTCTTTATCAATAGTTTAATTCTTGCCAAGTTTGATTTCAAGTTCTTGTCATCTATTCATGGCATTCAAGTGCCCAGTAGACGTTTCATGACGCGGAAGCTTAGCACTCATATTATGCCAATCTTTACTACCATTGGTATCCAGCTGCATATTACGCCCACCTTGCTTGAACAATATCATAATTTGCAACAAAAAACATAACATACGATCCGAAACATTTGAATACACTAGCCGTCTTCTGTCTTCAGTTTCCCCATTGCTCAGACATCTTGTGTAGTGGTCAGCATCAAAGTTTTTCTTTTCGACATCTTTAGGAAAAACAAAATCAGTGTTGTTCTTCTTACTAAGCAATCTCTCAAATACTGGTTAATCTTAATCTTATTCGAATTCCCTGGGTAATGAATATATACATATATATATATATATATATTGGTCTATATTCTTCATTATGTACCTCATCTTGCACAATCTCATTTTCACCGTCATCTAGTTTTTGTTCACTTGGCTCTTCCTGGACATTTTCATCATCTTCTCTGCCATTCAATAAATCATCCTCTTCTAACATGGTATTGACCAAATTTTCATAATTCTCATCACTATTAGTATTATTTTCCCCGTCTTCATGGCTTTGATTGTCCCCCGTGTGCTGTATGATTGTGGGTAGCAAATATTTAAACATATCTCCATCTTGAGATCTTTCGACGTCATCTTTTCTTTGTCGTATTATCGTTTTGGCGTGTCCACTTTTCTGATTTCTAAACATGATTGTCGTCTTTCCGGTCAATTGTGTTCCCTTGTTACCTTGTACATAAACAAACAAAGGGGGAAAACTAAAATAGATCAGTCACATACAAATACAATGAATTATCTTGTCTTGTGATCAAAACTAAAAAAGAAAAAACCCAACCCAAACAATTCACTGTCCACAATCCATAGGACACCACAATTATAATTCTAGTTAAAACCCAAAATCGAAATTCTAATTAGCACCTAAAAGCTATAATCTTAGTTTGTTCTAATCAGAGATCATAAATATCCTAAATTTGACATACAATTATCAAAAACCCAAACAAAGATTACTTAAATGATAACAATCATAAACAATAAATTAGTTTTCAATAATATGTAAGAAATCAAAATACCTTGTCGCAAATCCTAATTGATTATGATTGAGATCTCGATTCGTAGTCTATTGGATCTGTTCACAATTTGCGAAAGGCGAAAAAAAAAGAAAGGAAACTTCTGATATTCTCACACGAAGTATCAAATGTAGGTAATAAATTTTTGGGATTTTGGGCCCCTGGCAAAATGCGGTCCTAGGCGACCGCCTAGCTCACCTGGTGCCTAAGACGGCCCTGGTTCAGGAGGTGAACATGGAGCTGCCTATGGTAGTGGTGGTGGAAGTGGTGAAGGGGGTGGTCATGGTTGTGGTGGCTACTAAATTATACTACCATTGTGATGAAAATATCATCCGGTTATTAAATTAGAAAAGACTGTTAATCATATTACCAGTTAATTAATTATGAATATTATCAAAATAAATTTGAGCTAAAAGAGCACATTAAAATATTTTAATGTCTAGCTGGCTATTAATTATGCCTTAAGAAACGATTGTGCTCTATCGTTATAAGGTAGTCATCCGTGACTTGAAATGATACCACAACCTTCACACTTATAAACTCTACCTAAGAAAAAAGGTTAATGTTATTGTTAACCCAAGGGCAATTGATGGCCGAATAGAAGAATATGGGGGATTGTTCGGTTGTGATTTTAGCCTTCAAGGAAAACGAGGAATTATATTGTCTGGAATTACATGGAAAATTCAACCAAAGCTAAACTACCTATTGCCTATTGATCATATTTTATGTTTTGGCAACATTTCTGTTCCATATTTTATGAGATTCTGCGCGAATAAATAATTAATACACATTTGTCTTTCCAATTTGAAAATCCCCGCAAACAGATGTAATGTTCCAGTCCTCGTATCTGTATATATAGTATTTGATTCACATATTCGTCGTGTCAAATTGATATTTGCTTTCGACGTGTTTTTTCTTTTATATGTATTGTTTTTTGATTTTCATTTTACGCGTCAGGTTAGGTGAATTACTCAAATCAACAGTTTAAAAGAAGTGATATACTGTAGGTTTGGAAGGACCCAAGATTAAGTGGAGCGACAAATATGCGACAGGAATCGAGAAAGGAAGGAAAGCAGTTTACTCGGACCACCTGCATCAAGCATACTGGGAGCCTCTACCTCCATATTGTAGGGAACCAGAATACGATTCGAGCAGCCAAGGATCACTCAATTATTATGACATAAAACAAACTAGTTGCCATCAAAACATTGAAACCAACCTCGCTTTGTTTTTCTGTTGGCTGTTGGGCCTCACGAAAAAAGAGATCAGAAGTTAAGTTTAGGGCTTGTCTTGGACGATTTTTTTTTTAATTTTTTTGCCATAATCTTGACTGCAAGCCTAGATTTGAGGTACATGCACATCTACACTTGGGTAGTATTTAAGATATACTTCTTGTCAGAATTTAGACAGATTTTTACGTCACAAGGACACCAGATGTGAAGTTAGCATAAGAGATTAGGGGTTCCCCCAAATTTTCCTTGCATTTTTAGGGGCGACCCCAAAAGAATCAGGGTCGATACTAAAAGACAGAAAAAAAGGTCGCCTAAATGTAAATCTAAGCTACCCCTTATCTCCGAAATTTTTAAATGGCAACTATGCCCTTCCATAATCGGTAGCCTACACCGTAATCGGTAGGTAAAAAGTGAATCGGTAGGTTAAATTGAAACACTACCTACCGATTAATGTGTGGATATTTCGGCTAATACTCCTTTTTATAATCGGTAGATAATCTAACTTGTATGGCTACCGATTATAAGTAGCCCCATGTTCAACCTTGGCCAAATTCCACAGGTTTTGAGGGGTGCAGAGCCAACCATAACCACTTGGTTTGAGTTTTGGATGTATCCATAATCGGAAGCTAAATAGGTTACAAGACCTACCGATTATAGGTTGCCCCAAAATGAGTGTTTTCTAAAATCCTTCATGTAATGAATTTTGAAATCTGCCATAATCGGTAGATAACCAAACTTACAAACCTACCAATTATAAGGAGCCCCAGATCCAACCTTTGCAAATTCCATAGGTTTTGAGTGTACACAACCAGTCATAATTATATTGTTCGTGTTTTGGATGTACCCTTAATCAGACGCTAAATAGGTTCCACAACCTACCGATTATAGGTTTTCCCAAAATGAGTTTTTTCTAAAATCCTTCATGTAAGAAAATTTGAAATCTACCATAATCGGTAGATATTATTACTTATGACCTTCCGATTATAATAAGAAGAAGTGGGTATATGTTGCCAACTTCCGATTGTTGCCAACTTCCATAAACATGGATGGGTACGAAGAAGAACGCGAAGTTGTTGAAGTTCAAGGTTCACTACCGTTTAGAGATGACGATTGGGGTATATGTTGAATGATCCAAACTTTAATGGAGATGAAACCCTAAACGACGCTTTCATGAAAGAAAATGGAGAATCACCCGAGATCGAAGCTAACGATGCATCAAACATACAGGTATGTTTTTATCAAACTCTAATACCCATGTTATCCATGTTATGTGCGTTTGTGTGTGTTGTTGAACGTGAAAATTGGATTTCTGCATGCAGTGAATGCCATGAACGACATATAATCGGCAAATAATTTAGTACAATATCTACCGATTTTCCGCAATCAGATATCTGTTGATGTATTAATCTACCGAAAATGAAAAAAAATACCCAAATTAAAAGCTTCAATTTCTCACAATTGGAAGTTGTATACATCAACAAACGTCCGATTATAAAACGTCGCCCCAAAAAATGAAATATTCGTAAATCTTGATATTTCATAATCGGTTGTATATGAACTAATTTCCCCTCCGGTTATTGAAGTTTTTTATACAGAAGAATTGTACATTTGTGTATTTCGTTGATCGGTAGACTATGGTCGTACTGGAATACCATTAAAGTGTAATCGGTTGCCTTGTGTCCTAATTGATTACCGATTAGTTTATAATCGGGTATTTGGTCTCTAAAATTGCTTCTGATTGCTAATGCATAACTTGTTGTCATGGTGCGTAGGCAGTTGTAGCGGTTGATGACGATTATTATTTGAGGCCTGATACTTCCCTACACTACGCAAACGATTTGGTATGGTCATGAATTATCTTTTATTTTACCAATCATGTATAATAGATGGTTATTCTTATTATTTTTGTTTTTTTATATGCTCATTTAGATATTTGGAAGTAAGAAGGAGGCAAAGGAATGGCTTATGAACAAGGCAAAAGAGAAGATGTGCATGGTAGTTCAACAATTGCGTGAAGGACATTAGGTTTGAAATGATTTGTGAGCGAGGTGGGGAGAAAAAGCGTCACGAGGGAAAGAATAATAAGTATGTAAGGAAGACGCAGAGGAAAAAATACTGAACTCATACAAAGAAGATTTGATGCCCATTTAAGATTTTCTTCTATAAGCCCGATGATAAGGAAAGTAAAGGGTGGAAAATGTCTAAAGTTGCTAATGGTTGTCACAACCACGATGATCCGGATACTCTTATTAGACATGTAATGGTTGCAAAGTTAAAACCACATGAAATGGAGACGGTGAGGTCTATGCGGATCCAAAAGGCGAGTGCGATATTAAGTAAAATAAAGGCGGACGACCCCGAGAACTTGTCTTCTTTGTCTACAATTAAGTCGGCCCTAGCTACGATCAAAAGGAGAGAATGGGATGGTAGAACGGTCATGCAACAATCACAGTGGTTAGCTGAGTTACGCGACTACACGTTGAGAACGGAAGAAAATGATGGTAAAGTGGTACGTATTTTCTTGGCACATCTCGAAGTGATCAAATTGGATCAGTGTTTTCATCAAATTTTGTTGATAGATGCCACATATAAGACAAACAAATATAACATGCCGTTTTTGAACATTTCTTGTCGCACTTCAGAAAAAAAACACGTTTATGATTGCATGGGGTTTAATGGATCATGAGAATAACGTGAGTTTCATTTGGATGTTGGAGACATTGAGGTCCATTTATAATGGCGATCATTTTCCAAGGGTTATTGTAACGGATAACGATCAAGCCTTAATGCATGCAATAGAGGTAGTGTTTCCTGAAGCCCGAAACTTGCAATGTACGTGGCACATTCAATGCAACCTCAAACACAATTTCCATCACCATTTCCAAGCTAAAAAAGCAAGGAAGGGTATCAAGAGGTCGAAGGAAGAGGATGAGCGCATTAGTAAATTAACCGTGGAAGAACGAAAGGAAGATAAGAGGTTATTTTATGAAAAATGGAAGGAGTGTTGAATGATTCGGAGAGAGTTCATGAAAGCATGGGACAAGATCGTTTGGTCAAAGACGGAGGAAATTTACGAACGTAACTTGAAGAAATTTGAGGATGAATATGGCACGGACTACCCAAAACCCGTTGAGTATTGTAAAACACAATGGTTACCGATTAAGGAGAGCTTTGTGTATGCATGGACAATGAATATCGTAACTTCAAGAACGAGGCAACAAGCATTGCGGAGGGGTCTCATGGTCGATTGAAGAAAATACTTCTAGGTAGTCAAAATGGAGTTGTGTGGATCCAATAAGAAATCCATGAATTCACCAATCTTGATCTCGTAAAGATTAAGGATTCTATGCAATTTAGTGTACATAAATTCCCTGCGGAACATGAGAAGGAAAGATTGCTTCTAAGCGGCGTTGTTCGTAAAGTTTCAAGATGGGAAATAAATCATATGATGGAAAAATTAAAGTTATATAAAGATTACGATAACGAGAATACGGTTTGTGTTTGCAAGGATATGATAGGTATTTAACTCCCATGTCGTCATAAAATGGCACTACACCAAATTTTGGGATTAGAAACAGAACCAAACCGTTACGAATCGGGGTTGTAACGGCCCTCGCCTGTTTCAAAAGGGCGTATTACAATTTTTTCGCAACGACAATGGGGACGTCACGAATTTTGTGTCGCAACGGCGTTCGTAACAGAGTTGAGTCGTTACGAAATGCCACGTGGTAACATGTGAGAGCCATTACGACTTTTTTGTAACAACGCAGTCGCAACATGTAGGAGCCGTTACCACGTGGCAGTTTAGTAACAGACCAGAACCGTTACGACTCAGAAAGTTGAAACAGGTTTTAGCCGTTACGAAATTTTTTGTAACATCAAAAAATTACTGCCAGGCAACATTGACCTGGTCAAAATAGGTCAGTATTGACCAATTTTGACCAGGTCAAGGCTAACTGGCAGTTCATTTTCCGCCGGAAATAAGACGGAATTCTAAATGGAATACCCTGCATACACCTTTCAATACATTCATCATCCACACTCAACAATCTATTCATATCACATTCATATAAAAAAATAATCGAAATTTTTGTAAGTACCAAATTTTACTGAAATTTCTCTAAGTACCAATTTTTTTTTTTTTTGTTAAGTATCAGATTTCTAAGGGAATACATGGAAGGTTCCAAATTTCTAATGGAACACAGAAACTTACTAACTGCCTACAAAACTTGAATAACTGCAACTTACAAATCTTGAAGCTGCTTTGTTCTGCACCCTTTCTGATCAAATAGAGCATCATTCGATTAACCACAACTAAGCTATATATCCTTTGCAGGCTTGGTTTGTTGAAATCTTGGGCATTAAAAAACTCGATGTAGGCAGTAGGCAATCCTGCATAATATAACAGGTTGCATTATTATGACAAGTAAACTGGAAGAAATAAAGTTCAAAATATGCAGCAAGTAAATGCAAACAAGCAGGGTTTTGGATTTAAGTTTTATTTTCTCTTTCTTTTACTGATCGATAATCTTCATGGGGTTTTAATGATTATTGTTTTGTTTATTGATTTCAGGTAAATCTCAAGATCTTTAGTTGTTTGATTAGCAAAATAATCAAGAACAGGTACAGTTAAGGTTTTGGATTTAAGTTTTTTTTTTTTTACTAGTCGATTTTGTTCATGGGTTTTAACGATTATTGTTTTGTTTGTTGATCTCAGTTAAATCTCTAGAGCTTTGGTTGTTTGATTACCAAAATCATCAGGTATATCTGATTATATTTGATTTGGATGATAGTTCTTTAGTTTATGAGTTTCAATCTAGTCTGTGGATCATATGTTAGGGTTAGTTCAGTTATGTTGTTGATTTGGCTGGTGGATTATGTTCTATTTTTTTTTATTGCTGAGAAGAATCATGTTTAGGTTTTATAAGTATGTGGATTTATGACATGAATGATTTCCGATTGGGATATTTTTATGTACAAGCATGTGGTTAGGTTTTATAATTTTATTTATGTGTTTGAAATTGAATAAGTAATTGATTGTATTAGTGATTACAACATGATTTAGAATCCAGCAAGTATACCACTAGATTTAGAATGATAGCTAGTTAGGTTTTTGTATTGTAGTTAATTTTTCATATTGATTTTATTTTAGGAAACTATGACGAGACTTCCTATTCCAAGTAGCATCCGATCTCGTTCTGCAAGTATTAGGTCTGCAAGTATTAGGTCTACAAGTACTAGGTCTGCAAGTACTACTCCTAGGTCAAGTGAAGCTACCTGGCCAAGGGCTTTGCTCAATTCACAAGGTTATCCATCAACTGATGGTAGTCATTCTACTGCAAGTACAAGTGAAGGGAGTCCCCGCGTGTCTTCGTCAGATGGTGATAATTCTCCAGGCCATGTTAAAGGGAATCAGGATGGGGGAGATGGATTGCATGAGTCTTTTCATCAAGCAAACAGTGAAGCTGACAATACCGAGGAAAGTGGGATTAATGGTAACACACAACATTGTATTTGAGTTTCCTTTGTCATATATATATATATAGATATGTATATGTGCTTTCAAGTTACCTTTTAATTTTTTTTTGTTTTCTGCAGATGATCACCGTTTGAAAATAAACTTCAATTCAATGGGACAACCAATTGAAGATGGTTCTAAGAAATATGCCACCAGAGTTGGAGTGATAGCCAGGAGCGTTGTCCCACCATGTATTGAGGATTGGAGGTCTGTTAATTGGGATCTTAAGGATTAAATCTGGAGAGCCATCAAGAATGAGTACAGGGTACCTGAATTTATCAATTCCACGGCTCTGAGGATGGAAAATAAATCTTGGAAGAACAGGAAGACTATTTTAAGGAAATGGTGTGACCAATTTGACATTGTTGCTGAGAGATTGAACAATAGACCAGCTGGTGTGAAGAGTGAGGATTGGGTGAAATTTGTGGAATTGCATAATTCAGAAGCTGATCAGAAACTAAGGGAGATAGGTAAGGAATCAAGGAAGCTTCGGATTCCTTGATAGGGAGATAGGGACGACATTGCACGTCGTCGACATGTCATGGAACAGCAGAGTCCTACTGGTAGAGTGACGAGAACTGTTGTACACCTGGAAACACATGTTTACCAAGATATTCCTGAAGAACACCTTGAATTAATGGACCCTAATTGTTATGAAATAAAGTGCAGAGAATATGTAGTGAGTTCATCTTTCACTGTTGGTTTTAGATTGGCTGCATATATTTTTGTCTTTATTGGTTTTATAATTTGTTTTCTACTTATACTTATAATCTTGTGTATATTGCAGGCAAAGGTAAGAGAGCTGAATGGAATGGAGCAGTATAAAGAGGAAACCCATTTGGACAGAGATGCAGTTGCCGAGGTGGGTGCACATGAACTTGTATTGTTGTTTGTAGAAAAAGAAATCCTTGTTAGTTACTAGCTAACTGATTTTGATTGCTTCTTCGTAGGTTTTTGGAGTTGATGATAGGGTTTGTGTTCGAGGAATGGGAGGTGGAATATCAAAAACTAAACTGCTTGCTTCTGCAGTTCCAAGGGAGCATCTACGGAAGCAAGTGCTGAAGACTAGAGCTGCGGAAGATCGTGTCTGTAGTCTTGAGGTAACTGTTGAGACACTAATGGATGGTTTGAGTTGCAATCCTAACACCAGCAATTTTAATGCTCAGGTAACATTCTATAACTAGTTTTTAGTTTGCAACTCATTCAGTAACTAGTTTTCAGTTTGTAACATCAGTGATGTGTCTGATAGCTCTTTATCTGAGTTCAATTGAATTTCTCTATTCCTATTTTCTTGCATTGTTTTTCTTATGAACATCAGTAATTCTTATTTCCATACTTGATGGGATTATGATATGCAGGGAATGAATGGTGGTGGTTGTCAACCTAGCAGAACTCAGAGAGTAATTGTGAGAAATATGAGAAAGAATTGTGTTGCTTTGGGATGTATAGATATGAGTAGGCCTCCACCAACTGATGAATTTCATTTGGTACGCATTGATGAAATTTGTCTAGATTCTGAGATTCTCTGTGATGGCGATGGAACTTTTGGTGATCTTATCATAAGCAGCAATATTTTGTGGCCTCAACACTCGGTTTTTCTACTTCCAACTGATGATGCCGATTTTTAATGAATTTGGAGTTCTGTTGTCTGTGGAGGTTTATATATGTAACTATTTTGGGAAGATTAGTTTTTAGATGCAAGTATTTTGGGGTTTAGTCGATCTTGCAAGTTTGTATGGTTTTGAGTCTCATCTCTTTTTTATGTAAAGAAGAAGACATTCAAAACATGTAAAGAAGTGTCTTGCAACTTCTATGGATCTGTAGCTTTAGCAGGTTTCATAGCCTTGCTTTTATGTAATGAAATATATATTAGTATCGGCAATCTTGTTCACTTTTATACATTGTTTTGATTGCCATTCTTTGTGAATTGTTCATTGTTTATCAAGGCATTGTAGCAGGATTAGAAAGGATGTGTTAGAATTGTGAAGTAACTTGTTTATGCTCAGCATTTTCTTTTTTACTCCTATACAGTCCTGGAGCATTGATGATATTCTGCAGCATTAGAGAACACAATAGTGTTGCAGTCTTAGTTTTTGCACTGTAAACTGCTCCAGTCACTTTGTTTGATCTGCAGTCTCAGCAATCTACTAGATTATTTCCCTGTAAACTAGTTTTTGCATTTATAGTACGTTTTAGTCTACCTGAAATGGTTTGCAAAGAGGTGTATTATGCATAATCATTCCTTGTATTTGAGACTTTTGGATATGTATCAGTTGTAGTAATCTTAGGATTGGCTTGGCCTCTTTCATTTCAATTTAACCTTAGGATACACATGTTAAACTAAGCTTCATGTGTGGAAAAATTTTAGTTATAAGAATGGTGGTTGTAAAATTTTTAGAAATTGCAGATACACATATATGTTGAACTAAACTTCAATTTGTCTAAACAATAGACATTCACTTGGAGGTGATTCAGCCTATTAAGTTGTTGCTGACTCGGGTAAAAATCTGATTCAGATTAGGTCTATACTTTCCCATCGAGAAAAAACAAAAACATTCTCGTCTCTATCTCTATCTTTCTCATTCTCTTATTCTGAGAGGCGGCTCTCTCAGAAAAATTTATTACTCCTCTCTAGCAAATTCATCACCGCCCTCAAGCAAATTTACTACTCTCTCAGACAAACTAAATCATCGACATGTACTTGCGACAAATTTATGATGGTTGGTGTATTAACTAGTTAGGGTTTCAATCATCAACTTATTTATCAGGGTACAACAACTTTCAGAGGATTTATTAATGCTAGATGTATTCTTATCGGAGGTTTTATCATATCACATACTACTGGAAGGGTAATAAACAAATTTTAACTTCTATTTCATCTTGAGTTATAATTTATTAGGGTAATAAACAAAAAAATTTAATAAAATCGGGGGTTTTGTTCAATTAGGTCATTTAAAAATCTCATCTTGATTTATCAATAAGAATTTTCTATAAAATTGGGGGTTTTGTTTAGTTAGGTCATTTAAGTGTTTCATCTTGAATTACAAATTGGGGGATAAATTATATCATTGCAGCTAACAAGACTTTATGCACTCACATACTCTAGATAGCAGATGTGGGTTTTGGTATTTTTGTTGTCTTAATTTTAGAAATTAAGGATTGAACAACTTGTTTCTTGTTTCTTTTTCTAATTTGTATCTTTGGAGTTTCAAGTTACTGATTTTAGTTTCAGAGAGCCCTCTTTTAAGTTGGTGGTTTTAGTTTCAAGTTACTGAAAGTTTTGCACACGAGGATCTAGACTTTAATATTGTCTGAACTTTGGGTTATAAAACGTATCGAAATTTAGTGGGTCTGCTCTGTATTTTAGTGTTGTTCTTAGTTCTGGACAATGTGGATGCATATTGTTTAGTTAGGTGTTGTTCTTAGTTCCTATTTTTTCTTTCTGTAATTCAGCATATTAGTGAGGTTAATGTACTAACTTTCATCAACTATATATATCCCATTTTTTTGCTTTCACTCTTTTTGGCTTATACCAAAATCAAAATTACGAAATTTGGCCTTTTTTTTAGCGGGTGTCTTTTAGATTTCTTGGCATGAAAAGCTACAGAAATGTGTTTACTGATTAAACTTTCCAAGAAAGAAAATTGCAGTGCTAATATCAAGTTGCATTTTCAGAGTATTCTCAAGGAGTATTATTTGTTGTAAAGCCATAGTTGGGACTCTTTAAACCTTCCTCTTCTTCCCTGTTCTGCATCAATTTATTTTTAGTTAATGAAAGTATCTTATTAACTAAGACATGTTCTGGACATGTATACCAAAACCTGATGTGTGTATTTGCTTTTGCAGATGTTTCAACGTCGGATAGTTGTTCCATGTAAAAAATGGATGACTGCACCGAAGGGTTCACATCGATGTGTTGTAGGTGTTTAATCTTTCATCCAACTTACAGCAGAGAGTCTAGGTGAAGGTATCAAAGAATTTCTATGTCCTTGCATGAAATGTAAGAATTTCAGGGGTTTACCAAAATCACTAGATAATGTACATAAGGTTATTCTTAATCATGGGTTTCTTGTGTCGTACCGAACATGGATCCATCATGGTGAGCAACCTCGTGTGGATAATGTTAATGCTCGTACCTTACCTGAAAATAATGTTGTGAATTATGTTATTGCATCTTATTCGAGAATATATGACTTGTTCAATGAGGCACATGGGCGTATGGTTGGTCTTGATAACCCTGAAGAATGCCTTACAATCCCGATCACCTGTCGGATGCTGCTGTTGAAGATGGTTCTGGTGGTAGTGCTCAAGATAGGGATGTTGTAGTTGAAGATGATTCTGGTGGTACTGTTCAAGATCGGGCTACTGTGGATTGCATCAAGAGGTTGGAGGATGGATTACGACCCTTATATCCAGGTTGCGATGATGAACATACAAAACTATCAACAACATTGGAGTTACTAAATATGCAAGCAAGGTATCAATGCTTTGATGTTTTCATGACCGAGTTGTTGGGATATATGAAAACTATTCTACCTAAAGGGAACACGTTACCATCTAATTGTAGTAAAGCTAAAGATATGCTTAAGACATTTCAGTTGCCGGTGCAAATTATTCATGCTTGTATTAACGATTGTACTCTATATCGCAAGGATTATGCTAATGAAGATAAGTGTCCTAAATATGGTGAAAGTAGATGGCAGAAACCACCAGAAGGGAGTACTAAGACTACTAAAAAGGTCCCGGTGAAGCGACTAAGGTATTTTCTAGTCACAGAAAGGTTGCAGCGTATGTATGGCACAACGTGGATTGCTGAGTTGATGACGTGGTATGCTAAGGTTGAAGAAAGTGCTACACACATGAGACATCTGATGGATTATGCACAATGGAAGTCGATTGATATGAAATGTCCTGAGTTTGCTTCAGAAAAGAGAAATGTGAGGCTAGGACTAGCAACAGATGGTTTTAATCTCTTCCGAATGATGAGAACGCACAGTACTTGGCCTGTTATGCTTGTTCGTTACAACCTTCCACCATCTGAATGCACGGCAAAATATTTCACGATGCTAACGCTGCTGATTCCTGGTCCTCTTGGTCCCAACCATAACATTGATGTTTATTTTCATCCATTGATAGACGAGTTAAATGAGTTATGGTCACTAGGAAAGGTAACGTACGATGCACATACAGAGACTAACTTTACAATGAAAGCAATGTTGTTGTGGTGTATACATGACTTCCCTGCGTATGCCCATATTTCGGGTTTGCGAACTTCTGGAAGATATGGTTGTCTTGTGTGTGGAGAAAATGCATAGGCATTGAGGCCAAAATGCGGTTCAAAGTTTGCTTATATGGGTCATATAAGGTTTTTAAGAGATCGGTTTCACCCTTATATACGGAAAACATCCCAATTCAACGGATCAGAGTATTTAAGGGTTGCACCAAGACGTTTGAGTGGAATTGAATTGTTCAACAATACTGCAACTGCAGATAAAGAGTTTGGGAAGTTGGTAAAGCGACCGACCATTGATTCTCCTTGGTCGAAGAGGTCAAGCTTATTTTGTCTCCCATATTGGAAGGTAAATTTAGTGCATAGAGCATTTTGAATTTCAAGGCATTTAAAAGTTATATTATACTTTAGAAAAATTGGCATTCTTGTGGTTAATATTCTAGTACTACTGTTTTAGGCTTCGACATTGTTTTAGGATTGGAATTGACATTGCATTATGTTTTTGGTATACCAAAACTACACAACACTTAAGTACCTTTGGTGCATAAAGAATTTTGGATTCCAAGGCATTTAAAAGTTATATTATATTTTAGAAAAATTGGCATGCTTGTGGTTACTATATAGGCTATTATCATTACTCGACCTAATTCCTTGAAGTTACTTTAGTTTAATATTTTTTGTTGTTTGTGATTCTTTTCTAACTTAAATCTTATTAGTTTCTACAAATCCGGCACAATGTGGATGTCATGCATGTAGAAAAGAATTTTGCAGCGAACTTGTTTGGGACTTTTATGTGCCATAAAGATAAGTCCAAGGATGGGCCTCCAGCGCGGAGATATTTGAAATTGCTAAAATTAAAGCCTAGCTTGTGGTTGACGGAAGGGAATGGAAGAGAGATACTCCCTCCTGCACATTATTGTATGTCTAAGAAAGAAAGGGAAGTTCTCTATAAAACTTTGAGCACTCTTAAAGTTCCAATTGGTTAGTAATTGGATAAAAAAAAGTATGTATGAAAGAGTTCTAATTGAAGGGTATTAAGTCACACGACTATCACATTCTTATGCAAGGTTAATGCCTATTTTTATAATGCATTGTTTCAAAAAACATATGCCTTTGCGTGAGGCAGTTAGACACTTATCATTGTTTTTCAAAGTCCTGACCTCTAAGATTATTGATCTTGTTGAGCTTCGTGTAGCGCATGATCGTGTCGTGGATTCGATATGCGTGTTCAAAATGTACTTCCCTCCTGCATTTTTTGTTAGTATGACTCATGCTGTTATATACTTGGCAGAAGAGGCACATCAATTGGGCCCTGTCTAATTTAGGTGGACGTATCCTTTTTTAGAGGTACAATCCATTACTCACTAGTAAGCTTTTGGTTTATTCTTTTATGAACTCAGTAAACTTACAAATCTTTGTTTACTTATCATATGTGCAGGATGATGAGACTCTACAAGGTTCTTGGTCGCAATAAAAATTATATAGAAGGGTCTATTACAAAACAGTATACGGTCAATGAAGGAACGCGTCATTGTGCTGAGATCCATCCTGAGGGGAAACGGAAGTCTTTTAAGTGTCATGGAAAGATATAAATGGGCAGTGATGCTTACGAAGGTCCGTACCCAGTTCATTCACAAGGAAAACCATGTTTATTAACCAACACACAGTATGAACAAGTTCGCTTGTGGATATTGAGACATGCAGATGAAAATACTGAATGGGAAACGTAAGTAAATCCAAAGTTGATTTATCTTTCAATCATTTCATTACATTACATTATGAAAAGTAATCTTCTCACTTGTCGCTTTTTTTTTTGGACAGGAAATACGATACATATGTTCGTAATATTAACCAAACTCGTACGAGAAGGATGAAGCGTTTAGACTACATTTCATGGCTACAAGACCAGCTTGAACAACTTGAAGGCACTTCCATGTCTGATTTCCGTAGGATGGCAATTGGTCCTTCCTTCTCGGCAGTTTCGTATAATGCATATTTTGTGAATGGTTATCTTTTCTATACTGCTGATGCTGGAAAAAACTTTGTTACACAAAATAGTGGATTTACCATGAATGCTTCTACCAGCTTTAGAGCAAGTTTCAGAGATACTAACCTAGTCGATGACGATACTACGTACTACGGCATTCTGCAAGATATATTTGAAGTGGACTATGGAGTTTTCAGAGAAGTTGTTTTTAACTTTGATTAGGTGCGAATGGAAGAAAAACGTAAACTGATCATATGTGGACGGAGATACAAAGTTGAGGTTTGTCAACTTCAAAATTTTTATGAAGAACTCAAGAGAAGTTGACGATCCAATCATCCATGCTTCTCAATCTAGACAAGTTTTTTACTGCCGCGATGTGACAAGGCTACATTGGAATTTGGTTTTGGAGTCTCCAATAAGATCATACCCAACAAGAATATTTTTGAAGATCCATTTATCTTTACTGGAGCCGCAAGTGAAGCTCCAATTTCTGTAACTGTTGGAGATGATGAGTATTGGAATGAAGATGCTCAAGTAAATGATGAGTATATGTATTTTCAGGTAAAAATTAATATTCAGTACTTGTGTAGTTGTTTTTTCTTTTTTTTCCTTCTTTATATACATGGATATTTGACCATACATTCAACTCTTATGCCGTCAGGGAGCTACCTGAATGTGGATTGCGGAACATATGCAATCATAATGCCTTAACTATCGATATATATATATATATGTATCTTCGCAATTATGTTCATTGTTTAATACCATATCCAATCCCTCATCATATCATATCCTGTAAAGTTTACGGTTAGTATTTAACAGTTCATATCTTACTTGGAACGTGGCATTGACAACAATTAGGTGATGTAAGTATGCACATCTGAATCCGAGCCTCCACCATCTAGGAAAGAACATGAAACACCTAGTTTGTTAGGAAAACTAAAGGACAAGTCTACATTTCCAAGCTGTGATTATAATAAGCTGCTTGTTTCTTGTCGGTTGACTGTAGGAGTTTAGTGATGTGAATCCTACTGTTTAGAACATTGTATCATGCTATGCAGTTGTTTCTAGGACTCCGTCCCTTCTCTCGTAGCCTTTTCTCTGCAAATTGAATTATATTGTTTGGTGTACCTTGGATGGACCCTCAGCAAACATGAATGAATTTTGGGCTTATATTCAACTGTTGATTGTGATTATCCCACATCTGTTTAGATAATAAATTAAAGAAGATTCCATGATAAAGTTAAAAGAACTCATCGTTACTATTTATAAGAACAAAGAAATTGACTTTCTTCAGCTCAAATCAAGAATGACCCTGCAGTAGTATAACTTTGTTGTTTGGTGAATTGGTATAAATTCAAATGTCTGCCATCCTGTGTTGCGTCATATTGTATGTTGTGCTACCATTAAGGTTTCCTATGATGCATCTTCTATTTGGGTTATGTATTTTGTTAGTGCAGCGTTTGATCTTAACTGCTGGTGCATAATCTAGGTTCTGACATTTGTTTATGAAGTGTAAAATAATTTATTGATTTTTGTGTTTTCATTTGCAGTTACTGGTGACTTTTCCAAGGCTGCAGTGTAAAATGGGGGAACTTATTTTGTTGTGCAGGTAGACCATTATGAAATTTGGGCTAAGTTCATCATCAACGGAGTTTATCCTTTTGTTGTTTAGCCAATCGTTTATTAGTTTATCATTTTGTAACTGAATCTTAGAACTTAATTACCTTTATGGTTGTAGAAACTTAAATTGGTCTGAAGTTAGATTTTATACCTTTTTTTCTATAATTTGAACCTAGTGAATGTTGAATTGAAAGACTATTTGTGTGCAAATTTAATTTGATTCATATTTAATTTGAATTTGGTTCTCATTTGAGTTTGATTGTCATTTGAGTTTATTTTGGTTTTCATTTGAGTTTAATTTGAGTTCCACTTGATGAGTACTCAGATTCAGTCAGCTCAGGAAGATTCAGTCAGGCAATCTGAAACTAATTTTTTTTATATTAAAATCTAAATCTAGGACCGACTGGGGTCAGTCTTAACATATTGACCGTTACAATCGGTCGTTGATATGAGTTGCACCGCGACCCGTAGAGCCACGTCATATATGAAAAAGACGCTCAAACTGCGACCATTTCCGCGACCGTTAAAATTGGTCATTTAACTGGTATATATGACTTTCCCTGACGGTCGCGAATATGCTATTCTCCACTAGTGTATATTATGTTGTTTAGTTAATGATATTTTTCTTTGGTGTCATGGGTTTGTGTGTATCTTACTGAGGAATGTATTTCACTTTAGGAAGCAAGTGGAATTGATTACTGGGGTTGGACTGTATGGTACACCTAAAATTTAAGAGAGGAGTCCGCAGAGTGTAGGTACTTCTACCTTTACATATATTTAACCCATTTTTGTTTGGTTATGCAGATGCTAATGAAGACGGCTATAAGTTCTTTGAAGATTGATGAATTGGTAAAAATTCTCATCTGCTTCATACTTCGGGCTTTAATGATGCAAAAGTATAAAATCAAATTGTTGCCTTAGCTCAACTGTTAGAGCCCATGGTTTTCATGCATGTAGATATGGGTTCGTCTCCCACAGGCACAATATTCAACTCCAATCAGATTTCACAGTAATATTGTTGACTTGAACCGTATTAGATTTCAGCACCGGTAAATTACATGTCCCTGTAATAAGTAGTTTAAGAGCGTGGTATCTATTTTATTTATTATATATCCCTGTAATAAGTAGTTTAACAATCCATGATATTGTGCGGCTTGAGAGAGGTAAGGGGGAATTGCTTACTATATCACGATAGAAAGAATAGAGAATTGTCGTCTTTTGTAGCTAATTCAGTGCTGGAGTTGAAGCATGTTGTTTTAGGTCGGTGCTGGAGTAAGCATTGATAATTGCCGACGCAAGTAAGGTTTGTAATCAATCTTATATAGTATGTAGAAAAGTTTGGGTTTAAAATTAATGTTATTCTCGATTCTTAAATTGACATAAAAAATAACTTATATTCAGTTACTTTTACAAAAACTATATTTACTTTCCATTAACGGTTAGGGTATGTGTTGATATATGAAAATGATTAATCATACAAATAGCCTCCTTTTAACCTACCAAGGTTCCCCTTTTTAGGAATAAAAAGGATTTGGGGACTAGGTCTAACCCATTAAGATGGGAATTTCTAGTCCACACAAGAACACACTAAGGAAGTTGGGCTTTGGATTAAAGATAAAGACCCTTTAGGGTTTGGTATTAACTTAAGGAGAGGGAAATGGCAGTTTAGTAATATGGTAATCTTATGGGTGTTTATCCATAAGAGGGACATTATAAAAGGAAAATAATGCACACTTCTTAAGATCATCATTAATTCCCCATTACTTCTACCTATGTATCATCTCCTTGGGAGTACTTTCTGTGATTAGGGCTAGTTCCTCCTTCCCACATTCTACCCATCAACATTGCAGCCACAGTGGGAGGTTCTTAGCCTCTAGTCCAGCATGATACTCCCAGGTGCGAGCCATGAGATGCCAGCGGGTGGAGCACTTCCCCACCGGGACCGCGTCACTATGGAAGACATTCAAGGATAAAGTGATGAAGAGGTACAAGAGCTACGCGGACGACTGAAGCGTGAAAGAGAAGAAGGTACGGTGGCAACTAAGGATGCCAAGAACACAACTCCGAGCATGATAGAAGACGCAATCGCCAAATATATAGAGGCAAACTATCGAGTAACGAAACACAACGCCTATGATTCACTGGGGCCTCCATACTCTACCGAGGTTGCCGAGTATTCTTATCCTGAAGATTACGTGTCACCAAAATTCAAGATATATGGAGGAAAGGGAAACGCACGCGAGCACGTAAGATGATTCATATCAGCAATGAACACATATGCTCGGGACGAAAGCCTCTGCATGAGAGAGTTTCCAAAGTCACTTACAGACAATGCTTTTACCTGTTATGATAATTTGATACCCGGAAGTATCAGTTTATGACCAGCGATGATACAACTCTTTCTCAAGAAATTTTACTCCGCCCAAAGGAGAGTCACAACAATAGACTTGGGAAGATGAACCCAGCGGGTTGGAGAAGAAATTGGGAAGTTCATCACCCGTTTCCGGGATTTCACACTTGAATGCCATGAGGACATCCCAGAAGAGCGCTTGGTGGAAGTTTGTATTCGAGGAATGAATGCGATCTTCCAACTGAATCTGACAAATTTCAAATTCCAAACTTTTGTCGAAGTTGAGGAGGCTGCATCTCGGATATCAGACTGCGTGGATGTTGTGAACTCCGGAGCAAGTGGAAACGACTAGCAATTATATTCTGTTAATGATGCGTCGAGTGATCAAGGAGGCGATACAGGTAAAGGAGGAATGGCTTCTTTTGGCCCTCATCGGGGAGGACAATCAAATAGGAGAGGTGGAAGAACAGACGGAGGGAGACCAAATCCGCCACCACTACCATGAAGCAGGGAGCAGATAGTAGGACTTATGAAGCAATGGGTATCTAACAATGAAGAAACTCTGCACCTGTGGTTACGGAACCAACCGCAGCGGATAAGATGCATGAACGGTACTGCCAGTATCACAAAAGAGTCCATCATCCGACTGTGGAATGTTTTTCTCTACGCTATATAATGCAAAGGAAGCGATCCAGAGGCGACCTAGAAATAAGAGAGAAAATCATTCAAAAGGATCCGCTCCCTCAGCACCAAGTCATGATGATCTCCCATGAACCTACGAAGGGGAAACCTGGAAACTATAGGAAGATGAGAAGGAAGAGGAGGCATACGAGTCAACTGAGATGGATACCTTCTCAGATATGACCGGAGTCGCTAGCAAATTCGCCACAGTATTAGCCCAGCAATTCTTTGATTCACTTGGTTTTAGCGAGGATCAAATCCGCGAAGCATCCAAAGCTATTGCAGTCATCGCATCTGGAAAGGCGTACAATCCGTTGCCACATGAAGCTATCACCTTTACTGATGAAGATATATGCTATCCGGGAGAACACCTCCGTCCCTTGTATCTCACAGCCCATATCAACAAGCAACCTATCAAGCGAGCTTTTATAGACGGCGGAGCATCCCACAACATGATTTCCTTGCACACATTGGAATCCTTAGGAGTACGAAGAACGTCAATCAAAATGCGCGCAACGACTGTAAGGGGTTTTGGCGGACAAACCCAGACGGCAATGAGAATAGTACATCTAATGATGAAGATTGGACCCATCAGAGCACTCACGCCTTTCTACGTACTCGAGGATGATACCACGTTTCATGTCTTACTAGGGAGAGGGTGGCTTCTGAACCACAAAGTTGTGGCATCTACGTATCATCAATGTGTTAAAACCAATATCGGAGGAAGACAATTCCGGATCTCAGCTACGAACGATCCGTTTGGTCCAGAAGAGGCTTACATGGCAGATGCGGTTTTCTACACACCGTCGGCCGTAGACCAAGGCAAACAAACAAAGTGTTTTATCACCCTGCCTAAGTGGAAAGAATTCCAGCCGGAGGCAGAATTAAAAGGAAAGGCAAAATCCGTTTTTAGTCCATCAAGGATGGGACCCGCCGCTGGGAAAAAAAGAGATATAGTCGAAACAAAGAACACTCAATTCAAACGTTTCTCACAACCATAGGGCGGACACGTTTACCGCTTATATAAATTATCCGGGGAACCTTCCAGTCAATAACACGTTGCTCCATGTCATCGACGGATGGAGAAAACATGATGGAAGCGACCCCACTTGGTGAAGATAGGCAAGAAGAAGTAGAACCCTTTATTTCGGTAGAGAAAATGATAAAACATTTACCTGAGGAAAAGACGAAGCCCGATCCAACTACGGACGGACTATAAGAAGCGAACCTCAGCTTAGAAAGAGAACCACTATGTGTGCGTGTCATCAAGCATCTAGAAGAAAAATAAAAATCACGATTGATTAAACTGCTCCGCGAGTACAGAGATGTGTTTGTTAGAGCATAGCTCGGTCGACCTCGCATGCGTTTCTATATCAAGCATGTTTCTCAATGTTAGTGATCCAAACTATGAGTCTTGATTTCTAGTCTATTATAGCTAAGTCTCGGACTAGGATAGAAAAGTGTAGTTGAGCTCAAGGACTTCACGGCAATTCATCATACAACGACAAAGATCTTCACAAGGAACCGTGGAACTTCATCAACAAAAAGTTATATGGAGACTTGAACTTACCTATCACTCAAAAGTATATCTATTCTATCTCCTACTTCTTATGAGACAAAAAGTCGTATGCTATGTAGACTGGATCATACACATTTGAAATTTCGAGATGAGTATACACTACTTATCTTTTTCTCGAAATCGTGTGTTGGAAAATTTTATCTTCACCTAGTGACGAAAGTCATGAAAAGTTTCAATTACTTTGGAAATTGCTCTGACGAGAAAGGTCTGTGAATAACGACTGAATAACGTCCTCTGAAAATGTTTCAATAGTTGGAATGGGAGTTTAGGTCAATATAACCAATGATGGATATAAGCATTTTGTGGTAACACATATGTCCATAAGTACTATTCCTTAATCCAAAGTTTTCAACTTTGTTGATTGAGTGAAACCGGAGGAATTGGCTTTGCCAAGCCCGCGAACCCAGTCCGCGAACTGACGGAAGTTCTCTTACCGAGAATTTCTGCTGGGATTTCCAAAAACTCATTTGCGTGTTTTGTCCGCGAAATGGCGGAAGTCTCTTTGCCGAGATTTTCTGCTGAGTTTGGAAAACTCTACCGGTTATCTTAAGTCCGCGAACTTGTTTGTGAGCTTAAGTGGTTATGATCTAACGATGTGTTATGAACATGAAACTTAAATTACTAAGGAATGTTTTATGCAAATCGTGGCTATAAGTTCATGAGCCGATTCAATCGAATCGAATCATCTTTGTTTCAGTTGTGTCTTTTGTAGTTACATAAGATCTCATAGCAATTGAAAAACTCTCTAAATAGTTCATTTGAGTCAATTGAATTAGTTATGGTGAAGAACAACAAGGTTAATATGAAATGCTCACGAACCCAGTAAAACGTATATCTCAAGTGTGTGTGACAAGCTAAGTTTTCGATCTAACGGTTGAGAAATATTATCTTGAATTTAAATCAGGTTTTCATCTAACGGTGAATATGGATTGCTTTGTAACTAAGGCAAAAGCCTGATTTGAAGGCTATATAAAGGAGACATCTAGCATTGGGAAAAACTAATCCCCAGACGTATGTGTGATACTAGTGCGCTCGCTAGAGTCAATTCTCCTTTAACCTTTGGTTTTCTTCTCTAAAACCAGGTTAACGACTTAAAGAATTCATTGGGATTGTGAAGCCAGACCGATACTACTTTTATCGTAGTTGTGTGACATGATCTTGCATCTTCTATCGTACGAGTACAATCTATTGATTGGATTGAGACCTTGAGAGTTCTCTGATAGGCAAGATAAAGAAGTCACAAACATCTTCGTCTCACTGTTTGTGATTCCTCGACATCTTCTTGTGTAGTCAAGTTATATCGTTGAGAGGTGATTGATTAATCTAGGATGTTCTTCGGGAATATAAGACCGGATTATCAATTGGTTCCTGTTCACCTTGATTTCATATCTTAAGACAGAACAAAACCTAGGGTTTTTCTGTGGGAGACAGATTTGTCCTTTTGATAGACTTTTTTGTGTGAGACAGATTTGTTTATTATCAAGTCTGCGATTTTGGGTTGCAGTAACTCTTAATTGTGGGTGAGATCAGCTAAGGGAATCAAGTGCGAAGTGTCCTGCTGGGATCATAGGTGTAGGGAGTACAACTGTACCTTGGATCAGTGGGAGACTGATTGGGGTTCAACTATAGTCCAGTCCGAAGTTAGATTGTAGTAGGCTAGTGTCTGTAGCGGCTTAATACAGTGTGTATTCAATCTAGACTAGGTCCCGGGGTTTTTCTGCATTTGCGGTTTCCTCGTTAACAAAAATTCTGATGTCTGTGTTATTTCTTTTCCGCATTATATTTTTATATAATGGAAATAATACAGGTGGTGCGTTAAGATCATCAATCGGAAATCCAACCTTTGGTTGTTGATTGATATTGATTGATCCTTGGATATTGGTCTTTGGTACCATCCAAGTTATTTCTCGTGTTTGATTAAAGAATCTCTATTGTTTTAGCTTGAGTAAATCAAAACAAGTGAGAGATATTAACTCTTTGAGATACTTTAATCTAGATTGAGCCTGACTATCTAGTTGATTCTCTAGCAAAGTATTTCGGAGTTAGTCCATACAGTCTATTAAGCAAAATATTGGGTGGTATTGTTAGACCCTCTCCTTTTCAATTAGTATCAGAGCAGGCAAACACATTAAATACCTCATCAGTTTGTGTTTATAACGATCTGACTCTATGGACAGAGGTTCTATCTCTTTTAACGTACCACCAGTCTTCGATGGCTCTAATTACTTATGGTGGAAAATTGATATGCGAGCTTTTCTTCAAGCACGTGATTTTCAATCATGGGTATATGTTGTTAATGGCTATGATGCTCCCGTTGTGGAAGTTGGTGATGTAAATGTTCCCAAATCTATTGATGAATATACCCCTGCTGAGATACTTGCTGCTAAGCAAAATTCCGACGGCTTGAATGCTATCATACATGCTATTATCACAAACCTTCAGCACCATGTGTGTAATTGCACTCGGTCTAAAGATGCTTGGGATATCTTAGAAACCGTATTTGAAGGAAACTCCAGTGAAAAGGAAGCTAGGCTTCAAAACATTAATTCCAATTGGGAGAACCTTCGTATGGAAGATGAAGATTCATTTGATGAGTTTAATCAAAAAGTGTCTGAAATTGTTAATGCATCTTTTGGATTGGGTAAGACTATTCCTGAAAAGGATATTGTGATGAAAATTCTCAGATCGCTGCCATCTAGATACGAGTCTAAGAAGCATGCCATCGTTGAGGGGAATAACTGCGATAATCTTTCCAGAAACACCTTGGTTGGGAAGCTTAAGATCTTTGACCATGAGCATACATCCAAAGTCGGTAAAGCACAAAAGAACACTAAATTACTTGTCAAAGGTAAAAGTGTTCATGTCTCTGAGGATGATTAGTATTAGAATGATTTTTAAGATGAAGATCTTGATAAATCAGTCTCCTTGATCACAAGACAGTTTAGGGATCTTCTGTTGAAGAGAAGTAAACGGTTTTCAAGAGACAAACCTAAGTCATCAGACAAACTTCACGGTCTCATACCTCCTAAAAACAGGGATGCTGACGAGGCTAATTACGAGGACATGCATCAATTCTTTAAGTGTAAGGGGTTTGGCCATTTTGCTAACTAATGCCCAAATCGTAGAAAATACACTGGGAACAAAGGTCTAGCTGTAACACTTAATAAAATGTCTGAAACCTATGATTCCGATGAAGATAGGAAATCAAGTGTAGGTATTGTTAGAGCATAGCTTGGTCGACCTCGCATGCGTTGCTATATCAAGAATGTTTGTCAATGTTAGTGATCAAAACTATGAGTCTTGCTTTCGAGTCTATTATAGCTAAGTCTCGGACTAAGATAGAAAAGTGTAGTTGAGCTCAAGGACTTCATGGCGATTCATCATAAAACGACGAAGATCTACACAAGGAACCATAGAACTTCATCAACAAAAAGGTATGTGGAGACTTTAACTTATCTATCACTCAAAAGTCTATCTATTTTATCTCATACTTCTTATGAGACAAAAAGTCGTATGCTATATAGACTGGATCATACACATTTGACATTTCGAGCTGAGTATACACTACTTATATTTTTCCCGAAATTGTGTGTTGTAAAAACGTTTCGCTTTGATCAAGTTTATCTTCACCTATTGACGAAAGTCATGAAAAGTTTCAATTACTTTAGAAATTGCTCTAACAAGAAAGGTTTGTGAATAACGACTGAATAACGTCCTTTGAGAATGTTTCAATGATTGGAATGAGAGTTTAGGTCTATATAACCAATGATGTATATAAGCATTATGTGGTAACACATATGTGCATAAGTCATATTCCTTAATCCGAAGTTTCCGAACTTTGTTGATTGAGTGAAACCGGGGTAATTGGCTTTGCCAAGTCCACGAACTGACGGAAGTTCTCTTACCGGGAATTCCTGCTGGGATTTCCAAAAACTCGTTTGCGTGTTTAGTCCACGAACTGGTGGAAGTCTCTTTGCCGAGATTTTCTGCTGAGTTGAAAACTCTACCGGTTATCTTAAGTCCGTGAACTTGGTTGTGAGCTTAAGTGGTTATGATCTAAAGATGTGCTCTGAACATGACACTTAAATTACTAAGGAATACTTTATGCAAACCGTGGCTATAAGTTCATGAACCGATTCAATCGAATCGAATCATCTTTGTTTCAATTGTGTCTTGTGTAGTTACATAAGATCTCATAGCAATTGAACAACTCTCTAACTAGTTCATTTGAGTCAATTGAACTAGTTATGGTGAAGAAGAACAAGGTTAATATGAAATTCTCATATGGTTAACCTTTTGGGTGACTATGTTGAACCAACATACATGTACACGTTTGGCACGGTTTTCACGAACCCAGTAAAACGTATATCTCAAGTGTGTGTGACAAGCTAAGTTTTCAATCTAACAGTTGAGAAATATTAGCTTGAATCTAAATCAGATTTTCATCTAACGGTGAATATGGATTTCTTTGTAACGAAAGCAAAACCCTAATTTGAATGCTATATAAAGGAGACATCTAGCAATGGGCAAAACTAATCCCCACACGTCCGGTGATACTAATGCGCTCGCTAGAGTCGATTCTCCTTTAACCTTTGGTTTTCTTCTCTAAAACCAGGTTAACGACTTAAATATTTCATTGGGATTGTGAAGCCAGATCGATACTACTTTTATCTTAGTTGTGTGATCTGATCTTGCATCTTCTATCGTACGAGTACAACCTATTGATTGGCTTGTGATCGTGAAAGTTCTCCGATAGGAAAGATAAAGAAGTCACAAACATCTTCGTCTCACTGTTTGTGATTCCTCGAAATCTTCTTGGGTAGTTAAGTTAGATCGTTGAGAGGTGATTGATTCATCTAGGCTGTTCTTCGGGAATATAAGACCGGATTATCAATTGGTTCCTGTTCACCTTGATTTCATATCTTAAGATGGAACAAAACCTAGGGTTTTTCTGTGGGAGACAGAATCAGTGGGAGACTGATTGGGGTTCAACTATAGTCTAGTCCGAAGTTAGCTTGAAGTAGGCTAGTGTCTGTAGCGGCTTAAAACAGTTTGTATTCAATCTGGACTAGGTCCCGGGGTTTTTCTGCATTTGCGATTTCCTCGTTAACAAAACTTCTGGTGTATGTGTTATTTCTTTTCCGCATTAAATTTTTATATAATTGAAATAATACATGTTGTGCGTTAAGATCATCAATTGGAAATCCAACCTTTGGTTGTTGATTGATATTGATTGATCCTTGGATATTGGTCTTTGGTACCGTCCAAGTTATCTCTCTTTGATAAAGATTCGCAGATTTCCATTTGCTTGAGTAAAGATCAAATTGAGAGATTTGAGATATAAACTCTTTGATATATCTTTTTATTGATTGAGTCTGACTGTCTAGTTGATTCTCATAAAAAGTATATTGGAGTTTGTCCATACAGATTGCTAAGTGAAATATTGGGTGGTAATGTTAGACCCCCGCTTTTTCAGGGCTTCTTGGTGAAAACATCAATTTTGATACTTGTAGCAATACATATATCAACCTCGATGGGTTCGGAGAAGAAGGAAACCCAATCAAGATGGAAGATTCACTGAATATGATAACTGGAAACCTTATCAGTGATGTTTCAGGATCAACTGTATGTCTAGCTGCTTGCACATCTCAGATGCCTGAATACTATCCAAGATTGACGTGCTCATTTTGTTCGATGAAGGGACACGAACTATCAAGGTGTTACAAATACAAGCACCAAATAAGGCACGCTAGCAAACTTCAACAAAGAGCAGATCGATTAGCAAGGAAGCTCAAACTTTTTCAGAAGACCGCCGAGGTATGTAGGATCTTATCTTCGTCTAATAAGTTGGTTTCCAGGGATAAAATATGACCATTTGAATAGAAAATATGGTCAAATTGTTTTGATAGACAGAGATCAGTGGATTCCTCCCATGAGGAAAAAGATGGACAAATCGTTGTTCATCGCAACAAAACTTGATTGTGTTGTTGGGAAAATCTTGTCTCATGTGCCTGATTGAAAAGAGACAAGATTGAGAGCTGATCCAGGCTTCAGAAAAGTTTTTCCTTCTTTTCGTAATTTTGTTTTTTCCTGTCTATCAAATAAAAAAAAGGGTTATTATCGAAAATTCTACTCTTTATAGGGTTTTAGAGTTGGGCGTATACGAACCTGTCAATAGGTTTCGAACCCTACATTTCTTTTTCCTTTTGACATCCTTTATAAGATTTCTTGTTGAGTTAAGTGATTCCATCACACAAATCCAATTTTTCATAACTGTTCTCAAAGCATTATGTCGTCGGATGGAAAGGATGTCAACATGATTGTTAAGCCTTCAATCAAGGAAAAAGATAAATCTCCTGTTTCTAAGTCCCTGAAAAGAAAAAGAAGAAATACAAGAAAACCCAGGGCTTCTCCTTCTAACTCTCATAAGTTTTCCGATGTTCTTGATGACTTAAAGGAAATAAGAAGGGAGATTTGTGAAATAAATACTTTCGTATCTAAATCTTTGGAAATTCAGAGGACCCTAATTCGACTTCGTCAGCCAAGACAGTTCGTGGTTATTGACACTTATCTCCGTGAACCTTATATCCCGATGGCTGTCGATAACAAGGAGTTCGGGAATGATAAAGAATTTCTCAAAGGAATTGTTGCCTAGTATGTCTTCTTTTTGGATTAGTGGAAGAATAACTAGCGTTTTGAATAGCGAAGATTGTGACTACACATAGCTATTTTTGTTTTCATCTTCTTGTGTTATTTTTTAGGTTTATTTGTTTTAAATTCTAAAAATATTTGGAGGATGTGGTTATTGCAGTATTAATCTTGTTTGAAGGACTGCAATATTTATATGAGATATGTATTGTTTGCGTCCGTGAACTTGAAGGTCCCATATTTTGGTCAAAAGTAAGATCGTTCATAAATTGATATTCATATTGATGAAAGGACGAATGGACTTTTGACAATTAGAAAAGTTATGCCTATGCAGTCATTTTTTTGATGGAAAATAGGATGAAATCTTTTGTAAGACAAGGATAAAGTCTATTATGTCGTTATGCTTATAGTGATGGAAAATAGAATAGATCCTTGTATGTTATCCACGATATTGATCTTCATTGATCCATTTTGTCTTGTATTACCGTGAAGGCTCCATTGTGTGTCTTATGTTGAGCATGATACAACTAAGTTGGTTATTCTTATTGGATTGGTTGGTTATTCCGTGAGATGCTATATGTTGAGCATTATGAACTAAATTAATCATCTTGGTTGATTATTAAGTTATTTGCTCCGAAAGTCTTCTTTTGTCGAGCAAATCCACAATTAAATTGATTACTTCGGTGATTAGTTTGGTTGTGTATTCCAATTAGATTAATTATAGGTTCACTTGTAATTAATCTAGTTGAGTTTTAATATATTCCACAAGTTCTTGTGTTGAGTATATGAACGACTATGCTAATCATGTTCTATTGGTTAATGTAGTCATATATTCCGCAAGGTTTTCCTTATGTTGAGTATTTGAACGGTTAAGTTAGTCATCTCCGTATGATTGGCTTAGTCTTAGCTCCGTAAGTTTCCTTATATTGAGAACAATTAATTAAATTGATCACTTTTGTGGTTTGATTTAGTTGCGTATTCCAATTAAATTAATCATGGGTTTACTTGAGATTAATTTGATTGAGTTTTGGATATAGAAAATCATTCTCATGGTTTTTGGTGTCCAATTAAAAATCCTTTTTTTTTTTCGAAATTAAGGTCGCTCTTGTTGTTCTTTCGGGAATGACATCAAATGGGGGAGAGTTCTTTTGAACTTGTGATTAATGGTAATATCTTGCGGGGTGTGCGGATGTGGAATTTTATAGGGGTTATCTTGTATCTTAAAACTCCTTGATGAATGCATTTAGCTTCGGCTTTATGATAGCATCTAAATTAAATGAGTCTACTGGGTGTTTCCAGAGTTACTTGTCTCAGTTTTCTGACCAGGCTCTACATACTCGAAGCGAGAAGGGAAAGATGAAACAGCTATTGCAGATGATTACCATTAGCTGGCTTTGCAACAACAGGTGGAGCTGGTTCTTCTGCCTTCTGGTCGTACAGACTTTCACTTGGCTGTAAAAACATGTATTACCTTGTTCAGAAAATTAGAAAAGCAAAATAACAATGTTCTATACACAGTCAGATTAGCGTTTCGTAACTATTTACCTTTGTCGTGAGCTTTCGAACACAAATCCCTCCTGTCTTGGTTGCAGTCCTCCTTGCACTAATGGCTTTCTAACAGAACTAGTAGCTACTGGATGACAAGGTGCTTTGGGGGCAGGAATTTCAGGAATTGGATGAGTTTCAAGTACCTTTACTTTTGGATCTTCAACGAACTTGAGCTCAGGAAACGGCTCAAACCCATTAATTGGATTTGCCGACTGAGAAGCAACAAGTGATGATTACATCTTCAACAAAGATTTTAGTAACTTCTTTCGAAAACAATTGCTTGTATAACTCAGCAGCTCTTGATTTATACTTAGACTTTTCCCCATCAGTCCATCCATGTTGCTTAAAAAATGTTAGTGCACAACCATTCCCACCAAAGCTCATCATCTTCAACTGCTCTGGCGTCTATGAATCTAGATTTGCAGACCTGACAAAAGTTCACCAAAAAGTTCAAAATACCAATAACACCTAGATGAAAAACAGGGTCACCACTAAATTAGTATAACACTACATAAAAAACAGATCAAACCCATAACCCAAAATAACAATTTTCAACATTCCATTCACAAAACCCAGATGTAACACCCTATTGATTGAAGAATCAATTAAGAAAATTTAATGAATTACCTCATCGTTCCGTTGGATTGTTTCTGAAAGCAAATAATATTCAACACCTGCAAAGAAAAATCAAAAATATCAAGCTGCATATAAAAATCTAGGGTTTCAAAATTCAAAAACAAATCTAATGGAAGAGAGAAATAAAAATACCATCAAAGTAAAATCCCTATTTCTATTAGAAGTTGGAAGAACATCTCCATTAGCACAAATTGAACTTCTACTGACTTTTATATCATCCTCATCAGGACACCCCTAAATCTCAAATTGAAAAATAAAAACAGAATACAGACAAATCCCTAGATTGTAGCAAACTAACATCACGAAAGATAGAAAAAATGTTACGGAGAAATCTTCTACATGACAGTTCTTAGCCGATTTAAACCCAAGAATATTTCCCCATACATTAATTTCTAAATCGTATTTTTTTCTTCGTAATAATTCAATTGAGAGGAATCTCGAAATTAAAGGTTTCTGAGTTTCACTAGTAACACAATTTGATCATGGTGGGAGCTTTCTTCATGGATTAATCGAAAAAATTTCTTCATGCTGATTCAATTGAGAGGAATCTCGAAATTAAAGGTTTCAGAGTTTCACTAGTAATACGATTTAATCATGGTGGGAGATTTCTTCATGGATTAATCTTTGTTAGGGTATTTAGTTCTCTGCAAACGAGAAGGGAAGAGGGGGAGAGATACAAATGTGAGAGAGAGAGATGGAAAGAAATGAGATGGGGGTAAAGAGATAAGTTTTTTCCTTCGTCCAGCGACTTACTTCAGATTGGTTAATCGTGGCCATACACAATGTGGGCCCACAAAATCTGACACAAAACCACCAGATATGCATCGAAGTTTAGGGGTCTCTGAATTGGAGGGAAGAATGGTAATTATATTTAGTTATTCAAAGACAGCTAAATAGGCTCTCGGTTTTTTTGTATTTTTACCATATCAGAGACCGCTATATTTGGTCAACGGTCCAACTACGGTCAACGAGGGTCTCTGATGTGAGTTGTATAATACCCATTTTCCACTAGTGGAATTGGCTTTGCCAAGTCCGCGAACTGACGGAAGTTCTCTTACCTAGAATTTCTGCTGGGATTTCCAAAAACTCGTTTGCGTGTTTAGTTCCCGAACTGGCGGAAGTCTCTTTGCCGAGATTTTCTGTTGAGTTTGGAAAACTCCTCCGGTTATCTTAAGTCCGCGAACTTGTTTGTGTGCTTAAGTGGTTATGATCTAAAGATGCGCTCTGAACATGAAACTTAAATTACTGAGGAATACTTTATGCAAACCGTGGCTATAAGTTCATGAGTCGATTCAATCGAATCGAATCATTTTTGTTTCAACTGTGTCTTGTGTAGTTACATAAGATCTCATAGCAATTGAACAACTCTCTAACTAGTTCATTTGAGTCAATTGAGCTAGTTATGGTGAAGAAGAACAAGGTTAATATGAAATGCTCATATGGTTAACCTTTTTGGTTACTATGTTGAACCAACATACACGTACACGTTTGGCACGGTTTTCACGAACCCAGTAAAACGTATATCTCAAGTGTGTGTGACAAGCTAAGTTTTCAATCTAACGGTTGAGAAATATTAGCTTGAATCTAAATCAGGTTTTCATCTAACGGTGAATATGGATTGCTTTATAACTAAGGCAAAACTCTGATTTGAAGGCTATATAAAGGAGACATCTAGCAATGGGCAAAACTAATCCCCACACGTCTGTGTGATACTAGTGCGCTCGCTAGAGTCGATTCTTCTTTAACCTTTGGTTTTCTTCTCTAAAACCAGGTTAACGACTTAAAGATTTCATTGGGATTGTGAAGCCAGATCGATACTACTTTTACCGTAGTTGTGTGATCTGATCTTGCACCTTCTATCGTACGAGTACAATCTATTGATTGGCTTGATATCGTGAGATATCTTCGATAGGCAAGATAAAGAAGTCACAAACATCTTCGTCTTATTGTTTGTGATTCCTCGACATCTTCTTGTGTAGTCAAGTTAGATCGTTGAGAGGTGATTGATTAATCTAGGATGTTCTTCGGAAATATAAGACCGAATTATCAATTGGTTCCTGTTCACCTTGATTTCATATTTTAAGACGGAACAAAACCTAAGGTTTTTCTGTGGGAGACAGAGTTATCCTTTTGATAAACTTTTCTGTGTGAGACAGATTTATTTATTATCAAGTCTGCGATTTTGGGTTGCAAAAACTCTGAGTTGTGGGTAAGATCATCTAAGGGAATCAAGTGCACAGTGTCCTGCTGGGATCAGAGGCGTAGGAGTACAACTGTACCTTGAATCAGTGAGAGACTTATTAGGGTTCAACTATAGTCCAGTCCGAAGTTAGCTTGTAATAGGCTAGTGTCTGTAGCGGCTTAATACAGTGTGTATTCAATCTGGACTAGGTCCCGAGGTTTTTCTACATTTGCGATTTCCTCGTTAACAAAACTTCTGGTGTCTGCGTTATTTCTTTTCCGCATTATATTTTTATATAATTGAAATAATACATGTTGTGCATTAAGATCATCAATTGGAAATCCAACCTTTGGTTGTTGATTGATATTGATTGATCATTGGATATTGGTCTTGGTACCGTCCAAGTTGTCTCTCTTTGATAAAGATTCGCAGATTTCCATTTGCTTGAGTAAAGATCAAATTGAGAGATTGAGATATAAACTCTTTGATATATCTTTTTATTGATTGAGTCTGACTGTCTAGTTGATTCTCATAAAAAGTATATTGGAGTTTGTCCATACAGATTGCTAAGCGAAATATTGGATGGTAATGTTAGACCCCCACTTTTTCAGGGATTCTTGGTGAAAATATCAATTTTGATGCTTGTAGCAATACATATATCAACCTCGGTGGGTTCGGAGAAGAAAGAAAACCAATCAAGATGGAAGATTCACTGAATACGATAAATGGAAACCCTATCAGTGATGTTTCAGGATCAACTGTATGTCTAGATGCTTGCACATCTCAGATGCCTGAATACTATCCAAGATTGACGTGCTCATTTTGTTCGATGAAGGGACACGAACTATCAAGGTGTTGCAAATACAAGCACCAAATAAGGCACGCTAGCAAACTTCAACAAAGAGCAGATCGATTAGCAAGGAAGCTCAAACTTTTTCAGAAGACCGCCGAGGTATGTAGGATCTTATCTTCGTCTAATAATTTGGTTTCCAGGGATAAAATATGACCATTTGAATAGAAAATATGGTCAAATTGTTTTGATAGACAGAGATCAGTGGATTCCTCCCATGAGGAAAAAGATGGACAAATCGTTGTTCATCGCAACAAAACTTGATTGTGTTGTTGGGAAAATCTTGTCTCATGTGCCTGATTGAAAAGAGACAAGATTGAGAGCTGATCCAGGCTTCAGAAAAGTTTTTCCTTCTTTTCGTAATTTTGTTTTTTCCTGTCTATCAAATAAAAAAAGGGTTATTATCGAAAATTCTACTCTTTATAGGGTTTTAGAGTTGGGCGTATACGAACCTGTCAATAGGTTTCGAACCCTACATTTCTTTTTCCTTTTGACATCCTTTATAAGATTTCTTGTTGAGTTAAGTGATTCCATCACACAAATCCAATTTTTCATAACTGTTCTCAAAGCATTATGTCGTCGGATGGAAAGGATGTCAACATGATTGTTAAGCCTTCAATCAAGGAAAAAGATAAATCTCCTGTTTCTAAGTCCCTGAAAAGAAAAAGAAGAAATACAAGAAAACCCAGGGCTTCTCCTTCTAACTCTCATAAGTTTTCCGATGTTCTTGATGACTTAAAGGAAATAAGAAGGGAGATTTGTGAAATAAATACTTTCGTGTCTAAATCTTTGGAAATTTAGAGGACCCTAATTCGACCTATTCAGCCAAGACAGTTCGTGGGTATTGACATTTATCTCAATGAACCTTATGTCCGATGGTTGTCGATAACAAGGAGTTCGGGAATGATAAAGAATTTCTCAAAAGAATTGTTTCCTAGTATGTATTCTTTTTGGATTAGTGGAAGAATAACTAGCGTTTTGAATAACGAAGATTGTGACTACACATAGCTATTTTTGTTTTCATCTTCTTGTGTTATTTTTTAGGTTTATTTGTTTTAAATACTAAAAATATTTGGAGGATGATGGTTATTGCAGTATTAATCTTGTTTAAAGTATTGCAATATTTATATGAGATATGTATTGTTTGCGTCCGTGAACTTGAAGGTCCCATATTTTGGTCAAAAGTAAGGTCGTTCATAAATTGATATTCGTGTTGATGAAAGGACGAATGGAATTTTGACAATTAGAAAAGTTATGCCTATGCAGTCATTTTTTTGATGAAAAATAGGATGAAATATTTTGTAAGACAAGGATAAAGTCTATTATGTCGTTATGCTTATAGTGATGGAAAATAGAATAGATCCTTGTATGTTATTCACGGTATTGATCTTCATTGATCCATTTTGTCGTGTATTACCGTGAAGGCTCCATTGTGTGTCTTATGTTGAGCATGATACAACTAAGTTGGTTATTCTTATTGGATTGGTTGGTTGTTACGTGAGATGTTATATGTTGAGTATTATGAACTAAATTAATCATCTTGGTTGATTATTTAGTTATTTGCTCCGAAAGTCTTCTTTTGTTGAGAAAATCCTTTGACAATTAAATTGATTACTTCGGTGATTAGTTTGGTTGTGTATTCCAATTAGATTAATTATAGGTTCACTTGTAATTAATCTAGTTGAGTTTTCATATATTCCACAAGTTCTTGTGTTGAGTATATGAACGACTATGCTAATCATGTTCTATTGGTTAATGTAGTCATATATTTCGTAAGGTTTTCCTTATGTTGAGTATTTGAACGGTTAAGTTAGTCATCTCCGTATGATTGGCTTAGTCGTAGATCCGTAAGTTTCCTTATGTTGAGCACAATTAATTAAATTGATCACTTTTGTGGTTTGATTTAGTTGTGTATTCCAATTAAATTAATCATGGGTTTACTTGAGATTACTTTGGTTGACTTTTGGATATAGAAAATCATTCTCATGGTTTTTGGTGTCCAATTAAAAATCCTTCTTTTCTTTTGAAAATAAGGTCGCTCTTGTTGTTCTTTCGGGAATGACATCAAATGGGGGAAAGTTCTTTTGAACTTGTGTTTAATGGTAATATCTTGCGAGGTGTGCGGATGTAGAATTTTATAGGGGTTATCTTGTATCTTAAAACTCCTTGATGAATGCATTTATCTTCGGCTTTATGATTGCATCTAAATTAAATTGGTATGTATTTTTTCTTTTAGTCTATGAAATGTCTCTTGTGGAAATTTCCTTATGATCCCGTTCTTGTACCTTTGCCAATTTTATTGACAAAAAGGGGGAGAAATATTGTAGTTCACACTACAAATACATATGGTTTTCGGATCATTGTGTAAGGTGGAGTGCTTTCCATGATCGAGATGGAGTATTGACTAAGGGGGAGTGATACATATCACCATAGCATTGTTGTTAAAGTCGTGATGCAATTGGACTTTGATGTTACTGATATAGTTTTGAAAGTGATAAGTAGAAGTTCGTTCAACTCGGACTTGTGTAGACTCGATTCTAGACTTAAATATTAAGACTAATAAATATATACAAAAAGATGATATAAATATCGGAGAAACTGGGACTTAGGATTCCACCAAACCTCATATCATGTGGTTCAACAATCAATTTTTAGACAATTATAGCTCTAGTTTATTGACTCTAATTCTTTTCCAGGGTAGATTTTAAAAATATTAACTGTAAATCACTAACATGATGCATCAAAAGCACTTAGACCAAGCATACATCATCATACGACTTCACAACTAATTAAGAAAAATCATAAAACGATTAAATTAATGCAAAAAGTCATAAAAAGAATTAAACATAATTACCACACGCATGAAATATGGCTTTCTCCGCCATCCCAGTGTTGGGGTTTAGCTCCTCATATTAATCACTTGCTCAAAATACATGTTTGTTGCTCAAAAGTTGATTAAAAGAGTGAAAGGTGTAAAGCAGCTGATTTGCAACAACGCAAAAGTGTTACAGATCTCTGGTACAAAGAGGAACAATGATTAACTGTTGTATATGAACGTTACTGCTCTTCTGCTGTTGAACAACGACACTGTTCTGCGACTGTTTTCCGTGCGTCAATGTTCTTCGCGTTCTTGAGCTGTGCAGCAGCAACAACAGCAGAAACAAAGTTTGATAAAACTCTGATTTCTTCTTCTCTGGATCTCCTCAAGTCCCCAAACTCTCGACCCCCCTTCTATATGACCCAAACAATCTATTTATATCAAAAATACCTATTAAATCTCTCCCAAATCTTCCAAAATCTCTTCCCCTCTCTTCACGACAAAGTTGCGGCAATTTCTTGTTTTAGAATTTCTACGCGTTTCTGAGCTTTCATTTTTATTCTAAACTCTTCCTTAGATATATACAAATCTTTGGGAAGGTTCATAGCACTTTAATCTCTCTAAAATTCCCTAAAACAGGTCACACACGTGACTTTCCATATATTTCTGTTGTGATAAAAATCCGTCGATTGAGCCTAGTCTAATCGATTTCAACACCCATATCAAATTCCTAGACCCATAAGGAGTCTATCCTATGAAAATCAGAGGTTTAATCGACCTCAAACTCCTCCAAATCAAGAACCCTAAAAAAATTTCGGCTGCCAAGATATTTCCCGCCAAAACTTGGTTTTTGAAATGTTGAAGATGGTTGCCCCTTATCCAGGGTAGGGGTGCCATTAGCCGTGGAGTGGAAATAAAATGTCTGGGGTGAAAATAGCGGTGGAGTGCCCCTTATCATCTGGTTTCCCCTTATACATAACGGGGGTCCGTATAGTAATTTTCTCCCACGAGCGCAAATACCACTTTTTGAGCCAATTTTCCTGCACAAGCTTATTTCTCCAAAAACACCTACAAAGACATAAAATAACCAAATAAGTACAGAATCGAGCACTAACAATATATATAATTGAGATCAAAATAGACACATAAATGCGTATTTGAGGAATGAATACAGACATTTATTTTTCTAGTAAAGGGCAAGGCCTGGCCATACAAGATAAGGGTTCGGATTTCATCACCGTTCTCGAAATCGTGTGTTGGAAAAGCGTTTCACTTTGATCAAGTTTATCTTCACCTAGTGACGAAAGTCATGAAAAGTTTCAATTACTTTGGAAATTGCTCTGACGAGAAAGGTCTGTGAATAACGACTGAATAACGTCCTCTGAGAATGTTTCAATAGTTGGATTGAGAGTTTAGGTCAATATAACCAATGATGGATATAAGCATTGTGTGGTAACACATATGTGCATAAGTCCTATTCCTTAATCCGAACTTTTCGAACTTTGTTGATTGAGTGAAACCGGAGGAATTGACTTTCCCAAATACCGAGAATGTCTGCTGGGATTTCCAAAAACTCGTTTGCTTAGTCCGCGACTTGGCGGAAGTCTCTTTACTGAGATTTTCTGCTGAATTTGGAAAACTCTACCGGTTAACTTAAGTCTGCGAACTTGTTTGTGAGATTAAGTGGTTAAGATCTAAATATGTGCTCTGAACATGAAACTTAAATTACTAAGGAATGCTTTATGAAATCCGTGGCTATAATTTCTTGAGCCGATTCAATCGAATCGAATCATCTTTGTTTCAATTGTGTCTTGTGTAGTTACATAAGATCTCATAGCAATTGAACAACTCTCTAACTAGTTCATTTGAGTCAATTGAACTAGTTATGGTGAAGAAGAACAAGGTTAATATGAAATGCTCATATGGTTAACCTTTTGGGTTACTATGTTGAACCAACATACACGTACATGTTTGGCACGGTTTTCACGAACCCAGTAAAACGTATATCTCAAATGTATGTGACAAGCTAAGTTTTCGATCTAACAGTTGAGAAATATTAGCTTGAATCCAAATCAGGTTTTCATCTAACGGTGAATATGGATTGCTTTGTAACTAAGGAAAAACCCTGATTTGAAGGCTATATAAAGGAGACATCTAGCAATGGGCAAAACTAATTCCCACACGTCTATGTGATACTAGTGCGCTCGCTAGAGTCGATTCTCCTTTAACCTTTGGTTTCTTCTCTAAAACCAGGTGAACGACTTAAAGACTTCACTGGGTTTGTGAAGCAAGATCGATACTACTTTTATCGTAGTTGTGTGATCTGATCTTGCATTTTCTATCGTACGAGTACAATCTATTGATTGGCTTGAGATCGTGAGAATTCTATGATAGGTAAGAAAAAGAAGTCACAAACATCTTTGTCTCACTTTTTGTGATTCCTCGACATCTTCTTGTGTAGTCAAGTTATATCGTTGAGAAGTGATTGATTAATCTAGATTGTTCTTCGGGAATATAAGACCGGTTATCAATTGGTTCATGTTCACCTTGATTTCATATCTTAAGAAGGAATAAAACCTAGAGTTTTTCTGTGGGAGACAGATTTATCCTTTTGATAGACTTTTCTGTGTGAGACAGATTTGTTTGTTATCAAGTCTGCGATTTTGGGTTGCAACAACTCTTAGTTGTGGGTGAGATCAGCTAAGGGAATCAAGTGCGCAGTGTCCTGCTGGGATCAGAGGCATAGGAGTACAACTGTACCTTCAATCAGTGGGAGACTGATTGGGGTTTAACTATAGTCCAGTTCGAAGTTAACTTATAGTAGGCTAGTGTCTGTAGCGGATTAATAAAGTGTGCATTCAATCTGGACTAGGTCCCAGGGTTTTTCTGCATTTGCGATTTCCTCTTTAACAAATCTTCTGGTGTCTGTGTTATTTCTTTTCCGCATTATATTTTTATACAATTGAAATAATCTAGGTTGTGCGTTAAGATCATCGATTGGAAATCCAACCTTTGGTTGTTGATTGATATTTATTGATCCTTGGATATTGGTCTTTGGTACCATCCAAGTTATTCCTTGTGTTTGATTAAAGACTCGCTATTGTTTTAGCTTGAGTAAATCAAAACAAGTGAGAGATATTAACTGCTCAAGATACTTTAATCTAGATTGAGTCTGACTGTCTAGTTGATTCTCTAGCAAAGTATTTCGGATTTAGTCCATACAAATTGCTAAGAGAAATATTGGGTGGTGTTGTTAGACCCCCGCTTTTTCAGTGTTCGCATTTACGCATGACGAAATTTTCTGAGGTGGTAGAGTTGGCTATCAAGGTTGAAGTTGAGAAGTTTTTGAAGGCTAACTTCATTAGACCAATCCAACACCCCACATGGTTAGCTAACATCGTCCCAGTAGAGAAAAAGAATGGTAAAATCCGATGCTGCGTCGACTATCGAGACCTAAATCGAGCGTGTCCTAAGGATGATTTTCCGGTACCAAACATTGTCATGATGGTAAATAATACGAGCGAATATGGTATGTTTTCTTTCATGGATGGATTTAGTGGATACAACCAAATCAAGATGTCAGTAGAGGACGCGCACAAGACGACTTTCCAGACTCCATACAATAATTTCTTTTATACAGTCATACCCTTTGGATTGAAGAACGCGGGCGTCACTTAACAACGATCCATGGTAGCAATCTTTCACGACATGATTCATCTGATCATGGAAGTATACATTGATGATGTTGTAGTAAAGTATCGATCACGAACGGATCATCTTAACCATCTAAGGCACGTTTTCAACAGATGTAGAAAATACCACTTGAAAATGAATCCTCTCAAATGCGCGTTTGGAGTCACCTCCGGAAAATTTCTAGTGTTTGTTGTCACGGACAAGGGAATACAAATTCATCCTGACAAAGTCGAAGCAATAACCACTATGAGATCGCCGGAAAATGTAAAAGAGCTGCAAATTTTTATTGGTAGGGTGTCTTACGTTCGAAGGTTCATTCCGGGCCTGGCACAACTGTTGTGCGCATTTACACCATTACTGAAGAAAAACAAACCGTTCGAGTGGGTGAGGAGCAAGAGCAAGATTTCCAGAAGCTCAAGGAATGTTTGATCAGCGCAAGAGTCATACGACCCCTGTCAAAGGCGACCCTCTCTATTTGTATACAACGTTTACCAACATGGAGATTGGAGCGTTATTATCTCAAGACCTTGGCAACGACCAATTACACCCAATCCATTATATCAGCAGATGGCTCAGAGACGCGGAATTCATATATTCAAGAGGGGAGCAAGCATGCTTAGCACTTATCTATGCCGCGCAAAAGTTACGATCGTACCTGCTCGCTCATGAAACCATAGTGGTGTCCACGGCTAATCCAATTGCCTACTTAGAAACAAAACCTATATTATCCGGCAGGACAGCTCGCTGGATGCTACAATTATCCGAGTTTGAACTAAAATATCAGCGGTCGAAAGGAGTACGAGGGAAAGCATTCGCGGACTTGTTAGAAGCGTTCTCAGGAATGGACATGACAGAGATAAGTGAGGAAATACCTGGTGAGGTAGCGGAACTCGAAGAAGAGGAGCGTTGTACAATGTTCTTTTATGGGTCTTCATACGGCTCTTATGAAGGAACAAGAATAGTCTTCGAAACGCCTAAGAAATAATTGTTATCATTCGCTTTCAATCTAGACTTTGAATGTAGCAACAATGTGGCGGAATATGAAGCTTTGATCCTCGGATTACGATTGGCGGAGGAGCTCAACCTGGGAGCCATTGATGTCAAAGGAAACTCAAAGCTAGTCACAAACCAAATATCGGGTGACTTTCAGGTAAAAGAAGCACATCTGGCGCCATATCGAGCGAAAGCCCAAAAGTTAATTGCAAGAAGGGGAAGCACCGTCGTGGAGCATAGAGGAAGGTCTACTAACAAACACGAGGACGCTATGGCTACGGTGGAGGCTAAGATGTAATTAAAAGAATCTGATGAAGGCACTATAATAGTAAAAAGGAGAGCACTTCCCAGCACATGGAAAGAGGACGCCGCATTTGAGCTAAAGGATGATTGGAGAACAACGTATATCGAAGATATGACTAGAGGTGCGGATGATCAAGTATTGCCCGTCAAGGTACTAAAGCAATTTGTTTTAATACGAGGAACATTATACTTTCAAACATCTGGAGGCGCTTTGTCACGGTGCATAGGAAAGTCAGAGGCACAAGAAATATTGAATCGCGTCCATGAGGAGTCATGTGGAAAGACAGAAGGATTCCCGTTATATCGACGGTTGCAAAGGATGGGCGTGTACTGGCCAAACATGGCAGTTCAAGCAGCTGTGGTCCAAGAAAAATGAGATGATTGCCAAGCACCCCCGCAACAGACAGAGATATGCAGCGCGGAGATAGTGTACTGGAGACAACCCTACATATATTTCATCCATCATGAGCGCCTGCCGTCAAACAGACAGGAGGCATTAAAAATTCAAAGGAAGTTCGATCGATTCTTCATAAGTGAAGGCATCCTTTATAGGAAGAGTTTCGGAGGAAAGGTATTACGTTGTCTATCACAGGAAGAGGCGGAAATAGTCATGGATACAACCCACGATAGTGAGCACCAGGGTATGCGGAAGCTCTTCCTACAGCTACACGAAGCAGGGTATTACTGGCCCACAATGGAATTCGATACCGCGGAACACGTAAAGAGATGTCAGCAATGTCAAAGTCACGGACCGTTAATCCATGCGCCACATACCTGGCTGCATAGTGTCGTCACCCCATGGCCTTTTCACAGCTGGGGACTTGATATCATTGGGCCAATAAACCCAACCTCGTCCGGGCGTCACAAGTATATCATCACCGCAACTGAATATTCTACCAAATGGGTTGAATCTACACCACTCCAAGACTACTCAGGCGCAACAATTTCCGCGTTCATCAAAGAGCACATCATCTGTCGATTCGGGGCACCTATGATCATACGTTCACATAATGGTACTTATTTCATTAATCAAACTGTCATAGATCTGTTGGATCAATACTGGATCAAGTTCCACACCTCAACTGCCTACTATACGCAGGGGAATGGATAGGCAGAAGCTACCAACAAAACACTATTAAGAATATTAAGCCGAATGGTATATGATCATCACAGGAGCTGGCACGAATAGCTATCGCTTGCACTCTAGGCGTATCTTATCTCCAGAAGAAGTTCCACAGGTGCGTCATCTTATTCCCTGGTGTATGGAGAAGATGCGATACTACCAACAGAAATTTTCCATACCATCTGCTCGTGTGGCTAGTCTCACTACTCCGGATGATGTCAGTCGATTTGCACACCTAGACACCTTTGAAGAACGACGGGCCAAGTCTGAGCAATTCGCGGATAAGTACAAACAACGAACAACAAGGTACTATAACCAAAAGGTTAAAGAACGAGTCTTCAGCGTGAATGATGTAGTGATGAAAATCACACCGCACGTCCAACGTAATGAGAAAGCAAGTAAGTTTGCTGCTAACTGGCAAGGTCCTTACATGATAAATGAGGCAGCAGTAAATGGATATTATTACCTGAAGCGGATGAAGTACGGCTCCCGGATTAATACTCATATCAATGGTAAATGGCTCAAAACTTACTACGCTTGAACAACTTAATGTACGCCGGATGGCTGAAAATAATAAAATTATATATCTTATATTCGAACTGAGTCATGATGAATTCTAGCATATATCGTGATTAAACACATCAATATTCCAAGAAAGGTCTACGCTCTGTGCATGGCTTTAGATGAAGTGCAATAATAGTCCAAGAAAGGGTTAGGCTACGTGCATGGGTTTAGATGAAGTGCACCTATATTCCAAGAAAGGGCTAGGCTCCGTGCATGGCTTTAGATGTAGTGCACTAATAGTCCAAGAAAGGGCTAGGATCCGTGCATGGATTTAGATGAAGTAAACCAATAGTCCAAGAAAGGGCTAGGCTCCGTGCATGGCTTTAGATGAAGTGCACCAATAGTCCAAGAAAGGGCTAGGCTCCGTGCGTGGCTTTAAATGAAGTGCATCAATAGTCCAAGAAAGGCCTAGACTCCGTGCATGGCTTTAGACGAAGTGCACTAATAGTCCAAGAAAGGGGATAGGCTCCGTGCATGGCTTTAGATGAAGTTCACCAATAGTCCAAGAAAGGGCTAGGCTACGTGCATGGCTTTTAGAAGAAATGCACTAATATTCCAAGAAAGGATCAAAAGCCCGCATACAACTTGATGAGATGCGCGGACAAACGAATTAAAAGGACATGATAAAATAGACAGGCCAATCAAGCAGAATTCATTGATTAAGATAACAAAACAACATGAAACTCTATAATAGCGGCATTCTTAAAAGAAATTCTACACGCCCAAGACAAGAAAAGCGTAAAAGAAGAATAATGCAGTAACGAAGGTTAAAGGAAGGACAAAAGAACTGAGTTCGTGCGCCTCAGTCGGATACGAGCAATAGCCAGGATGTCTTCCATATGTTCCATCCGATCACGAGCATCCACAATACCTCAAGAGCCTCATTGGAAGCCATCCCCTCGCACTTCACTGATCGAGGGGTCCACCCGGCTGGTACTTAGTCGGTCAGCATAATGATCCATATCTTGAAAATATTGCACTTGACTAATCCCAAACATCCCCTCGTATTCTTGAAAAAGTTGAGTATTACCAGTGATAATAGCCTGTAATAGTTTCACTTTTCATTTCCTAAGCGACAAACGTAATTCATTAACTGACTCTTCCATTAGAACTTGAACAAGAACAAGACCATAACCTTTTTCTTACAAAACTAAGTTATATATCCAAAAAAAAAATGGGGGGGGGATAACTTTCAAGTCAACTCAGCAGCAATTAGCATACGACAGTGAGAAATTTCTTGGTCCACATATTTCATCATCACAAGCACCTTTTCACTCTGAGTGGCCACATCTAAAGCTACTCGAAGGTCGCTCAACGCTTGATCCACGTCGAAAAAAATCCTTTCAGATGCATTACCTTGACGAGCTATTTGGGAAGTCTCCTCTTTCTCCTCCAACACTTTGCGAGCACGCCCTTGTACAACTAACCTATGAGTCCGCAAAGCTCTCAATTCACTCCTCAACACCAACAGTCGTGTCAGTTCAACTGGGTTAAGCGCAGGATGCATCAAGGCACCTATCATACATAAAGACAAAGCATAACCATGCATCCGGCGACTTGGAAAATGAGAAGCGGAAGTGTTATAATATGCAATAACTTGCTCAATGTCTAACATGGTGAGATTTATCTCTTGTAATAATTGATCAGCTGCATGCCGGGCGGAAGCCGCATTATCCAAGGCATTCTGAATTCCGAAAGATACGGGTCCGGACGATTGAATTTATCGAGCTTTTAGAAATGCCTCATACCGCTTGTCAAACTGAGAGCGCGCCTCCGCACGACCCGCCAGCCTCTTCTCTCTGATTAATTATATCTCAGCTCTCACAAGCCGTAGGTGGTCTAGTTCAGAACCTCTCTTAAAAGGGGATATCAACGCCGGCAGAGAAACTAGAGCCAGCACATAACCATGTAAACGCTCATCCATGAGGAACTTAGTAAAAATATAATAAGCAGAATCAGAAAATAAAACATCATACCAACAATAAGAGCCTATTTATAGAAAATTTGTACAATGATGCATTTATTACTACTTCATAACTACCCAAAAAAAAAAATAGCGGTCTCAGTAGACCTCACTCTACGATCCGTCTCGACACAACGAAAATGAGTAAGCATGCGCTGCTCACGGCAATAACCACGATGCTCGAGAAGTGATAAATCAGGACGACCACCCTCACCCTGAATCCTCTTCACAAGATGATCCCCAACAGATAGTTTCTCATGCCAACTTGCATTGTCAACTTCAAAATTATCTCGAGAAAGGCACATCACGCGTGGAAGATGACTTAGATACTTCATTTCAAGAACCAATCAAACGCGACCAGCCATAACTCAGATAAATGGAAAAGAGAAGAAAACTTTAATAATGTTTCAGTGATTAACTAAAACAAGCTCTCATATATATATATAATCCAAATAACACGATAACTAAAGCAAGCTCTCGTAAAAAAAAATAAAAATAAAAATAAATAAAGGCTCCTTAAGATAACGAAGAAGTGCCGGCTGCAATAGAATGGCAGTAGGAAAGGTTTTCGTCTAAGTCTTGCGTCATCAACTGAGATTCCCCATACTGAATAGTAGACACCAGTGGAAAATGGGTTTTTTATAACCCACATCCCGACCCTCAAAGGCGGTTAATTGACCATGGACCGGGGAAGCGTCTCAGTTGTAAAAAAATATCCGGAGCACAGTTTAGAGGGCCTAAGTTGGTCGCTGTATGATTTTTTTTAATTATTTTATTCCTCGCTCAACGACCAACACTGTGACCGGTGAACCTAGATTTTCATGTGTTTCAATTTCTAGGCGCCCATCATCCTTATCCCTTCATATCTCTCTCTCACCTCGGTTTTTTTTTCTCCGCAGAAACACCTCTCCTCTTTCCTTTTCTTTCTGCAATTTTACACAAACCGAGCTCCAAATTCTTTCAGTCAGATCACTTGAAAAGAAAAATTCAATTAAAAGTAAGTTTCTTGAAACCCTAATTTGTTCCTGAGCTCTAGTATGTTGTTTGGGTTTGAAGATTCAACATGAACAGGTAAGAACAACCATTTTCTTCTCTATTTCTCCAGATCCGTTTGTATTATGTTTGATTGAATGCTATTTTCTTCAATATAAACTCACCTCAACCATTTTCTATGAAAACCTAATTTCTCCCCTTTCTATTTTTATTCTTTGTTGATTTGGTTTGTAGGGTTTTAAATTTCTTCTGATTTTTGTCTGAATTTATTATAAGACAAATTATCATCCTCGCTTGGACTTCTCAACATTTTCAGGTATAACTACTACACCATCTTTATCTGATTTGATTTTTCTTTGTTGTCAAAGTTATTCAGTTGATGTGTTATTATGGATATACCCAAGGCTCAGATTTCAAATTTTTACTGAATTTTTTTTCGCTTGGTGGTAGGGAGGTATAAATCCCCTGAAAATTATGTACCAGTTCACTAAGGTGTGATAAACAAAAGGGTTCATATAAGATGCAATTCTACTAACTCTGTTGAAGAAATATGATGTTTGGTCTTCAACTTTTTTGTTCCTTTTTATTTAGGGGTTTTCTTGAATTGATGGAAGTTTCGCATTAATGTTTTCGCTACTATTTTCTTTGTAAGTTATTGTTATTGTTATGTTTAGGGTTTTGTATAGAGCATATATATATATATATAGGATATATGATTGGATATGATACAATAGGATTGTTCCTTTTAACCACAAAGTAGTCTTACTTCTTTTATGTTTTTACTCCTATATGTTTGACAGTTGAATGATTCAAATCAGGATCGAGATATCAAGAAGCTATGGAAGGATCCCGTGCTTGTGATTTGTTGTAGTATGGAGTGGGTATTAAAGGTGGTGGTGGTGGTGGTGGAGCTGGTAATGGAGCTGCCTATTTTTATTTTATTTTTTTCAATTTGTGGATCTTTGTTTATAGGGTTTTTCTCGAATTTGATTTCACTTTTTGGGTTTTGATTCGAAGGGAAAGTGATGGACGTCAGAGAGAAAAGCGAAAGACTATTAATGGAGATGATCTTTTATGGGTAATGGCTACTTTAGGATTTGAGGATTATATAGATCCACTTAAGGTGTACCTCAATAGGTACATAGAGGTAATTTTTCTGTGTATTGTTTTTCCTCAAATCTTTTCAGGTCTTTCTTTTTTTTCATTTTTGATAACCGAAATCTAATCTGCCTTATTTAATTTTGTTGCCTATTTGTGTTGGGGGATGGGATGTGATGTTGCAGATGGAGGTAATATATGTTTCTTTTATTGTAGTTATCAGCTCAATTGTGGTGTTAGAATGTTGATTGATTGTGAAATTCCGTAAAATTTGTAGGGTGATACAAAAGGAACTACTAAGGGTGCTGATGGATCTGGTAATGCTTAACCAGGTCAAAACCCTCAGGTAATAGAACTCATGAATCTTAATGTATTTGTTAGTGCATATTGTCGCATGGTTCTGTTGTTGTGTCTCTTATTGGGTTTTATTTGTATTGCTTTGTAGATTGCTCACCAGGGATCACTTTCATAAGGAGGCTATATGAACTCTTACGTAGATGTATGTTATCTACCCTTTCCTACCTTGTTATACCCACACAAAGTAGCAGACTGATTAAGGCATTATACGTTAAATAATTAAGCAATTGCACTTAAAATTAAATAAACATGTCAACGTACTGTCCATACCGTCCATGCAATCTATATAAACAAACTATAAGAGCCAACCTTACCGTTACTCAGCGAATGGCATAAACTTCAACTAACCTTCTTTAAACTATAAATCTAAAGCGTAGTTTCTTGATTTATTGACAAGAATATTTAGTGTTGCCTTGCAGCAGGGATTGGTAATGGGTATTGATGCTTAGATTATTCTTACACTTTTCAATTTAAATTTCTTATTCTCTGGATCTAGCCAATATGCTAGTATTACTCATGTATGGCATCACACTTGTTCATTATTATAGAGGTGCTTAAGGGAAATTATGTTAGTCTCTTGTGCTCTCCACTAATTCGTTTTGATAAAATATGGACACCGCAGGTTTCTTGTACAATGTATGTATGTGTTTCCATTACCATTCATAATTTGAATATGGTAGAGTTGATTGATTTACTGAATTATCAGGATAGGACCCTTGTTATCTTGGTGATTTTGCGAATGACTATTAATGTTGCGCAATAAATTGTAAGAAATGAATATATCTAGATTCATAACTAAATAAGGTATACGGTGTTGGGATATATCCTTGTTCTTTGATCAGAGATTTAAGTGAAATTCACTAGCCTTATCTCAGATGAAAATTTGGTATTGTTCATGTCTGGTTAGGAAGTTAATCCTATCTAGATACCTTCTGATCATATTTCTTATTTATTTATTATCTAGCTATATCGTCACCTAGCTTAAGTGAAGATCTAACTGTTAGGATATGTTACTCTTAAGTATTTTGAGAAAACTCTTCTAAATTTTGAGAACGATCGGAGATGGGTAAGTGGAAAAAATGTCTGAATTACAGAGAACTGTAGTGCAGAATTTCAGTTCCGAAATGAACTATGTGCCAACTTTTGAGAAATCATCACTCATGCCCAACATTTTCTTGCAGAATTCAGAATGGAGAACAAATCTTTTATTATTGAAAATCTTTGTTCTCCATTATGAATCTCAAAACTGAACAATTGTAGAAATTATGGCATCAACACGCAGGCCAAAAGATTTTGTTATGTACATGAACTAACTTGGTTCTTGTACTTGAGCATCAACACTCATGGTATTACTTGTACGACTTTATTGGCTTACGCTTGCTTCTGATTGTTTTTTATTCTCAAGTGATGCCTCTGAATGGACTCATACCTGATCTTGTACATTAGCTTCCTCATGTTCTTAATTGTTGTTTGTATATAAGAAGCGTTAATACCTGTAGGGATGCACTAAGCTGCTACTAAGTTCTTGATGTTTCCTTTCAGATCAATATTCTATTGAGTTCTTGGGAAATCGTGGGAATATATATACTGCGATCATATGACTAGTAAGTCGCTTCATTTCTTGTAAACTGTTATGATGTCGTGCTAGGGTGAAGTCATTTTCCAGTTTGGGCCTTGTAATTTTTAGACTTGTGATGAAATCATAGATAATTTTTCCATGCATGTACCCGTATCTGTTATCGGTGGTTTTGCTTCTCTAACTTCAAGAATATCATCTTTGTTTGTTTTGTTTTTCCTTAATTTTTCACATTTCATTGGAACCTACGTTAAATTAGTTAACACTAAAAGCTTTATCATTTATCTTTGTGCAGTCATTTATCTTTATGTAGTCCGCAAAGAGATGCGTGCATATGCGTGCTACTGGTGTGGGAAACATGACTCTTTATACTCTTGCAACCACCAGTTCCATGATCGTGGGCGTTCCATTCTGACATTATATGGGAAACTCACATTTTTGTTGATGATGTCTCTATCTATAGCCTGGTATGTTTTCCTCATGCTTTTCTCAATCACTACGCTAATAACAACTGGTTTATCAGTAGGAAGAACAAAACTGTTGAGTTCTTTTGGTTATTCATCTTGGGGCCTCTCTGCAATCTTACCTGCAGTACCTGTTACTGTTCTTACGTTAGGATTCCATGTATAACCCATTCTGTATCTTGTGCTCGAGATATGTCAAGGTCGTGAATTAATGAACTAGTTACGTTTGTGCCGTGGTGTCGATGTTGGACAGAAGCAGGTAAAGAGATTGACATCATATTGGTTAGGATACCCACCTTTATAGATCACTATCCTATCATGTGAATGGCAATGGTTATTGTTTTTATAAGCATTTTCTTGAGTATTGTGACCCCCCACATTAATCAGTTGATAGATTTTTCTATGCACGTACACCATTATGAAGTAGGAATAAGTTCTTCATCATCATCGGAGTTTATAATTTTGTTGTTTCATCAATAGTTTTTTAGTTCATCGTTTTGTAATCGAATTCTAGATCTACAGATTTTAATCCTTTGTGTAATTTGAAACCAATGAATCAATGAATGTTAAATTGAATGATTATTTGTGTGCAAGTTTAATTTGATTCTCATTTTTATTTGATTTGAATATGGTTTTCATTTGATTCTCATTTGAATTATAATTTGAGTTTCATTTGATTCTCATTTGAATTTGGTTTTCCTTTGAGTTTCATTTCTGTTTGATTTCAGATTTAGTCCGATTCAGTCAGGCTAGACAGCCAATCTGAATCTATTTTTCTTTATATTAAGATTTATATCTATGACTGATCGAAGACAGTCATAAATTTTTGACCGTTAAAATCTGTCGTCGATATAAGATTTTCAACGAACCCCAAAGACACGTCATAGTTGAAAAAGACGCTCAAACATCGACCCTTTCTTCGACCGACAAAGAAAGTCATAGATCCGATTTAAATGACTTGCTTTGTCGGTCGCGAAACTACTGATTTCCACTAGTGAGAGTCGGTAAAAGCGTTACGCATTTCCTCCAACACTTTATGAACTTCACGCATGACTTCACTAGAAGCACAAGCTTGACGAGCTATGCCTAATGTTTCTGTATGCTCATCATAAGCCTTCCGGTCTTTATCCAAAACCATCAGGCGATTGGTCCGCAACATACCAACTTCATCTTTCAAAATGAGTAAACAATCTAATTCTTCCCTCATATCAGTAGGATGGATAAAAGAAGATACAACACACAAAGTTAAAGTACATCCGTGAAGTCTCGGGCCCGCCTGATGAGAAACAAAAGCACGACAGTTGGCTATTGCTTGCTCAATATCCGTCGTCATAATTAGCACATCCTGGTATAAACGCTCAGCTTTGTTTCTAGCGACTATGGCATTATCTAAGGCATGATGAATAGATATAGTGACACACCCGGACATTTGTGCACCTCGAGCCAGTTAGTAAGTCTCATTCTGCTCATCAAAGCAAGCACGCATAGACGTTCTGCTTACCATCCTAACTTCCCTAAGTATCTCCACTTCAGCTTTTACCAATAGAAAGCGAATTATCTCATGATCCTTTTCATAAGTAACAATTAGTGATGGCACTAGAGCTAAGGCCAAAGTATACCCATGAAGACGACGAGCCATCAGCTGTAGAAATATAGTTAGCAACCAAAGAATGAACAAACTATAAAAATAAATATGAAGGACATCAGACGTATTCACCCCTACTTATAAGAAAATAAGGGATACCATATTTAATACTATCCAACCATAATAATAAATATAATCAAACCATAACACATGTCCCATGAAAGAAAAGAAAACCATAGAATCCTCAACCTCACCAATAAAAAGAAAAGGGTTCAAAAGTCATCATTAAAAAATATCTAAAGCCACCAATTCGTCCTTCTTCCTGGTCAAACGCCTATTGATTTCCTCAGCAGCATCACGAGCGGTTTTCAACTCTTGGGTAGTACGACCCACATCCGCCATAAGCGGATCATAAGCTTCATTCTTCGCGTTTGCGACGTCAAGCAACTGCTGGTACTCCCGTTCCAACTCTTCAATCTCACAAGGTAGAGTGATCCACGCACTATGACTAGCCTTTGCTGAGTCCAACGATTCCTTGATCCATTTGATGGGGAAGCGAAGAGCCATCAGGCTCTGAATGTTAGCGTCCCACTTCCTCAAAACATCCGGATCAATTGGAGTTTCCTCCGCCAAAAAAATCCCTTCCCCTATGTCGAGTAAGTCCTCGGTATCCACGATTAAGGAATTGACAGGCATTTCTTCATGAATGCACATATGACCAAACTTCTCCACTATGCGACGATAGGTGGCTTCTTTAGCAGAAGGAACCCAAAATCCGTGTACTAGAATGTAACGGTTATCCACAACAACCTCCGCCGAAGACACGACACGCGGGTATTAAAATTTGGGATCCTCCGGAATAGCCATCAGTTCAGCATCCGCGTTCACGCCCTGAGAAACTTTGGGAGTTGATTTTTGGTGCTTGCCACTAGCGCTTCCAGATTCGCTTCCTTTAACAGGTTGATTCGAACCGCTTCCCTTCCCTTGAGCGCCATCGCGTTTTCCCATATTCTAAAAGAAGAAAAGAAGACATATATTAAGAAAAATAATTATAGGAAAGATACCTTGGAACAGTAATAGATATTCAAAATACACTCATACCGGATCAGAAGGAGGAGGTGAATTAACAGGAGAATGAACTGATTGGCGAGAAGAAGAAGACGAACTTGACACATCCGGTTCAGAATAACCTAAGGGGCAAGAGAAATCGAAAGCAGAGAGAAAAATAAAATAGTCACTCAAAATGAGGGAAGTGGAGATACATATATAGGTGGTCAAATGCATTAAATAAGTTGTAACGGAAACACTTTAACCGACACGCGCCGATACGTCAAAGTTAAATAATCATGAACACAGTACACTCACGGGATTTACGAGGGGACAAACTCTGACCCTGGGCCTCGCTTTTAAGACCACTACCTTCTTGAGAATAATCATTGATGGAACGATCCGACTCTAACTTATCACCTAACATGTCGGAAGGAGTGTGAAGAGGACGATTGGGATGTTTAATCGTTCGAACAATTAAAGGACGAGTAGAGTGAAGAGTCATACGGGGATAAAGTACTTCAGGACCGCTCTGGCTAACTGCTCGACCAAGTTGACGCTCCACACGTTCAATAAAAGTACTGGCGGATGATGACCTCACTTTTGGAGCCTGCGGAGAAAATGAAGGAGAAACATTAGCAGTCCCAAAAGAAGGCAAACACGGATTGGGTAATATACCAGCATCTCGTCTCATCTTCTTATCAAGTCGATCGTCCCTCCACTCCTCAATGGGAAGGTTAATATATTCTTCAAACATGAGGCCTCTAGGTTTGCAGCAGACAGGCGGAGAATTCTAGAAATGTGTGGCGAACCAAAATAACTAAGTAAGTGACTTGATAAAAAAAATAACACAGAAAGAGTAAGGGAATACCTTAGCAGGAGGAGGATACGCAGCCGAAGGAATTTGCAATGGCTTCATAGGAGGAACTCGCCTCCTCTTCTTGGAATTGGATGAAGGAAGAGCGCTACCTTTCCCATCTCCTTGAGAAAGCTCGTCACCTAGAAGGGGGTCCCAGCTGGTTGAACAAGAGAGGCGACCCTTATTACTGGAAGATAGCTTATACTTCTTAGCAACCTCAGCATTCAATTGCACACGACCTGAGGCATGCATCTCCCTGAAATCCTTCTCGGTCAAAGGGCGGGGAGCATATGGCTCCTTGATGAGTAGGTTAAGCACATTCCGAATAACACTATTGCGATACCCAAGCCATTCCCTGGTAACATGAACTTGGCGGCGGGGTTGAGGATAACTAACATCAAAGAAGGACTTGCGATCGCTCATCCGAAGCCCACTTTTGAAAACAAAACGATCAAAGCTTTTTCGGACCTCTCTGTCCTCGTCAATTGAAGAAGGAAGGAAAACATCAAAAGGAACTCCCTGATCAAAGCCTAATTGTCGCGCGACACGAACAATGTTGTACGACTCGGAAGAAAATTTTCCACCATAAAAGCCAGAAAGACGCCCAGTTAAAACAGAGACGAGCATATCAAATTCATCCGTTGAAGGCATCTCTGCTGAAGAAATCCTTCGTGGGGTTTCGATAGACACATATTTGTGTTTAATTTGATCTCAATACTATATATTGTTGGCACTCGAGTTTGTACTAATTTTGGTGTTTTATGTGTTTGTAGGCACCTTTGGAAAATAAACATTTTTTGGAAAATTCGGCTCGAAAAGTTGGTAAAAGCCCCGGAGGACACGTGTTATTCGGACTCTCACTGTTGGATAAGGGGCACCTAAATTACTAAGGAGCACCCCAGATCACCCCAAAAGACATCTTCTATTCGCACCCCAATACAGGATTAGGGGGAGGTCATCTTCTCCATTTGAATTTTGTTTTTGGCGGGAAAATGGAGAACACTTCTGCAGATTTTTGATCAAATTGTTGAACGTGTTCTAGGGAGATTCAATGGTTGATTTTTGGTAGATAGTTGTGATATGGCCTATTAAACACACTGTGGGCGTTTGGTTTGACCAGAATTGGTTAGAATCAGCTAAACAATTCACGGGTTGAAAACAAGGCAGTTCGTGTATATCACGGGTTTCACGTGATTTGGAGAAGATTCAACGTGTTTTGTGCGTGCATGGAAGACCCTCACAGCCTGTTGGAGCGTGAAGGAGTTAAATATGGTAATTTGGAGGCTTGAAAACGCGTGAGAAGATGAAACATGAAAGAAAATATTCCCATAAATATTTTCTTTACTGCCGAGTTAAAGAGAATTATATGGAGTGAATGAGCGAGATTCGATGGGTCTGTTGGCTATAAATAGGTTGCTGGGGTTGAGTAGAAAGGGTGTCGATAGTTTGGGGTCGATAGGAGAGCTCAGGAGCGAATCAAGAGTTGATGAAACACTGTTTCTGCTCCTGCTGGTGTGGGTCTTAGAACCACAACGACAATAGCACTTCTCTTTTATCGTTCTTTTGTGACGCTTCCTGTGGGTCGCACATTAGCTGTTTACACCATTTTCTCTTCTTCACTTCATTGTAAACACCATTTGAGCAATAAATAAATATTTTGAGCGTGTTTTTATCATGATGAGCTAAACCCAACACTGGGACGACGGAGGAGGGTGAATTTCATACACGGATATATTTATTTTATTCTTTTTTTTTACTTTTGCATTAATTTAAAATTGAAATATGATTTGAATTAATTGGTTGTTATTTAATTTGATGATGTATGCTTAGCTTAGGTGTTTTGATACATCATGCTTAGGACTTACAATCGATGTTTTGAGAATCTATCTTGGCAAAATCAGAGTCCATGTTAATTTTATTGAGTTTTAAATTATCAAAGAATATATGAATGAACCCTGTATAGTAAAGTCGGCCAAATCCTTAGTCCCAGTACCTCTCGCCCATTGTTAATATTTTTTGTATATATATTTTAATTTTTAAATCTAAAAATTCCATTTCCTTCACAAGTCTGAAAAGAATCTTTTTACCACTATCACTACAACTTTTGGAAAACCATCAATTTTTGGTGTCGCCGACGCGGATTTGTGCTTAGGTAGAATTTTTAGGTTTTTATTATTTTTTATTATTCCATTTGTTCTTTTTACGTCTCTTTGGTTGTGTCTTTGTATTACAGGTTTGAAGTTGGATACTAAAGACCTTGGAATCAAAGCTTAAAGCTAAAAGAGAAGGAAAAGAGACAAAGCAAAAAAATAAAGAAAAAAGAGAGAAAAAAAAAGAGAGAGAATTATTTTATTTTTTTTAAGAGACTTTCCATTTTTTTTTTGTAATTATTATTATTATTTTTTGTATTTCTTTTCATTGGACTGGACTTTGGAAAATTTATTTTAATTTTAAACCCTACGGAAGGGTTATATAAAAACAAAAAAATTAAATATAAACTGTTTGCAGGGAAGGAAGACGATTACAATATCGTCTCGTCCCCTCGTGTTCGCACACTGACACCGGAGTCAGTGGCCCGAGTCGACTACAGCGGTTCTTCTCCCGTCTGGTACGGGAGGTAAACTTCTAAACACCCGCGAATCTCCTGTCAGCGGGTTTACTGTCTACCTTAAGGTGATTATATGTTGAGGACTGAACCGGCTGCTTTAATTTCCTAGTAAAGGGAAAGAACTGGCCATATAAGATAAGGGTTCGGATTTCATCACCGTTCCCTTCTTGCCCGCCTTAGGTAAATGAAACCTAACGCGAACCCAAGCTTAAAATCTGATTAGAACGAAATCGATAGGGTAACTAGCTTGGTAGGAAAATCTTTCGAAAAATATTGGTTACTCTTTTAAGCATACTTCAAAGTTCTTGATGGTTTATGTAAGTTGAATGCGTGATTGCGCCGCCTTGTGATAGCGGTGAGGCCTTGGGTATCCAAGCTCCACTGAGCTTCCCTCGCCTCGATTCAACTTACATTAGCTCGAATTGATTCCAGAGGGGTGTGCTCAAATTGTAACGAATTCCTTTTCGAAAGAATATAAGCTGGTCTAGAAAACAATCTAAGTGGAGCCATCATGCTTTTTGTTTGCTAGATTCTATAGGTTTGATTTGGTCGAGTCATCCTTGTTTGTGATTGTGTAGAATTCCCTTGCAATTAAGAATGTCGAACTGGTATGATAGAAGCCAATACCATGATTATCGACCTGAATTTGAATATGGACATCATCCTTTTTATGACCATGTTGAGAATAGTGGTTGGGAACGCCATACTTTGGAAGGATATGGGTCATACCCTGGTGAGCCCAATTACTATCCACACATGCATCAGTCTTACGAGCAAGAAGATTATAGTACTAGTTCTTCGTCTCTAGAGGATACAATAAAACTATTGAAAAGTAGTCCTTTTTATGATCCCTCTGTTCATATTCCTCCTTTAGAAGAGTCCCTCAGGAAGTTAGCTGAGTCGACGCGTAAGTTAGCTGAGATGAATAGTATAATTATAGACGAAAGAACTACAATAATGAGTGAACCTTCTTTAGAAGACCACCTCAAGCGGATAGCTGAGACGAACGAAAGAATTGCTCGAAATTACTTGAAATGCCAATATAGTGTATCCAATAATACCCTTGAGAATGAAGATAGTTATTAACATAATCAAGATAACAAGGTTAGAATTGGTAGCACTACTTGTTTTGATGAGGTTCGATCTTTTTCATGTTATTATGATGAGGATAGTGTTGATGGAGAATCATACTTATGTAGGAATAGTGATCAGGAAATGGATACTTGGTGACTCTCTAAAAGAGTCACAGAAATGATACCTGCAAGTGCACATGGTCTGTTGTAGTGAGTGTGCAAGGCAGGGTCGAACCACAGAGACTTGGGTGTGAATTGAAGTGATGAAACTTGTGACAGTGAACAAGAAAATTCAGTGGCAGTGAATAAGAAACATTGAAACAAAGATAAACAAACCAAGGCTGTTAGCCAAGGGCAGTGATAAAGAAACAAAGGCAGGTCCTCCAGCTATGTTCTTGTCCCTTGTTAGTTATCAGTCAGCTTCTAGGCTTTTTGAATAACTAGATGACAGTTGCGGTTCAAAGCCGGCTGTTCATCTAAGGGTTGGTCTAGAAAGGAGGCTAAAGGCACTAAGATGAATTCTAAACCTTGTGATAGTTGGGGATCTCACACTGCAACTACCCGCAGAGAAGCTTGCTTAGTGTTTTAACAACCTATACGGATATTCAATCCTAGACAATTCAAGCACAACAAGATCAAAGCATGGATAGGATAAAAACAATTGAAATGTACAACATCATTTAAAGTAAAAACTAACCCTTGAGGCACTGGCTATTCCAGTCCTCTTGGGTGAAGCACTGGCTAGTCCTCCCGGATTTTCACCGCTTTTCTGCTCTTTTCCGCTCCGCAACTCATCTAGTCTTTATTTATCACCTAAAAATGCAAAATTAATTAATAAAAATATTTATTCTTGAAAACAAAGAAAATACAGAATATGGGATAAAATGTAGAATTAATGCACAAAAGATGAGTTAAATGCCAAGAAAAATATATAGAAATATGCACTTTTTAGCACTCATCAAATACCCCCAAACCTGAATTTTACTTGTCCTCAAGTAAAACAAAACTAAGGAAATCCTACCTATACCACTGTCGCTGGTCTCTCGATTGCATTTAGCGAATGCAATAAGCCTTTTAAACCACTAAGTGTCCCTAGTGGACGAGTGAAGTCTCGTGAAGGTTTGCTTAAAACGTACCTACAAAGTTCTAGGACAAAAAATAAGCTCAGATTCCATGAAATGTGACATGTGCAAGACAGTAGAAGCTCACAGCAAAATGGAGATGTCAATCTAGCTATCTAAGGCACAATCCTAGCACTGATAACAAATAAAGACATGTGATAAGAGTGTAAAGTGTATCTACACATGTTTCTAGAATGACCTGAAGTTATGACTACTAATCACCAAGAGATAGTTTTTAGGCTAAGAACCGAATTCTAAGCCAAGCTAGCTGTCCTGCTTTACGAGAATTGTGAATGTTCACCCAATGAGTTGGTGATATTTCAGTTTACCCGCGTTATACATCGATGGCTGCACCCTCCTTTCTTATTACAAGACTATTTACAACAAAAAGATGACTCTTTACATGACTCTTATTTACATTGATTACTCTATTTTATTTTTGGAACAAGAGAGAACTATTGTCTTTAACATGACAAAACATGGAATAAATAAATACTTTATATTTTTATTTTTTTTTATTTTTTTTGATTTTTTTGATATTTTTTAGATTTTTCTGATTTTTTTTTTTTTTGAAGAAATAACTTTGATCTTTACAACATAGTGACACTTTTGATACATGAACAAAAAGAAAAACATAATTACATGACTCTTAGCAAGAGGTGTCCCTTATCGAATGCATCCGGTCAAATTCTATGGTTGCTTTTCTTAACGTATCCTCCAACTTCTAACCCAGCCAACCAAAGAACAAGCTAGTCAAGTCTCATTCGGTATTCTAAAGTGATTGGCAATCTAACTTCCTATAAAACACCTTGAAGATCGAGGCTATACATGTATTGGTAGATTGTGCGCGTGCAAGTTTCTTATCACTATGTGAATTGTGCTAGAATCAGGGTGCTTAAATATCTAGACTAAGAATCCTTATGTTTACATACATGCACAAGAGTCGACATTTCAAGGTAAATGAGCTCCATTTTTTATGATTTTTCAATTTTTTTTTAATTTTTCTTTTTTAAATTTTTTCAAAAAGAAGGCTTTCTTGTTTTCAATTATGGCATATTAACATGGTATCTACTATATACCCCCAAACCTAAACTAAACATTGTCCTCAATGTTTCAAAAGATGTAAAGAATTATAATACAACATATGGAGAGGATTATGCTGAGTAGAGAAAAAGGAAAGAGAATACCCGATTTCGGCGAAAGCAATATTAGAACTCCGTTATTCAAGGCAAGAATCCAACATATGTCAGCCGAGATCATATTGGATTAGCAAAATATGTACAAAAGAAACAACTTTTTTTTTTTTTTACTGGATTATATACAAAAAAAAAAAATTGGTTTTGTCGGGAGACATTTTGGTAAAATTTGGTTTTGTCGGGAGGCATTTGGTTTTTATGGGAAACTTTTGGAAAACTTTGGTTTTTTTAGGGAAAAAGGGGGGTTGCAGTTTGTTTGAGGCCCAAAATTCAGTTTAAAAAGTTGGCCTAGATTTTGGTTTTCAGAGTTACAACTACAGGCCCACAGTAAATTCAAACAAGCCCAAAACAGTTTTAAACAAACTCAAAAACAAATTAATCAAGCCCAAAAACAATTAGAACAAGCCCACAAACTGGGTTCAGAAGCCCAGTTGGGTATTTGGCTGTTGGGATCTCAGAGAGTAAAAGTACGAGGCCCACTTGGGCTTGGAATTTGTTTTTCAAATTTTAAATTTGGGTCAAACCCAGTGTTCAGAAACAAGCCCAGAAGTTCATTTTCAGTTGGGTTTTGGGCTAGCAGTTTAGCCAAAAGCTTAGGCCCAACTGGGCTATGAAAACGTTTTACAAATTTTTGTTTTGGGTCAAGCCCACAGTTCAGAAATTCAAATTTCAGGGTTGAAACCCACAGTTAAGAAACATTCAGCTGCTTGCAATCATACAATTTCAGTTTCAAACTTTTGCTAAGAGCCCAGAGTTTTAATGGGAGAATACAATACCCCAAACCCAGTAAACTGGGTTGTATGCTTACCTGGTTTTTGACTCAGCCCAGTTGTTCTGTTTTTCTTTTTAGATGCACAGCCCAGTTGGGCTTGGTTCTTTGCTCCAGGCTCAGCAACAGCAACTACAACAGGTTCAGGCTTCAGCAGCAGCATAGAAGCAACAAGAGAGTAGCACCAGGCAACAACAGCAAGGGCCAACATCTAATGGCAACAATAGCCACAATAGATCAGCTCAGAAGCAGAAGACAAACAGCAGCAGCACCAGAGGCTGGCTGTAGCAACACCTGACACTCATTGTGTGTGATCAGTACACAGAGAAGGCAGGAAAAATATGGAAAACTGCATAAAGCAGTGCAGTTTGCAGCTGTAGATGCATTATCATCATGCTTACAGGGCAGGGCAAAGCTACAGGCAATGAACAAAGCCACAGACACTTTGCAAAGTTGCAGGTATGTTACAAGGCATGCAAGAATGCAAAGAAGAAAAGCTACAGATGCAAGATGAAGATGCAGTATGGATGCAATGCTTACACTAAGATGCAGATGATTACACTAATATGCAGATGCAGATGCTTACAATGATAGACTAAGTTACAGTTAAAACAATTACACTAAGCTACAAACAGGTATACTAAACTACATTAAATTACAGCTAAGTTACAGAAGATTATAATAAGTTACACTAATTTATAACAGCCAAAGAACAACAAAGAACAACTTCAACACAACAGCACCAAATCCCCGGCAACGGCGCCAAAAACTTGGTGGCTCTCTAAAAGAGTCACAGAAATGATACCTGCAAGTGCACAGGTTCTGTTGTAGTGAGTGTGCAAGGCAGGGTCGAACCACAGAGACTTGGGTGTGAATTGAAGTGATGAAACAGGTGACAGTGAACAAGAAAATTCAGTGGCAGTGAATAAGAAACATTGAAAGAAAGATAAACAAACCAAGGATGTTAGCCAAGGGCAGTGATAAAGAAACAAAGGCAGGTCCTCCAGCTATGTTCTTGTTCGTTGTTAGTTATCAGTCAGCTTCTAGGCTTTCTGAATAACTAGATGACAGTTGCGGTTCAAAGACGGCTGTTCATCTAAGGGTTGGTCTAGAAAGGAGGCTAAAGGAACTAAGATGAATTATAAACCTTGTGATAGTTGGGGCTCTCACACTGCAACTACCCGCAAAGAAGCTTGCTTGGTGTTTTAACAACCTATAAGGATATTCAATCCTAGACAATTCAAGCACAACAAGATCAAAGCATGGATAGGATAAAAACAATTGAAATGTACAACATCATTTAAAGTAAAAACTAACCCTTGAGGCACTGGCTATTCCAGTCCTCTTGGGTGAAGCACTGGCTTGTCCAGGCATGACTTCTAACACACACCCATCATCCCTATTTATACACAAACCATTTTTCCCCAAAACAGGACCACATCAGTCCAATTAGGGTTTGGTGAAAATACAAATTAAATAAAAAAAAAAATCCTACCTAACTCTGATAACAACCCTAATATACTAACCCATACTTCAATTAAACATGTAATCGATTCCCCCAAAAAATCCCCACTGTCAGAAAAATTAGGGTTTTAAAAATTGAAATTAAAATTTTACCTAATCTCTGAATCCAATCAAACTTCGATCCATGCTTGTAATTGGTCCTCTCTTGCTTCCCATACCGTCAATTTGACTCTAGCTCGACCTAATTTACCCACTTCACACCTAGGGTTTCGGAGAAGGATATGTGTGAAATAGGTAGAATAGATGGACTAGGGAGAGGGGAACAATGATGGGTTATCATTGTTTGACGCTGTGGTGATTATGGTGGTGATGGCGGAGCAGTTGGGATAGCATGTGGAGGAGATGGTGGCGGACATGGAGGTTGCAGAGGAGGTGAGGGGAAAAGAGAAGATGGAGTCGACGGAAGAGAGTGAGGGGGGTGTTTGGTTGGGTAGGAATAAGGTTAGGTACTAAGGTGTTGAGCGGATGTATCAGAATTCGATGTCCAATGAGTTAAAGCGTTGGATCGACACATCTGGATTGAATCTATCGGCTGAGATGGCAATGCTTGCAGAGACCGTAGGATTGTGAGACACAACAAAACTGATGGCTCCATATGGAGTTAGGTGCTGTAGTGTTAGACAGGAACTTCAGAGTTTGATGCACTGACGATGCTGCGACCGTAGGATGCTGAGATGATCCAATCTGACGGCTAGAAAGGGAAACGGGTATGGATATATGAAATGGATTTGGGTGAGGGTTTTGGGCCTTGGGTATGCCAAGCCCATATCTTCTTTAAGAACAATTCTTCCTCTTCAAGCCCACTTCTAGCCTTTTGGTCTTATGCACAACATTCTTCGCGGCTTCCTTGTGTAATTCCTCCCGGCTTTTCACCGCTTTTCCGCTCTTTTCCGCTCCGCAACTCATCTAGTCTTTATTTATCACCTAAAAATGCAAAATTAATTAATAAAAATATTTATTCTTGAAAACAAAGAAATACAGAATATGGATAATGTATAAAAAAAATAATGCACAAAAGATGATTATGCCAAGAAAATATATAGAAATATGCACTTTTTTAGCACTCATCAAATACCCCCAAACCTGAATTTTACTTGTCCTCAAGTAAAACAAAACTAAGGAAATCCTACCTATACCACTGTCGCTGGTCTCTCGATTGCATTTAGCGAATGCAATAAGCCTTTTAAACCACTAGTGTCCCTAGTGGACGAGTGAAGTCTCGTGAAGGTTTGCTTAAAACGTACCTACAAAGTTCTAGGACAAAAAATAGCTCAGATTCCATGAAATGTGACATGTGCAAGACAGTAGAAGCTCACAGCAAAATGAGATGTCAATCTAGCTATCTAAGGCACAATCCTAGCACTGATAACAAATAAAGACATGTGATAAGATTGTAAAGTGTATCTACACATGTTTCTAGAATGACCTGAAGTTATGACTACTAATCACCAAGAGATAGTTTTTAGGCTAAGAACCGAATTCTAAGCCAAGCTAGCTGTCCGGCTTTACGAGAATTGTGAATGTTCACCCAATGAGTTGGTGATATTTCAGTTTACCCGCGTTATCATCGATGGCACCCTCCTTGCTTATTACAAGACTATTTACACAAAAAGATGACTCTTTACATGACTCTTATTTACATTGATTACTCTATTTTATTTTTGGAACAAGAGAGAAACTATTGTCTTTAACATGTCAAAACATGGAATAAATAAATACTTTATATTTTTATTTTTATTTTATTTTATTTTATTTTTTTGATATTTTTTGATTTTTCTGAATTTTTCTGATTTTTTTTTTTTTTTGAAGAAATAACTTTGATCTTTACAACATAGTGACACTTTTGATACATGAACAAAAAGAAAAACATAATTACATGACTCTTAGCAAGAGGTGGCCCTTATCGAATGCATCCGGTCAAATTCTATGGTTGCTTTTCTTAACGTATCCTCCAACTTCTATCCCAGCCAACCAAAGAACAAGCTAGTCAAGTCTCATTCGGTATTCTAAAGTGATTGGCAATCTAACTTCCTATCAAACACCTTGAAGATCGAGGCTATACATGTATTGGTAGATTGTGCGCGTGCAAGTTTCTTATCACTAGTGAATTGTGTTAGAATCAGGTGCCTAAATATCTAGACTAAGAATCCTTATGTTTACATACATGCACAAGAGTCGACATTTCAAGGTAAATGAGCTCCATTTTTTATGATTTTTCAATTTTTTTTAATTTTTCTTTTTTAAAATTTTTTCAAAAAGAAGGCTTTCTTGTTTTCAATTATGGCATATTAACATGGTATCTACTATATACCCCCAAACCTAAACTAAACATTTCCTCAATGTTTCAAAAGATGTAAAGAATTATAATACAACATATGGAGAGGATTATGCTGAGTAGAGAAAAAGGAAAGAGAATACCCGATTTCGGCGAAAGAAATATTAGAACTCCGTTATTCAAGGCAAGAATCCAACATATGTCAGCCGAGATCATATTGGATTAGCAAAATATGTACAAAAGAAACAACTTTTTTTTTTTTTACTGGATTCTATACAAAAAAAAAAATTTGGTTTTGTCGGGAGACATTTAGGTAAAATTTGGTTTTGTCGGGAGGCATTTGGTTTTTATGGGAAACTTTTGGAAAACTTTGGTTTTTTTAGGGAAAAAGGGGGGTTGCAGTTTGTTTGAGGCCCAAAATTCAGTTTAAAAAGTTGGCCTAGATTTTGGTTTTCAGAGTTACAACTACAGGCCCACAGTAAATTCAAACAAGCCCAAAACAGTTTTAAACAAACTCAAAAACAAATTAATCAAGCCCAAAAACAATTAGAACAAGCCCACAAACTGGGTTCAGAAGCCCAGTTGGGTATTTGGCTGTTGGGATCTCAGAGAGTAAAAGTACGAGGCCCACTTGGGCTTGGAATTTGTTTTTCAAATTTTAAATTTGGGTCAAACCCAGTGTTCAGAAACAAGCCCAGAAGTTCATTTTCAGTTGGGTTTTGGGCTAGCAGTTTAGCCAAAAGCTTAGGCCCAACTGGGCTATGAAAACGTTTTACAAATTTTTGTTTTGGGTCAAGCCCACAGTTCAGAAATTCAAATTTCAGGGTTGAAACCCACAGTTAAGAAACATTCAGCTGTTTGCAATCATACAATTTCAGTTTCAAACTTTTGCTAAGAGCCCAGAGTTTTAATGGGAGAATACAATACCCCAAACCCAGTAAACTGGGTTGTATGCTTACCTGGTTTTTGACTCAGCCCAGTTGTTCTGTTTTTCTTTTTAGTTGCACAGCCCAGTTGGGCTTGGTTCTTTGCTCCAGGCTCAGCAACAGCAGCATAGCAGAAACAAGAGAGTAGCACCAGGCAACAACAACAAGGGCCAACATCTAATGGCAACAACAGCCACAATAGCTCAGCTCAGAAGCAGAAGACAAACAGCAGCAGCACCAGAGGCTGGCTGTAGCAACACCTGACACTCATTGTGTGTGATCAGTACACAGAGAAGGCAGGAAAAAAATGGAAAACTGCATAAAGCAGTGCAGTTTGCAGCTGTAGATGCATTATCATCATGCTTACAGGGCAGGGCAAAGCTACAGGAAATGAACAAATCCACAGACACTTTGCAAAGTTGCAGGTATGTTACAAGGCATGCAAGAATGCAAAGAAGAAAAGCTACAGATGCAAGATGAAGATGCAGTATGGATGCAATGCTTACACTAAGATGCAGATGATTACACTAATATGCAGATGCAGATGCTTACAATGATAGACTAAGTTACAGTTAAAACAATTACACTAAGCTACAAACAGGTATACTAAACTACATTAAATTACAGCTAAGTTACAGAAGATTATAATAAGTTACACTAATTTATAACAGCCAAAGAACAACAAAGAACAACAAAGAACAACTTCAACACAACAGCACCAAGTCCCCGGAAACGGCGCCAAAAACTTGGTGGCTCTCTAAAAGAGTCACAGAAATGATACCTGCAAGTGCACAGGTTCTGTTGTAGTGAGTGTGCAAGGCAGGGTCGAACCACAGAGACTTGGGTGTGAATTGAAGTGATGAAACAGGTGACAGTGAACAAGAAAATTCAGTGGCAGTGAATAAGAAACATTGAAAGAAAGATAAACAAACCAAGGATGTTAGCCAAGGGCAGTGATAAAGAAACAAAGGCAGGTCCTCCAGCTATGTTCTTGTCCGTTGTTAGTTATCAGTCAGCTTCTAGGCTTTCTGAATAACTAGATGACAGTTGCGGTTCAAAGACGGCTGTTCATCTAAGGGTTGGTCTAGAAAGGAGGCTAAAGGAACTAAGATGAATTATAAACCTTGTGATAGTTGGGGCTCTCACACTGCAACTACCCGCAAAGAAGCTTGCTTGGTGTTTTAACAACCTATAAGGATATTCAATCCTAGACAATTCAAGCACAACAAGATCAAAGCATGGATAGGATAAAAACAATTGAAATGTACAACATCATTTAAAGTAAAAACTAACCCTTGAGGCACTGGCTATTCCAGTCCTCTTGGGTGAAGCACTGGCTTGTCCAGGCATGACTTCTAACACACACCCATCATCCCTATTTATACACAAACCATTTTTCCCCAAAACAGGACCACATCAGTCCAATTAGGGTTTGGTGAAAATACAATTTAAATAAAAAAAAAAAATCCTACCTAACTCTGATAACAACCCTAATATACTAACCCATACTTCAATTAAACATGTAATCGATTCCCCCAAAAAATCCCCACTGTCAGAAAAATTAGGGTTTTAAAAATTGAAATTAAAATTTTACCTAATCTCTGAATCCAATCAAACTTCGATCCATGCTTGTAATTGGTCCTCTCTTGCTTCCCATACCGTCAATTTGACTCTAGCTCGACCTAATTTACCCACTTCACACCTAGGGTTTCGGAGAAGGATATGTGTGAAATAGGTAGAATAGATGGACTAGGGAAAGGGGAACAATGATGGGTTATCATTGTTTGACGCTGTGGTGATTATGGTGGTGATGGCGGAGCAGTTGGGATAGCATGTGGAGGAGATGGTGGCGGACATGGAGGTTGCAGAGGAGGTGAGGGGAGAAAGAGAAGATGGAGTCGACGGAAGAGAGTGAGGGGGGTGTTTGGTTGGGTAGGAATAAGGTTAGGTACTAAGGTGTTGAGCGGATGTATCAGAATTCGATGTCCAGTGAGTTAAAGCGTTGGATCGACACATCTGGATTGAATCTATCGGCTGAGATGGCAATGCTTGCAGAGACCGTAGGATTGTGAGACACAACAAAACTGATGGCTCCATATGGAGTTAGGTGCTGTAGTGTTAGACAGGAACTTCAGAGTTTGATGCACTGACGATGCTGCGACCGTAGGATGCTGAGATGATCCAATCTGACGGCTAGAAAGGGAAACGGGTATGGATATATGAAATGGATTTGGGTGAGGGTTTTGGGCCTTGGGTATGCCAAGCCCATATCTTCTTTAAGAACAATTCTTCCTCTTCAAGCCCACTTCTAGCCTTTTGGTCTTATGCACAACATTCTTCGCGGCTTCCTTGTGTAATTCCTCCCGGCTTTTCACCGCTTTTCCGCTCTTTTCCGCTCCGCAACTCATCTAGTCTTTATTTATCACCTAAAAATGCAAAATTAATTAATAAAAATATTTATTCTTGAAAACAAAGAAAATACAGAATATGGGATAAAATGTAGAATTAATGCACAAAAGATGAGTTAAATGCCAAGAAAAATATATAGAAATATGCACTTTTTAGCACTCATCAAATACCCCCAAACCTGAATTTTACTTGTCCTCAAGTAAAACAAAACTAAGGAAATCCTACCTATACCACTGTCGCTGGTCTCTCGATTGCATTTAGCGAATGCAATAAGCCTTTTAAACCACTAAGTGTCCCTAGTGGACGAGTGAAGTCTCGTGAAGGTTTGCTTAAAACGTACCTACAAAGTTCTAGGACAAAAAATAAGCTCAGATTCCATGAAATGTGACATGTGCAAGACAGTAGAAGCTCAAAGCAAAATGGAGATGTCAATCTAGCTATCTAAGGCACAATCCTAGCACTGATAACAAATAAAGACATGTGATAAGAGTGTAAAGTGTATCTACACATGTTTCTAGAATGACCTGAAGTTATGACTACTAATCACCAAGAGATAGTTTTTAGGCTAAGAATCGAATTCTAAGCCAAGCTAGCTGTCCGGCTTTACGAGAATTGTGAATGTTCACCCAATGAGTTGGTGATATTTCAGTTTACCCGCGTTATACATCGATGGCTGCACCCTCCTTGCTTATTACAAGACTATTTACAACAAAAAGATGACTCTTTACATGACTCTTATTTACATTGATTACTCTATTTTATTTTTGGAACAAGAGAGAACTATTGTCTTTAACATGTCAAAACATGGAATAAATAAATACTTTATATTTTTATTTTATTTTATTTTTTTTGATTTTTCTGATATTTTTTTGATTTTTCTGAATTTTTCTGATTTTTTTTTTTTGAAGAAATAACTTTGATCTTTACAACATAGTGAAACTTTTGATACATGAACAAAAAGAAAAACATAATTACATGACTCTTAGCAAGAGGTGGCCCTTATCGAATGCATCCGGTCAAATTCTATGGTTGCTTTTCTTAACGTATCCTCCAACTTCTATCCCAGCCAACCAAAGAACAAGCTAGTCAAGTCTCATTCGGTATTCTAAAGTGATTGGCAATCTAACTTCCTATCAAACACCTTGAAGATCGAGGCTATACATGTATTGGTAGATTGTGCGCGTGCAAGTTTCTTATCACTATGTGAATTGTGTTAGAATCAGGGTGCCTAAATATCTAGACTAAGAATCCTTATGTTTACATACATGCACAAGAGTCGACATTTCAAGGTAAATGAGCTCCATTTTTTATGATTTTTCAATTTTTTTTTAATTTTTCTTTTTTAAATTTTTTCAAAAAGAAGTCTTTCTTGTTTTCAATTATGGCATATTAACATGGTATCTACTATATACCCCCAAACCTAAACTAAACATTGTCCTCAATGTTTCAAAAGATGTAAAGAATTATAATACAACATATGGAGAGGATTATGCTGAGTAGAGAAAAAGGAAAGAGAATACCCGATTTCGGCGAAAGCAATATTAGAACTCCGTTATTCAAGGCAAGAATCCAACATATGTCAGCCGAGATCATATTGGATTAGCAAAATATGTACAAAAGAAACAACTTTTTTTTTTACTGGATTATATACAAAAAAAAAAAATTTGATTTTGTCGGGAGACATTTTGGCAAAATTTGGTTTTGTCCGGAGACATTTGGTTTTTATGGGAAACTTTTGGAAAACTTTGGTTTTTTTAGGGAAAAAGGGGGGTTGCAGTTTGTTTGAGGCCCAAAATTCAGTTTAAAAAGTTGGCCTAGATTTTGGTTTTTAGAGTTACAATTACAGGCCCACAGTAAATTCAAACAAGCCCAAAACAGTTTTAAACAAACTCAAAAACAAATTAATCAAGCCCAAAAACAATTAGAACAAGCCCACAAACAGGGTTCAGAAGCCCAGTTGGGTATTTGGCTGTTGGGCTCTCAGAGAGTAAAAGTACGAGGCCCACTTGGGCTTGGAATTTGTTTTTCAAATTTTAAATTTGGGTCAAACCCAGTGTTCAGAAACAAGCCCAGAAGTTCATTTTTAGTTGGGTTTTGGGCTAGCAGTTTAGCCAAAAGCTTAGGCCCAACTGCGCTATAAAAACGTTTTACAAATTTTTGTTTTGGGTCAAGCCCACAGTTCAGAAATTCAAATTTCAGGGTTGAAACCCACAGTTCAGAAACATTCAGCTTCTTGCAATCATACAATTTCAGTTTCAAATTTTTGCTAAGAGCCCAGAGTTTTAATGGGAGAATACAATACCCCAAACCCAGTAAACTGGGTTGTATGCTTACCTGGTTTTTGACTCAGCCCAGTTGTTCTGTTTTTCTTTTTAGTTGCACAGCCCAGTTGGGCTTGGTTCATTGCTCCAGGCTCAGCAACAGCAGCTACAACAGGTTCAGGCTTCAGCAGCAGCATAGCAGCAACAAGAGAGTAGCACCAGGCAACAACAGCAAGGGCCAGCATCAAATGGCAACAACATCCACAACAGCTCAGCTCAGAAGCAGAAGACAAACAGCAGCAGCACCAGAGGCTGGCTGTAGCAACACCTGAGACTCATTGTGTGTGATCAGTACACAGAGAAGGCAGGAAAAAATGGAAAACTGCATAAAGCAGTGCAGTTTGCAGCTGTAGATGCATTATCATCATGCTTACAGGGAAGGGCAAAGCTACAGGCAATGAACAAAGCCACAGACACTTTGCAAAGTTGCAGGTATGTTACAAGGCATGCAAGAATGCAAAGAAGAAAAGCTACAGATGCAAGATGCAGATGCAGTATGGATGCAATGCTTACACTAAGATGCAGATGATTACACTAATACGCAGATGCAGATGCTTACAATCATAGACTAAGTTACAGTTAAAATAATTACACTAAGCTACAAACAGGTATACTAAACTACACTAAATTACAGCTAAGTTACAGAAGATTATAATAAGTTACACTAATTTATAACAGCCAAAGAACAACAAAGAACAACTTCAACACAACAGCACCAAGTCCCCGGCAACGGCGCCAAAAACTTGGTGGCTCTCTAAAAGAGTCACAGAAATGATACCTGCAAGTGCACATGGTCTGTTGTAGTGAGTGTGCAAGGCAGGGTCGAACCACAGAGACTTGGGTGTGAATTGAAGTGATGAAACAGGTGACAGTGAACAAGAAAATTCAGTGGCAGTGAATAAGAAACATTGAAACAAAGATAAACAAACCAAGGCTGTTAGCCAAGGGCAGTGATAAAGAAACAAAGGCAGGTCCTCCAGCTATGTTCTTGTCCGTTGTTAGTTATCAGTCAGCTTCTAGGCTTTTTGAATAACTAGATGACAGTTGCGTTTCAAAGCCGGCTGTTCATCTAAGGGTTGGTCTAGAAAGGAGGCTAAAGGCACTAAGATGAATTCTAAACCTTGTGATAGTTGGGGCTCTCACACTGCAACTACCCGCAGAGAAGCTTGCTTAGTGTTTTAACAACCTATAAGGATATTCAATCCTAGACAATTCAAGCACAACAAGATAAAAGAATGGATAGGATAAAAACAATTGAAATGTACAACATCATTTAAAGTAAAAACTAACCCTTGAGGCACTGGCTATTCCAGTCCTCTTGGGTGAAGCACTGGCTAGTCCAGGCATGACTTCTAACACACACCCATCATCCCTATTTATACACAAACCAACTTACCCCAAAACAGGACCACATCAGTCCAATTAGGGTTTGGTGAAAATACAAATTAAATAAAAAAAAAATCCTACCTAACTCTGATAACAACCCTAATATACTAACCCATACTTCAATTAAACATGTAATCGATTCCCCCAAAAAATCCCCACTGTCAGAAAAATTAGGGTTTTAAAAATTGAAATTAAAATTTTACCTAATCTCTGAATCCAATCAAACTTCGATCCATGCTTGTAATTGGTCCTCTCTTGCTTCCCATACCGTCAATTTGACTCTAGCTCGACCTAATTTACCCACTTCACACCTAGGGTTTCGGAGAAGGATATGTGTGAAATAGGTAGAATAGATGGACTAGGGAGAGGGGAACAATGATAGGTTATCATTGTTTGACGTTGTGGTGATTATGGTGGTGATGGCGGAGCAGTTGGGATAGCATGTGGAGGAGATGGTGGCGGACATGGAGGTTGCAGAGGAGGTGAGGGGAGAAAGAGAAGATGGAGTCGATGGAAAAGAGTGAGGGGGGTGTTTGGTTGGGTAGGAATAGGGTTAGGTACTAAGGTGTTGAGCGGATGTATCAGAATTCGATGTCCAATGAGTTAAAGCGTTGGATCGACACATCTGGATTGAATCTATCGGCTGAGATGGCAATGCTTGCAGAGACCGTAGGATTGTGAGACACAACAAAACTGATGGCTCCATATGGAGTTAGGTGCTGTAGTGTTAGACAGGAACTTCAGAGTTTGATGCACTGACGATGCTGCGACCGTAGGATGCTGAGATGATCCAATCTGACGGCTAGAAAGGGAAACGGGTATGGATATATGAAATGGATTTGGGTGAGGGTTTTGGGCCTTGGGTATGCCAAGCCCATATCTTCTTTAAGAACAATTCTTCCTCTTCAAGCCCACTTCTAGCCTTTTGGTCTTGTGCACAACATTCTTCGCTGCTTCCTTGTGTAATTCCTCCCGGCTTTTCACCGCTTTTCTGCTCTTTTCCGCTCCGCAACTCATATAGTCTTTATTTATCACCTAAAAATGCAAAATTAATTAATAAAAATATTTATTCTTGAAAACAAAGAAAATACAGAATATGGGATAAAATGTAGAATTAATGCACAAAAGATGAGTTAAATGCCAAGAAAAATATATAGAAATATGCACTTTTTAGCACTCATCAATACTCCAATTGAGCTTTACAATGATAATATTATTTCTATTTCAAATCCAAATAATTTTAATAATTATTCACCTATTCAAAAGGACGAGGATTTGACTAGAGATACCCTCGTTTTAGACGATGTAGTATTTCCTGTTTACAAAGCCGATAATGATTTAGAGGAACGAGTTTATTATGAGAATAATGTTTTTAGAGTCTAGCGGTTTAGAATCAATAGTCTTAGACGAAGAAGATGAACTCGTAGAGATTTTAAATATGAGTGAGGATGCATCACCTGAGTATAACCTAACAGAAGCAATTGACCATTTTCAGGATTCCGATGATCTAGAAATTAGGGAAATTGTAGTTAGTCTACCTAGAGACACCCAAAACTCTAAGTTTGGGGGTGATTATCATTCTCCCTGTGCTTTACCTTTAACTCTTAGAAAGTTCCCTCGTGTAGGGCTTGACATTTGTGCCTTAACCATCGTACAAGATTATCTCCATACACGTTTTCCCGAACCTAAGAATGTCCAGAAAGAAGTTCAGTCATTAGAAACCCATCATCTGGTTGATGTGGTTTTCCCAGGCTATGATACCCTTATTGACTTTGTTTTCCCACCAAATAGTTTTCTTCCAAATGTGGGAATATTTATATTTTAAATGTGTCGAATATTTAGTTGTGAGACTAAACCTAAATGCTTTAGGAAATTAGAATCAACACATTTTCTTAAGAATGACTACTACCCTCACTGTGGTCAATTTTCTAAGTCAAACCTGATTGACTTAGAGGATCCTCAATTATTTAGGTTATTATTATGTGCTTATAAATTTTTATTTGAGTTTTTACAGACTCTAGGACCTAATAATTCGGATCTCACTTTTGAGGAGTTGCAGCCTAAAGAAATATATTTAGACCCTTTTATAGAACCTGAACCACAATTAGACGTAGTTGTCTTAATCAGGAAACTAGGTAAGGGCATGCTAGTCTTGTTCATTTTCTTTGTTTACTACAGTTTCCTTTGGTCAGCTCTTTTTGGTTTTGAAGACCCACAGTTATTTCGGCTGTTACTTTTTGATTCTATGAGGTTACTAATTTCTTCCGATGTCTGGCTGAAGACTTTAAACTTAGCACTTCTTGGGAGGTAACCCAATCTCATGCAACACGGTAATATATTTCCTTAACTCTTTTGCTTCAAATGGTAACAATTTCTCCTTGTTCATATGCTTTTAATTTTATCTTTAGAACATTGAGGACAATGTTAGATTTAAGTTTGGGGGTATGGGAGAAACTTTTTAGTTGCACTTTTGAAATTTCTAGCGTCACATGGTATCCGGTTAGCTAAGTTTACATACTGTTTCTCACCGAATAGATAGAAATTGGAATGCTATAGATAACAACTTATTGAGACATTAGATAAAAAGATATTGAGATCCTTGAAATTCAGGAGAGAACTTGTTCCTTTTAGAGGGTAACCGTGATGGACCTAACCATACATGATGGAAAGGCAAGTAGGTCAGGGAAATGCCAGAAAGACAAAGCAACCTCACAATGTAGTCTTAGTTACTGGATTGCGACTCTCTCTCAGTAGAAACTTATCATCATCAACAAGCGGAGCGACATCAAAATCTATGAAGAAAGTTGAAGACGTTTTAGGTTTAGAAGCAACAATAGAAGAGAATAATTCAAAAATCAAAGTTGAAGTTATAAGAGCAAATGATATAAGTTGTTAGAATCCATGATACCAAGACATCACAAGTTGCGAAGATCCAAGTTTTGAAAGTCCTTCTCTCATGGCCATGTAAATTTTTGTCTTGTAATTTTTGCTTTTTAAAAAAAAAAAAAAAAAATGAAAAATGAAAAAAAAAAGAAAAAAAAAACATCATTACGTTCTTTTTGTTCAATAAGGCCATAGGGAAGAAGAAATTTATAAGTCAAGTAAGAAATCGAATAGAAGAGTTAATTGTGAAGGTTCTATGAGGTTCGAGAGTTTATCATCAACAGTTGAAGACCGAAGAAGGCGTTGTTTCTACTGAGCACTGTGAGAGAGTCGAAGAAAGATGCATTTTGGTTGCTTTGTTAGTCTGCTTTCAATCTGGAACAAAATCTTTCTAGCACTGGTTTAACTCATCACACGTAATTAGTCCAGCTGTGTAGCAGATGTCCCTCTCATTTCTATCTCTCTCCTAATCTTATCCAGCTGTAAAGAAGCGGACGCATCTTACAATGTTTATCTAGCTGTGTAGTGGATATCTCTTTATCTAGCAGTGGTGTGGATTTGTCTACCCTTTTCTTCAGTCAGCTTTAGAGCTGACACCTTTAATTTCTCTGGCATTCTACTTACTTGGAGATAGGTTGAGAATATGTATGTCCTCATAGCTCTTTAGATACTTGTGACCAATTAGGAGTAAAGGTTATTCTTGGCACTCGAGTTTGTACTAATTTTGGTGTTTTATGTGTTTGTAGGCACCTTTGGAAAATAAACATTTTTTGGAAAATTCGGCTCGAAAAGTTGGTAAAAGCCCCGGAGGACACGTGTTATTCGGACTCTCACCGTTGGATAAGGGGCACCTCAATTACAAAGGGGCACCCCAGGTCACCCCAAAAGGCATCTGCTATTCGCACCCCAGTACAGGATTAGGGGGAGGTCATCTTCTCCATTTGAATTTTGTTTTTAAATGGAAAATGGAGAACACTTCTGCAGATTTTTGATCGAATTGTTGAACGTGTTCTAGGGAGATTCAATGGCTGATTTTTGGTAGATAGTTGTGATATGGCCTATTAAACACACTGTGGGCGTTTGGTTCGACCAGAATTGGCTAGAATCAGCTAAACAATTCACGGGTTGAAAACAGGGCAGTTCGTGTATATCACGGGTTTCAAGTGATTTGGAGAAGATTCAACGTGTTTTGTGCGTGCATGGAAGACCCTCACAGCCTGTTGGAGAGTGAAGGAGTTAAATATGGTAATTTGGAGGCTTGAAAACGTGTGAGAAGATGAAACAGGAAAGAAAATATTCCCAGAAATATTTTCTTTACTGCCGAGTTAAAGAGAATTATATGGAGTGAATGAGCGAGATTCGATGGGTCTGTTGGATATAAATAGGTTGCTGGGGTTGAGTAGAAAGGGTGTCGAGAGTTTGGGGTCGATAGGAGAGCTCAGGAGCGATAAATCAAGAGTTGATGAAACACTGTTTCTTCTCCTGCTGGTGTGGGTCTTAGAACCACAGCGACAATAGCACTTCTCTTTTATCGTTCTTTTGTGACGCTTCCTGTGGGTCGCACATTAGCTGTTTACACCATTTTCTCTTCTTCTCTTCATTGTAAACACCACTTGAGCAATAAATAAATATTTTGAGCGTGTTTTTATCATGATGAGCTAAACCCAACACTGGGACGACAGAGGAGGGTGGATTTCATACACGGGTAAATTTATTTTATTCTTTTTTATGACTTTTGCATTAATTTAAAATTGAAATATGATTTGAATTAATTGGTTGTAATTTAATTTGATGATGTATGCTTAGCTTAGGTGTTTTAATACATCATGCTTAGGACTTACAATCGATGTTTTGAGAATCTATCTTGGAAAAATCAGAGTCCATGTTAATTTTATTGAGTTTTAAATCGTCAAAGAATATATGAATGAACCCTGTGTAGTGAATTAGGCCAAATCCTTAGTCCCAGTACCTCTCTCCCATTGTTAATATTTTTTGTATATATATTTTAATTTTTAAATCTAAAAATTCCATTTCCTTCACAAGTCCGAAAAGAATCTTTTTACCACTATCACTACAAATTTTGGAAAACCATCAGGTTTGGCTAACAAAATTGTAGTGGAGAGAACCAGTACGACCATCCTAATATGTGAGGAGATTATATTCCGCACCCTTATCCATAAAGTCCTTATGCTTCTCCTTAGGGTGATGACCTTTCATGTGATAAAGAGTCATCCGGGGATGGCACTCTGGTTTTGTCACAAAACGCTTGGAACCATCTTTTCGAACGACTGCCACTTGCCGAGAAAGGGACAAGGGATTCAACTGAGAAGTCCTTTACTTAGGGAAGCGCTCCCAAGTCCACGCCTGAATGAAGTTGGAAGGAAGAAAAGTTTCAACCGTGTGGGATCCATCCACGCGACGAATATCGCGAACCAGCAAGTCTAGATGATGATACAAACCACCCAGAAACATTGGGGCAAGTGGGAAAGACACACCACGAGACATTGATACCACCATAGGGATCAGCTCGTTCTTGATAGTATCCCTGGGATTATACTCAAAGAAATCATGAAAAATCCAAAAGAGTAGAAATGCAGTCAGTTCCACCCTGTCTGTCTCCCCTTATCGAGGAGGAACACCCTTGCCAGGACCAGACTGCAAAGGAGCCTAGTACTTGATCCAGCATGAAAAGGAAGCTCGGCGTTATCCGGACTTTTTCTTTTAACCGCCTTTCACCTCCTTTACATCATCAGCCCCTTCAACAGGAGAGGTCTGTTGCCGAGCGACTTTTATGGAAGATACCATGAGTTTCGTGGAAGTTGAAACGTGTGCAGGGGAATCATGTGGGTTTGACGAGGTAGCTTTGTTTTTCCCTTTATCAGCTGGGGTGCTTACTCCATCTGGGTTTTCAAATTTGATCTCGTCAGGCAATTGAAAAGACATGGACTTCGTCTTAGCCTTGAGTAAACTGTCCCGGAGCTTCTTGTCCTCGTCATCCAGAGATTTATAAAGACAGCAGTTGTCATAGACTACGGATCCATGAACAGGCAAACCGGTAAGCGCCACTACATCCTCTAAGATCGGGGTCGCTTCATCCCAGGAAAACAAAAATGTATGAGGATCGATTCCCCAGCGCGTGCACAACCGATTTATGCTGTCATAATCCCGCAGGACATCCCTAAACTTGGAAGAATCTAAAGCCTCCTCTATACCCAGAGAACGAATGGTAGCCGCGTTGTTTGGATTCGAGCGTATGTAGTCAATCCATGGCTCCCACGATTCATGCGATTCAGCGGATGAATGATGGTCAATCGTTGGGAAAGTGTAATCTCCCTTATGGACTACCAAGCGAGGAGAATCTTCGAAAGAATGAACAGTGGGTGAGTCGCCCTGAGCGAATAAGCCATTCTACAGACCCCGACGGAGGAAATGGGTGAGGATTAAACATGCGCGTGACCGAAACATCGTTGGCAGGGAAAAGAGTAGCGCCATCATCCCCAGCGAGGGGCCTGATTTTATCTTTGAGTCTGGGATTATGTACAAATTATTCTAATGTATATGGCTCAAGCCTAAAAGGAGAGTCACGGACGGGTGATCTGTCGGACATGATGAACAAAAAGAAGGAACAAGATAGAGAAAGAAAGATTGTTAAAGATGAAGATTCTGGGGCGAGGTCTCCTCTATTTATAGGAGGGTAAAAGAAGGAGCGGTTACTGAATAGATCAGTAACCAACTTCTTCCTAGAGTCGTGAACTTAAATCGCCCAATAACTTCCTTTTGGAATCGTGACGCACACGTGTGACTGTTGACATGGTCTTTGACCAGTCAAACAGTCAGGGGACTAATGTTGATACATGAAAATGATTAATCATACAAATAGCCTCCCCTTAACCTACCAAGGTTCCCCTTTTTAGGAATAAAAGGGACTTGGGGACTAGGTCTAACCCATTAAGATGGAAAGTTCTAGTCCAGACAAGAACACACTAAGGAAATTGGGCTTTGGATTAAAGAGAAAGACCCTTTAGGGTTTGGTATTAACTTAAGGAGAGGGAAATGGCAGTTTAGTAATATCGTAATCTTATGGGTGTTTATCCATAAGAGGGCCATTATAAAAGGAAAAGAAGGTACACTTCTTAAGATCAGCATTAATTCTCCTTGGGAGTACTTTCTGTGATTAGGGCTAGTTCCTCCTTCCCACATTCTACCCATCAATAGTATGCAAAATGGAAGTGGGTTGTTGGGGACAAAGGTTATTAATGAAGGCGTGATATTTCTTAATTTAAAATTCAAAATCCAACTCCGAAACAGAAAATGTGAAGGCAGTTAATTGAATATGTTGTTTCACCTAGCCTAATATATTATCAAGAAAATATTAATTCGAAATTTCCGCTTAGTTGTTTTCTGTTAGATGTGGAGTACCTTCCTGTTGAAGCAATTGCTTGCAATTGAGGTGCCCACGGGCATATTGAGTCAGGGAATAATTCATGTTATTCTGATGCGTTGTCTATGCTTTTTAAATTTTATCATTTATTATTGCACAACTTGGAATAGAATTTGAAATATAATATTCATACTTTATTTCTTGAAATGATTACAGGTTATAATCAGCACCCGCTGTCGATGCCATTTTGAAGGAATTTCTAACAAGTCTATACGACTCATATTCGAAACGTAAGATTCTGTTTCCATTTTTAGTAGAACCTCACGCGATGTCATTGAAGGCATTTTAAGCAGTTATACACACTTAATTTTTGTTATCACTACAAATTGCCTTTAGACTTTATCTCATTTTAATTTTTAACTTCATATCATTTTAATTCTTTTTGCTGTGTTTCAATTGTATAAATTTTGAAATTTGTAATTCTAATTTTTTGTTGATATTTTTACTATTTTTGACAGTGGATGATTGGTGGTTTCTGTTTATATAGTAATATAGTAACTATGATTATGCTTAAGTTACTAAAACAGTTACAGGCTGTTTGCAGTGATTTTCAGTGTGTAAATATAAATTTGTGTTGTGAAAGTAATGAGTCATTAATTGATTGGTTTAAAAGGGTTATCGTGTTCATACTGTGATTGTACTCACCACATGCCTCATCTCTTTGATAGTCCAAAATGCATATATTAGATACCGGATGTGATTGTCCATTCACTTCGAACATCAAGGTAACATTACTCATTCATTCATGCTAACTTATTTTAGCGAAACGGATTTTTTATTATTTTTGATAGGGGAAAGCCACTATTACTAGAGGGAAAGCTAACCCCAGTCTAGTCTATTTGACTCCGTGTCTATATTTGGTTGATATACTAATAATCTTCCCCCTATCAAAAATTATCGCTGGAGTTTAGTTTCCTGCGACACCCTTTAACCTTATAACCCTAGGTTTCTCTTGTTACGTATCAAGATTAAAATGCACTCTGTATGAAGATTAAAGTGTTCCCTTCAAAATA